>NC_091117.1:71187500-71832500 GCF_040183065.1 Periplaneta americana | reverse complement strand
CAAATTGACATACTTTGAAGTTGTTCTGATAATTTTCAATAGGTAATACATTATTATAGGAACAGATAGAAATAATATTGAGCAAAATATTGATGTAGATTAGAAATATATTAGTCTCAAAATTGGCAGTATCAGCGATTTCCCGTTAAACTAACCCTTTTTAAAATCATAAGAGGTGGATGAAATTTTGAATTCTACAATAAGGGTATAATTATTTATGTGCTATTGGCGACACTGACTTATCTTCGCCATCTATTGATAGAAGAAATAACAATTCTTCGCGGCAAATCTCCTGCATATGAATTTCAGCGGCTTCACAGCTCCCGTGAATCACAGGAACGCAGCGTTGCCTAATGAAGAAATATCGCTATTAATGGAGGACGTTGGCTGAAGGGCATTTATTTAATTCTGAAATTCAGTAGTTTGCTAGATATGAAAACAATGAGTTTATGAGTAGGCTACGTCAGAATACAAAACGTAATTATAGGTTAAACCGTTTCCTCTGTATAATTATTACAACCATATGGGTTATAGCGCAGTGTTCTATCATAAGGCATTGCGGAAAAATAGCGCTATTGTTTAGAAAGCCTGCATCACTCAAAACACGTAGATACTCGTACAAAAAAAAACATAAAACAAAGACACACAGTCAAGCTGACACACTCTAATCATTCTTTCTCTTTATTTACATTTGCACAAAAAACATATAATTTCATATATATTATTTTAATGTACCGAAGTACCTATGATATTTCCATGCAGATATTCTGCGTCATCATACGATGAAAGAGTAATAGATCGGAGAAAAATTCTCTCCGGCGCCCGCCGGAATTTGAACTCGGGTTTTCAGCTCTACGTGCTGATGCTTTATCCACTAAGCCACACCGGATACCACCCCGGCGCCGGACAGAATCGTCTCAGATTAAGCTCCAAATCTTGGGTTCCCTCTAGTGGCCACCCTCTGTACTACGTCATAGATGTCGGATCCCGGCCAACTAGTCACTCATAACGAGTGTACCTCAGCACATGTGTAGACTTCAGTCCTACGTTCATAGACATCTATGACGTAGTACAGAGAGCGGCCACTAGAGGGAACCCAAGAGTTGGAGCTTAATCTGAGACGATTCTGTCCGGCGCCGGGGTGGTATCCGGTGTGGCTTAATGGATAAAGCATCAGCACGTAGAGCTGAAAACCCGGGTTCAAATCCCGGCGCCAGAGAGAATTTTTCTCCGTTCCATTACTCTTTCATCGTATGATAACGCAGAATATCTGCATGGAAATATCATATGTACTTCGGTACATTAAAATAATATTATGATATGCGTAAATCACTTCGTGATTTAAGACGGCGCTTATTCCGTCGGATCCCGGCCAACTAGTCACTCATATCGAGTGCACCTCAGCACATGTGTGGACTTCGGTCCTACGTTCATAGACATCTATGACGTAGTGCAGAGGGTGGCCACTAGAGGGAACCCAAGAGTTGGAGCTTAATCTGAGACGATTCTGTCCGGCGCCGGGGTGGTATCCGGTGTGGCTTAGTGGATAAAGCATCAGCAGGTAGAGCTGAAAACCCTGGTTCAAATCCCGGCGCCGGAGAGAATTTTTCTCCGTTCCATTACTCTTTCATCGTATGTAATTTCTTGTTCATGTAAAGGAATATTTCTGTTACACCTTGTCGTTCAATAAAGCAAGTGGTAGTGATAACAAAGAGACGAAAGGTAGTGTTTTACGAAGAACACGCAAATTGATATTTAGTATTTACGAGTTATTTTCTTTAATATTTCAGCGTTCTTTCTCTTTTAGCAGGCAAAAGACTGAATCCTGAGCCTTTCGATGAGGCGAAAACGGTCGTTTAACTCGCCGTAACTCGGAAACCAATAAAGATTTTGAGTAGCAAAAACTTTTAAAAGTAATTTCCATTCTTTTTCAGCATCTCCCTCACTTTGACTCGCTATCTAACGTGAAAAACAAAAATGTTTGCCGCTTACCAACTTTTGAAAGTGTAAATGTGTATTTTGAACAGATCACTTCGAAGTTACTATTTTTTCTCTCTGTTTAAAAAGTATCTTGATTTCGAATTTATTTATGTGATTTCCTCAGACATTCACCTATCAATCGTAAAAATTACAACGCGATTGACAATCTTAGGAGCTACCACATGACAAATATTTAACCCAGCGAGAAACTGATTTCTTCCTCCCTCTGGCCCCGGTATCGCCGTCTCTCTTTCTCACACGAGACGTCTCTCTCTCTCTCTCTCTCTCTCTCACACACACACACACACACACACACACACAAGTCATCTATACAGCCGTGGCGAAAATGTGATCGTGCGCCGAGCCACTGTATAACCTGCAACGTGCATAGCACCTATGGAGGGAGGCGGTCACCCGAAGGGGAAGTGAAGCACATGTCTGACTTATTAACGGGTTTTCATTTTCCTTACATCAAGAATTCAAATATAATTTTATAAAGCATAAGGTTACAAACTAATGTTTAGTACGTGTAACGAAGAAAGAAATGAATAAGAAAACATAGGACAAATTATCACAACCTAAAATTAACTGTCTTCACAATATCTCTGCGACAGAGTTTCAAAATCAGGAATTATGTCACTTACTGCCAGTCGTAGTAGATTACGAATGTATTTGCCTGTCAGTCGTGATCTAAATTTGGTTTTTACTATTTTCATTGTTGAAAATAATTTTTCACAAACGTAAATAAAAAATAGGTTGCAGCCGCCAAATTACTCTTCAAGGAACGACCACTCATATAAATTGAGGGAAGGAAGGCAAAGGATGGACACTGGAAAGTTTTCTTTTCTCAATCGTACTATCAGGGATTGGAATGCTTTACCTGCAGACTTACTAAAGGCTTTACCAACAACCAAATATGCATTTAAAAAGAGGCTTAAGGATCTTACTAATAGACGGTAATTATACACAGTATTTAAAGGGTGTAAATGATATGTTGTTATTGAAGTGTTGTATCAGTGAAGAATTATGTTGTGTCAGTGAAGTGTGTTGTATCAGTGAAGAAGTAAGTCGTGTCAGTGAAGTGTGCTGTGTAAGTGAAACGTGTTCCTGTCAGTGAAGCTTTATAGTTTATATTGACAGTGCATAGTATTTGAAAAGTGAAATGTTTTTGAAGTGTTAGTGAAATCAGGATAGAATCAGTGAAATGTGTCGTAGTTCCTGTGCAGTGAGTGAGTTGACAGCGAAATGAGTGTAATGTTGAAAGGTACTTGTGCAGATATGAACATATACTCGTGGGTTTTAGTTCGATATTGGTTTTAAGATACAAATTAGAATATTTCAAATGTTATTTTAAGTGATCGTTTCATTTAATTTAGTATATTCCCTGTTGTTGTTGTTGTTGTTGTTATTATTATTATTAGTATTAATTATTAGTATTATTATTAATTGTATTTTTAATTAATAAGTTTATTATTGTCATTATTGAGTGTAATTAGTTACCACTGCCACCGGGTATATACCCATTGCAGTGTGAATAAATACATACATAAATACATATTATAAATTGTAGCGAACATGGCTTCAACAGAGCAAGTGAAATAACGAAGCTTCGGATATTTATTTTTTGTCAAAGATTTGAAAAGTTAAACATTTATTAAGTCCTTACATCTAGCTTTCATTTAACATCACATTGTAAATCTGTGAGTTTAAATTGAAGATCTAACCGCATTATTCGTACATCTGCTGTAAAAGGATCGACATACCGAGATAATAATAATAACAATAATAATAATAATAATAATAATAATAACAACAACAATTAACTTTTTAATGTTTCATCAGTAAATGTAGTATAATGCCGTTTTATGTTATACAACCGTTTTCCTCGTAATACTTGTGAACAAATCATACATTTAATATTCTCATAATATTGGCAGCAAAAAATGCATCCTGCCATCCTACTTGAAACTTTCGCTTTTGTAGAGGTAGTCCCTACATGGCATCGAGAGAGACATTGCGACGATACGCCTTTCGCAGGTCAGAGACAAATACAAATGAAACGGAGTTTGACTCCAGTTAGTGAGAGGGTGGGGATTGGGGGAGGTAGGAAGCAAGAGAAATGCATAGCTATCATTGCGAGCCACAATGTGCTCACGAGTCACATTTTCGCCACGGCTGATCTATATTATAACGCCGCAAGCAATCTCTGATTGGTTCTCCTCATATCCAGGAGGTTTTCCGCGGAGAATAAAGAAGCTACACTGACAAAAACAAATTATCGATCTCACTATCGATTACCCCCTTTGATTTGATTACCTGGTTGGGTTTTTCCGAGGTTTCCCCCACCGAAAAGGCAAATGCCGGGTAATATTTTGGCGAATCCTCGGACCTCATCTCATCTCACTACATCTCGCCAAAATGTAAAAAAATTGTACAAAATTGTAGAAATTGTAGAAAATTACTAAATTGTAAAATATGAAAATTTGTAAAAATTGTAATTGTAATATTGTAAAATGTTGGCATGTTCCACATCTTAAAGCTTCATTGCTCATGTCAGATCTATGGAATAAAATAAATGAATGAATGAATGAATGAATGAATGAATGAATGAATGAATGAATGAATGAATGAATAGCGGTCAGACATCTTCAAAAGCCAATGTGCATGAGTGAGATATTTATTAAAATACTGAATCTCTATAAGTGTTAAAATTTATACCATGACAGTTATCATGTATCATTTCAATATTTTACAGGATTTTGAAAAAGTCGAATCTTCACAACATTCTATTTTATTTCGTCGTGCTGTTATTGAGGGCAATAGCGCCAAAGTGTTAGCTCTAATAAAGCTTGGCATTGATCCTTCAAAGAAATTCGAGGACTCTAAAACACCCCTCTACGTGGCAGCGGAGTTAGGATACTACGAACTTGCACACGTGTTACTTGATGCAGGCGCAAATACTGAAACACCTTACGCACATTATTATGGTCAGACTCCTCTACATCGTCTTGCTTACACCACTAACGTCCCCTTGTTACGTCTGCTGCTGGACAAGGGAGCCAAAGTTAATGCGGTTGATACTGAAGACTACACAGCACTGCACCTGGCTGCAAAGTATAGCAATCTGGAAATGATTCAAGCAATTGTAAATCGTGGAGGAGACCTTAAGGCGACCACTATTATTAAAGATACACCGTTAAAATTAGCAAAACAATATAACACAAAGGATGTTATTGAATGGATGAAGAATGCTACCAAGCGTTCAAAATAGGAGAACTGAAATCACATCAAAATCGTTCACAAAAACCAAGGTGATCATTAAACACGTTCTGAGACCCTTGATTCATGGGAAAGTAACAAAGACAAGAACAGATCAAAATCCTTCTTTATGGTAGAAAACAGGTACGTAATAAATTTGGCCGAGCGATGTGGCACAATAGTAATACCTGAAGATTGGCATTCCGAACATGAATGAATGAAATGAATGAATGAAATAGCCTTTGGATTTCCCGTGAAGGGCTATGGCCTCCTAAAAGGGGAGCTCTTTAGAGATCATGCGGTGAGCTAATCCGCATGACGGTAGATTCTGTTCTATATAAGTTTTGTTCGTCGTTTGTGTGTGTACACTTGCACTCTCACTCGATACTGGCAAACTGTAGCGATCTCCATTCTTCTCGGTTCTTGGCTGTTCTGGACCACAGGGGTCCAGCTAGGCTCTTGAAGAAGTCCGCCCATCTGGTCCCAGGTCTTCCTCGGTTTCGCCTCCCGATGCGTGGATCCCACGTGGTGGAAATATGCGCCCATCTGCAGCCTTGGAGTCTCGACACGTGGCCTCCCCATTTCCATTTCAGGCGTTCCCCTTGGTGTGCCATGTCTCTGGTGTTTGTCATCTGCTTTAGTCTGGTGTTGGAAATCTTGTCTCTGAGGGAGAGTCCTAGGATTTTCCTCTCCATTTTGCGCTGGCAGATCTGAATCTGCGTCTTCTGGTTCACGGTCAGTTTCCAGGTCTGACAGCCGTAAAGTAAGGTTGGGAAGATACAGGATTGCAGCACCTCCAGCTTTAGTTTGCGGTTCAGTTTCTTGTCAAGGAGTATGAATTGCAGTGACCAGAAAGCTCTCCATGCTGATGCAATTCTTCTTTTTAGTTCTCTCGTCATGCAGCTTTTGAATCCGACCAATTGGCCCAGATAGATGTAATCTTCCACGTACTGTAAACTGGTTGCGTTGACTTGGATGGGTTGTGGTTGGCTGTTCGTCATGACTTGGGTTTTTTCCATGTTCATGCTTAGGCCTGCGTGTGCGCTGCAATCGCTTAGTTCCTGTATCATCTCTTGTAGGTCGGTGGCGTTTTTAGCGAAGAGTACGATGTCGTCCGCGAATCTTAGGTTCGTCAGCCGATATCCGTTTATATTGATTCCATGTCTTTTCTTCCACTTTAGCTTACGGAATATGTCTTCCAGGAGGCTAGTAAACAGCTTTGGTGAGATCGGATCCCCTTGTCGGACTCCTCTTCCTATTCTGAATATTTGTCCTTCTCGTTCTGTCATCACGATGGCGTGCGAGTCTCCGTAGAGCTTAGTTAGGATGTTGATATATTTGTGCTCGACTCCCTGGTTGCTCAGCGCCTGTAATACACAGGAGTGTTCTACCGAGTCAAATGCTTTCTTGAAATCTATAAATGCAAGATAGAGGGGAATATTGAATTCGTCCGTTTTTTCTATGACCTGGTTGGTTGTCTGTAGATGATCCACCGTGCTGTAACCTGAGCGAAATCCTGCCTGGTCTGGAGCTTGGTTGTCATCCAGTACTTTCGTGAGTCTCCTTGTGATAATCTTAGAGAACAGCTTGTAGACATTTGACATCAGGCTGATTGGACGGTAGTTGTTCAGGTCGTCCTTGGCACCTTTTTTGTGGAGTAGAATAATTTTGCTTGTCTTCCATTGGTGGGGTACTGTCTCCGATTTGAGTACTTCGTTGAAGACTGCGGTGAGCGGTGTTAGCAAGGAGTCGTGACCGAGTTTCAGGTGTTCGTTGTGGATGTTGTCTTCTCCGGGCGCTTTTCCGGGTTTGAGTTCCCCTATCGCTGTCCTGACCTCGCTTTGAAGTATTGGTGGGACCTCGATGTCGTCTACGTTGTTCATCTGAATACTGTCGCTTGGATTCGCTTCCTGTTTGGAGCTGGTGTATAGTGATCTGTAGTAGTTTGTGGCTGCCGTCACAATGTCTTCTCTTTCTGTTAGACGGTTGCCTCTGGGTCCCCGTGCTCCCAAGAGCCATTGCTTCCCACTTCCTCTCTGTTTTCTTGATTGTCTTGTTGATTTGGATGATTCCAGTATTGTTCTTACTGCCTCTGTGTTGTGTTCACGTACGTCCCTTCTGATCGCCCTTTTTGTTTGCTTATCAATCTCTGCGTACTGGTTTTTATTGTCCTCGTTTCCATCCCTGCTTGGATATAATCTCTTCCTTTGTTCAATTAATGCAATTGTTAACGGGCTGAGCTTGGAACTGTTTTCTCTAGTTCCATTTGTTCTCCTGGCTGTGATTGATGCTTGGGTAAGGGCCTCTTCGATGGAGTTGTATAGATCCTGTGGGTCGCGCTGGGAGGATAGGTCCATTTCTTGTAGTCGTTCCTGTAGTGCAAGGCCGAAAGTGTGCCTATCTAAGCTGTCAATTGTGCTCGCTATTGTATTCCCAAAATGTCTTCTGTTTCTCTTTATATTCACTGTGGCACTTACCATTCTGTGATCCGTCGAGAATTTCAGGTTTGGTACGACTTGTATGTCCCTCGCACCTGCTAGGCTGTCGGTTAGTATGTAGTCCAGTTCGTTTTTTGTCGTGCCGTTGGGGTGTCTCCAGGTCCACCTTGCTTCGCTACGCTTTCTGAAGAACGTGTTTAGTATCACCATTCTCTGTTCTGTGGCGAATTGTACCAGTCGTTCTCCTCTTGCGTTCCTTGTCCCGTAGCCGTACGGCCCAATTGGGTCCTCTTGTGCGTGGAGTTTGTTCCCTACTTTGCTGTTGAAGTCGCCTAATATGAAGTTCCTGTGTGATCTGTGTCTCTCAATTGTGTCTTCTAGCAGTCTGTAGAAGTCTTCGCTGTCTTCGTCACTATGGTTCTCTGTGGGTGCATATATTTGTATCATAGTTACATCGCATGTCGCTGTCTTTATCTTTAGAACTATTATTCTCTCTGAAACCCCTATGATTTCCTTCACCATGGGTTTGATGTGTTTCTTTATCAGGAATCGCACTCCTTTCTGTCCTTTGGTCTGCCCGATGTAGCAGAAGAGGTCGCCGTTATTCTTTTCGATTATAGTTTCCCCCATTCTTCTGATCTCGCAGAGGCCCAGGATATCGCAGTTAATGTTTTTTAGAGCATAGTTTAGCTCCTCTTCTCTTTCTTCTGTCCTGGGTGTGTTCACGTTTAGTGTGGCTATTCTGAATTCTTGTCTGGTGGTACGATGGTGTGGTGTCTGTACTGGTGTGTTGTGAGATTCCGTTGGCGCTCTTGGTGGTTCTAAGTTGTTGTTTGTTGCATAGTGCTTGTTCCTGGGATGCTGATTTGTTGTTGTGGCCGCTGCGCGTTTTTTTCGTTGGGGCAGGTTCCGTGGTTGCGGCGGGTTTTTTGCCTGGGGCAGCTCGTTCCAACGTATCCATCTATCATTCATCAGTATTTGTTGATATCCCACCTTGACGTTGTTGCCTTTGTTTCTCTCTTCGGTAGCTAGATTACGTAGTTGGGTTTGTATACTCCTTTCCTGGAGTGTCATGTCATCATCGATGAAGCATTCCTCCCCCGCTAATTTGTGTTTGTTCTTCATTATAGTCATTTTGTCTTCCATGCTGGCGAGTTCAACCCTGGCTAGTCCTCTGTCGGAGTAGTCTTTGCAGATGTACATAACTTTGCTGTATGGTTTGTTGAATTCTACTTTTGCCAGTATTTCATTTACTTTATTGGTCATTTCTTCATGGTTGTCTGGTCGTATCTCTTTGTTTTTGATGATTATGTTTTGTCTTCTTTCTCTCCTCTGCCTCCTCTCTTCCGCTTCCTCTAGTGACCTTAATTTTTTCTCTATATGTGTGGCATTAAAATTCCGGTGTTGGCCAATATGATAGGGAATTTAGTGGTTTTCTCGGCCATAAAATAAACAGTTATTCAAAAGGTAAATACCATATTTGTTCTCACTTCCATTATAAAACTACAAATATTGTTTCTCAAGAACATACTGTGCACCTGTCTTAGATACTGTCACTAGATGACAATAAAAATGATAATCGAATGTACAATAGTGGAAAAAAACCGGACCGACCCTTGTAGCTGATTTCAGAGCCTTGTTCACTCCAGAGCACGATAGACTGGTAACTAAGATTTTCGTGGTTCGAATCCTGCCTGAGAAGGAAACTTTTTTCTTTCTTAATCAAATTTATTCCCAATACTTTTCGAATGCAGCGATATTTTACTACTTAATTAACTTATTATATCGAGAACATGAATTTTACCAGCAATCGAAAAGTATTGGGAATAAATTTGAATAAGGAACAAAAAAAAAAGTTTCCTTCCCAGGCAGGATTCGAACCACGAAAGTCTTACTTACAAGTCTATCGTGCTCTGGAGTGAACAAGGCTCTGAAATCAGCTACAAGGGTCGTTCCGGGTTTTTTTTTGCCACTACTGTACTATTCCCAATAGACAGTGGCTGAACGACCTGTTAGGTAAAGCCACTATTAATAAAATTTAAAGTAAACATATATTAATTTCTATTAATGTAAAGCTTTTGAAACTTTATATTATCAATATACAGGGTCATTCAAGTAGAATAATATATATTTTATGGTTTGGTAGTATGTATTCCCAGTAAAATGTTCATAAAAAAAGTGCCCAAATTTAATGGGCGTGGAAATACAGCTGTTTGAATGTTATGCATAACAAGTATCACAAATGGTATGAAGGAAACAGGAATGATTTAATGATTGCATTTATTGCTTATTTACATGGTATCAGTGGAAATCATTTTGCTAATTAGAAATATTTTAAAATTAAACATTTTAAAAATAAATGTATAAAACTATTTGTGATATATAATATTAACAAATGTGTTTATTCCTTTATCTTATTATTTCTTTCCACTATATTCGTATTTTCATTCAATGTTACTGGCTTCTGTCTAATTGTCAATTTATATTAAATGTGATTTTTCTCTTAATTTTTCCTCTTTTGTGTTAGTTGTCGATCCGAATTAAATTAATTTGTGTGTTTTGTAAACTCTCATTGTAAATTCTGTTATATTATTGGCTAAGACCACACCGTACAGTACGATTATTTAGTCCTGACAGTCCCCGGCGATGTGCGTCTGTATCAGGTGAGTCCATTTAGTTTCGCCAAGGGGGTGTTTGGGTTAGTCTCTCGCTTGCCGTCGGAGCGATCGAATGTTATGCGTGCGGTAGAGCGGTATGTTTCTAGTACAATTAAGCTGTTCTGTATTCCTTTACCGACCGCTCGCCCCTAACTCTACTCCGGAACTCTCTCACTATTCCTATTACTTCTCCTCTTTCGCGTCGCTGAGCTGCCAGGACTAAATAATAAGTCTGTACACGAGCCTGCTCTTACGGTAGTGGCTAGAAACATTTTTTTGTTTCATACTTTTGAATTGTACTCACTTTGCTTACTAGCTAAATAAATAAATGTCTGTGAAAATATAATTTGGTTTTTAGCAAAATGGAGCGAGTATGGAGTGAAATCCTTTATTTGTATTCCTATTTCAGGGCATTTTCTATACTAAGCTTCTAGCACTTGTTTCATGTACCTGTTAAAAAGTAGTGATGATAAGGCACAAACTTGTTTGAGTCCTTTAGTTCTATTTATAATAGTTGTTACTTTATTTTCTGTTTTTATTTGTATTTGTTTTAAATTTTATTTTCTTTACCAAATGTGTACATTTTCCCTCTACATTCATTTATCTCATTGCTGACCTAGATCTAGAAATACTGTTATATGCTCTTTCTAAATCTATGAAAATCATGTGTGTGTATCTATTTTTCTATTAGTTGTCTTACACAATGTGGGCCTACACTATCCAAACATGATCTTCCACTTTTAAATCCACTCTGTTCTCCACTTAATTTTTATTACTGAAATTTCTGTCTGGTTTTTCAGTACAATAGAATAGAATAGTGTGATTCTTGGTATAACAATGTTATTCCTCTATAATTGAAGCAGATCTTTTTTATTCAGGATATTTTCTACTGAGTGCGACGTACCTAATTTTGAGGTGAGCTATGCTATAGTAGAGAAGGCAAGACCTTATCACGTGCCGAGGCTGTATTACCGATCGGTATAGATGGGGAAGATAGATGAACGTTCGTGTCAGTAGATTCGTATATTATTTTATGCTCGACCATGCCGAAATGTAGTAATTATACACCCGGTAGCAGTCCTTTAATGCATGTCATTAAAGTACACCTACTCATTAAAGTACAGGTGTTTTCAGCCAATGACAACTCAGCTTACAGGTGTTCAGCCAATGACAAGTCAGCTT
Organism: Periplaneta americana; assembly: GCF_040183065.1. Lineage (NCBI taxonomy): Eukaryota > Metazoa > Arthropoda > Insecta > Blattodea > Blattidae > Periplaneta > Periplaneta americana. The sequence goes on along the minus strand of NC_091117.1, from coordinate 71,820,985 downwards.
TGTACCGTTATAAAGCCGCAAGTATCGATTATTCTCTGATATGCAATCGAAAGAGAATTAGCGAAAAGTCACGGAGGCTAGAAATCCAATACTGTCGCAGAAGGTTATGTTCTCTTACTATAATAAATAGCGTTAATTGTAAATAATATTCAAATAAATTCAATTTGTCATCTCGTTTTTCAATGTCGAATTCAATAATCAAGGTTATACCAAGTTTAACGGGATTACATCAAGGTCAATGACATTATTGTTTCTCGGAGAAAATCAATACTTTCGCGTCTGCGCACATCTCACAATTCACGACCTAGAACAAGGTCACTTCCGATCTTGTCAGATACAAATAAAATGTATACATCTGAATATTTTCAAGTTAGAAATATGGTCGAGCATAAAAAGTCGTATGAAACTCGCCTATAATGGTAATTAAGAAGGTCGTATGAGAATTATGAAACTCGCTTGCACTCGTTTCATAAACATCCATACTCGCTTCTTAATTACTATAATTATAGGCTCGTTGCAAAATGTACTATTATGCTCGACCATGCCGAAATGTACTAATTATACACCTGGTAGTAGCCCTTTAATGCACCTCATTAAAGTACACCTATTCATTATAATTCAGTTGTTTAGCCAATGAAAAATCACCTTTGTAGTGAGTGTACCATTATAAAACCGCAAGTATCGATTATTCTCGGATATGCAATCGAAAGACAATTAGCGAAAAGTCACGGAGGCTGGAAATCCAATACTGTCGCAGAAGGTTATGTTCTGTTACTATAATAATTAGCGTTAATTGTAAATAATGTTCAAATAAATTCAATTTATCTCGTTTTTCAATTCTAAATCAATTTGCAAGTTATATCAAGCCTAATATTCATGTTATTCTCTAGATTATGTCAAGATCAATGACATTCGTGTTTCGGAAAAAATCAATACTTTCGCGTTTGCGCACATCTCACAATTCAGGTCAGTTCCACTCCTCACTTACATAACCATAACATGAATACTTCTGAATAATTTCAAGTTAGAAATATGGTCGAGCATAAAAAGTCGTATGAAACTTGCCTATAATGGTAATTAAGACGCTCGTATGAAAATTATGAAACTCGCTTGCGCTCGTTTCATAAACAAACATACTCGCATCTTAATTACTACCATTATAGGCTCGTTGCATAATGTACTAAATTATCATGAAAAAAACTCTCTTTCTGATAGCTCATTCTTTCCCCTCACACACAGCTCATATGCTATATCTCGCCTCCTCGCTATAGTACAAAAAATTTGTACAATTGTGAGCTTACAAAATTGTGACTTATTCCATATCTTAAAGCTTCACTGCTAATGTAAGATTTATAAAATACAATAAATGAAATGAAATGAAAAAGAACTTGATTAAAAGCCTTCTCGAGGAGGGGAAGTCAGCAATGTCACTCGCATCTTTACTCTCTTGGAACGTCTCCCTAAATGGCCCGGGCTGTAATATTCTTTGTCAGTATTTGAATGACGACCTGCCTGCGGTGAGACTAAAAAGCTGGATAAATATGTCTATCTTTTCTCGGTGGTTGATAAGGTTAATATTTAATATAGTCATTGAAAATCAATTTCTTAATGGTTGTAGTTAAAGCATTTTACATTTTTCAATTTCATTGTAATAGTTAGTTTTTAATATATATGCATTTACACTGTGTGTGTGTGTGTGTGTGTGAGAGAGAGAGAGAGAGAGAGAGAGAGAGAGAGAGAGAGAATCTCTATTTTAACGTTATTCAGATCAAAAAATGGCTGGTACAGACTAAAAATCGAACCCGCTCTTTTCTGCATAAAACGCAGAAAACTTAGTATCTGAACTACTGAGACGACACGAAAGTTCAGATTTATGCGTGGAGTATCAATTTAGTCATGAGGGTTCAAATGTCGTTCTAACTCCACTATTTATGTATATATTTATCTATTATTTACGTCATATTACCATATTTTTTGCGGTTTTTGAAGTGCTTTTCGGAATGATGCTAGCAACAAACCAAATAGCGTGAATTGAAGTAACTCAAATATATGTTATCTTGTGTATCAGTGCTCTGGTCTTCTATCATGCGCAGTGTCTTACACCTGAGACTTAAGAATATTCCATCGTCTCATTCTTTTTTGGGGGAACTGTACGTTATCCTTGCGATAAACATCATACCTGAAGGCTTGACCTCATCCTGTTCTTTATATGCATTCTGAAAACCTGGTAATCCTATTTATATCGTCTCAAAAGGAAAGGTCATAAGTCCAGTTTTAAAACTTTTGGAAAGAAACAAGGATCAGCTGCTACAGGGTTCTTTGAAATAGGAGTGGACATAGGCCTTTGTGAAAATGTACATAAATAAAAATTGACACAAACGTGTGTGGATATAGGTCGCATGGACACACAAATATGGACTTAAGTAAAAGTGAACAAAAATAAAAGTGTATCTATACAAATGTGTGTGGACATACTTGATATGGACATTGTATCAATGGACGTATTGTCCTGGGAGTGTCAAATTTACATCATTATCCCTATGTGTACTGTAGTAGGAGAAATACTGTATTATCTAACGAGGAAAACATCCAGTAGTGCTTTAATCTTTCCGTTCTCTGGCCGACGCCCAAGGTTAAGAGTGTCAATGTTTCAATGAACCAACAAAAAGACAAATTAATCGATTCACATTTGAAATTACATTATGAACTACTGGAACAGATAAATGAGTACAGTTCAAATTTATGAGACGTTAACAAACTGTAACACTTTCCTTAAAGTCTGTCGTAAATATTATCTGCAGGTCAGTTTACGTCTAGTGCCATTTTTCCTCTCGTGAGTAAGCATTATAGCCCCAAGGCTTACTATTTTTATGTGTTTAGAGTTATATACAGCAATTCTAGCTACAAACAGCTCAAATTATGAATAAATATATAGGCCGTAACGGTAAAGATACTTCTAATAGCAAACCCAGAGGATAGCAGGAAAAGTACACAGTCTTCAGTTTGATAGTTAATCCTTTAACGGGCGTGTTTAATAACACATGCATGAATGAATGAATGAATGAATGAATGAATGAATGAATGAATGAATGAATGAATGAATGAATTAAAGTAGAAAAATGCGTCCTTGCAAGGAAGCTCGGGGCTCTGAGAAACTGAATATGTTATCTCCAAGCCTACTGGCCACTTGTCTCACTCTGAATTTCGCTGCTCCAATTAAATTTTTAAGGGGAAATGCCAAAAATGGACGTAACATAATAGTTACCACATAACGGGGGAAGCGATAGAAGCACGACTGCACGATCGGAAGAAGAAACGCCGGAAGTTGTTAGTCTGCACATTGGAAGGCACCGTGTCTTAGCAGTAAACTCGCTCGTGTAACAGCATAATGTGTGAGAGGTAAGCCAAAATATCTATTTCTAAGATTTATTTTTGGAAAAATCCAAAATTTTTGTGGGTAGGAAGATGCAGGTCCGTGGCCCATTTCTTTTAGAACTCATCCTAACATTTGTCTTAGCGCCTTAGAAAAACCACGGAAAAATCTTAGGTAGGATGAGTTGTCTCATGCTGGAGTGTGTATGTGTGTGGAAAGCTTCATAATACATGGAGGATCCTGTACCACCATTACCATCACCATTACTACTATTACTGTTGCTGTGCTACTACTACTACAGCTACTGCTTCTATACTATAGCTACTACTTCTTTTATTACCACCACCACCACTACCACTACTATACTATAGCTACTACTGTTCCTAATACTATACTATAGCTACTACTGTTCCTAATACTATACTATAGCTACTACTGTTACTAATACTATATTACAGCTACTACTGTTACTAATACTATATTACAGCTACTACTGTTACTAATACTATATTACAGCTACTACTGTTACTAATACTATATTACAGCTACTACTGTTACTAATACTATATTACAGCTACTACTACTACTATATTATAGCTACTACTACTACTACTACTACTACTATACTATAGCTACTACTGTTCCTAATACTATACTATAGCTACTACTGTTCCTAATACTATACTATAGCTACTACTGTTACTAATACTATATTACAGCTACTACTGTTACTAATACTATATTACAGCTACTACTGTTACTAATACTATATTACAGCTACTACTACTACTACTACTACTATATTATAGCTACTACTACTACTACTACTACTACTACTACTACTGCTACTACTATACTATAGCTACTACTGTTCCTAATAATATACTATAGCTACTACTGTTCCTAATACTATACTATAGCTACTACTGTTCCTAATACTATACTATAGCTACTACTGTTACTAATACTATATTACAGCTACTACTGTTACTAATACTATATTACAGCTACTACTACTACTATATTATAGCTACTACTACTACTACTACTACTACTACTACTACTACTACTGCTACTACTATACTATAGCTACTACTGTTCCTAATACTATATTATAGCTACTACTGTTCCTAATACTATACTATAGCTACTACTGTTCCTAATACTATACTATAGCTACTACTGTTCCTAATACTATACTATAGCTACTACTGTTCCTAATACTATACTATAGCTACTACTGTTACTAATACTATATTACAGCTACTACTGTTACTAATACTATATTACAGCTACTACTACTACTACTACTACTACTACTACTACTACTACTACTACTACTACTATATTATAGCTACTACTACTACTACTGCTACTACTACTACTACTGCTACTACTATACTATAGCTATTACTTCTAATATTACAACCACCACCACCACTGTTACTACTACTATACTACAGCTACTTCTACTACTACCACTACCACCACCATCATCACTGCTACTACTATACTATATCTACTACTATTACTACTACTACTACACTATAGCTATTACTTCTACTACTACCACCACCACCACCACTGCTACTAATACAATTGCTGGTGTTGCTACTACTACCACTACTACTACTGCTGCTACCAACGCTACTATTGCTACTACTATAGCTATTACTACTATAGCTATTACGGCTATTATTACTATTGTTATTACTGTTACTTTCACTACTGCTTCTACTACTACTACTACTACTACTACTACTGCTACTACTAATAGTACTGCTGCTATTAATACTACTGTTGCTGCTACTACAGAAAATACTACTACTTCTACTACTACTGAACTTCAGGAGTTCGAGTAAAGCTTGACCTTTTTTTTACAGTCTGCATGCTCCATTACTGTGGAGTAATACTACATGCATTGGTTTAACTTAAACTATGTTCATATAATTACTTTATATTGTTCTAAGAGTTTCTTTACAGGCAATATAGATGGATGAATTTTGTACTTTTCTTTCATTGTAATTTGTCAAACTGTATATTGTTAGTAAATTTGATCAAGTTTTTATGGTATTTGTGCACTAGTTTGTCTTTATTCACTGGCCAGTTTTCAGACTTTAGAACTGCCGCTTTCAGAATGTTTCTTTCTCTCTCAAGTTATTTACAATTGTATAACAAATGATCTATCGTTTGTTCGTCATTGTTGCATGGACATTGTTGCTTGACCCTTGACAATAAGAATGATGCATAATTTGTTAAAATATAACTTCTCTATGTGTTTACCCTTAAATGTTGACGGTTCATGAAGACCTAGCTTTAATTAACTGCCTATACTCTCACAGTGTGAGGTTCACGGAGCAATACAGCTATTAGCTTGTGTCCTCTGGACGTGTTATGGCATCGGGGTCAGATAGATGGTGGCCGAATGGATTTCTTACTGGCAATTACTACTGTTGAGGGACACAACACTCCATTTGACGTTTTCAGTGATGCGGAATAGCTGACCCTGATACCAGTCCGAGCGAGTATAACACGTCCGGTCTGACAGGAGTGCACACGGGGCTTAAAGAGCGATGGTACATGGATCTCTGCTGTCCTAAGAGCGGATTTTCTACGACGCGACTGTACCTAGTGCTAACATACATGTAATTAAATATTTTACGCCATGGCAATGAACATTCAAGAATATTTCATAACAATTAACAAAAGTGAACTGTAAATAATTGAACAGAATGTACCAGCATCTGTTGGTGAAACTGGCTCCAACTGTGTACAATAGAAGTCGTCCACACCTGTGGAGTAACGGTTAGCGCGTCTCACCACGAAACCAGGTGGCCCGGGTTCGATTCCCGGTCGGGGCAAGTTATCTCGTTGAAGTTTTTACGGGGTTTTCCTTCAACCCAATAATTTTCGGTGCAGGATTCATTTCACCGGCAGTATCACCTTCACCTCATTCAGACGCTAAATGGCCTAAGATGTTGATGAAGAGTGGTAAAATAACCTACGTTGAACTACTGAGCCTTAGTTGTTCGCTATTTACTTTCTTTACCAGTAACTTTTGTTAATTGGCTATTTTACGACGCTTTATCAACTGCGACGAGTAACATATCAAGAGCTACAGACCACACAATTTCGTATTAACTCCGAAAAAAATCGTGATGAAAATATTAAAAATTAAATTATGGTTTATTTAATGACGCTCGCAACTGCAGAGGTTATATCAGCGGCGCCGTGTGACGAAATTTTGTCCCGCAGGAGTTCTTTTACATGCCAGTAAATCTACTGACATGAGCCTGTCGCATTTAAACACACTTAAATGCCATCGGCCTCGGCCAGGATCGAACCCGCAACTCGAACATAGAAGGCCAGCGCTATACCAACTACGCTACCGAGGGCGACTATGAAAATATTATAATTCGCGTTTTGTCGCATTAGTTGTAAGATAATCGAAATAATTTCGTATAAATTGGAAAGAGATTTTTACGTGAAAATGTAACCAGGCATCAAAATAATGATAAAAAAAACGTTTCATACCTCAATTTATTCAACAGTTGCACAAAGAACACACACACATTTCATCAGAGCAGGTGTAATTTTAGCGTAATTCAACATGAGAGCTCGTAATGCCTCAATCACGTCAACTTCAACACAAAATCTTCGATGATTGTTTGAAAACCAGTTCTTTCAGAGGAAGAAATGCCACACTGCATTCAGTACTTTTTATATCCTTGAAGTAACTAAATTGTTTTAACCCTTTCTGTGAGTGCATTAACACTATTAACATTAAAATGTACAATATTTGCTGGGTTGAATATGTCACTTACATTTACAAACAATGAATATGAATCATGTAACTCATACTTTACAATTTTCTGAATCACGAGTTCACTGACATGCTAAAAAATTCTTATATTTCAGTTTTTAAGTTAAAACTGGAATGATTAATTAATTTGCCTACAGACGCCTTCCATTACCAGAAATTACTATATTCATTCTACGTTTCATGCCATTATGCGGAAATCTATGGTCTCTACCGGTCCCTCTCCACCGCTGACCATGATGAGAAAACCATACCTACAGTAAAGTAATAGCAAACCTGTATCATCGGGCTACAAGTTTCGCTTCCTGCTTATGAAGATCTACCCATACCTATTATTACTTATCATTACTTCTTACTGGAACAGGTTCGTTTCTCCCTTCACTATTAACTACAGTCTCTTAATTCTAACCCCAAATAATACTTCTATTCTAACCTTCATTGAACATAATATAATTAATTTCGCTTATTCTAATTTGTGCAATTTTATTAACGTTTATGTCATTTTCCCTAATTCAAATGATATCGATCTATTTTTTCCTATTAATACTATTACTACTACTAATCCTTGCTTCATTTTTACAATATTTTCCTTTCACTTTGAACTTATATCTTTCTATCCTTGTCTATTAATAGTATTTGTTCCATATCCATAATAATATTCTTCTGAGATGCAATTTCTCCTCTATCCGAAATCATTGTTGAGTTACATTTGCTGGTACCTTTGCATATTAGGTAGATTCTGTTCCAATTCAGTTTCTTCTGTGTTACATGCTATTAGGAAAGTTCTGGATTACACAGAGGATTTGTAATTAAACGGGTTACATCAGCTTCATGTCTATGCAGACGACGTGAATATGTTAGGAGAATATTCACAAACGATTAGGGAAAACACGGAAATTTTACTTGAAGCAAGTAAAGCGATAGGTTTGGAAGTAAATCCCGAAAAGACATTGTATATGATATGTCTCGTGACCAGAATATTCTAAGACATGGAAATATAAAATTTGAAGATATATCTTTCGAAGAGGTGGAAAAATTCAAATATCTTAGAGCATCAGTAACAAATATAAATGACACTCGGGAGGAAATTAAACTTAGAATAAATATGGGAAATGCATGTTATTATTTGGTTGAGAAGCTTTTGCCATCTAGTCTGCTGTCAAAAATTCCGAAAGTTAGAATTTATAAAACAGTTTTATTACCTGTTGTTCTGTATGGTTATGAAACTTGGACTCTCACTTTGAGAGAAGAACAGAGATTAAGAGTGTTTAAAGATTCTTAGGGAAATATTTGGGGCTAAAAGGGATGAAGTTACAGGAGAATGGAGAAAGTTGAACAACGCAGAACTGCATGCTTTGTATTCTTCACCTGATAATTAGGAACATTAAATCCGGACGTTTAAGATGGGCAGGGCATGTAGCACGTATGGGCGAATCCAGAAATGCATAGAGTGTGTTAGTTCAGAGGCTGGAGGGAAAAATACCTTTGGGGAGGCCGAGATGTAGATGGGAGGATAATATTAAAATGGATTTGAGGGAGGTGGGATATGATGATAAAGACTGGAATAATCTTGCACAGGATAGAGATCGATGACGGGCTTATGTGAGGACGGCAATGAACCTGCGGGTTCCTTAAAAGCCATTTGTAAGTAAGTAAGTATTAATTTTCACATTGAATAATATTTCAATCTCTCCTCTGTTTAACAATTCACCTTAAATGTCACAAATTAGGCCTACTTCGTGTTTAAAATCACAAAACAAATTCATTTCAAAATTTTTTTAAAGTTGTTCATTGGCAACCAAATATAGAGGAATTCTGTGTTCGAAATGCTTTTGTCTACTACAGCCGCAAATATATGATTATTTTTGTTAGTTCTAATCATGAAAATGAAACCACCAACAATGGAATATCACTAAATGTTAAGAAAACGTTCAAACAATTTATGCACCATTCGAAAGAGCATCCTGAAATATGGTGAAATCTATAATATTACATCCTGCGAACCATACACGAACGAGCTAGAAAGTTAAAGAGGCGGAGGTGGGGGTCTCCGCCATCCAATGGGAGTCTATTACGTTTGAACTGTTGGGCCAGAGGATTGAATACCTATGTTGTTGTCTGAAGCAGCATAGGGAGCGAGCGACGACGGCAAGCAGTGCACTTCCTAAACGTAGCAAGGATTAGATTACATACAATTATTTTCTCCTGACAGTCGCCGGCAATGTGCGCCTGGGTCAGGAGAGTCCATTTAGTTACGTCAAAGGATGTTCAGGTTAGTTTGTCGCCTGCAGTCAGAGGGATCGGATGTCTCGCATGCGGCATAGCGTTATGTTTCCAGTACAGTTAAGCTGTATTGCATTCCTTTACCGACCGCTCGCCCTTATCTCTTCTCCAGAACTCTCCCCTCTACTCCTATTACTTCCCCTCTTTCGCGTCGCTGAGCTGTCAAGACTAAATAATCGGTCTGTACATTAAAAAAATAAGGAAACACAACAATATGTTAAGCAAAGATCTAAACAATTTTTGGAAATATAATTCTGGGACGTATTAAAACTGTTAATTTTACACAGACTACTGCTATTATATTGTAAGCGTGTGGGTGAGTGATCGATAAATTTTAAACACATTAAAATAAATTCGTAGGGGTAGTTAACCAAAGAGCGCGCAGTCCTACAAGAGTACGCAGCTTTAATTTTCTATGTTGGCTGCATTGCAACGAGCTGAAGTGGAACTTGTAAGAAGGTATCTTCATAAGCGATGTTCTGATATAGAAGTCACTTTTTATTGCTGAGGATTATATTAGTTATTGGTAAGTTGCAATTTTTTATACTAATCTTGTAATTTTGTGTATTTTGAAATTAGTGTCTTTCTCAGGAAATAATTTTGAAATAGGTTTTACAATGTGCGCATGGAAAACGTTATTCCATAATCTGTAAGTTCGCACAAAGAGGGAAATCAGTTATTGTATGCTACTTCCATCTATTGTAATTTTTTGTCAGTACAACAAGGCCTCAAAGAGGGCGCACAGCTGGATCCCTCAAGAGTGCGCGCGTACTCTTGGAGGAAACTAACATTTCTAGCATTGTCGGATAAAATAAAGCAGTTTAAACTACTTCTAGAGATGTTAGTGTTTCTTGTTGATGTTTATGAAGGTTAATTTTTATATAAAATTTTCTACTAAGTAGGTATACTTTAGTATATTTACAATTTTGTAGAATATACACCGTGTGATTCTTCATTTTAGTAAACGTCGTGTAGGGAAAGTTGCATCAGCTGAGAGAGGACAGATAGTTTCAATTGTGTGTTGTCTGCCTCCAACAGGCATCTACATTCCTCCAGCTATTATTTTTCCGAGGAAGAGACTCAATCCTGAATTGTACAGAGATGCTCCTGAAGGCATCTTGCACCTAATTTCGGATTCTGGATTCATGAACACGGACCTTTTCGTGGAATGGCTGCAACATTTCACACAATTTGTAAAGCCAACCAAGGTTGGTCCAGCTCTTCTAATCCTGGATAACCACACTTCGCATTGCAGCTTGGAAGCAATATTATACTGCAGAGAACACTTCATCACACTTCTTACTCTGCCCCAAATGCGAGCCACATGATCCAGCCCCTTGATAAAAGCTTCTTTGTGCCCCTTAAATCTGCCTATTCTACAGAACGTGATAAATTTATGGTTCGCAATCCAGGACGTGTGATAACTCACAGGGAAGTGGCTTCTCCGTTCTGTAGAGCATATGAAAGGGTAGCTACTCTGGAAAAGGCGAAGAATTCATTCCGTGCCAGGAATCTTCCCTTTTAACCCAGAAATATTCACGGAGGATGATTTCCTTCGTCTGCCGTGTCATCTAGACCAGAACCAAATCAAGAAACTGAAGAGAGGAAGCCTCAACAGAAAGTCCAGTTAAATTCTGATGTAGAGGAATCTCAACAAGTCCGTCAAGATACATTTCAAACAAATTTTATCTCTCGTCCTGACGGTAAAAATAATCCGAATGGACAAGTTTGCTCGCTTTCGTCTACCTTCAGCAAACCTCCAATCAAAAAGGAAGAGGACGGGGAAGAAATCAGAAATAATGACTTCATTTCCATACAAGAATGCTCTGGAGACATCAGGGAGGAAACAAACCGAAGGAACTGATCAGAAGTCCATTTGGTCAAAGGAGAAAAAGCGACTGAGGATTGACCCAGAAACTCCCACAACATCCAAAGAAAATTGCAATATTTTATGTCCAGGTTGTGGTAAAAAATATCAGGAACCGTTGACAGAAGACTGGGTGCAATATGAAAACTGCAAAGAATGGTGGCACGAAGCCTGCTCGTGCTATGAGGGAACTGCTGTATTTATTTGTGACATATGTTAGCGCGTACTCTTGAAGGACTGTATGCGCACTCTTAGGTGCTTGTTCCTACAAGAGTGCGCAATGCCCAGATTTTGATTGAAGGGCCAATACTCATCTATAATTTCTTGTGTAACTGATTTGTGTTTTGTTTTATGTTTAAATAAACAATATTCAATAACTTCAATGACATAAAAAGTTTTTACTTTATCACTCAACTTTAATGCTGACAAGCAAATTAATTTATGTGCGTACTCTCAGAGTCCTTTCCCCTATGAAATTCTCGAAACAAACATCAAACGAAACAAGTACTCACAAATAATGTGACAGTTCTTGCTTATTCCTCTTCAACAAATTCATTTTCCTGTGAAAGATAATGATAGTTGAGGAAAAAATGTTTGAAACACAAAAGTTTCTTGCACCAGCTACTCTTTAACAAAGAGTTGATAACACACACTTTCTCCCATATGGAATTCACAGTTGCCTTGCTAATGCAAAGTTCAGTGCTCTTATCAAATGTTTCGTTCGTGCTAATTAAATCTACCACTTTCTAATCATATCTATGAGGCACACGAAAGTGTGGCTCGATCCCTACGCTGCTTCAGACAACACAAAATACGTATTAAATCCTCTCGCGCGCACAACAGGTCAAACGTAACAGACTCCCATTGGATGTCGGAGATACCCATCCGCGCCTCTTTAACTCTCTCTAGCTCGTTCATGTGTGCATCACAGGATGTAATATTATAGATTTCACCATATTTCAGGATGATCTTTCGAATAGAGTATAAATCGTTCGGAAGTTTTCTTAACATTAAATGATGTTCCATTATTCCATTGTAAGAATATTCGAATAGTGGAGAATTTTCAATTCATTATGCAACTGAACCTTCAACAACAACAAAACATTAGATTAAAAGCGAGTAAATTTATTGAAGTTCTACGTGAATTTTCCTTCAGAACAGGTACTATATCATGGAAAATTTTATAGAATTTAGAGGAGAACTGAAGAATTATTGGTCTTGTTTTCCTCAGTGATTTAAATGGCATAGGCGTCAGCACCCACCTGGTCCATTAAGTTCTGTGCTATGTTCATTAGAGACTTCAATTTGCCTCAGGCTTTTGTGGCAGAAATTACCTGACATCTGCAATACATATTCCCTTACGGTAATCTCATGGAAAATATGTGCTCTCAGTTAAAGTTCCGAAAGGTTTAGAACTGTATATACTTAGACATGTAGACCATATACACTCACATTACTCTCAAAGCTTCCTTTAACTTTGAATTTGGAATATTACAAGATTACGTGGCGCCTCAATTACGGAATGGTACCGTAAACTCCATCTTGATGTAAAATTGACCTCTCTACAGTAATATTATTAAATAAAGCCTGGATTTATATGCATTTATGTACATAGCCTATATAATTTTTACTTGTTTTTTGGCGTACGGACTTTAATTAATTTATTTATTTAACTAGCTACCTAGCGAGTACAAAATAAATTTTTAAAACAAAAATATTTCTAGCCACTACCGCAGCCAGGCTCGTGTATGCTGTGGTCTTAGCCAATAATATAACATAACATTTACAAGGACAGTTTACTAAATATAGTAAGTAACTTAATTCAAACCGATAAATAACATACAAGAGAAAAAAAAAGAGAGAAAAAGAGAGAAAAACACACATTTAATATAAATTGACAATCAGACAGAAGCCACTGATATTCAATAAAAACATGAATATAGTCGACAAAAATAAAAGGTGAAAAAACACATTTGTTAATATTATGTATCGTGAATAATTTTATGAATTTATTTTTCAAAAGCTTCAATATTTAACGACTCTGTATCAAGTACGAGGTTATTTAGCGTTGATGGAATTGGTGATAGCGAGGTAATATTTGGCAAGATGAGGCCGAGGATTCGGGATAGATTACCTGACATTTGACTTATGATTGGGGAAAACCTCGGATAAAACCCAACCAGGTAATCAGCCCAAGCGGGAATCGAACCCGCGCCCGAACACAACTTCGAATCGACAGGCAAGCGCCTTAGTCTACTGAGCTACGCCGGTGGCAAATATGATCTATAAAATCTTAAAATATGATCAATAATACGCAATGTAATTTTCGAAAAATAACATTTCGTAAATGCTTTACTTTGACATGGAGTAAAAAGAAGCAGTTTTTTAAACTTCAGTGTATACATTATGAGTACTATGCATAGACATTTCGCTAGCCCGCGCTACGAGCGTCCTAAACTAGCCCCGGCTATCGACTGTTTACTTGTACAGGATTCATATCATATCATATCGCCAACACTGGTTTACGAATACGAAAAACGTTAGTTCGCTGATCATCCACCGGAAGCCCGCGCTAAGAATGTCCATGAATATGGCCCTATATGTTGAAAGTTGTGTAAAGTATCGTACAATACAAAAAAAAAAAAAATTCAGTTAAAAAGCAAACTTGACTCCAAAGAGTACAAAGCCGTTTTTGTTTTGTTTTGTTTGTTTGTTTGTTTTTTTTTTTAGATGAAAATTGTGCCAAATTTTCGAAATATTTTGACTAGGCCTATATTTTCATTACTAAGAACGGAGAGAGACTAATTTTCACCTATACTAAATACTTGGTCGTCCGCCAATGTAGAGTAACGGTTAGCACGTCTGACCGTGCAAATATATGTTGAGTATTATTAATTCAACCAAATAATATAAAACTAACTCAAAGTGGTAATGCTAAAGATAAGGTTAACACTATATGACTTGTTCTCGTGAAATGAGCCTATCCGGGTTCAAAACCTGGTTGGGACAAGTTACCTGTTTGAGGTATTTCCGAGGTTTTCCCTCAACCAACTCAATTACAATTGCTATGTAACTATCGGCATTTGATCTCGGACTCATTTCGCCATCAATAATTCACATATCATCCACACTCTAGCCCGGCTTAAGTTCAAGGTGCGGCGTGCTGTACTTGTATAATAGCGCGGTTACCCAATCATTCACAGACTGTGAGTAGTAAGTGTAATAAGCCTCAGACTGAATTGTAAGCCTTCTGGTCCTTCCTCCGTATAAGAGAAGAAAAAGTACTTGGTGTACAGGCTTAGTAGGGATAACGAACTGGACTCGAGATGCGAAACTGTTCTCTGGCGTGTGTTAAGAATTCCGATTACTTGAATATCTTTATGACTAGGTTTCGTATTCCAGCTACCTAAAGACTGAGGTTAAAGACACACTGGGTATATATATTACGCAGAACACAGGTAATGCAACGGATAAGGATATAAACAAACAGGTCGTCGCTGCGTGTTAGTGGAGTACAGTCAACTCCCGACATTCTAAAGCTATACTAGTAAACACATGCTTCAGCCATGATGTTCACTTTCATCGTGATATTTGCAGTGAACAGTAACGTGCATTCGTATGTTAAGAGACTTGAACATTTCCGGATGTCACTTGAAATAATTTTATATTGCAAGAAATTCTTCCAATAGCACATGACGTTATTTATGCATGATGTAGCACAAGATATTCCTATTGTCTGATATTTTTTCGTGTTTTATTAGGATATTGCATATGTCGCTCATCATTGAAATCCCACTAATGTTCTATGTACTGTACTTTTCTATAAATTCTCTAAAATATAGATTATTTAATTTATTAATTGGAATGTTGGCACTGAACAATATGGTAGGCTACATAAATCCATGCTAAACGTCAAGTTAATATATTAATAATTTTCAGATTTTGATGGCACCGATTCTTTTGAATTACGTTTAACACACTCTCTGTGTCTTTTGGTAGGCCTATTGCTGTTTTTTTCACCTTTACGTTTATTTTACACAGTTTTAGTTAATGTTGTCTATATTAACAGTGAAAATATTAGCTCAAATATCCTCAACTATGCCCTGCAGTATTACGCGCTTGACTGTCTTACTTAAGGCAGTTTACCTCTTCAATGAAACTTTAATCAGCCACAAAGATGTAGTTATTATATAATACGACTAGTAAGAGCAGTGATCGATAAGACTACTCACTATAATTGAGTCCCGTTTTTTACTTTCTAGAGGAAGAGGGCAGAGGATGCGTCACCATTTTGTATACGAACATACCTTGTACCTATGCTGTGACGTCACATATACTTCGAATCAGGTAACTTGATTCCAGTTTATAGGTGGCTGGAATACGGAGCCTATTTATGACATTATTTCCACATATCTAAAGTGAATATCTGTTAATCTCACGGCGAGACCTCGGTCTCTATATCAGAAACGAGTTTAGATTCAGGGTCAGTAAGGCCTGTTCCAGTTGGTCACAATATGCTCTTGATCTTTTCAGCACAACATCAGTCCTCCAATATCTCGGCATCGTCCTGCTTAACACGAACAAAATTGATAAGGAGAATGATGTTTGTTCGTCGTGTAGACAAATTTACTCAAATTTTATAGATGTTGTACAGTATATCACCATACGCTACGTTCGAACTATGCAATCTTCTAGGAATGTTGTCATTTCATTACCGGTTCAAAGTAGTGCATCCCAAGTATCGTCGTAAAAATGTAATTTGCGCAAATTTTAGTTTACTTTATATACATAATATATTGTATTTTAGATTGAGTACACAAATTTCTATCCTACTTTAGAGGCTGGATTTTGAAGTTATTTTATCTAATTTTGTGTTTTCGTCATTCACAAACAATATTAGCTTTCGCGATCCTATGAAGAGTACGAAAAGGAACAATTATAGGGCCTTTGGTCCACTACGTTTCGTCCACTTTTTTCTTGTCCACTGACACATTTATCCATTTCATGATTTGTCCATTAAATTTTGTCCACTGACCATTTAGTCCATTTTCATGCTTCGTCCATTATGTCTTCGTCCAATAGCTATTTCGTCCACTATGGTAAAAAAATAGATGAATGAAACATATTTCATTTGGTGAAAATGTAATTTATTTAAATTTATTTATCTATGATAACAAGTTCTTGTATAGTTCGAGGAAATGGTGGCCGAGTTTTTATTTTGAGTACGGTTCACATGTCTCTTCATGATGTTTCTGTCCGGCAACAGAAGGGTTTCCTGGTCCGTCACTCCGTGAAGAGCTGCACGCATGACTTGTGCCGGAGGTTCGTTGCGATTTTCTTCTGCACGTCTCTTACGGTCATTCATAACTAGACAGCGGAAAAAAATTCAAATAAAAGTCATGTTCACGGTTTACAAGTACTGTACGCTTAGACTATGACATGAGGTGTGCACGCTTCCCAAGTAGCTAGCTACAACACGGTACCACAGTCTACTATATACAGTCACGAAGCTTGGGGTGATTTTTTGCAAATCTCACGATAGTTGCTAGCCGCTTGGAGCGCTGTGAGTACTAGGAGCAATAGACTGTGCCACAGCCATCGTGATCTAATACAGGCCGTAAGACAGACCGTGTAACTCGCTTAACCCGATCACGAAGGGCGGTGTTTCAACCATATAAATTAGTTGGAATGCATAAAAAGTAACATATGTTTCTCTAAAATGTAGTGTAATTCCATTAATAAAATTAAAACAATGATTATGAGACACTTCAGACATAATTTACTTGCGAGTTAAGATGTAATATTATTTATGGTGTGAAAATTACGTTGTTCGTATTTGTAATACCTGCCTTTATTTCGATTAAATATTACGAAATTCTTGTACATTCATTTATGCACGACTCAATAATTTTCAATTGCACCGCATAGATATGTTGAAATTATAGGTTATGTTTACTGTACCAGTTGCCCCTTTCTGTCTAAATTTAGTGATCTCCAATGCCTTGCCATTCATATGAAAATTATAGGTTATGTTTACTATATTTAACTTATATTCCTAAATTCGCAATCGTACATTATAATAATTATAATGTACGATTGCATATTATTAAGCATAATGTCATGTATGATACCCGGGACATTCAATTTGTCTGCATTTTAATAGGCAAATTGAGTTCTGAATTACTGTATTTATCTACTACTTAAGAGATGAAGTAACAGAATTGTACGTACACTAATTTCATAGGAGTGGTATGGTAAAGGTTTTGTCTAAAATTAAGGAAGGTAGATGTGCTAAATTGAAATCACAAAATAAATTCTTTTTTATTAATCCTCAAAATAGTTTCCATTCTAAACTTGAAATGGTGACGCGAACAGATTATGTTAACGTGTAAAGTTCTCTTCACGTTAAAATAACACAGTTTTGTAATTATTTCTGCAACATATTTTGCAACATGAAGTAAACGGAACTTATAACACATTACACTAAATAAAGCTTAGCAATGATAAGCAATAAAGTTATAATATTTCACTGAGCTCCATACACTGAAATAGAAAACCCGAACAAACATTACTGCCTGGTCTAGATGGAAAAAGCATTGACTGTGCCGTATTTCGCATTTATGGGAAAAGTTCGTTATCGGTTGTAATAACTGTAAATGTCTAAAATACAATAATATTAATAATAATATGGGACAAGGAGACGTTTGTAGTACTATAAATTGTAAGAAAAATAGGTTAGAGTTACCCTTCCGAAAGATCCAGGAAGGTGAGTTTATAGAATATAATATATTATATTTTATGAAAATGATATATAAACCTTATGTATTTCATATTTCAATAGTGGAAGGAAGGTGTTAAGTTTTCAAAAGAATACGATATCGAAAGTGCAATAGGCCTACATTTTGTGGTCTGCTAGGGAAAGAGTCTGTGATGAGGCGATAGTAGTGATCCTGGTGGTGAGCAACTATCTATGGATGCATATTTCAACTGTTTACGTTTGCATATTTAGTAAGTATTAAGCTTCGTGACTGTATACACTGGACTGTGACGGTACCGTCCGCAGAGAGCACCACGTGAACACCGAAAACAACTGCCACTCTGCGTTCTCAGTCAGTCCACATCCGTACGTGAACAGAGAACATTGAGATACGTAAACATATTATTAATTTATTTTCGGTGAAGTGATCATAATGCCGAAGACAGATGTTAAAAAACTTAGGGTATATTCTTTAATACAAGAATATGGTGTCGACATTTTTAGTACTGACACTGGTGAAACAATTAAGTGTCGGTTATGTATGTGTGTATTAAAAAGATAACAAAATAATCGATAGAACATCAATTTAAGACACAGAAACACAAGAAAAATGTTGCTCGTATGTTAGAAGAAAATAAGGGTTCAAGTTCAAATTGCGCCTGAATTATGAAATATGACTTTTTCCAGGGTTTCCGTCGAATGATAAGTTGCAATGTTCCGTTCTAAACGTTGAACAATCTTAACTTTAAAGAGTTTATAGAAAAGTGCACAAAATGTGCCATTACAATAGTTACATCAACATACAACCAATATTCAGTGATTATTCCGTGTCTCAATTTACATTTCCCCCGGCCTGTACCTGCACGCGTGTCTAGTGTACCTGCTATGCTTACGCAAACAACAACCGTCTGACGAGACAAATAGTCGCGTTGTAGTTACCTTCACATCCGAATGACTTTTTTTTTCCGCTGTCTATTCATAAAACTTTCCTAACTTCGCCCTCGACATCTGCATTATGCTAATGTTTTGCAGTACCATCTTTATATATAGCTATGTAATTTAATTCAGTTCCAGTCGTGCGTCTTCATTACAATTCTGTTGATCCTCAAATCTCCAATATCTTCTTCTTCCATCTTTGCTGACAGAGTGGAAGTGGTAGCAGTACTCATTATAATATAACATTGGTTGTCTCCGACGTGTATATACAATCTCAGCCATAATTTCTAATATCCAAAATGGAAAACATGTAATTCATACTCTTTAATATCCAAAGGAAAATGAAACGTAACTAAGAAACAGACGACAATGATAACAATACCTTATATTGTAATTGTAAGAGAGAAACACAAATATGTAGGCTATTCTAAGATGGACGAAAGGTTATGGAGATAAAAGGTGTAGACAAAATACTGTATATGGATAGAAGTAAATTGTATGGGCCAATCGGTTGTGGACAAGAGAACGTGAACGAAAGAGAGTGGACGAAAAGTAATGGACGAAACAAATTGTGGACAAAAGGTAGTGGTTGAAAAGCCCGCAAACCAAAGAAACATTTTATTCTAAAATAAGAATGATAAATCTCTTCACCCGGTTTCAGATTCTATAAATCTGCCAACTCGTATAAAGTAATAAGTAGGACATAATAATTGAATCTATTAGATTTAAAATCCCCTATATACACTTTCACAAATTGAATGATTTTGACAGTAGCCGGTGGCAAATATAGGAAATTTTCGATCTAGCAGTGACTTATAAGAACCTAGAAAACCAGACTTAAATATTTTACTAAATATTTGACAATACCATTTCAAAAATGAATTACATTTGACGTTTCCTTTAATGATATTAGAGAAGTTTCGCGCACACAATCGCTAGACTGAGCGTATAGGTGTTCTCTGGGGCGAGGTGAAGTTACCTAACAAGGCCTAGCATTCCGCTAAGAGCTGAACACTTAAAAATACCCCTGTGTAAGCGACAAGCGTGTGTAATACCAGACTTGGAGTTAACGGCGAGAGGTTTTCGCTTCATTCTGCAACGAAGCCAATTCTCTCAGCAGAGGCTGTGCAAATCGTCACATAGAAGAAAGAAGCAGCAGACCGTGGAACCTTCACGGGATACTGCGACATACGAAAGACAATCTTCTAGAAATTGAAGAGCGGAAAATGTTCAGAACATGGCAATAAATAAAAGAATAATTTTACTCTTCAGAGCAAGCGAGGTATACTAGTGTATACAATCCACTCTTAATTTTCAGTCATGCTAACTAAAGTGAAGGGTCCGGAAGGGAAACTGGCTATTCTACCATCGTGATAGCATATGCGTTCTTGTGCTGGGAAAGTGTTCTCACTGGCTGTCATATTACATTATATTTTTTCTATCATATTCATGAATTCAGCTACACGTCCAAGGACTACTGGATGTACAGAGACATCATTTTATTTTTACTAACATTTCTAATATTAACCTGGCTATACCTTTGCTACCCCCTTCCACGACTGAAGTTCGATGATACTGGCGTAAAATACAAACAAATCAATTTACTTGGTATAGGAGGGAAGAAAAGTAGTTCATCCATTTACGTAAACTAGGAATTCCTACTTATTACTTTATACGAGTTGGCAGATTTATAGTAATTGAAGGTCTAACTAATATCTTTGAGCACCAGTGTACTATGCGACCAAGGCGGGAACCGTTTTGTTTGGTGGCGCTGCGATTCGCTTCACAACACAGGCCGTGGTGTAAAGTCCGCATCAGATGCAAAATGAAGCACATGCTGAACTGCGCTCATTTCATTATTATTAATACGCTTTATATGTTATATGTTCGTATAAGTTTATAATTTATAGTTTATTGTTTAGTTTTATTTATCATAAGCTTAGCCTACATACATAGAAATCTATTCAGAAAACACACCACAACATCGGTGTTCGTAAAGGAGAGAACATGAATCGAAAGTAACGTAAACTAAAGTAGCTACCGTATTTTATAATGGTATTGCATTTTATATGCATTTTTTATCTTAGCATTTCTCAATCTTTACCTTCCTTTCTAATCCTACTAATTGTTTTTTAGTAGGTTACTTTACAACGCTTTTTCAACATTAGGTTATTTAGCGTCTGCATGAGATAAAGTTGATAATGCCGGTGAAATCAGTCCGGAGTCCAGCACCGATAGTTACCTAGCATTTGCTCATATTGGGTTGAGGGAAAACCCCGGAAAAACCTCAACCAGGTAACTTGCCCCGACCGGGAATCGAACCCTGGTTTCGCGGCCAGACGCGCTAACCGTTACTCCACAGATGTGGACTACTAAATTATTTCCTTATTTGTCTTCACAATAGCTGCAGCACGCTTTGTTCCCTTCAACAGAGGTTGTCTTTTCTTCCTCACAAAACTTTATAGCATTACAACGCTCCGCGCTTGGCTACGAAACACATATCTTCCTACACGCGGCATTACGACCAGATTGAAACTCTAGGCTTTGGATGTGACGACACTCCAGCAGTAAACATACAGTACGCAGCGAGCACGGAGTTCCTCATTCTGCCACGACGGGTCCAGTCTTGGTCGCTTAGTACATTTGCAACTTGTAGTACGCAACTTCTCAACCTCCATTCTCTAGTTCACCTGTATCGGCAGGGTTTGTTGACGTGCTTCAATGCCCTATTCGCGCAGTTATCAGCGGAGGCTTCGTTAAAAAGAATGTCCCCTTCGGAGGGTGTAAGTGAATCGAAGTAGGCAAGGAAATATTGTTTTCATAACGGAAGAAAATTAGATGTTTCCTCTGGCAAAACGTGTTACTGGATTGCAGTGACATCATGCACATAGCTATATTAAATGTAAGAGTTTAACTTTTAAGTTCAATTAATTAAAATTCAGTTCTCCAACTTTTTTTTAATCATGCAGGTTTTACGTTTCATTTAGAATTTATTTATTTCTTAATTAATTTATTCATACAAATATTCATTCATTTCTTCATTTATTTATTTATTTACTTATTTATTCTTTCATTCAAACAAACATTTATTTATTCGTTTATTTATTTATTTATTTATTTATTTATTTATTTATTTATTTATTTATTTATTTCTTTATTTATTTTATTTATTTATTCATTCATTCATTCAACTATTCATTCATTTGTTTATTTATTTACTTATTTATTCTTTCATTCAGACAAATATTTATTTACTCGTTTATTTATTTATTTACGTAAATATGCATTTCAATTTCGACATAAAATTCATTATCACAGTTAAACCATTCGTCTCTTAGTTACGCTGATCTTTTAGTCAATTATGTTACTCGGTTAGTTAGTCATTTGCTTTAGACAATTTTTAGTTACTTTGGACTAATTGTTAGGCAGTTAATTAGGTGGTTATTCAATACGTTAATTAGTCGTGTTTAATTGGTTTACTTCGTTAGATATTAGTTCGTTCGGATATTTAGGTTGTCATTTAGTTAATTAATTTAGTTAAGTTAGCTATTTATGTTCTATACATTAGTTATTTTGTAAATTTGTTTTTAATACCGCAAATGATCGGTGCCTGTCGGTTGATGGATATTTCTTGGTATACTAGGCTCAAGGAGGAATGAATTAGTTTAATCATTACACTTTAGTTTAATTTAATTTTTAGTTCAGTTTATTCATTTGACTTAGTTTTTTCTAAGTTTTTAATTTTTTTATTAGCACTTACGTTTCTATTGATTAAAGTCTAATAAGTAACAAGTTGTTGTTTAGTCAACTGTCCGAAGACAGATCTGAACCTCACAAGTGATACCAAAAAAACCAGCATTTATGAGGCAACTAGGCCAGGAGATAATGGGGTAGTGTTTAATTTAATTTATTGGGTTATTTTACGACGCTGTATCAACATCTAGGTTATTTAGCGTCTGAATGATATGAAAGTGATAATGCCGGTGAAATGAGTCCGGGGTCCAGCACCGGAAGTTACCCAGCATTTGCTCGTATTGGGTTGAGGGAAAATCCCGGAAAAAACCTCAACCAGGTAACTTTCCCCGAACGGGAATCGAACCCGGGCCACCTGGTTTCGCAGCCAGACGCGCTGACCGTTACTCCACAGGTGTGGACTGGGGTAGCGTGGTCAGTTTCTTTCTCCTCCATTCCATACATCAACCACTAACTAAATATGACACTAGTCAGACTTAAGATGCATACAAACTTGTTTTTCCTCTAACACACCGTAAATTGGCATTTAAAACTTAATTACTTACAAATGACTCTTAAGGAACCCGGAAGTTCATTGTCGCCTTCACATAAGCCCGCCATTGGTCCCTATCGTGAGCAAGATTAATCCAGTCTCTACCATCATATCCCACCTCCCTCAAATCCAGATTCATATTATCCTCCCATCTACGTCTTGGCCTCGCTAAAGCTCTTTTTCCCTCCGGCCTCCCAACTAACACACTATATGCATTTCTGGATTCTCCCATACGTGTTACATCTCAAACGTCTGAATTTAATATTCCTAATTATGTCAGATGAAGAATACAATGCTTGCAGTTCTATGTTGTGTAACTTTCTCCATTCTCCTGTAACTTCATCCCTCTTAGCCCAAAATACGTTTCTAAGTACCTTATTCTCGAACACTCATAGCCTCTGTTCCTCTCTCAAAGTGAGAGTTCAAGTTTCACAACGATATAGAACAACCTGTAACATAATTATTTTATAAATTCTAACTTTCAGGTTATTTGAGAACGGACTGGGTGACGAAAGAAAAATAAATACCAATTTAATTGAATATTAAGACAGTTTGCTTTAGTTCAGTTTAGTTTAGTCAAGCATAATTTAGATTAGTTAGTTACTAATCGATCCTGTTAGAGAATTCTGTTGATCTGTCAGATGCAAATTTAGTTCTATAGATAGAACACTGAACGCGTGGAGGCGCTGAGGCGCGTACTATAGTCCCGACGCTATTATTTCCGGCGTGACTCCGCCTCTTTGCTTACGTCTTAGAAAGTGAAGGCTCTATAAAGTCTAGGTAGGTAATATCTTTCGCCATTTTTGTTCTTATGTTGCCAAACTACCATACGTGGAATCTATTTGCCACACCGTTAAACATTATCATGTCATAGCTTCTATGATAATAAATCAAACGCAATGTAATTCAGCAAATAATTGAGCGGCAAATAACGTCTTCGTGTGCTTTTTGCGAACGCCAGCGAGAGAGCTAAAATGGCGGGCGATTATATTAAGTATTTATCGAGCCTTAAGAAATGAATCAGCGAATCACAAGATGCACACGTTTAAATGTAGCCGACCTGCAACGCGATTGGCTACCGGAAATTAGAGCGACGGGACTATAGAAAGCAAACCTCAGTCCGTAAGCGCAGACTTGAATTTAACCTTTCAACTCTTTTATACAAATACTCTTCATATAGTCGAGTATGAAGTGCAATATACTTGGCTTTTCAAGTGCATTCCAATGGTCAGGACTGAATTTAATCTCTTCTCCTCTCAAATCTTCGTACTTTAAAGGGAATCATATACTTAAGCCTTCACATGTGGATATAAGCTTCAGAAAGGAGATTCAGATCAATCTCCGTATTGGTTTTACCCATAATCCACTTTACAATAAAAGGATCACAAAATTTTTTAATCAATTAAGCTACAAGATACGTTACTCCAACTTCAGTTTTATGTCGCAACTGTTCACTACGAACTCAATATAGTTATGGTTTATGCAATTTAATCGAAAAAAGAAAGTAGAGATTTCTCTTGGGAAATGTTGGTGGCTTTCGTGCTCCCTCCCCGTTCCTGTTCTTATGTCAACATAATATTATAATGATCATGAAATTGCTGCTGCTAAACGGATATCTTTAAATGTTGCTTTAAATATTACTGGTATCACGCAGTGAAGAGCTTTCCCATCGGCTGTAGTTATTGCGACGATGGAAAAAAAATGATTGCCATAGATAAAGTAGAATTGAAAAAGGACACTAGCATGAACATTTATATATAGACCTAGTCCAGATGTTATTCATTTGCACGTAGGATTTTTTTTTATAATCATAGAAATAGGTTGCAGCCACCAAATTACTCTTCGAGGAACGACCACTCATATAAATTGTGGGAAAGAAAACAGAGAACGGACACTGGAAAGTTTTCTTTTCTCAATCGTACTATCAGGGACTGGAATGCTTTACCAATAACCAAAAATGTATTTAAAAGTAGCATTAAGGACTTTACTAATAGACGGTAGTATATTATACACACTATTTAAAGGGCGTAATTGATATTTGTTACTGAAGTGTTGTATCAGTGAAGAAATGTGTTGTGTCAGTGAAGTGTGAAGTGTGTTGTGTAAGTGAAGTGTGTTTCTGTCAGTGAAGCTTTATAGTTTATAGTGGCAGTGCGAAGGATTTGAACAGTGAAATGATTTTTTAAATGTGTTAGTGAAATCAGGATAGAATCAGTGAAATGTGTCGTAATTCCTGTGCAGTGAGTGAGTGGTCAGCGAAATGAGTGTAGTGCTGAAAGGTTCTTGCGCATGTATGAATATAACATCATACTCGTAGGTTTTATTTCGAACTTAGGGTTAAGATACAAATTATATTTACTTTAAATGTTATTCTAAGTGATCGTGTTTCATTTAATTTAGGATGCTTCCCTGTTGTTATTATTATTATTATTATTATTATTATTATTATTATTATTATTATTAGTAGTAGTAGTAGTAGTAGTAGTAGTAGTAGTAGTAGTAGTAGTAATTATTATTATTATTGTTATTATTATTATTAATTGTGCTTGTTACTGTCATTATTGAGTGTAATTAGTTACCACTGCCACCGGGTATATACCCATTTGCAGTGTGAAAACAAACACACACACACACTAATTGTCGGAAATAGAACATTACACGACACAAGAGCTGAGAGATATGAATTTTAATGCACGGTTTAGCCGGATGCAGTGCCCGGAAAGCCGAACGGATGTACAGAGAAAAGTTTCGCAACAGACGTCATTCGTATTGGAACATATTTATCGTCGTAGTTAGGAACTTACGAGAGACTGGGTCGTTGAAGTCACGGAGAGATGGTCAGATGATAGACAAAGAAATGTTCTCACACCAGACTGGTGAAAAGATGGTGCAGGATCGTGTGTTGGAAGCACCATCGTAGTCTCCAGTGACAAAAATCCACTTTCCACCCTTTGTCGGGTCCCGGTTCAAATCCTTGTTGGGACAAGTTACCTAGTTGAGGTTCTTTCCGGGGTTTTCCCTCAGCTCATTTTAAGAGCAAGTGCTGGACTATTTTCGACGTTGGAATCTGCATTCATGTCGCTAGCATTATCACCTTCATCTCACTCAGACACTATACTATAGCAGTTGAAAAATCGTCGTAAAATAACCAACTAAATAAAACACACGTCGTGTCTGGTTACCAGCAACGATTCCAGATGAACATGTGGGATGGAACTTTACAGGACCACCTAATAGAACTTTATCTTCTGGCAGCCCATTTGAATGGTCCACGTTACATGTGGATTTTTCCAACAGCTGCTATGAAGTGTAAGTCGTTGCTACACTACTGTACATGACATCGGGTGTAAGTTGTTGCTATGACGTTCAAGTTGTTTATGAATATAAAAAATTAACCCGGTTTACAAAAACGTTCTTCAGACATATCTCGTTCAAAATATCATTGACCTTCAAGTAGGCATTTCCTACCGTTAGTTTCCTATCTCAAAATACTCAGTTCAGGCTCCTCTACCGTCGGTAGATTTATTTATTTATTTATTTATTTATTTATTTATTTATTTATTTATTTATTTATTTATTTAGTTATTTATTTATTTATTGGATTATTTTACGACGTTGTATCAACATCTAGGTTATTTAGCGTGTGAATGAAATGAAGGTGATAATGTCGGTGAAATGAGTCCGGGGTCCAACACCGAAAGTTACCCAGCATTTCCTCGTATTGGGTTGAAGGAAAACCCCGGAAAAACCTCAACCAGGTAACTTTCCCCGACCGGGATTCGAACCCGGGCAACCTCCTTTCGCGGCCAGACGCGCTGACCGTTATTCCACAGGTGTGGACTCGATAGATAATAAAAATCATAGATTATTATTGATTTACTAGAGGCAGATAATGATAGCAATTCTCATGCAGAGTAAGCACAAATACCAGCATGAAGTCATAAGAAATGATGAGTTTGATGGATGTCAGTAATACGTAAATATCAATTTAAATTCACTTTTAAGGGGAGACATAAGTCAAAATGCAACATTCCAGAAAATCATTAATATCTGCTGATGTGTTCCACTCAGAACTATGAAATTTTTCATACTAATTTGTGACTGTCTTGTAATTGGCCGTGATTTTTTTTTCAGATCTTTTACGCATTCAGATATTACTTTTTTAATTATTTCAACAAATCATTCATCACTACGCATATGTACGTTTTCATGGAAAATTGTTGATAAAACAACCTGAATTTTTTCTGCTTAATAAGAGAACACAAATATAACATACTATGAAGGCACTTTTCCATATTCACCTCTTTTAAATTTACAGAATTTCAATTTTGATAAAAGAAAATTTGGATTACAAACCAGTTTTCTTTGCAATATAAAATATATAAAAAACATATTTCACAATTCCTCTTGGAAAATAAACTGAGTCTATTTAATGGAGCTAGCATGCACATTTTCATCCAATTACCCCCAAAATGGTTCCTGAGAAAAGGTACATAAATATTGAAAAATGTGAGTTACGAGAAAATGAGGACAAAGTCAAACATTGTTTTCAGTGCGTTAAGTGTCTTCTATGCCTTGAAATTGTTCCATTTTGAATCAATGCCACAAAATTTGAGGGAAGGTTGTTGAAATGAGACAATTTTTTTTTTTTAACGTCTGACCATTTTGACCAATATTTCCCCTTAGTGCAGTGCGATCAGTTTTACTTTCCGCCAGTGTGTTTTGCCTATGGGCAAGCGCGCCGCTCGTTAGCCGGTTAGCCAATTAGCCAGGTCTCGGTGATTAGAGGAAGGGTAAAGCAATAAAACAAACCAATCATACAAAATACATCAACCAATTTAAGAGGCTCATTACTTACCATTTATCAAATGAGGTATTGAAACTACCCGCCTTCATTCTCCACAAATTTTTTGCATCTTTTTAGGACATTATTCATCACATTTTCCAGAATCCACTCACAAAATTAGCGCCTACGTACGGGGTCACCTGGCTGAAGAGCATGCGCCACAGTTATTTTACACGTCTAGAAGTGCAAAACGTTTTGCTGGTTGAGTGGAAGAGAAGGCCTTACGGCCTTAACTCTGCCAGCTAAAATAAATCATTATTATTATTAGTATTATTATTATTATTATTATTATTATTATTATTATTATTATTATTATTATTATTGAGTAACCTTTTGCACAGACCCGTATGAAAGTCCCACTTATTGTGTAAGACGACGAAGAGATTTTTTAGGATAATTTTCTAAACGATTACGAATGTTATGTAATCTTTCTTACGTGAGATCCCTACGCTGCTTTTTTGGTTTCTTAGGCTTCATACTTTCAGTTTCGTGAAATGTATAATAAAGACTATGGACTGTTTTATGTTCTGGAGCGTCTACACCCGGGAATCTTTCTTGAAACTTTCTTCGAACTGCACGAGCTGAGTTAACACATATGAATCGTAAATAAAAATACGCTGTGCCGAGGCATAATATACTTTCAGTCTTACTAATAAACTGTGTATAGTTTTTATACAAGACTTATGCAGAGTTGAGACAGAAAATGTTACTAATAAACTATTCATAAGCAATGGATGTATAAACAGGCTGTAACTATACAATGGGAATTGTTTTGCAGTAGTTATATACACGAAACCCCTTGTTTAAGAGCTGATTATAGAGAAAAAATGGCCGTCCCTCTAACAGCTGTTCGTATCGACTGTCATTTTTATGTTGAAGGTTGCATTGTAACCACAGGAAAACAAACCAAAGAGCACAGAATAATTAGAATAATATTGCTGTAGCTTGTACTCCTTCATCAAAATATAGTGTAATAATCGAATAGAGCCAGTTGTACTATCGATACTGAACAGGCCACACTAGAGCGCTCTACCGGATGCAATAGAGAAGCTCACATATTCTATTACCTTTCGTAACGAAGTAATGACGAAACTATGACGTAGCTGTGTAGCAGTTATACTGTTATACACAACATATGTAATGATTATTAGTAAGGAATTTACACACGACTTATAAACGAGCTACTCATTGTATAAGTCTAAAACAGTTAAACGTCTGTATATAGAGTTTTTATTAGTAAGACCGTTTATGTATACTGTCGAATTAAGAAACGAACAACACAACATACACCCGGGAACAGCTGCACTGCGACTTCGACATTCAGGAAAGTCAACAAGTAAGCAAGCAGGCTTGCTATTCTCTCCAGTTGCAGCAAACGAGTCGGGGCTTCTTCTTGTATCCTCTTGTTCCTAGGTGGAACATAGGGCAGCAGTAAAGTTTCTCCAGCGTACTCTGTCGCCAGCCAAAACGAGTCGGGGCTAGCTCATAGAAAAAAAAACCGTTCCACGGCGGAAAGCATAACTGATCGCATTGTTGAATTGTCAGAATAACTCATATCTCTAACCAAAATATGCTTGTTCTTCCTCTTCTAGTGCACTATTCTGTCGAAATTAACATAATTCATTTCTCAATAAATAGGAACTCTACCTCGCTCCTAACATTCATATCACAACAAGAAAAATGTCTATCTTGAAAAGTGTTAAATTTTAGACTTGCTATTTTCCATTCTGAATCATTCAGATATAATGATCAAGCAGCGCATTTTCGTTCCCAAACGCACATCGGATCGAATAGTTTCTTCTGGTAGCTACATCTATTACGTCAAGTGGATGCACAAGCAAAGTCGAATTGCAAGCAGATACGCATGGGGGTCATTAAATAATAATGGATTATAAATATGCTCCTGTAACGTTATATGACGTAGAAAGAACATTCTCTTAGTTTAAACAAATTTGATGTTTGTAAAAGATTTGCATTTCATAACCTCAGAATACATGTTTTCGTTCACTGCAACGCGATAGGCTTTGATAAACGAATTGTTTGTATATATTGTGTAAAATGTAAATATTGATAATTTGTACATTAGATTTTTGTTGTTATTATTTTGTCCCTGTAACGTCATGTGACGCAGAAGTAGCATTTTCTTAGCTTAAACAAATTTTTATTGGCAGTTATAGTAAAAATATATAAATTTCATAATCTCGAAAAATATGACTTGTTCACCGTAACCGAGTTAATTTCGTTGAATGAATTAATTGTACTGTATCTATTATATATAGAATATTTACAGTTAATGTGTATCATGTTTACTATCATTTTCTGTAATATAATAAGTATATAATAATTCAGTATTATTATCGGTCTACTTATATTTTCTGTAATATGTAGCACTAATACTTTGTACAGAGCTAGTTTCGCGTTAGAGTCAGTGTGTTTATATAGTCATAAAGTAGCTGGACAGACCATTTCAATTTAGTAGAAATCCCCCTTACAGTTGTCATGCTCCATTATTATTATGTACCGAAGCTAGGTTATACCTTTCGTAGCGTCCTGATGTAAGCATTTAGAGTCACAGTTTGAACTCTAAAACTCCAGGACATACTAACCGATAACTTTCCTAACTTGTTTGGAAACGATATATATATATATATATATATATATTTATTGAGATTCTTACAGTAATAACACCAGTAGTGTATGTATATATATATATATATATATATATATATATATATATATATATATATTGAGATCCTTACAGTAATAACACCAGTAGTAGTATGAAACGATATGCAAAGTTATTCTAGATATGGGAAACTTACTCGACTTGAGATTAAGTACATCCGTAATGATTGCTACCTTCATACTTTGAGAACATGAATATAAATGACAAGATTTGCGACACCAGTAGGAGAACACAATTACACATAGCAACGGTTTCCGCAGTCGCATTTATTTGACATGCATTTATATTCATAGATTCGTGAGGAAAGGGGTGAGGCAATTCCTGCAGAAGTCAACCTTGCAGAATTCAAAGTAACTCAATTCTTATTCATCGAACGTCATATTCTACCTGAGAGTAAACTGCAAGACAATTTAATCATTAAGTTACTGCAATTTTAACAGTGATTTGCAAGCTTGGAGAATACAAATTATATTTATATTTATTTTAAAGTTTTGTTTCCTTTTATATGATTTGTCATCATTCCTACCACGATTACGAAATAATGTTGAATTTGTAAAAGTTTTGGGGACAAGCAAAGTCATTGCGATACAATGGTATGGCTAAAACAACACAAGCTAACACAAATAATACAACAGGCCTACATACGAAGGTGGATGGGAAAGTAACGCACAATAATTTTTAAAACAAAACGTGTAATAGAGTAACAGAAATTAAAAATACACAAATGAAGTCACATCTTTTAGCTACTTTTCTGCACAGGCGCTAAGTTTCTCAACACATTTCTTTCATCGTGGCACCAGTTTCAGAATACCCTGTTCATAGAAGTCCGTTCGGTTGGAGTATAGCCATCTGCGTCCATTTGATTGCACTTCTGCATCGGTAACAAAGCGGTGGCCGGCCAGGAATTTCTTCATGGGACCAAACAGATGAAAGTCCGACGGTGCAAGTTCTGGACTGTGTGATGGATGCTTGAGCATCTCCCAACCAAATGTGTTGATTTTCTTACGAACAGAAGCCGCGACAAGGGGGCGAGCATTCCCATGAAGAAGTTTGACAGTTATGGTATAAAGTATGGGTGGAGCGGAGAAAAATTCTCTCCGGCTCCGGGATTCGAACCCGGGTTTCAGCTCTACGTGCTGACGCTCTATCCATTATGCCACACCGGATTCCAATTCCGATTCCGAATTGAATCCTCTCAGTTTAAGCTCACCTCTTAGTTTTCCCTTTAGTGGCCAACTCTCATGCACTGTGTCACAGATATGTGACAGTGGTACAATGTCCAACACACTATGTGCAGAGGTGCACTCATTACGAGTGACTAAGCGGCCGGGATCCGACGGAATCACTAAGTGATTACATACGCATATCAAATTATAGCAATGTACCGAAGTACATATGATATTTCCATGCAGGAATACTGCGTTATCATATGATGAAGGATCGGTGGAGAGGATAAAAATTCTCTCCGGCACCAGGATTCGAACCCGGGCTTTCAGCTCTACTTGCTGACGCTCTATCCACTAAGCCACACCGGATTCCAATTCCTATGTCGAATTGAATCCTCTCAGTTTAAACTCCACTTGTTAGTTTTTCCTTTAGTAGCCAACCCTCATGCACTGTGTCACAGATATGTGACAGTGGCACAATGTCCAACATACTAATTTGCAGAGGTGCACTCATTACGAGTGACTAAGTGGCCGGGATCCGACGGAATGAGCGCCGTCTTAAATCACTAAGTGATTATATACGCATATCGTAGTATAACAATGTACCGAAGTACATATGATATTTCCATGCAGGAATACTGTGTTATATGATGAAGGATCGGTGAAGCGGAGAAAAATTCTCTCCGGCACCGGGATTCGAACCCGGGTTTTCAGCTCTACGTGTTGACGTTCTATCCACTAAGCCACACCGGATTCCAGTTCCTAGCCTATCATCATAACTGTTTTAAGTTTTGGTAGTAGCCTAATAGTATTCATCCTAATACAGACAGACTCGTCCTGACCAAACATTATAGGCGATCTTGAGCTTATAATTGAATATTTATAATGAGTGTTAAATCATAGTGACCATGTGCATGTATGAATGCCTATGCTACATCTTTTATTTGATTTGAAATGTTTAAGTTAGTTAGTGGGGTTTAAAAAGGGAGCGTCAGCTACTATGGCTATTTGCGCCCTTTTGAAATATTTAAAGGAATGACATGCTGCATTAGTTTTGTACAGCCCTTAGCGGAATGGAAGCCAAATTCATGTGATGTAAACATGTCCGAAATATTGTGGAAGGGGTGAACTGCTTCATATTTACCTCCCCTCCGTAACGCCCATCCCTGGTTTATCCAGCTCTTACTTTGTGTTCGTATGTAGTCCAAGACAGGCTTCATGTTTAGTTCTTTCATTATCACACAATTATTATTTTTGTAATTCCATTTTGTGTAACAGGCAGTACGCTACATAAATCTCATTTCCGTTGTTGTTAAGCGATGTCGTCTTTTTTTTTTATAATTATCCAGGCTTTACATACTATGTGTGTGTGTGTGTGTGTGTGTGTGTGTGTGTGTGAGAGAGAGAGAGAGAGAGAGAGAGAGAAAGAGAGTTGGCTTAGCAGGCATTTTGTATAAATTTAATCCTGTCTGTTTTTGAACTTTTGATGGTTTCATTTTTTAACACATAAAGCCTAAGTGTTTACAAATTCAGTAATTTTGTTATTCACATCAGATTCATGAATACAAGCAACAGTCAGGCTAACGAACACAGTTGATTGTTACGGTGTTGTTATCATTAGGTAACGGATTACTAGTTCGGTACCTATATTTTTCCCTACATCCTAGACGCATGTTATTCAAATATTTCTACGTTTCATGTAAGCTGCACAGAACCCCACTATTAAAATTCTAAAAACTCCTAAATGAACCATAAACACCTATAAATGACTAAAAACTATATCTTTCCCTGAAACAAAAGCCTCTTTTTAGGATTTTGAATAAAGTTAAAATAAAAATACAGCTACTAGAAATGTAAAACTGCCCAAAAAAACTACAAAACCGCTATTTAAAATAGAAAAATTTCTTTTACAGATACTGCTCTGCCAAGTTCGTGCCATATTTATCTTAGAAAGGAAAAGAAGAACATTTTACCTAAATTCCTGGAATCGAAGTTCGTATGGAGAAGTCAATTCTAGCATACTGTGCAAATTTCACGAGAGGGTTCCTGCAAGGGGAGTATGGTCCTTGCGAGGTAAAAGGAGACAGTAAGCTAGTAACTCACCGTTCTTGAAGGAGCAGGTGGATGGGAGTGGTCTCATTGACCGATTGGGACAAACAAGACTCAGTCAATGGCTGGCCGGTTCAGTGTCGGGGATAAGTTATAAGAGTGGGGGAGAAACTTGCATTCCTTGCTCGGGTCTTGTAGTGAAATGCGGACTGAAGATGGGGTGGTAGGTTGTTCAGGTTAGGCGAAAGCCTTAAAATTAGTTTTCGCGTCAATGCAACCCAGTTATGCGAAATGAAACTGACAAATCGACAATAAGTCTCTTTTACTGATAGAATATGAATATTCGGTAGCACTCATTGTCAGCATCAGTTCTTTACATAAATTCCATTTAAAATACAATAATTACTAAAATTACTTAACTTATTTACTTATAAATGGCTCTCAAGGATCCCGGAGGTTCATTGCCGCCCTCACATAAGCCCGCCATCGGTCCCTATCCTAAGCAGGATTAATCCAGTCTCTACCATCATATCCCATCTCCAAATATTAAAATGATTAATTGTTAATTTTATATAAAATCCTAAAAGTCCTAAATTGAATTTCATAAAGTCCTAAATCTCTCTTCTTTAGCACCTAGAAATCCGTTCACTTATTATCTTATCCGGACATGAACGTAAATAGTGATTTGGAAGCTAACCATGATTCACTTCG
This sequence comes from Periplaneta americana, assembly GCF_040183065.1. Taxonomy (NCBI): domain Eukaryota; kingdom Metazoa; phylum Arthropoda; class Insecta; order Blattodea; family Blattidae; genus Periplaneta; species Periplaneta americana. The sequence goes on along the minus strand of NC_091117.1, from coordinate 71,786,206 downwards.
GCAAGTACTGTATTTACAAGTACTGCCTTTGTGTTGTGAAACTGCGTTTCTGTACCTTATCTGCGTTCATTTTTAATGTTCTACCTGCAGTGCAAAATATTTGATCAAATTTAGATCATGAGACATATCAGAGCCCAAGCTGCTAAAATACTCTGCATTATGCATTCTAGTGACCTGTCTTCAATAATTATTTGTGACCGTAGAGTTTTAGTACAAAGGGCAATCTATTCTGATTACTAGCAGAAAACTCTACCCAGGGTCTTTACAAAATAATCTTCGTCGAGAAATCAACTCCTTTTTGACCTGGCTTCGGCTTTGTTTTTCGAGAGCCGAACCCAGCACGTGTGCGATCTGTATACGATAATTGCCCAAGCTCGGCAAGTGGTCTGGGTGGTGTTCATTAATCCGTGACAGGTAGGCCTTCCTGTCTTAGCCTTGATAGATCAGGTCCCATTGGGCGGCAATGAACCTCCGGGTTCCTCAAAAGGCAGTAAGTAAGCAGAAGGACAGTGTTTTATACATATTAATTTTCATTATTGTACAAGATACAGTAATGGAGGAAAAAAAAAATGTTTAATATTTCCAAAATTTTAGTGCTGTAAGCCGTACCTAACCTCTTAAAAAATAAGAAAACATTTAAACTCTTCTCATATTTTCGACAAAGCATAGGTGTGCATATTGATAACGTTGATCCTATTGTGTTGGATGCTGTGCACTACATAATTTTTATTTTTCGAGAAGAATTTTTAAAGCCTGATTAAAAGCGGCTACACACGACCCAATCTGCAGGGTCCGATTTGCAGGGCGGTTGGATCGGACGAATTGGTTCTGCTCTCCACACGACCCAACCTGCAGTAGGCTGATCCGCTCCGTTGTGAAAAGATATATCATGGCTAGTTCACTTTCCAAGTTTCAAAACGTTGGAATTGCATTGAGTATGTTGTTACAGAATGATGAACAGGTACTATATGAAGAAAATTTTTTCCGATTAAAAAAATATTTAGGCATATATATATATATATATATATATATATATATATATATATATATATATATTTTTTTTTTCAAGATTAAAAATGTTGAGAGTTCACTGTGCAGTGATGAAGCGTTTCCCTCATAACTTAAAAACTTGTTAACTTTTCATGTTCTCTCTTTTTTTTTTATTGCTGAAACTCATGTTTACAATATCATGCTCTTTCAACTACAGTCCTTAATAAACAATAGTTTTTTTTTTATTTTGTGTAATAGAAAATAGTGATGTTTGACCACTTTTAAAATGAATTTATTTTTTATCAGACAATCTATTAACGGTAGAGAAGTGATCTTGCATCATATTGTAGGTATGACGTGCATAAATACACACAACAGAAATTCCTTCACAGAATGTTAGATAGTTTTTGAGTTATGAGGGAAACGCATCATCACTGCACACTGAACTGAATTAAAAAAAAAAAAGTAAATCATTTTTTAACCGTAAAAATTTATATAGATTTTTTTTTTTTTTTTTTTTTTCACAGAGAAGGACAGTTGTCTATGCGGATGACGTGAATTTGTTAGGAGAAAATCCACAAACGATTAGGGAAAACACGGAAATTTTACTTGAAGCAAGTAAAGAGATAGGTTTGGAAGTAAATCCCGAAAAGACAAAGTATATGATTATGACTCGTGACCAGAATATTGTACGAAATGCAAATATAAATATTGGAAATTTATCTTTTGAAGAGGCGGAAAAATTCAAATACCTGGGAGCAAAAGTAACAAATACAAATGATACTCGGGAGGAAATTAAACACAGAATAAATATGCGAAATGCCTGTTATTATTCGGTTGAGAAGCATTTATCATCCAGTCTGATGTCAAAAATCTGAAAGTTAGAATTTAGAAAACAGTTATATTACCAGTTGTTCTTTATGGTTGTGAAACGTGGACTCTTACTTTGAGAGAGGAACGTAGGTTAAGGGTGTTTGGGAATAAAGTGTTTAGCAAAATATTTGGGGCTAAGAGGGATGAAGTTACAGGAGAATGGAGAAAGTTACAGAACTGCATGCATTGTATTCTTCACCTGACATAATTAGGAACATTAAATCCAGACGTTTGAGATGGGCAGGGCATGTAGCACGTATGGGCGAATCCAGAAATTAACTTAGAAAGCATGCTGTAAATATTCATATTGTCAATGTTAATACAGATAATACAATATAATATTTGTTTTTTCAGTCTTATGACAAATCAATTATTAAAACAATGACTTTTATTTCATAACATGTAGTCATTGAGTTACGAACGTTTTCGCCCATTCAGGCATCTTCAAGTTCAGTGTACAATATCTCATTATTAAAGTTTAATAATAAGATATTGTACAAGAAATCGGCCCGATCGTGCTACACACGACCGGGCCGATTTCTTGTCAGTTGCAGCTTGCAGAAGTGGCGTTTATGAAGAACTGAGAGCAGTGACAGTGAGTGCGACGTGAAATGACGGAAACGGAGAAAGAAGTCTGGAAGGATATTTTTGAACTGTATAAACATATGCCTTGTTTATGGGACATTTCAAACGCAAATTATCTGAACAGAGATATGCGTAATCAGCCTTTAGAAATTCTTCTCGAAAAATATAAATTATGTAGTGCACAGCATCCAACACAATAGGATCAACGTTATCAATATGCACACCTATGCTTTGTCGAAAATATGAGAAGAGTTTAAATATTTTCTTATTTTTAAGAGGTTAGGTACGGCTTACAGCACTAAAATTTTGGAAATATTAAACATTTTTTTTTCCTCCATTACTGTATCTTGTACAATAATGAAAATTAATATGTATAAAACACTGTCCTTCTGCTTACTTACTGGCTTTTGAGGAACCCGGTGGTTCATTGCCGCCCTCAGTTAAGCCCGCCATTGGTCCCTATCCTGAGCAAGATAAATCGTCTCTATCATAAAATCCCACTTCCTTCAAATCCATTTTAATATTATCTTCCCATCTACGTCTCGGCCTCCCCAAAGGCCATTTTCTCTCCTTCCTCCCAACTAACACTCTATATGCATTTCTGGATTCGCCCATACGTGCTACATACCCTGCCCATCTCAAACGTCTGGATTTTATGTTCCTAATTATGTCAGGTGAAGAATACAATGCATGCAGTTGTGTAACTTTCTCCATTCTCCTGTAACTTCATCCCTCTTAGCCCCAAATATTTTCCTAAACACCTTATTCTCAAACACCCTTAACTTATGTTCCTCTCTCAAAGTAAGAGTCCACGTTTCACAACCATAAAGAACAACTGGTAATATAACTGTTTTCTAAATTCTAACTTTCAGATTTTTGACAGCAGAGTGGATGACAAAAGCTTCTCAACCGAATAATAACAGGCATTTCGCATATTTATTCTGTGTTTAATTTCCTCCCGAGTATCATTTATATTTGTTACTTTTGCTCCCAGGTATTTGAATTTTTCCACCTCTTCAAAAGATAAATTTCCTATTTTTATATTTCCATTTCGCACAATATTCTCGTAACGGGACATAATCATATACTTAGTCTTTTCGGGTTTTACTTCCAAACCTATCTCTTTACTTGCTTCAAGTAAAATTTCCGTGTTTTCCCTAATCGTTTGTGGATTTTCTCCTAAAAAATTCACGTCATCCGCATAGACAACTGTCCTTCTGCTATATGAAAAAATATTTTTACGGTTAAAAAAATTTACTTTTTTTTTCCCAAAATTCAGTTTACTGTGCATTGATAATGCGTTTCGCATATAAAAACTATCCAACATTCTGTGATGAAATTTTTTGTGTGTATTTATACCTGTCATATCTGCGATATGGTGCAATATCACTTCTCTACCGTTGATAGATTGTCTGATAAAAAATAAATTCATTTTAAAAAGTGGTCAAACATCAGTATTTTCTACTACACAAAATAAAAAAATATATTGTTTATTAAGGACTGTAGTTCAAAGAGCATGATATTGTAAACATGAGTTTCAGCAATAAAATAAAAAAGAGAGAACATGAAAACTTAACAAGTTTTTAAGTTATGAGGGAAACCTTCATCACTGCACAGTGAACTGTCAACATTTTGAATTTTGGAAAAAAAAAAATATATATATATATATGCCTAAATATTTCTTTTAATCGGAAATTTTTTTTTCATATGGTATCTGTTTATCGTTCTGTAACAACAAACGCAATGCAATTCCAATTTTTTGAGACTTGGAAAGTGAACTAGCCATGATATATCTTTTCACAACGGAGCGGATCAGCCTACTGCAGGTTGGGTCGTGTGGAGAGCAGAACCAATTCGTCCGACCCAACCGCCCTGCAAATCGGACCCTGCAGATTGGGTCGTGTGTAGCCGCTTTCAGCTAAGTACCAGGTCTCATCATAACATTTACTCATTATAACCTACCACCAGACATCTTTATATTCTTCATTCTATATAATTTCAGTTGCTAGAAATTGGAACTCGCTTCCGAGCGATGTAAGAGGTTATTGGACAGTAACTTAATTTAGGTTAAAATTACATAAATTTTTGCTTAACAGATTAATTTCTTATTAATATTTATTCCTTATAATGAAACTAACATCTGTCCATTCTTTTTAGGCTATTACCATTAATTTATCTAAATAGAATATAAAACCTCTAATGTTAAAATTTATTCATGTTTTTATTGAATATCACTGGCTTCTGTCTGATTGCAATTTATATTAAATGTGTCTTTTCTCTTTTTTTTTTTTTTTTTGCTCTTGTGTGTTATTTATTGGTTTGAATTAAGTTAATTACTGTATTTAGTAAACTGTCCAGTAAATTTTATATAATATTATTTGCTAAGACGACACCGTACACGAGCCTGGCTCTTAGGGTAGTGGCTAGAAACATTTTTGTTTTATACATTTAATTTGTACTCACTAGCTAGCTAGTTAGCTGAATAAAAAAATTTAAAAATTAATTAATATTGTTCTCATTATATAAATATATTTTAGATTTATATTTTGCTCCCTATAACATAGTTCTAGTAACTACTATTAAATTAATTCTCATCATTGAACCAACTAGCTATATCAACTTAATTATAATTCTTTACATATTGCATATAAACTGAATTCAATTACTTTAGCTCATAAATAAAGTTAGTATTTTTTCGTATAGGTTTTATCTCAAATTAAATAAAAATGTACTACTCGTTAAAATTTAACTGAAGAATATTTCTGAACAATCTTTAGTATATTGTAAATATTCATAATTTAAATATGCATGTCGCTATTGTATTGATTAAGGCTGGTTCAGTGGAAGAGAAGGCCTTTTGGCCTTAACTCTACCAACGAAAATAAAACATTCTAATCTATACTATCCCCAAGACTTCCCCTAAGCCAATTCTTAACTATTGTAGGTGATAGATTAAATTAGGGGAAGGAGAAGTGTGTTGGTGGATTGATAGAAACAGGACTACCACGAGAAAAGCCCTCTGCAAACTTCTGCTTTGTTCATCACAAATTCCATTACGACCTGGAAGACGCGGTCCCAATTGAGCATCAAATGGACCAAAGGAAGTGCTAGCTTTATTGCTTGAAAAAAAATTAATTTATAATTAAAAATTATGTTTTAATTAAAAGGTAGACTTAACAATTTCTGCATATTTCCGGTACAATGAACTAAAGAAGTATTTATGTTAAATAACAGTATAATTTTTCCTCATCATAATCTGTATCTGAGTACTCTACACTGAATTCATTTAAATGAATACGTAGCAATATAGATGCCTACAAGAACGTCTATGAATCTTCGTTTCCTTTCGCACAAGTCTTCGAAGCGTCTGAGAGAAATTTATCTTCATCTCATATGAATCCGTGCTACTAAAATGCCCCGTGGAACTTAATTTAACAGTGTTGGTTCCAGTTTAAATTTATGCCGTTCATTTATTACTCAGCAGCTAACAGTTTTATAACGAGTCGTCAGCCACCTAGCGGTATGATTGAGAACTTGAAACTGCCACGCAGACAAGGTAGCAAGGAGAAATGGAATACAGACGAAGAAAGTCTTGCTTATGAGATATTTTTATTCCTCTTAATGAAAACGTCTTCGTAAAAGAAGATATTTATCTATTCACAAGTATGGTTATGACACTATTTTAGTTTTTAAGCTTTCATCAAGAATATAGAGCAAAAGCTCGTATGACGGGATACACGGTAGCACAAAAATCTCAAGAGGCTGACGTATGAGTGTCAAAGATTTCTCAAAAATCCCCTTTTCCTATCACCACCACCACCACCACCACCACCACTAAATTTTAAGCCACGTCTGATCATATTGACAGACACCAAGAAAATTATTATGAGATCATTCATTCATACTGTTCTGCCCAATCTTTCCTCATTTCTGTCTTCCTCTTAGTTTCCACATATGATCCATAATACGCATATTAATGACGCCTATCATCTGATATCTCTCCTGCCCCGGACTTTTCTCCCGTTCACCATTTCTTCCAATGCATCCTTCAATAGCCACTGACCCAATCAATTCCCTTTTCTCTTCCAGATTAGCTTCAGTATCATTGTTTCTTCACCCACTCCTCCCAAAACAGTTTCATTTCTTATCCTGTCTGACCATTTCACACGCTTCATTCTTCTCCATATCCACATTTAAAATGCTTCTAGTCACTTCTCTTTACTTCGTCCTAGTATCCATGTTTCTGCTCTATAAAATGCCACACTCCACACAAAGCACTTCATTAGTCTCTTAATTCTTCTTTCCAGAGGTCCGCAGAATATGCTTCTTTTTCTGTTAAAAACTTTCTTTGTCGTTGCTATCCTTCTTTTGACTTCCTGGCAGCAGTTCATGTTAATGCTTATACAAGATAGTTTCCGATCATTGATAACGAATTTGAATGACATCATGTGCGTCAGGAGTCACACTACAGCTGAACTGTGGCGCGAGGTGACTAGACCAGTAGTGAGTGATCTCATAGAGTGCACGGCGACTCACAGCAGAAATTCCAAGAAAATCGAGCCTTTTTGGGAGGAATATATAACAACCCTTTCCAATGCCAAGTAAGTTACGTGAAAATAAAACAAGACTACAATAAACGAGGTTTTGTTATTTCCAAGAAAGGCATCTTCTGTGTACTTAATAAGATTGGTAAAGCTCGAATGAAATTAATTTGTATCATCTCGTGGGGTGCTGCGACTTGTGACGTGGAGTGAATTTTCTTGCTTTTTCCACTCTTGAATTAATCCCATCCAAGCTTTGCCAGTCTTATTAGGTACACACAAGATCGCTTTCTTGGAAATAACGAAACCACGTTTTTTGCAGGCTCCTATGATTTTCTCGTAATTGTACTTGGCACCGGAAATAGTTATGTATCCATACCAAAATGTTCGATTTTCTTGGGCATTGCTACTGTGATACACCGTGCACTCTGACTGTTAAATCACTCACTACTGGTCTGTCACCTCTCGCCGCAATTCAGCTGTCGTGTGACTCCTGACGCACATGACGTCAATCAAATTCATTATCAGAGATCGGAAACAACCCTGTAGTACATCCAAAGTATCTGAAGCTGTCTACTTGCACTACTGCCTTATTCAGTATTCGCACGTTTACCTGCTTTATTTTTCATTCCATGACTACTGTCTTCGTCTTGTTTGTATTTATCTTCATCCCATACTGCTCGCAGCATTATAATGAAAAGCGACAATAATTTAATATTACGTTAGTTCAGTATTTGTGTTGTATTTATGAAGACGAGTATCCCTAACGAAACCGAAAAAAATGCATGAAATGAAAGACAACTTAGACACGTACATCGACGAAAGTCAATATCCTTTCCATATACATAAATCCAAAATATTGAAAATTCGAAATCCGTGACAACCCACGGAAGGCAAAAGCCTTGGTTTATCTGAACCGACGCACGCGATGTGCGAAGTTCGAGGTGCGCAGACCTCGCATCTCGCAGTTAAGGAAACCAGTCAATATCTTTCGTGTATTCCGGATTAGTGCGAGGCGGGTCTCGTACCTCGCAAGTCGCATGCGTCTGTTAGAAAAACCAAGGCTTAAGAAGACGTCACTGTGTAGTGGCAGCTCTACTATGACCTTGTTGCTGTGAGGTGTTCATCCTTTCACAGAATCAGTTGAGATAAGACAGGCGTCTCAAGGCCAACGCATAAAAGTTGTCATGGAGAGCGAGTGTAGATAACATAGTCAGCTGAAGAGATAAGCGCAGTAGCCGAAGATAGTCGATCGTTGATTATGTTACAAGCGTGAGTGAGCTACGTTGTAACTGTCGCGGGAGAAATTCCACAAAGCGGCACTTTTGAGTTGTACTGTCAAAATAAACGGTTGTTTTCGGAACGAATAAAATTTCTTAAGTCGCTTGCAGTAATAATAATAATAAAATAATAATAATAATAATAATAATAATAATAATAATAATAATAATAATAATAATAATAATAAATGTATTTTCGGAACAACTGGATAATACGCACGGCAGACCAATATCGATAGTCGACTCTACTCGCTGGCCACTAGTCACCGGGCCGTACCGAGCCGTATCAAACAAAATATAATCGAAATGGTGGTAGTCAAATTCGCGACTATATTCTTAAATAATTCACTCCATTAGTCTAGTTCAAGGTTTTATGTAGTACAACGGCGGTTTTTTGAATGCATTAAAAGAAAATGAAGATGTAATAAGATAATAAACTAGGTTATCACAAGGAAATTAACAGGAAAAAAGGTGTGTTTCACGGAATACAATTAAAATGACGGAAAGTACATTTCCGGTTAATGTTCGCCAAAGCGTAAAGTACGTAATTACGACGGCGTTGCTGTTTTATTTCTGGCCTATCGAAAAATACCTAGCCTTTTACGAAAAAAAATTTAAGGACCATGAAATTATTCACCGCTTTCATTATAGGCCTATTATTTTTTAACAATATTACGAATAAAAAACTGTCATATTATATAATTTTAACTACTACATGGACGAATCAAATCAAGCTAACCTAACCAAAGCTAACCTAACCTAACCAAAGCTAACCTAACCAAAGCTAATCTAACCTAACCAAAGCTAATCTAATCTAAGCTAACCTAATCTAAGCTAACATAACATAACCTTCGTAAATGCAAGGCCTGTAACCGGAGCAAGAAGGGATCTCAATCATTTAATCTGCAAGTACACGCAAAAATAAATTCAAGTAAGGATCACGCTCCCACTGCATGAGAGGTCCGCGCATGCGCTACAGCAAAACTGTTTCTGTCCCGAGCCTCTCATCTAAGGCACTCGTCATAATTTACTCGCAATATTTACGCAAATACACATTGTCGCTAACAGTGGTGCTATCTCTCAATAATGTTCAGAACGAAGGAGGTAGACAGAGAGAGAAAATTTCTCCCGCCAACTACGCCACACACCAACGTCATGTTCTTATGTTGGTGACATTGTGTATTTACTTAAATTTGGTGGTAAACGTAACGGCACGGTTCAAAGTGGCCGTGCTAATTCTCCAGTATAGCGGTATTTTCTAATTATATATTATGAGTAAAAGGAAGACATCTCAAGCATGAAGAACTATAAATGTTACGTAATGATTTATGCACAAAGAACTGGGTACCCTATTCCATTATCTCCTTGCCTAGTTGCCTCGTAAGTGGTGCCTTGTTGATATCACATGTGAGGTTCAGACTGTCTTCGGAGTTGACTAAACAACAAAATACTTCGGGCCGTATTCATAGACATTCTTAGCCCGGCCTTCCGGTGGATGATCAGCGAACTAACGTTTTTCGCATTCATAAACCAGTGCTAGCGATATTATATGATATGAATCCTGTACAAGTAAACAGTCGTTAGTCGGGACTAGTTTAGCACTCTCGTAGCGCGGGCTAGCGAAATGTCTATGAATAGCACTCTTCATTTCTAGTAAATGGTTTTTGGTATCTCTCTTATTTTTAAGTTCATATTATATTTAATAAAATAAAATTCAATTAAATAATAATAATAAAATTACAATTAAACTTGTTGATTGTTAAGGTACATATTCTTATGATATGTCCTCTCAAATTCTTTTTTCAAGTCCTTCAGTTCTTCATTATATTTGTTACACTGGTCTTGATTCAAATTAGGTAACAATTTTAGATTAATAAAGTGGTAACAGTTATCCACTGAAACTTGCAACTCCCACAATTTCACTTTCCCTATGAAAGCTTCTATTTGTTCATACATTTGCGGTATTAAGGACATTCTTTCCTCGGAGATGGAGACAAAATCGTAGCGGTTACAGATGTGTATTCAAACGTCACGGTCAATGACGTCATCCGGAGATACACGAACTGCTCCCGCATCTTGTTCCACTCTTGCATTAAAAAAGAGAGAGAGGAGGAAGTGCTCTGAGAAGGCCCTATTGAGACGTCTGAGATAAGAGATCAGGAGTCTATGAATGACATATAATCCTGTGGCGAAAAACATTTTACTTCCTGTTTCTTATCATCTTACAATATTGAAAAAAAAGTATCTTATAATTAATTATGTAAACAGGATTTTTAATACACTCTGCTTGTACCAGGCTATCTTTTCTTACATTTAAACTGTATGTGCCACTCAACCCAGCACTTAATCCAAAACAACGGACTGCCACCACACAGTGACAGATCAGCTGACTGCATCATGTCTACATGCCTCAGCAGAGGTAAACGAACGTTCTACCAGTAACATGCGGTCAGCATGATTATTCTCCAGACATTATAGTTGGTTTTCTCAACCGTATTTCACTACTCACTGTAGCTTCACAAATTCATTACCATTCTGGGTGGGCATCTGTCCCATACACTGAACGACATTTCATGAGAAAATTTCTTCCTCATTTGGACTCCAACGAACTCTCATTCCGTAACACTAGTCTAAGAAATGATTCTTTATAGTTTAGTCCAAGCCGGCTATGAGAAATAGAGAGATTGTCATAGCTTTTAGTATTTTGATTAGATACAGTAATCTTAAATTCTTCTGCCATTATGTTAAACTGGTAAATTAATCGCTGAAGATGACTTCATTTTGAATTTCATCTTCTTCTGATTTTACCATCTTACTGACCACTATTTTTTCTTCTCCCCAAGTCTATTTATTTTCACCTTCTTTTCCCCTCCTCCTTACTCTTCTTCGCCTCTTCCTTTTGCCTTCCTTTATCTCCTCAGCCTTCTCTTTCCCCTCCTTATAGTCTTCATCTTTTCCTCTTCTTCCTTTGTTCCTCTTCATCCTTAATTATTTTCCTGCTACTCATTTCTTGCTTCTCTGCTCTATAGTCAGTCCCTCTTCACAGAACATCCGCGTATTCTTCGCCTTTTACAATATACACTATCTGTTCTTGGAATTCATTACTTGCAGATGTTAGGAGTTGCACGACCTTAAACGCTTTCAAGTCCAAAGTGAAACATCTTATTTTAGAATACACAGTGTCTCACGGTATATATTAGAATTCGCAATTGGACGAAGTTACGCAATAATAGGCCAAGGGACAATTTGAAAAAAAAAAAAAAAGAGATATTTGCACAAATCTGTTGATGGCAGGCTAATTTAACTAGGAAAATATCAAGAATGCGATATCTGAATGTTGCTGCTATTTATATTTTTTTTATTTTATTGGGTTATTTTACGACGCTTTATCAACATCTAGGTTATTTAGCGTCTGAATGAAATGAAACATGTCGAAAGGATGGATCGCACTAGATGGCCTAAACAGATTCTTACTTATGTACCACGAAGAAAGAGGAAATTGGGAAGACCACGCAAGCGCTGGCATGAGACCGTAACAGATCCTGTAGGGTCTAATACGTGACGGATATGATGATGATGATGATGATGATGAAATGAAGGTGATAATGCCGGTGAAATGAGTCCGGGGTCCAGTACCGAAAGTTACCCAGCATTTGCTGGTATTGGGTTGAGGGAAAACCCCGGAAAAAACCTCAACCAGGTAACTTGCCCCGACCGGGATTCGAACCCGGGCCACCTGGTTTCGGGGCCAGACGCACTGATCGTTACTCCACAGGTGTGGACTGTTATTTATAAGCAAAAATTAGATTATTGCATAAAATTCATTTATATTTTAGTTTGCTTTGAAATATTAATTCAACTGCTGGTCTTTTACCGAAAATCGGTTAGCCTTTTTTGGTATTATTTGTGTTCTAATAGTATGATTGTTATAATACTTTTTGCATAAAATGTTTTATAAAAAAATTTATTTCAATGATCATTATCTTGAAACAGGTTTTTGGCATTTAGTCTCTTATTACGAAACTCCGTCCAATTGTAACTATTTTATAAAGTGGACCTGATCATGTAATTTAATTTGTCATCTAGTTTAAGTATTTAAGTTCGATAATCCTCTGGCTTATGCATATTTATCTGTTTCGATTTTGTCTTAGGTATACCTATAACTTTCTTTTGTATTAACATTATATTATCATGTATTTTCTTTTCATCCAATGGTTGAGTAGAAGAAGTAATTCTGCCAGAAAAAATTAAACATTATTATTATTATTATTATTATTATTATTATTCCTATGTATCCAGATTTTTGGTCATGTTGTGCATATGTACTATGCAAACATATGCATTACGGTAATATATTATATATTTGTATATTTAAGTGAGGAGAAAATTTTCACAACTGCAATGCACGTGATTTACGGACTCAGTTTTTACCGGAAGCACACCATCTATCACTATGTCTGCAACTGGCTTACGACCAAAGTGCCGACAAGTTGTGACATTTGGGTCACCGTCCTGGAGTTATCGTGTACCCTCCCACTCGTTTCGTGGTCTCAATTAATCGGGAGATAGAACGTAAAGTAAACATCAGATAACATCCCTCGTAAATAAAGTAAATGAAGTGTTATTCATATTACAGATGTGGTTGGTGACAGATCACCACGCCGTGTGTGGCGGAAGAATAAATACTGGCTGCTAAATTCAGCTCGCAAGGAGATCAAAAACACTTATATATTCATTAGATTTAATTTATGGAGATATTAGGTTCGCTATCACAATTTTGATTTTCATATTCAGTAGTGAATTATTGACATATTTTCCTAAGTGAATTTCATTAGGTTCATTATCACAATTGATTTTCATATTCAGTAGTAAATTTTTGACATATTTCCTATAAATTGATCGATACTGGAATTCCACAAGGTACAGTATTAGGACCAACCTTATTTTTATATATATATATATATATATATATATATATATATATGTATATATAATTTGTTGAAAATTGATCTAAAGAAATATGGTGGTAATATATTTTCTTTTGCAGATGATACTGTACTAACATTTATTGGGAAAAATTGGGATAACACTTATTTAAATGCCAGCAACGGAATTAACGTTGTGAAAAATTGGCTTGACTTTAATCTCCTGTCCTTAAATACTAATAAAACTATATACATTCCATTTCATTTAACAACGAAAGGTTTACCTCCACTTATGAATAACTAGCCGTGCCCGTGCGCTCCGCTGCACCTGTTAGAAATAAATATAAAGTAATTACATAATTAAAATAGGGCGTTTGATCCAGGAAACATTCGTGTTTGATAGAAGGATAAATCTTTTAATATATTACTTAATTTAAATTGTATTTAAATAATTAAAATGCGGTCATTTTGATCCAGAGAATATTCAGAAGTTACTGTAATAACATTATAGCATTATGTCCATCTAGAGAAACTGCACTTTCCAATGGTGAAATAATAATTAATTATACAAATCTGTTAAGTTAGCTTTCGATATTACTTCATACAAACACAGAAACATTCTCTGTAGGCTATGTTTCATACCTTCGATTGTTTTTGTCCAAGGCCCCTTATAGACGTAGTCATTTGTTTTCATTTCATTACACCGCCCTATTGTATTTTAAAATTTAAACTCAGTTATCACATTAAATATCAGTCCTATCAAAATTTTGCAAGGAATAAAACGTATCGGAAATCATTTTTAAAGAACCTTTTGTTATGTAACATATTTCACAAAAATCAATAATAAGCGAGATATTTCGATTTATTTAATCCAGGCCTCCTTATAATCCCACTTTTAAAGAATGTATTTTGAATGTCACATAGCCTAAAATCTAAGTTACAGCGAACGTAATGTATATGTCAATTTTCATATAAATCGGTTCAGCCATTATCGCGTGAAAATGTAACAAACATCCAGAGAGAAAGACAGACAGACATACAAACAAAAATTAAAAAAAAGCGACTTTCGGTTCCAGGGTGGTTAATTATATATGTTAGGACCAATTATTTTTGGAAAATCGAAAATTACAGAAAAATTTCGGCTACAGATTTATTATTAGTAGGCCTATAAATTATCACTTAGTAATACATAATATTTAATGTAATGAATTAAGAAATAATGATTGTAATTTCCCACATCTAACACCTTCCAAACACGTCAAATATTTAGGAATTATTATAGATCAGCATTTACGTTGGGATAAAAATTTGATTTTATGTGTACAAGTATAAGAAAGACAATTTATAAATTCATAATACTTCGAAATTTATCACTAAGGATGCATTGAGAATAATATTTTTTGCTTTAGTACAATCATTAATACAATATGGTATAATAAAGTGGGGTGGAGTAGCATCATCTGCACTTAATCTATTAATTTTAATACATAGAGTATTAATAAAAATTTGTCTAACGAAAAATATGGATTACCCAACAAATTTCATTGATACAGATTTTAATGTATTAACTATTGAAGAAATTTATAAATATAGTTTACTACTTAGCGTCATTGCGAAGATGGTTCGCTGCGCCGGCCTCGCACCTCGCACGTCGCATGCGTCGGTTCAGAAAAACCAAGGCTTTACAAGGATAAACCTTCAATTAATTTTCGACTGCGCGTTGTTTGTACTACTACGATATATCCTAGAGATCAGGGATGGGAAACAGCTCCTCTCAGAGAGCTTAGCTTCTCCCGCTATAGTTGCTGTTGTTCGTAGATACTCATGTTGAATGTTCTGTTAATATGTGTTTCCCACCCCTGCTCTAGATATTATTTATTTTCGACATCACTTTGTTCTATCTTTTCGAAACCTACATTACTACCCGCTTATGAGTCATTCCATTGAACATTTTAAGAATATGCCAGCGATGTAATGAATTTTTTTGGGGGATTTTAATATAATAATGCTATTATGAAAATAAATTAAACTGTCAACTATGACCGCCATATAATTAATAATTTAGTCACACGAATGACTGAAATTGGGTGCCAGATACATGTTATCCATCATTTAAAATATTATAGACAGCCTGTATGAAGTGTCATCGAAACTAAACAGACGCCACTGTAAACCTGAATAACCATATTTTAATACCTTAAATACTAATCCGAATAATATTAAGGTATGCTCATAAAAACACCCCACTGAAAAAAAAAGTTATATATTCGAATGCAACAAATCAAATTCATGCGAATTTCATTCGTATTAAAGAAAATCTTATTCCTAATCCATCTCCCAAGTTTTATGACTTTATCTCAAAAGACCTGCGAATAATTAAATTAATAAAATTATTAATTTTTATTCCGACGGTTGAAAATCGCTTGCTATGTATGGCGATCGTAGCGTTCGCGAGACTTCATAACGATGATTAATCTCAAACGTCCGTCTCCCTGATCTTGATCGCGTAACATTCTGTACGACGGGAGGGGCTACCTGCTGAGCTCCTTTGTTCCGGTGAGTTATTTTTATTAAAAACTGACATGATATTTAAGTCAACATTCTGATATTTTCACAGTGGAATCAATAGGTATACCCAAAAGAATTAAAAACATTTTTTTTTCGTCTGTAAAAATGAAGTGCATTTTGTTTTCTATATATTTTTTAAATATTTTACGGTGGAAAACTATTTAAAAATTATGTTTTTTTTTTTTTCATTTTAAGGGCATTTATGAACAAGGCTCTCCTTTTTCGAATTGCATTGAAATCATTTTTTCATCTTCCTTTACAATTTTACTTAGTTCTTTGTTAAACCAATATTTTAAATTCAGATTGCTGCCAAACTATGAAATATATAAATACAGTAGCCTATTGCTTGAATTTCATATTTAGAACATACAAAAAGTGGAAACAGTAATCAAATATTACAAAGTAATGGCAATTCCGTCCCTCCTACACGGCTGCGAATCTTGTGTTCTAAAGAAAAACGAAGAAAGAAAAATTGAAGCATGTGAAATGAAATTTCTTAGATAGGCTATGTTGCGGGTTATACACTATTGGACAAAAAAAGAAATGAAGATATTAGAAAAGAATTAAAATAGATAGTATAATTTAACTTATTAAAGAATATCAACATAATTGGAAAGAACATATAAATAGAAAGCCAACAACAAGTATAACGAGAGCAGCCATAAATTATAATTCACCAGGAGAAGGATCATTAGGAAGACCAGTAAAACGTTAGCGAGATCAATTTTAATGGAGGCGGAACAGGCCGAAAGGCCTAAACCTCGAAGAAGATTATGATGATGATGAACATACAAAATAACCTACTACAATATTTTTAACTTTTGAGACATCATGGTTCAAAAACATACTTTTTTTTTGCATGGAATGACCCTTATACTCCTTCCTCTTTCACGTCCAAGTGACAGCAGCGGAGAGTCAAACACTTTGTTGTCACCAGAAACATCAAGCCCACTCCTGGCTTTTCCGGCGCCCACCAGCCAGAGCGGTAATAAGTAGGAAGCTTCCTTAGCCAGCGGGCAAACGCTGGTTTTGTCTCACAGATGCTAATCTACTGTATGTGGAACAGAAAGCCTGAGTAAATATCAATGTACGACTATTTAACAGCTCTGTGAACATATCCTGCCTCCGACATCCACGCCATGCTTCCTGGTGCACCTAATGGGAGGCAGAAGGCAAAACACGCACTCGTAAAGTGTTTTATTTTCAGTTTGTGCTAAAATATATATATTTTATTTGTTAATTCCAAACTTTAATTAGGTCTAAATTATTTAGATGCGATTTACTTATTTTAAATATCAGGGGAAGACAAATTCACGGCGTCAGTTAGTCATGGCGACTAAAAAGTGCATGTGGCGCCTGAATTGTTTATTGAGTTCAAAATTTTTAAGACTTCGATTTCTTTTTTGTCACCACGATTAGTGCATAATGTTAAGAAAAGCGGTTCTAGAAGGAAATTTGAATGTGCTTTTAAAATTAACATCGTTACATTTGTTACTCATCTCAAGATATTGTCTTACATATTCACGTTACTTTTCAATATTCTTCAGAACTCTAACCCTAGCTACTTAGCTTTCCGTTTTCAACATTTGTCCTCATATCACGAAATAGATAATCGCTCACAACACCATATCACACTCTCAATTCCTAAACACAGAACATTCTTCAACTCTTCATCTTTCACCGTCTCTGCAGCTCATCTCTGGAACTCTCTACCACAACATGTCAGAGACTGTCGAACATTATCTAGTTTCAAAAATAAACTAAAATTGCACTTCTTCAGTTCAGATTCCTTTCAAAATTATAAGCCCTTTTCTCTGCGATAGTTTTGTAAAAAATATATATATTCCTTTTCCTTCCTTTCCCCTTTTTTATTCTCTTGATCACCAGATGAATTTATCATCATACCCCTTTTCATTGTGGATTTTATTTAATTTTCGTGTTTTTTCCTTTTTTATTATTATTTTATTACATTCCATTTTGTTGTATTCTTTCTTACGTTTTCCCTATTAATTATTTGTACTAACTGAGTTGCTTTTATTATGTTCCAATCTTTAGATCTGTATTTTACTTTCCTTTTTCTGTTATGGTATTATTTTCATGTTTAGTGTGGATTTTCTTATGCTATTTTTTTTGTAATATGTTAGTATTCTGTTCTTCAACTTCTTGTACAATTTTCACTGCTTGTATACTTTGTAACCTGGTAGAGTGTAAGTGAAGGCCCTATGGTCTTAACTTTGCCAGTACAAATAAATAAATTTCGTATTATTACTTACTTACTGGCTTTTAAGGAACTCGGAGGTTCATTGCCGCCCTCACCTAAGCCCGCCATTGGTCCCTATCCTGAGCAACATTAATCCAGTCTCTATCTTCATATTCCACCTCCCTCAAATCCATTTTAATATTATCTTCCCATCTACGTCTCGGTCTCCCCAAAAGTCTTTTTCCCTCCGGCCTTCCAACTAACACTCTACATTATTATTTTTATTGCTTCATAGGTCTCTGAGAGCGTGTTTTTGCATTTTACAGATATTTAATGATATTTAATATTTTTAACATGGGCCTACTTCGGTATATATGTATATATATATATATATATATATATATATATATATATATATATATAGTCGACCTGGTTGGCAAGTTGGTATAGCGCTGGCCTTCTATGCCCAAGGTTGCGGGTTCGATCCCGGGCCAGGTCGATGGCATTTAAGTGTGCTTAAATGCGACAGGCTCATGTCAGTAGATTTACTGGCATGTAAAAGAACTCCTGCGGGACAAAATTCCGGCACATCCGGCGACGCTGATATAACCTCTGCAGTTGCTAGCGTCGTTAAATAAAACATAACATATATATATATATACATACATATTTATCTTAGCTCGAATTGTTTCCTCATTGCATGTCCGGACGAAATACGGTGGCTAATGAAATTAACAGAGCTGGCATCTGATTTTTTTAGCTTCGTTTATCCCTTGTAATCTAATTTTTATTGAATATAAGCTGCCTTTAAATACATACTTTGTTATTGTTATTAAATTTAAGTCGCATTCCTGTTGTTCACCGAGATGTACACACAGATACACTAATAAATAGATATAAACACTATACCCGTGCATGCGGAAAGACTGTTTAGTTTACTGCAGCGTTAACTGTTGACTTGCAACTTGCTCTCCGTGCGAAGTTAGTATGATTGATGTACACCTAACTTGTAGTCAAAGTAACCAACGCAACACTCTTGTCATTAACCTTTGCCTTGAAGTCCAACGCAAGAGAAAACTTATATAAACACTCTTGGCTGTTACAACTTCTTTCATTATTCATTTTTACATTTAGGCCTACATTCCACATCAACAATTTTTGTGTTAATCCATTTGCCTCTCGGACAGCACGCAGTGTTTAGGGAAAAGAGAGTAACAGTCTGACAAAAGGATTTGAAAAGAAAGCGGAAAGAACGCTTCACGTCACATGCCTTTGGTATTGAGAAAATACTGATATTACGTGAATATAGGTAGATATATAGGTAGAGAGGCAGACAGACGGACGACGGACGGGCAGGCGGGCGGACAGAGAGACAGATAGACGTATCGATGGATATAGTGAGTGAGTGAGTGAGTGAGTGAGTGAGTGAGCAGATACATTTATAAGAAGATATGTTGAAAACTAGATTTGACATTTAGCAAATAGACAGACTGAATTAAATTAAATTAGTAAACATGGAAATGCATTTTTAGATATTTCGAACTTCCATTATAAATTAAGACGTCAATTTTTACACGGTATGTTTTGAGTTGAAGAACCTCGAGGTTAGCACGATGACCTCTGCCGAAATGATTAGTTTTTGTTTATACACCGTCTTCCAAGAACGACCAAAACTTTTAGCGGAAAACTTGATATTTGTTGACAATTCCATAAATGTGGTTAAGTCGTCTGGAAAGATTAAATGTAACAGACTGTTGGAAAGAGTAGAAAACATTTCTCTCTCTTAATGTAATTTTATCTTACAAAACATAGCAGAAACAACAGTAACGATTGAATGTTTCAACGAGATTCAGTATAATAATATATAGTATATTACAATTTTATATTAATACAACTTGCAACCTCCGTATAACTCAGTGCTTGAACGTTCTCTTACAACTCAGCACAATTGAATTCGACCCCTTGCGGTAAAATTGCGTTAGACTAAAATAAGCCACAGACGTTTTCTCGTGGTTTCCCCAGTTTCTCTGAACTACACAAAATTAAAAATTTATACTTCATTCTCATATTATAATGAAAAATTTACCCACTGTCTCATTATGTTTTTCACCGTTCTTCTCTTCTTCTGCCTGACAAGTGTGAGGCCACTAGGCCTGTTACGGTCTCACATAAAATTTTGACGCCATCTCTTAGCAGGACGACCCACAGATCTTTGGCCATGTGGTACATAGTCATAAATTGCCTTTGGGAATCTACTATTACTAATTCTTTCCAAATGATGTTTCCAATTGGACTGATATTGAACAATGTAATCTAAAACTGGTTGAGTTTTTAGTTCCTTTAAAATTTCACAATTTCTTTTCAGATCCCATTTAGAATAGCCCGCTGTTCTTCGCATGAATCGCATTTCACAAGCCGTTATTCTGCTTTTATCTGCTTTCCTCAGTGTCCATGCTTCGCTGCCATAGCTGAGCATCGGTCGTGCCAATGTGTTGTAGAGATGTAAGAGGGTGTGTTTCTTAACTAAGGATAGTTTCATCACACAATTTATAATGCCCATAGCTCTTGTGTATTTATTAATTTTCTGTGATATGTCCAATTCTTAAAAAACGGAAAGATTGTAACATAAATATGGGAAACTATTACATCTTTCTAATATTTTATTATCGAGACAAATTTTACTTTGTATTGGGTATTTCCCACAGAATGCTATAATGTTTATTTTATCTGTTGAAATGTCCATATTGTATGTGACTGCTACTTGCTGCAAATTATATATTGACCTTTGGAGGTCGTCTTCTGAAAGTGCTAATAATACCAAATCATCTGCAAAGAGAATTGAATCCAATTTAAGGCGTCTGTTAATTTGTACATATCCGTTTTCGCAGCAATTGATACGTATCTATACATCTCAAATCTAACATAACTATATAAATATTCGGTACATTAAAATTATATATATATATATATATATATATATATATATATATATATATATATATATTTGTGGTAAGTGGTGAAAGCTTTTATATTTATTGTTTTCATATATTTTATTTAGTTTTATTTTAGTAAGTTATTTTACGAGCTTTATCAACAGCTTAGGTTATTTAGCGTCTGAATGAGATGAAGGTGATACTGCCGGTGAAATGAGTGTGGGATTGAACACCGAAAGTTACCTAGTATTTGCTCGTATTGGGTTGAGACAAAAAACCCGGAAAAAACTTCAACCAGGTAACTTGCCCGACAGGGAAGCGAACCCGGGCCACCTGATTTCGCAGCTAGACGCGCTAACCGTTACTCCACAGGTGTGGACTGTTGTTTTACCCTTAAAACTAAGGAATAATGGTATTTTACACATAACTTCAAATTAGTCTAATTCTGAAAATATTGAGATTATGACACATGTTTATATGACATATTTTTTTTGCTCAGAATGTCTTCAGACATGACCTCCGTAAGTGACGGTAATTCGTCGTGAATCACCCTGTATATGTTAATGAAATCATGTCAGAATGGGAGTAGGGAAATTATATAAACGGAATAAAGATCACAAGAAATAAATTGAAACAATTCTTTTTGAAGATGATCAAGTTACAATAGAATAGAATGAATAGATAGGTATTTTATTAAAAATTTAAAAATAATGTAACTCTGGAGTTATTGACATTAGGTTATATTTTATATGACTTTTTTACTCCGAATGTCTTCGGAAGTGGCGGTAAATCCTAGTGAATCACCCTATACGTTAAATAATGTAGGAGACAAGGGGCATTCCTGTCTAACTCCTTTGTTGATTGACGAAGCTGGTGAAAAATGTGTGTATAATTTCACTTTTATTTTATTGTTTTCATATAGTCTTCTAATTACTGTAAATAGTGGATCGGATGTGTTTTTGTTCCTTAAGATGTCAAAAAACAGCGGTCTTCTAACTCCATTGAATGCCTTTTCACAGTCCAGGAAAATAAAATGTATTTATAAATTGAACTTCCTTATTTCTCCAACAACAATTTTAAAGTGATAGCTGCATCAATACAAGAATGTCCTTACTGGAACCAATTGAAGGGTTCAGAGCCATAGTGGGCCAAGCGCCATTTTATTAAAAAGGGAGAAAGCAAGGGTTAAAGTTAAGTGAATACCATAGTTCAATGAAGATTGACATATCATTTAGTATGAATGTGTATACTTTATATTACTTGCTATATGTTTCCATTGAATTATGGTGGTAACTTCATTTTAACCCTTGTTTTCTACGGTTTTATTAAATGGCGCTTGGCCCACTATGGTTCTGAACCCTTCAATTGTTCTTCCTCCAAGCAATTATTATTATTATTATTATTATTATTATTATTATTATTATTATTATTATTATTATTGTTATTATTATTATTATTATTACTACTACTACTACTACTACTACTACTACTACTACTACTACTACTACTACTACTATTATTGGAAAGGTAACACGATTCTGTCATGTTCTATAACAAGAGCTAATGTAACATAAGTCAATAGAGTGTATAATGAATTAATTTTTGTAACAAAATTACTTGTAACGTTTTAATGGAATATTTTATGGTAGACTTAAAATTTAATTTTGTTCGCGTAACGTACATTTTCAAGCAGTGAGTGAGTGGACTTAAAATTAAATAATAGCACTTAAATGACCCTTTTAGAGTGTTATAATGCATTGAAGATCACTTATCTAAGCAACTAACAGCATTAAAAAACTCCTGAAGAGCAAGCGAGTGGTTGCAAGTTATTTTATTCGAACAGCAAAAGAATTTCCTGACATTTATTCACCTCCCTGTGATTATGAAATTTTAATTGTAAGAATAGAGTCTGTATGGACCTAATTACCTTTCATTGTACAGTAAATTACGTTCCGGACGCTACATCATGTCAGATTTCCTGTATGGTCTCTCTAATTTCGCAGTCCCGTTTATTGCAGCACCCTTACTGAACTATTTGCGTGTAAAATCTACCTTGCGTGCAGTGTTGAGACATTTTATGGGAGCTCTGGTCCGACCTTTCAGAAAACACGTCTCTGTTGTCTATACACAGCATTAATAAGGGAAAACACGTAACGCTGTATGAATTAAGGCAAGTCGTGCAGAAAGCTTGTAAACTTTCCCCGTGATTCTGTTGTTAGATTACGGACGATTTTCAAGTCTGAGATTGGCCTATCTTCCCCTTACCGTCGTTCGTTACGAGAACAGGGTTTCCTGAGGCGGTACTTAATAAGATGCATGCCGTGTAAAATTTAATTGCTTATCACGCCCTAATAGAGTTTACTTGTAATAAATGTTATTCCTCAACGCGTTAGAAACTTAATTCGATTATACAAAGACAAAAGACAGACATAAATAACGAAAATGTGAATATCAATTAACTATATCTGAATTAGATATCGGGACAATATGAACAACATTTTGCCAAAGTATGAAAATATGAAATGAATATTATTCATTGCTAAAATATCTTAGATCTTAATGCATTTATAGTAGGTGTATAAGTTATCATCATTTACAAAAGAAGCCTTTAGAGATTAACAGTTTTCCGTAAATTTAATATGTCATAAAATAAAATACAATAACAGTTTTACTAATAAACGTGGATAATTTTTATGCCAGACTTATGCATAGTTGGGACAGAAAACGTTATTAATAAATCATGCTTGAGCGATGGATGTATAAGCAGCCTGTAACTATACATAGGAATTGCTTCGCAGTAATTATTCAGGGTGTTTCCGGGCTAATATTACAAACTTTCAGGGATGATGGAGAAGGACACATGTATCAATTTGCGATAAGGAACTCTGGTCCGGAAATGACTGAGTCGAAAGTTACAAGCAAAAATATTTGTGTGGAAATGATATAATTTTATTCCTCTGTACACCTTATTTATGTGTATTTATCTGTACATCTTACACATACTGTATTCATCTGACGTTGTTTACATTGTCTACTTACAGTATTGCATTCAATGCGCTGTCTGAGGGGTGGGGACAGGAAACTACACTAAAGCAATGCAGACAGCGTGATGTGTAACGGACATGGTCGGTCCTAATATGTACGTCTGTAGACAGC
This sequence comes from Periplaneta americana, assembly GCF_040183065.1. Classification (NCBI taxonomy): domain Eukaryota; kingdom Metazoa; phylum Arthropoda; class Insecta; order Blattodea; family Blattidae; genus Periplaneta; species Periplaneta americana. The sequence goes on along the minus strand of NC_091117.1, from coordinate 71,762,155 downwards.
AGTGTATGTGTACAAGTTGCAGTGTCCAGTCGATCAGTCCTAGTGAAATGGAGGAGTACACGAGAGCGGAATATGCAGACCTGATTTTCGAATACGGATGAGGCAATGAGTACAGTAGACAAGCTCACAGATTGTATCAGGCTGAGTACCCACGTAGGAGACATCCGGCCCATACCATCTTTCCACGACTGTTCCAAAGGTTAAGTGAAAAAGGGCACGTGGTGCGAAATTACTATTCTATTTCTACACAACTATTTTTGCTTATAACTTTCGTCTCAGTCATTCCGGACCAGGGTTCCTTATCTCAAATTGATACATGTGCCCTTCACCATCATCCCTGAAAGCTTGTAACACCAGTCCGGAAATACCCTCTCTATACGAAAGCACTCTATATAGAGAAAAAATTGCCGTCTTTTAACAGTTTTTCGTATCGACTGTGATTTTATGATGATGGTTACCTTGTAATCACAGAAGAACAAAACAAAGAGCACAGAATCATTAAAATAATATTGCCGTAGCCATACTCTTTGATCAAAATATAGCGTGGTAATCGAACAGGCCCAGTTTTACTATCGATATTTAGTGCATCACACTATCGGACACAATAGAGAATCTCAGTTATTCCATTACCTTTCGTAATAAAATAACGACGAAACTATGACGTACCGGTAGCTGTTATACACGATTGTACTGTTATACACGAGTGATTATTTATCAGGAATTTACACTCTTCTTATAAACGAGCTATTCGCTGCCGAATAGAGACGCGGTTTGAAGTAGCTTTGGAGTGATTAACAGTTGATGCAATCCTTTTGCATTCTTCACAGGGCCGGTCAGGTAATCCCGTATAATATGTGGTACTCGTTCTTACAAATATATTGGCGAAGATGGGAAAATCGTACAAAAATATAGCCTATAGGCTACAGATTCCTATGAAATATGGAAGTTTTACCAAAACATTTTTAGCTATAAAACATTATGTTAATGGCATTGTAAACATCGTGAATCGTGAAAATCCTTGTTTCTGCACCGCTAGAAGAAGTTGTTTAGAATATGATATTTCATATTTTGCTATCACACTAGAGTAATCGGGCTATACATAAATAGCAGCGTATGCATAATGCTATAATAGTGTGCATTATAAATTTGAAAGCGCAATCGATAGAAAATCTTTCCGGGATTTGTTCTGTCACATTTGCAAGGTCATTGTTGCGTCAGAACAGACCAGAAACAGAAAGACTCGTTATGCGTTAGTCATTTTTTCATCAATCGAGATGTGGACTCCACAGCGTAAAGTGCAGTGCTGCGGAATTATCTGGGATTTTCATCGATACGGCGAATCACCTGGCAATCGTCTGGCTTAAGATGATTGAGTTGGAGTTTGTAAGAACGCAATACGCTTGTGAAGAATGTCGTGAACTGTTGAACGAGAAACTTGTATGTGTTATTAATATAATATACCTCAGTACACGAGTTCTAATACGGCGAAGCGCCTTGAGTTCGGGAATGCCAGCATCGGCGCGGTGGTAGCGGACTGCTGCTGGTAGGCCGACAAGAACATCAAGACGTTCTCTGGGACGCACTGAATTAATTATAATATTCACAATCGATATAAAGGATTAGATCTTTCGTTCCGTTTCATCTTAAAACTATTCACACCATCTTTTGACAGTAGCATTAATAACAGTAAAACTAGCCCAAAAAAGAAATAGTTCTAGTGAAGGTACTTGCCTCAATATTTCTGGACCCCGTCATGAAGACTCTTGTCTGGTTCAAACTCTCTTAGATAAATTGGTAGACTTCTCTTATCTTGTCCCAGCCAGAACAAGCTCAATTATACTATCCCTAATTACTCCTGTCTACACATCAATACTGTATTATATTCGTGTCTTGATGTAATAATAGTGATATCATCGAGAACTGTTTATCAACAGTGATACATAGACGCTAGCTCACTTCTCTGGAGGAATTGCTGTAACACAAACACGACTATAGACAACTCATTAACACAGGTGATGTTTTTGTGATGTCTGAATACATAGGCGTAAAACGTGTGTATCATTCTTTTACTTTCCATTTTCTTCTCACTGTAACTGTCTTCTTCTATACATTTTTCTTGAGCGGAATATACCAATTGAATAACCGTACTACATGTGCATACATTTCAGTGTTACAAAAAAATTATTGTAGAATCCTGCCTTCAGTAAAACTGCGAAACTCATAATCGTTTCAATAAAATTGCAATGTTTTTTCATAGACTTGTATATATAGTCGGAGTTAGGGATTGAAACATTCAACCTAGTATAATGGTTAGATGGATTTAAACATCGTAAGGAATTATAGACAATGGGAATAAGAGTGTAAAGAAATTACTAGTCTTCTTTTCTAAAATTCGAATTTGTAAGTTGACTAAAAATGAATGCCTACTAGTGTCGTGCAATGTTCAAACATGAGAGGGGATATCAAGATATTACAAACTTCGCCCTACTCCATAGGCATCCCAACACTACGTGGAAGTGAAGCATGTAAACTAAAATAACCGAGTCCGTTGAATACAGGTAAGAGGCCTTATGTTCGGTTCATGTTTGCCGAGTCTCTGTAGAACTGAAGCTTCCTTTGCGTTTGTTGAATCTTTCCCCTTCCTTACATATGTTCGGTGCCTTTCTCTTTAGTTCCTCCACTCCCTGCGCCTTTATGATTTAGCTGCATAACGATATCAGGCGTCCACACCTGTGGAGTAACGGTCAGCGCGTCTGGCTGCGAAACCAGGTGGCCCGGGTTCGAATCCCGGTCGGGGCAAGTTACCTGGTTGAGGTTTTTTTCCGGGGCTTTCCCTCAACTGAATACGAGCAAATGCTGGGTAACTTTCGGTGTTGGACCCCAGACTCATTTCACCGGCATTATTACCTTCATCTCATTCAGACGCTAAATAACCTAGATGTTGATACAGCGTCGTAAAATAACCCAATAAAATATAAAAAATATCAGGCACATATCTTGCGAAGTTACGCTTAGTAATGAGTATTAGATAATTTTAGATAATATGACTATTTAGAAAACGCACAGGTCCAAATTGCCGACTAGCAAAGTGCAAATATGAGAGAGGAAACGAAAACATTACAAACTTCGTCTTATTCCATAGTAAAAAATTCTTTAGGTAATTTTTACAGTAACAACTGTCATGTACTTTAAAAATATAATGTGATGTCATATTTTTGTAATAAAAATTACCTGTCCTTACATCTAAACAAAACTTCACAAGATTTGTAATAAAATCCTTACTCAGCTAAAAGCATGAAGGGTTGGGAGAGGAGTTTAGGAGAGGCCAGCGAACTTAACGTGCACATATCATACAAGGGTCAAGACCGAGCGAGCGAGACAGATCCGCTTCTTCAAAGCAGACTTCGGTTCTTGTCACGCTCGACAAACTTGAGCCGAACATAGAGCTTGAAATGCACGACACTAATGCCTACATGCAAAATTTCAATTACAAATATAAAAATATGGGGTAGTAGTAGTAGTAGTAGTAGTAGTAGTAGTAGTAGTAGTAGTAGTAGTAGTAGTAGTAGTACTAGTAGTAGTAGTACTAGTAGACCTACTAGTGGAAGTAGAGCATAACAGAAGTTAATTATATTACCGGATTTATGATAATGGATATCTTCTCTATCTCGAATTTTCGAGACAGAACAAACAACACAAAAGTAGACACCTAAGAGATTACTTGAAATATAAAGTAGACAATTAGGCTACATATAAGGTATTGTATTGTATTGTATTGTATTGTATTGTATTTATTAACATTCCATGATATTCATACATTGCTTACAGCTAGAATATGGAACAAGTCAAAAAACTTAATACTTTTATAAAGTCTTAATTTATAGTCACAGTCTAGATGAAATATATACAGACGAGATTTACAATATAGTCTACTAGTACAACACAAAGATTTAGTATCAATTTCATGAAGTGTTATTGAATGTCGTGAATTCACCTACAGAATAGAAGGCGTGAGAAATTAGGTACTTCTTTAATTTGGCCCTAAATAATTTTATGTTTTGAGTTACATTTTTTATATCGATTGGGAGGCTATTAAAAATTTTACTGCCATATAACGCACTCTTTTTGGTAGCACGATAGACTAGCCGACGGAGTATGAAAGTCATTTTTTGGACGTGTAATTATGCTATGAACTGTTGAATTAGTTACAATGTTTTCACGATTACATAAGAGGTAATCAAAATCAGATACTCAAGATAAAGCAAGGGTGATATATAACATAACTTACAAGACATAGAAATTTCCAGAATAAATTCGACGTTTGCATCTACCAGTAATAGACGCATAGGAAACATAAGGAAAATGTAAATAATTTAGATGATAACGAAATCACTTGAAGTAGAATATAGGCTTACAGTATACGAGTACAAGAATATAAGCGGGTTAAAGATATAAGAGACTGCATAGCGAAAACGTACCATGAAAGTGATTAAGTAAGATATTAAATAATAATAATAATAATAATAATAATAATAATAATAATAAAGAGAACTTGGTCATATGAAACAAATTATTTACAAATTTCTGGAAGTCTAATTTTGTCCAATAAAAATAATTCTAACTGGAGTTGACTTGAAGGCTTTTAGACTCCGACTATTCCTGATTCTATGACAAGGAATTCCAGGATCGAGCTGTGTATATTGAGAAAGAAGCAGAGTAACGAGATGTTTGATTATATGGTATTGACAGTACAAGGTTATGTTGCGAACGTGTATCACGGTTATGATGGGCTGCTAGAAGTGTGAAGCGAGAAAGCAGGTAACTAGGTGTGGAGTTATTTAGAATCTGATACAGCAAACAGAGTGAATGGACTGAGCGTCTCTCTTGTAAATGCAGCCAAGATAATTGTAAGACATGCTCGGAGACATGATCATAGCGACAGCTGTTAAAAATGAAGCGGACACAAGCATTGTTAATACACTGAAGTTTCAATGGCAATTCAAGACTAAGGTCACTATAGAAAACATTGCAATAGGCCTAGTCAAAATAAGACATCATCAGGGTCTGTACTAGAGATGGACAAAACTAACTGCCGCTCTCGCTCGTTGTGTTCGCTGCATTAGTCTTTCGAGTCTCGGCTCGTCATTCTCGCTGAGTTTCGAGTCTCGCTCATCATTCTCGAAATAGCATTTGGTCAGCGTGGAAAGATTTCATAACTTTGAATAACATACTTCATTGAAATAAATAACATTATAAATGTTTAATTCAAACGAAAAGACAAAATAGAACAGTATCTTAGTTATCAAAATATTCTGGTTCTATTATATGATATTACCTTTGTTTATATAAAAAAATTCTCAAATAAATTTTCATTTCTAAGAAACTTAAAATCATAACATTAATATCTTTTTACTTGAGATTGCACACTTGATCTTAAACATATGAAAAGAAAATTCCTAGCCTTTTAATAAGGGCCTAGTAATTAAATAAAGACTGGGGAACGGATTATTATACACTTTTTTTTTACAACACAAAACTATATACAAGTATAGCAATAACAAAAACATTCCAAACAGACACAATACTTAATAAAGAATGCTCCCAAAACAATGTTGAACAATCTGAGTGAGAATATCCTAGTTCAACATAAGTAAATATTTTTGTACATATGATAGAGTTATTATACTTCTACTTATTACAATCCGTACAAAAGGAAACATTGTGACATTGTACGAGTATTTGCATTATTGTGACATTTAGTCCAAAATTACTTCAATTTCTTTACTTAATGTTATTTGTTATCTCATACTTAGTACAAAAAAAAATGAGTCTCAAAAAGTTAAAGAATCTTAAGTGCTTGTTAAACAAAATAAATAATTATAATGAACACAACATTACTAACAATAATGTACCCCCAAAATATATTGAGTGATCTATTATCAGTCACAAACAACAATTAATGTACTGATAAAGAAAATCAAACCCTTCCTACATATTACAATTGCATAAAATCATACTTTTATTACATAATTTCCATATAAGTGTGTGGATATTGCCTTAACATTCCAATATTGTTTCCATACAAAGTGCTAATCGCTTCACAATAGCTGCCTGTGTTGTCTTTGGTTTATAATAAAAACTTGGCTTGAATATAAAGTTTAAATCTATGTATTTCACAGGGATATGCGCGATGTCACTAATATCCTGAATTGCAGTTTCCCAGTATTGTTTAGTCCTCGGACACTCCAGAAAGCGATGTTGAAGCTTGTCCTCTTCCTGACAATAGGGGCAGAGTGATGTCCGGGCTAATCTGATATTGTATAATTTGCTGTTAGTTGGAAAAATATCATTTACCACTCGAAACCATAGGTCTTGCTGTTTATAGGTCAAAACACTGTTTCGTATATTCTTCCAGATCCGTTTCCAATTATATACAGGAAAACGGCACACAATTTTAGGGGCTGTCAAACTTCTATTCATATACTTGTAAATATATTTAGCCGTGACAGAAGCTGGGATATTTTGTGGTATGTAACTGATTTCCTTTTTGAAAGTTCGTACTTGTGGTGCATGACTTGGCAGACATCGTAAATCCGGTGGATTCTCTAACTTGGTTATGGAGACCCATTTAGAGAAGAATGTGAAGGAGAAGTCATCTCCCTGTCCTTGGACGTGAAGAAGATTCCGGTAGACGAAGAGACTAAGTGCTTTAGTATAAGGGTCAAAAACTCCTAAACCTCCTTGAAATTTTGCCAGTGTTAACTGATCTCTTGGTACTCGAAAGATCTGTCGGTTCCACAAAAACCAACCTGTAGCGGAACGCAATTTCTTACCGAATAGACATGGAATGGGTAAAATTTGCGCCATATACCAAGCTTTCGACAGCGCATATGTATTGATATATTGCGCTCTGTTCACCAAGTCGGCGAATCGAAATTTTTGTGCAGACAAGACGTGACGAATAGCATTAGTGACCGAATTCCAGTTATATCGTATTGTTTGACTAAGATCGTTGAAGAAAGTGACGCCTAGGATTTTAATGGACGACTGAATGCTAAGCCAACTGGGAAGTGGGATCTTGTCTTCTTTTCCGATGTACATAGCCTTCGTTTTCTTTTCATTTAATTGAGCTCCCGTTTCTTGACTATACTGTTGTATACATTGATACACTCTTGGCAAAATGGTGGCGTCAACTGCAACTATAGTGACATCATCCGCATAAGCTCGAATAATAGAATCTGTATTCGTAGGGTATATAGAATAAATATTCTGTAACAGAGGATCCAAAGTGAGAGCATAGAGATGCATAGACAGAGGGCAACCTTGCCGCACCGATCTTTCCACAGGGAAGGCTTGTGTAAGATGTCTATTTACTAAAAGTTTTGAATGACTAACAGCCATTATATTCCGTAAGCAAGCTATAAAGGCTGGGTCTATGTTTAAATCCATCATTCGTTGTAGTAGATAATTATGCCGTTCTCTATCAAAAGCGTGGTCAAAATCAAGAGATATAAGTATATGACTTTGTTTATTTTGTTTTGCGACACTGATGCTATCACGAATTGCACATGTGGCGTTAAGAATATTTCGGCCAGCCACTAAACATTGTTGATGAGGTCCTATTATGTGTGGAAAAATTGTACTCAAACGTGTCTTCATACACCTCATAAATATCTTGTAATCGCTGTTCAGGAGAGTAATGGGACGGTAGTCTAGAGCTGTCTTTGGGCACACAGTCTTAGGTACGAGTACCATTATTCCCAAACAAATATCACTGGGAATAGTAGGTGATGTCATAAGGGCGTTCATTATTTCTACCATTTCCCGCTCGATTATACTCCAAAACGCAATGTAGAACTCGACTGGAATTCCATCTGCTCCTGGTGACTTATTCAATGGACTAGCTTTGATAGCTGCTATAATATTTTGTGTTGTTAGAGGTGTTGTGAGTGTAGCTGACGGCGGATTATTCTGACTGGCTTGTATATTGATACTTGGCGCAGCAAGCGGTTCGGTGTATAAATTCTTGTAATACTCGTAAAAAACGGAACGTATTGATGGTTGTGCTGTGTGTACTACTCCATCAGCGGTAGTAATCATGTTAATATATTTTCTTTTCCCCCTCTTCGTCTCTCGAATGACATCATACATGGAAGTCGACTCCCCTGGCATACTGTTGGACCGGGCTCGTATTTGTGTGCCTCTGTCACGATCATGTTGAATTTTGAGGATACTTGCTTTAACTTTTTTCATTAAAGTAGTTAATCGAGGTTCTGTTGAAGACGAAGCATATATATCCCGCAGTAATCCATATAAATATTCTTCATGTCCTTTTATTTCCTGTTGTCGAAGAATGCTATAGTATTTCATCCATTTTCCTAATTTTTGTTTCGTGTTGACCCACCATTCTAAAATATTTGGATACCTCGACTTCTGGCGTTGATATATTTTCCACTTATGTTCCAAAGCTTCTTTGAAATCCTCTTCCTTCAATATGCTTGTGTCAAGCTTCCATATTCCTCTGCCAAATGGAGTGGGTAGACGTGGAATTCGTAGGGTTATTATATAACCACAATGATCAGAGAAAGCGACCGGGCATATGTCTGTACCTCGAAGATTGGACTTTAGGTTCTGTGTCATATATATTCTATCTAACCTTGAAGCACAATTATGACTTTTATATGTATAAAGGGAATTTCTATGTGTCTGCAAATTCCATGAATCCAATAGTTTTAGACCATCGACTATATTTTGGAGTTCCGGGCAAGGATGATATTCTCCGGAAGTGTCGGAGGCCTGCAAAACACAGTTAAAATCACCTCCTAATACTAATTGTTCGTTTTTACGTGCTAAAAGTGGCGTTATATCGGTCGTAAAAAACTTCTGACGTTCACGTCGTTTCTGCGAGCCTGAGGGGGCATACACATTCACAACATGGATATTATCTACTCGAAGTGCTATTCCCCTTCCATCGGAAAGTTTAGTTACGTCTGTATATGGAATGTGATCTTGAATCACTATAGCTGTACCTCTCTCATCGGGTAGAACGTTGGATTCTATTTTATAACCAAATATGCTATGAAGGTCCGAAGTCCCGACCTCTTGCAGTAAGCCAATCTGGATGTCCATATTGCGGAGGGCTTGTGATAATAACTTAAGTTTTCGGGGAGAAGAGATATTATTGATATTTAAGGTAAGAATATTAATGACATCCGTCATGGACGAGAAATAAATATAGAAGGGGATTAAAGAAAGGAAAAATATGTTTAATAATCCAAAGGATTGAACTTTCTTAAACCAGTATGAATTAAAGTTAGACATGATTAAATATGTCAAACTGAATAAACATTTCTATTGGGTATGTCAATATAATAACAAGTGGAAGATATTAATCTGTTACTCGCAGAGGAGGAAACCCCAACTTGCTGCCTTCATGCTTATATGGGTGTAACCTACCCGCTCTGTTGCTTCCTTTGCTTGTCTTCTGCGCGGCTATGTCCTTGTGTTGAGTAGCAGAAGTTGACCTGTGGCTGGTGTCGGCTGCGTCCATCATCTCATTCCATGTCTGCTCCGCTTCAAGTTGTGTAGGTATATGTGTACTAGATTGCTTCTCCAATGTACCCATAGATGATGTAGTACCGCCTTGTAAGTCATTCTTAACAGCTGACTTATTACTTGATGTCTTACGTTCGTTATCGCAATCAGAATTCAACTCGGATTGAAGACGCGGTCCGTCTCCCGGGTTTTGTTGATCGAAATCGACACGGGTTCCCTCAATTTCATCAGCAGAATCAGTTTCAGAATTCACCGGAAGAGGTGTCGTCCCCGGATTTTGCTCTGCCTCTTCATGGTCGCGAGTATTATGTTCCCGATGTTGTTCAGTTGTTGACCCATTAACTCCATCCCCTCGAGACTTCTTGTGTTTGTCAATTTGGTGTTCCGTCTCCATAATGTCAGATGGACGTGATATGACGTCATCATTCCCATTAAGGTTATCAGCAGCTTCACTTTCCTTCAGTTGACTAGAATGACTTCTGAACGAAACTGTTGATCTCGACGTCGATTCGGCATTTTTAACAAGTCGCTCATAGTAAAGACTAGGGGCAACAGTGACTTTCGCTTTTAAGTTTCTGTTAGGGCATGTATTCCGCAGATGGGATAATCCGCCACAGATAAAGCATGATTGTTCCTGGCCTGGATACGTCACATACGCCTCGTATGTAGCTACTACAATGGTGGATGGGATCGGTTTGTCAATGACTATATTAACTAGCCTTATTCCGGTATCTACATGAAATCGATATCGCGATGACCATTTTTCACTGTCTATTTGTTTTACTTTCCCATAATTTTGGAAAACATTATGTAATCGTTCATTGGGCACCTCTGGGGGGATATTTAACACTCTTACAACAGTACTTTCTTCTTCCGCTGGGGAACGGATTTCATAACTTTGAATAACATACTTCATTGAAATAAATAACATTATAAATGTTTAATTCAAACGAAAAGACAAAATAGAACAGTATCTTAGTTATCAAAATATTCTGGTTCTATTATATGATATTACCTTTGTTTATATAAAAAAATTCTCAAATACATTTTCATTTCTAAGAAACTTAAATCATAACATTAATATCTTTTTACTTGAGATTGCACACTTGATCTTAAACATATGAAAAGAAAATTCCTGGCCTTTTAATAAGGGCCTAGTAATTAAATAAAGACTGGGGAACGGATTATTATACACTGAACGGTAGAGATGTTTCAAATAGGCTGCTTGACTGTTTGTACATACAGTATATAACAGTTGCCAAAGTAGATAAAAGTTCAGTTAGGTATAAGCAACTGCTGACTTCGGGAGATGATCAATATCGACTCTCGAAATACTCACAACAGTCTTTACGTCAAGGACGTGACGTAATATAACATTATCGTTCAGGTTTTCGGCTTTTGGGGGGGGGCTGTTACTCTCGTTTTCCCGATCGTTGTTCATCTCTAATCTGTACCAAGATCTGTTTGAGTTTAAAGGAAATAAGTCTTTCCAGTGAATGCAGGATTGAGAAAGTGTTCTTAGAGATATATTTTACCTGTGCATTTCAGCTGAGATTCGAAGTGGAAAACCAAGCTTTTAACTGTTGTACTGAATGATATGATAGTATCAGTATATTTGTAATCACTTTTACATTCACTCATTTGTCAAATGACGAACGCAAAGCATGTTTTATAGTACCGTAAAGAATTCGCATTTTGAAATGTTGGCAAACAAGGAAACAAATGCTAGGGAAGTGATAAAAACAAACAAATTCTAGGGAAGTGATAGAAAGAGACAAATGCTAAGGAAATTAATGAAAGATTGTAGCGATAAACAGCCATGATTAGTTTAAACACGTCCTTTCGTATCGTTTATTGGTCAAAAGTAATATGACGTAATAAAGTGTAATAGTCAAAATAAATAATTTTCAAATAATACAATTTTTCGGTTTTCTTGAAGAGTTGTGAAAATGAACTTAGTTCCTTTCTCCACCGACTGATTCAATTTTATTGTAGCAACAACGGTTACATCTGTATGTTATAATACATAAAACTCCACTATTTAGGAAGATATTTAACTACTTTCGACAACTTTTCTTTCTAGGTCTCGTTTCTTTCTGCATAATAGCAACAGCAACAAAATTTCTATGCAGTGTCCTACTTTAACTATAGTAATATGTCACAGCCATTCTGCTATCCTTTACGATGTTATGTATATAGCAGACTGGTTGCTTCAAACGACCGTTACTGTATGGAACTCACTTCCTAGACGTAAAACTCTACGTGATGCGCTTAAAGATTGGAACACAGTGTCAAAACCTTACTACATTCTAACCTCATCCCTTCCGCTTTATGAGTTTTCTTTACATAACTTAAGCATTTTGAATTAATGACCGTATGCCGAAGATACAATCTTATATAGGGTTTGATTTATAGCTTAACTTTTGGTTTACTGCTAATAGCTTCGTTTCTGCTAAATTTTATAGGATTGATGCAGATTTGCTATCAAAGATCAGGCGCATTCTTCTCAAAATCACTAATTAATAATGCAGGAGAAAATTCTCCTGTAAATAAAAAGAATTGCTGTATCGTTTTCAAATTAAATCAACAGGTTTGCTCAAAATTCAATTTCTTAAGTTTCGCATAACTGCATGAAGTGTTGTGGACATACATTTTTTTTCGGTAATAGAAAGGACTTATAAATCCTACAAACAATTTGACTTTTTGGAAAACAAAAACTCCCAATTCTTTTCATACAGACTTTTCTTTCACACTGCGGCCAGCGCACGGCGGATCGCACGCCGGCCACAGCAGCTGGGACTCCCGCCGAAACTGTTACAATATCTCCGCAACAGCTTCAAGTTCTCATAGTTACAGTTACAGTTACAATTATAATGAAAAGTAATACAACATAAATTTGAAATGTTTACAATTATTTGTTGAAATGTAAATCTTATAATACAATATATACAACCATAAAATCTTCAAAATATTTGTTTATAATAAAATAACTTTACAAAAAATATAACTCATAAATAATTATGTACATTCAATAAAACAAAATTTAGTTCTTTGTTGAAATTGAAATATTCCAACACCACTTATACTACAATGGTCATCTCGAAAGAAAGGGTCCACTAATAATAATTATTTATAACAAAATTGCTTTTAAAATAAACATAACACACATGAATTTAAAAAAAAATTGGAAATCAAAGAGCATGACTAGAGAACGGAAAAAAAGTCACTCGGATGTGAAGGTAACTACAACGCGACTAATTGTCTCGTCAGAGGGTTGTTGTTTACGTAAGCACAGCAGGTACACTAGAGGGGCGTGCAGGTATAGGCCGGGGGAAATGTAAATTGAGACACGGAATAATCACTGAATATTGGTTGTACGTTGATATAACTATTGTAATGGCATATTTTGCATACTTGTCTATAAACTCCTTAAAGTGAGGATTATTCAAAGTTTTGAATGGAATATTGCAACTTATCATCATTCGACACAAATCCTGGCTAAAGTCATATTTCATATTTGTGCCGGAATTTGAACTTGAACCCTTATTTTCTTCTAACATACGAGCAACATTTTTCATGTGTTTCTGTGTATTACAGTGTTGTTCCATTGATTGTTTTGTTTTTTTTTAATGCATACATACATAACCGACACTTAATTGTTTCACCAGTATCACTACTAAAAATGTGGACACCATATTCTTGTATTAAAGATTACACCCTATGTTTTTTAACATCTGCCTTCGGCATTATGATCACTTCACTGAACACAAATGAATAATATGTTTACGTATCTCAATGTTCTCTGTTCACATACGGACGTGGACTGACTGAGAACGCAGAGTGGCAGTTGTTTTCGGTGTTCGCGTGGTGCTCTCTGCGGACGATACCGTGTTGTAGCTACTTGGAATGTGTGCACACCTCATGCCATAGTCTATGCGTACAATACTTGTAAACCGTATACATGACTTTAATTTGAAGTTTTTTCCACTATCTAGTCATGACAATTAAATAACAAGTGTAACGAGAAAAATAACACAAAAGAATGAATTTGGAAGTGAAGAAAATTAAGCTACAGACCGAATTTAATATCTGGAATTTTCATGACACAACTACCAAAAGGGATAACACAATCACCCCACATGAATAAAGGGAATTACTTCTTAAAGTAGATGAATAATTTACGATATTCTTATTTCAAAATGTTGGTAGACATATAGCAGACAAATACAAGGAATTTAAAAAATAAATATGGGCAAAACTGGAAAAAATACTAAAAATTATTAGTGGGGTAATCCTATTACCCCCTTGGTAGCAGGAGAGTTAAACAGCCTTTAACTTTGAGTAAAGAAATAAAATAGACAAAAAGAGCGAAGTCACATTTCTAGATACTTAAAGCACTGATTCCACTGACATCAGAAGTAAAATGCTTGGGGGTTTCAAACCAATCTGTAGGATGAAGTGTGTATACAGTTTTGTAGAAGTATTCAGTAATGCTATTGTACACTGACGTTCAAAGATATCTGACCACTAATCGATAGTGAAAGATAATTTGTTGCTATAAGTGTGGCTTATTTAGTTATTACTTCTATGAATAGATGGCGAAGATAATAGTCAGTGTTCCCAATCGTACATAAATATACCCGTATTATAATATTCCATTTTTCATTTACTCTACCGATTCCAAAAGAAAACTGGGTTTAGCTCGAAACCGCTGATAGACCCTATAGTCAATTATGAGAATAATTTATGCTTAATCTACATAATTATTTCTCTGACACTTTTTTAGCCGCGTCCCAATAATGGTTCCACCTATTGAGACCTAGCGGAACTCTTTCAAAGATTTTCATTTTTTTATCTTTGGTTCTGTGGTTGTAAAGTTCGCTTACACGATCATAAAATCATGGGTCAAATATCTTTCAACGTCAGTATCTCGGCGACTTGAACTGGTTATAGAATATAATTAAATGTGAAAAAGGCTCTCACACAGTTTTTCTTTAACGCAGCATATTATACAGTCTAGTATATACAGTCGCGAAACTCAATACGTAGTAAATATGCAAACATTAGATAGTTGCTTACCACTAGGATCGCTAATATCGCCTCATTACAGGCAATGCAAAATAGAACCGTCACAGTCTATTGCTTCTAGCACCCTCAAAACTCAAGCTTCGTGACTGTATATAGTAGACTGTGATATTATCAGTCTATACGAACATTTATTGGGAGTTGAAGAGTCTGTGACTACTTTCCTCCATGGAATTAGGCTGAACGAGTCTAGGGTTACTGTCCGTTCGGAAAAATGAAGACATGTCCTCTCTTTTAATCATTTTATCATGTCCGGAAGGCATTTTAAAGAAATTTGAAATGTCCGGCATTTCGCATTTAAACTAGAATTAATATGAATATTGAATAATGTGAGATATTATGCAATAATAATATGTAAACAAATGGTGAAAACTTATGAAATGATTTAGCTGCTTTCAATAGTTGAAGCTGGAACACATAAAAAAAAACAAAAAATTGATGACCTATTGATATGAATTGAATTCTTACACTCTAAAAATGTCACTATTCATGATTCTAAGCTATTTTATCAATTTTATTCTGCAATGTACAAAGATATGCCAATCAAGTTAATTTGGACAAAGATTTAAGTTTAGATAAACAATGGTGCAAATTCTTCAATTCCAATAGTTCTGCGAGCACTGAAACTTTCTCAGAACTCTTAAAAATATGTAAATTCTATTAATTTATCCCAAGTCACAATGGAAGTGTTGAGAGAGTATTTTCCCTAATATCTGCTCAATGAACAAAAGAACGAAATCGTATGCTAACAGAGACAGTCACAGGTATCATCATAGTGAAATGCAGGCACATCATTTACTTTTACTTCAATTTTTATTGTACTTGAGTTTTTGAATGTACTTCACTCCCACCCCCTCTACTAGTAAATTTCCAACCGTACTCCACACAGAACCAAGCGTATACAGTCAAAGTCATCTTACGGTCATAGTAAACACAAACAGTATTAAAATAGTGAGTATAGTACGTTCAAGAAATATGGTCGCGTTTTCCAGTAACGAAAGAGCTTTCAATATTGAATCATATTCTCGCACAGGTACTGTCGTCTCTTTGCCTATGTCACATCCCGATTTCCCCAACCCGTTTCTGCTCGCCCCTCTGTAAAGACTAGTGGCTTGGCTGTCTTAGCTTTATTCTGAAAACATTTTCTGTTGGGGATTGGACGTCTACGTAATATTATACAATTGTTTAATATAACTTAAATAAAAGGGCCTCGTTAATTAATTAATTGTCACGAGATTTCCCTCTTTTCTACGATCCTGTGACAAAACCACTTCGACGGACAGTAGATAGCATGTCTGAGTAATTTTATCTTTTCGGATCGAACAGAAGTGAAGATTGAATTTACAGTACATCAGATAATCTTTTATAGAACAGGTACAGAATTATTTCAACATGAGTTTCTAGTATGAAGGACGAAACTGGTAATTGGAATTAGGTACAATAGTCTATAGTGCTATAATATGCGCAGAAGAACTCAAGCTGTATCGAAATGAACGGTCATCATTTTAAAAACTGTGTTTAAATATCCACATTATGGTTATTTTTCAATTTAACCTTATTATCTATATTGTACGCTAATGTGATGTAGACAGTATCATATACACTGCATAATGAATACGTCCGAATGAATAGCTCAGTTCGTAATTAAAATACCTATTGTTAATACAGTACTGTATTTTGATTAAACAAAGACCTAATGAAAATTATCAAACTCAAAATCGCGATATTTCCTACCTCCTCCTACACCCAGTAAATTGATTTGTTTGTATTTTACGCCAGTATCATGGAACTAAAGTCGTGGTAGGAGGTAGCAAACGGTGTTTCCGGTTGTAAACCGTTAATCGAAAGATATAGCCAGGTTAATATTAGAAATGTTAGTAAAAATAAAATGATGTACCTGTCTAATTTCAAGTGCATGTCCTGTGAACAATTCCATAGTTATCTGTTAGAAGACAGAGTTTGTCTCTTCAGGCTCTTGTGCACAAAGTGGACTCCACCGATAAGTAAAGTACAGATGTAATACTGATTCAGCAACTAGCGAGAGAACTAAGTTGAGCCATTGTTTTTATCTTTAATTTTGTTCATATCAATTTTTATAAGGTCCTCCTTTTTCAGCAATATCCACTTATTTTAGATTCTATGTCCTCCTATAGAATTTCTTCTCATGTTAACCGTAAACGAGTCCTTTAAACTTGATAGCTTGTGCGCAGTCGTGTTGTCATATATCTCAAATTCCCTGGCAGATACGAAATCGTTGTATTAACTTTATGCTCGGTTTGTTTCCCTCGCGCAATAATAGAATAAGCAGGTTATTTCTAAACGTAGAAGTGGCTATATTAGAATTGAAGGGTTCAGAGCCATAGTGGGCCAAGTACCATTTATTAAAAACGGACAAAACAGGAGTTAAAGTTAAGTGAATACCATAGTTAATGAAGATTGACATATCATTTAGTTTGAATATGTATACTTTATATTACTTTCTATATGTTTCCATTGAATTATGGCAATAACTTCATTTTAAACCTTGTTTTCTACGGTTTTAGTAAATGGCGCTTGGCCCACTATCGTTCTGAACCCTTCAATTATAGAGCAGGGTTTGATTACTATTAGCAGGGAACACTCACGATTTCGAAGAGAAAAGCTATTCAAAGATGACTTCTACAGAAATTCCACTCTATCGGCGGGGAATGAAATCCTATTATCGTTTATAAGAATCAACCAACTGATTGATCTTTAGCTTTGATATTTTATGCGAAGTCAAGCCATTCAAGAGGAAAATTACATTGATAGTAACAGCATTACAGTTTCTTACGTGAATTTCACGCCTCAGTGATGACACATCCGTGTTTTTGTAAGAGACGTCGTGGGTAGAATCTTGTAAGATGTGTGACGTTTCTGTGGGAGGATGTGTGGCAGAGTCTTAAGTGCAGTGCCGTAATATTCCTTGTGATGCAGGTTGGCTGGAAATATAATACGTGAATCACACTGATACAGTGCCAGCAACACTTTGTGACAACCTTCATGTTTGTGCAGTAACACACACAACACGTGGGAAGAAGAAGCTCCTTCCTTCGCATCGGAATCGTCTCTCAAAGTCAGCTGAATTCTCTTAACCTGTGAACTTTCGATTCCACTTTGTTATCATAAATATTAACTCTTTAAAACCGTGACTTTACCAAGTGTGATATCTGTTTTCTGTCAACGTCTTCGTTTTATTTTCTGAATGCTTTTTCATATTCTTCTTCAGTGGTTAATTGATTTTTTAACACTCATAAGTAAATATTTTTTAGGAAAGAACTGTTTTCAGCTCAAGGGAGGAGAGATGGTAGGAGGAAGAAGAATAAAGTGTATAAGATTTGTTGATGATATGGCGTTGTTAGCAGAAGAGGAGACGATACTAAGGGATATGCTACTAGCTAAATGACAGCTGTGAGCAGTGTGAGATGAAGATAAATAGCCTATAAATAAGACGAAGAGCATGGACATAAGAAGAAAAATACAGACGATAAACTTGAGAATATTGCTATAAGTATATAGAACTACTAGAACTTTATATGTATAGCTAATTATATACCGTATAGACACGGTGATTCAAGAGGATTTACCGTCCCTTACGGAGGTTAATTCCGAAGACATTCTGAGCAAAAAATGTCATATAATCATTTGTCCTAATCTCAATATTTTCAGAGTTACACTAATTTCAAATAGTTTGTACAATACCATTATTCTTGAGTTTTAAGTGTAAAAGAATGTTACAAATTAAGAATGAACTATTTATGAGTGGCATATCATTTGTTTAATTAGCTCGTATTCTGAAGCTAAAAATGTGTTGTGAATTCCATAGTTGCTTCATACAGATATTTTTTCGATTTTTAACTACAAAATTACATTTTCTTACGCATTTGTCACAACAATTGTTACAAATCACACCACTCTTGTAATTGTTCAAGACTGTACCATAGGATGCATAATTATACTGTAAAGAATCGAGTTCCTAAAGTCGTATGATTTGTAACAATTTTTGTAATAAGTGGGTAAGAATAATGTTATCTGTAGTCCCAAACTGAAAAACAAAACCTGTACAAAGCAACTGACAACACATTTTTAGCTTCAGAACAATAGCCAATTAAAGAAATTACACTTCGAATAGTTCATTCTCTATTTGTAATATTCTTTTTGCCCTTAAAACTGGAGAAAAAAGATATTTACAAAAAAATTGAAAGTGTAACTTTGAGAATATTGATATTAGGACAAATGTTTATATGAGTTTTTTGCTTAGAATGTCTTCGGAAATAAGCTCCGTAAGTGAAGGTAAATCCTCATGAAACACCCTGTATAATAGAACTATAGGTTATACTGATGAACAGTCACTTTGCGACAGGCATAAAACTAACAAATTCTTATTAATTTCAACCTCCTTAATTAAAAAATAACAAGCATAACGTTCCATCCGTTCAGGTTTTAGAGATGCGCAATGTAATTAATGTTCTATTCATTTTATTTAAATATCACCGTATTTCATCGTAACTATTCTGTTTTACAAATATGTCGACCCATTATGTGAAAATAATATTAGTATAAGTAGGCAACCATGTTATAAGAACTTTTAGAAACGGACATTAATTTATTGCCCATTTACAAGTATATTTGTAGGGTGTGAAACAGTTTCGCGGTATGAATTCGCTTGAGTTTACATTATTTTACTCGAGATGTTTTTTTTTTTTTTTCAATCTGAGCTTTAATGACATTACTGAAGTTTATATTTTTCAATAGAGTACCCTGTCAATATCACTTCTGGAAGCGGAAATTGTTTTATTGTCCTTTTAGGTTCCATTTGGAGGGGAGAAACAGGTTTCGCCATATGAAATCGCTTCAGATTACCAGGATATTTCCGTAGTGTTAGTATTATGTGTAAGACGTGTATTTCTTTAAAGTGTGCTTTAATGATAATTAATCAAAATGTCTCGTAAGTGTGTTAACAAAACCGACAGTTTCTGCTATATTTGTGGTGAGTACGTTCCAGTTAAACAAAAATGCAAATTAACTCTATTAACTCAGAAAGCATACGAATTATATTTCGGGTGCAAAGTAGGCGATTTTGATAGAAATGGGCCCCTAAAATCTGTTGCAAAACTTGTACCTTAAATTTACAATATCAATCAAAGGGGAAAAATCGAGCCATGAGGTTTGCCGTACCAATGATTTGGAGGGAACCAACAAATCATAATACAGACTGTTACTTTTGTTTGTCTTCCAGTACAGGGTATGAAATCTAAAAGCATACATACAATCTCCTATCCAATCAGTCATCCGATTTGTCCCTCACAGTTCCGAACTGCCTGTGCCAAAACCTCCAACTAATTTTGTACATGATTCTTCTTCATCATCCGAAGGAGCAGCTGGCCCTTCTGAAGCCTTCGAATACGAAAGCACTTCCTAACAGTGCATCATTTAACGTCACAAGGAGAACTAAACGATTTAGTTAGAGATCTGGATCTTACTAAATCTAAAGCATAACTTTTAGCCTCCGGGCTAAAGGGTTACAACTGTTTAGCAGAAGACGTCGGAGTGACAGCATTTCGTGTTCTGCATGAACCTTATGTTCCATTCTATTCGAAAATGAACAACGTTCTCTATTGTAATGACTTTTTCCCCCGAGAATTGTGACGATTTCAGTTATGAGCATGGTGAGCGCTTTCATAAAGAAATTTCAATTATGAAAAAAAAAAAAAACAGTGGAGTACCAATATGCTAACAGACTATTGTTGGACTTTAGCTCGTGATGTACCATTGGAAATTACTTTTAAAAAGAAACAACTTTTAATGAAACTTTCTTTCTAACTTTTATTGTTTACTCACAAAGCAACCAAAATGGTATCTTCTGAGAAATGTTGTATGTTGTTTATGTACATACACTCTTCATAGTAAGTGTTCAAAATGTACGCCACCCTGTGATAAACAATGTTCTGATCATCTCCTAACGCCCGTGATTGCACTTCAGGACAGCTGAGAGACCCACAGTTTTCTCTAATTCTTTGTTTCATGTCTTCTCTAGTTGTTGGACGCACCTGGTAGAACTTGTCTTTAATTCTCTTCCACAGAAAGTAATTTGGAGCGAAGTCAGGAGATAACGCTGGCCAAGCTACTAGTCCTTCTCTTCCAATCCACCGTAGGGGAAATAACTGGTTAATAACTCGTCGAGCCCTACGTGAAAAGTGAGCCATAGAGCCGCTCTGCTGCAGCCACGTCATGCCAGGTATAAAATAAAATGCAGAAAAAGAAAGCTGTAGTCTTCTGAACAGTCGTTATATAAAACAGCGTTTTGAATAGATATAAATTCGGAAATTTCTCAAACCCGTAATTAACAATTTGTTTCTTATTGTCATATTCGTATTCAGGAGGTTCAAATTATTTCGAAAAGTTGTATGATATGCCCAGCGCAAAAAAAAAAAAAAGTTTAAATTTGTTACGTAGTGAATTGTCTAACAGTTCGATCTTTCTTTTTGCCATAAATTTGCAGATCGTTGTTTCTTATTTACACTCCCAGCCATAATTAACTCGTCCCGTGCAGTCACTACGCTATCACCACAGTCACAGTAACTTATATAGTCACGAAGCTTGAGTTTTTTAGGGTACTAGGAACAATAGACTCTGCCGGTACTATTTCGTATTGTGTGTGATGAGGCGATACTAGCGATCCTAGTGGTTAGCAACTATCTATGTATGCATATTCCCTACGTATTGAGCTTCGTGACTGTATTTACTAGACTGTGCTATCACGGGCTGCTGAAAGCTGGATAGAATTGTTGCGCACTATCCCAACGGACAAACAAATATCGTAACTCGTTTGTTTTGCTGTGTTGTAACGTCTAGTTTTGAGACAGATCAGATTTGAACTAGATTAATGTAGGCCTAAATCGAGTTCAGTATTATAAAACGCGACCAAATCGTAATGTCAGTTAATTTTATGAACTTCGTTCTAAATTAATCTCCATTCACCAGTCCTTATAGAACCGGCCCTTAATGAACTTGGATTATAATGAAAGTTGTAATAAAGAATCTGGTATGCCATATATTATTAAATCCTATTGGAAAAATTAATTATGTTTACAAAATTAATAGGAAAATGTAATTTTATAATTGCAGCCGGAATTAAAAATACACTTCAACATGCCTTTAAGGAAAATGTCAGTATTGATTATTGTAATATACGCAGTTGCCTTCCATTGTTATGAATGTTTACAAAACGACAAAAAAGTTTAGTGATTAAACCAGGGTTTAATTGAAAAACTTAAAGAGTCTCAGACGTAAATCCCTCCATGAAGGAGAGTAAAAATTCGTATCAAGGCAGAAGAAAGTACCGTACGTCCAATATATTTCTTCTTAATTTAGTAATAAATTGAAAAGTTTGAGATGTGGAGGAGGAATAATCAAGATTGAGTGTTTCTATATAAAAAGACGTTGAAAGGTTATGTTCCACAAAATTAGCCTTTTCACTTAAATAGCGCATCATAATTTATGCAAGTCTAAGATAATTTTTCCCGAATTCTTCCAAATTAAACTTGATCAGCTTTTGTTTTCGAAACCCTAATATCATATGGTGCTTATGGAAAAACTTGGAATCTTCTTTTCTCCAAGGAATAGAGTGCCCCACATTACATTCGTGAAATTTAGCTTCTAAGAAATTCAAAACGTGAGTTCAGGATAAATAACCGTAGAATGTTTTAAGAATTTTACACAGTCAATATTTTAATCTCTACGCATCTTGAATATTACTGTAAGCCACTAAGGCCAGTACCGCCTAAAGAAAACAAATCATCCTCTCATCATTTGTTTCTGATGTAAGTACAGAACAGTCTGTGTGTGATGTTATATGGTACGTACAAAAATGTTGTCTCTCAAGTACACCTGTCGTACTTGCCTAATGTCAATTAAGATTGACGGGAGTTGTATACGTGCAGTTCAACTGCAGTCTGTTGTAAACTAGGTGAAGGGCTTACCCTTTTGTACGTAATATAGTGGAGACTAATGTGTAGGCTTCGTATTCCAGCTGCCTATAATCTGGAATGAAGTTGCCTCATTCTAAGTATATGTGATATCACAGGGCAGGTATAAGTACTTTCGTATACAAAATAGTTACGCATCCTCTGTCCTCTTTCTCTAGAAAGTCAAAACCGGGACGCAATTATAGTGGTAGTCTTATCTAGCACTGCTCTTACTAGTCGTATTATTTAAATAACTACGTCTTTGTGGCTGATTGAAGTTTCATTGCAGACGTAAAATGTCTTAGGTAAGACGCTCAAGCGTGTAATATTGCAGGGCATAGTTGAGGATATTTGAACTAATATTTTCACTATCAATATATACTGCGATACCAAAAAGCACAGAAATTGTGTTGAACGTAAATTAAACGCAGAAGAAATATGGGAAATGCGTGTAATTATTCGGTTGAGAAGCTTTTGTCATCTAGTCTTCTGTCAAAATATCTGAAAGTTAGAATGCATAAAACAGTTATATTACCGGTTGTTCTGTATGGTTGTGAAACTTGGACTCTCACTTTGAGAGAGGAACATAGGTTAAAGGTGTTTGAGAATAAGGTTCTTAGGAAAATATTTGGGGCTAAGAGGAATGAAGTTACAGGAGAATGGAGAAAGTTACACAACGCAGAGCTGCACGCATTGTATTCTTCACCTGACATTATTAGGAACATAAAATCCAGACGTTTGAGATGGGCAGGACATGTAGCACGTATGGGCGAATCCAGAAATGCATATAGAGTGTTAATTGGGAGGCCGGAGGGAAAAATACCTTTGGGGAGGCCGAAACGTAGGTGGGAAGATAATATTAAAATGGATTTGAGGGAGGTGGGATATGATGGTAGAGACTGGATTAATCTTGCTCAGGATAGGGACTAATGGCGGGCTTATGTGAGGGCGGCAATGAACCTCCGGGTTCCTTAAAAGCCAGTAAGTAAGTAAGTAAGTAAGTAAGTAAGTAAGTAAGTAAGTAATCAAAACGAACCAGTAGCATCAAAATCCGAAAATTATGAAGTTATTATCTCGACGTTTAGCATGGAATTGTGTAGCCTACTATGTTGTTCAGTGCCAACATTCCAATTAATGAATCAAATAATCTACATTTTAGCAAATTTCTAGAAAAGTACACATAAAATTAGTGGGTTTTCAGTGATGAAAGACATGTAATATCCTAATGAAACATGAAAAATTATCAGACAATAGGAATATCTTGTACTATATCATACACCAATAACGTGATGTGCTATTGAAGGAATTTCTTGCAATATAAAATCATTTCTAGTGACATCCGCATATCTTCAAGTTCAAATTCAAGTTCCGTAACTTAAGAATGCACGTTATTATTGTATTCACTGCAAAGATCACGACGAAAATGAACGTCACGTCTCAAGCATGTGTTACTCGCATAGCTTCAGAATGTCGGGAGTTGACTGTACTCCACTAACACGCAGCGACGACCTGTTTGTTTATATCCTTATCCGTTGCATTACCTGTGTTCGGCGTACTATATACCCAATATGTCTGTAACTTCAGTCTTTAGGTACCTGGAATACTAAGCCTACTAATGTGTGTTTTTAATTTTAGAGCGCACTCTAGAGATTACTTACATGTTTCTAAATTATATAATAAAGCTGAAGGGTTTGCCAATTTGTGCGTGG
This sequence comes from Periplaneta americana, assembly GCF_040183065.1. Taxonomy (NCBI): domain Eukaryota; kingdom Metazoa; phylum Arthropoda; class Insecta; order Blattodea; family Blattidae; genus Periplaneta; species Periplaneta americana. The sequence goes on along the minus strand of NC_091117.1, from coordinate 71,737,821 downwards.
TTTAGTACAAACTGATGTTTTTTTTTATTAAGGACAGCGTACCGGATGTTGCAGCGAATTCTTGTACTTTCAAATTCTGCCAAAAGTGGAAGAAAATAACCAACAATTAATTTAAACTATTTCCCTAGAAGAAATTATTGAAGTATTTTACAACAATCTTCGAAGACGTAAAAAATGTATTGAAGTATGAGGACACTTTCAGCATCTCTTGCGACAGAGGCTACATGCACTTCTGTTCGTATTCAAGTTGTTTATAAACGTTTTCACCACTAAACGGGTATTAGAGATTAAAGTTACTACCGTAGAAACGGCATCTGATTTCGCGATAACTGTCAGAGGTGTAGAACAGAAACTATAGCTGGGCTTGCGGTGTGAGGAAAGCAGTATATATGGAGAATCCTGTAATATGTTTAGAATACTATTGAAACGCCAATGATGGAGCTAAACATCTACAATAATTTTTATATTATACATAATTAGCAGGCTTTGGCCTAGGGACACAAAGTATCCAGTATGAGTTTTAGAGTACACGGAGTATAAATGACGTCATGATCTGTGTGGAGGGGTGACTGCAACAGCACAGGTGGGTCTGTAATGATTATTACCGTTGTGTGTATTGCTGCTTGGCTGCGGTAGATGTAACAGGCTTCGGCGTAGGGACACCTGACTGAAGTTTACAACTCACGTTAATACTTTAATGGCAGACATTTATTGTCTACACTAGTAATGTACTGTATATACTGCATCTGTACAGAGTGAAATATATTTTGTGCCGTACTGTGACGGACTGTTTACATGTTGAGACATGAAGTAACGGCGCGCTCCATCTCCCACTCCACTCGACCAACACAACACTATCTACCGTGCGTTCTGAACTTCATGCGTTTCTGTGCTCAGGACCGAAGCCTGATAATTTGTAAGCCTATCATTCCTATCATTACAGAGAATTTTTGTTGCGCGCCATAGCGTCGTCTAAGCCGTCTTGAGTTGCACTATCCGTAAAGAATGAGCACTGATTATAATCTTTTGGAGGAACAAATTTTGTAAAGAAATATTGGTTTGGCCAGTGTATGAGAACAGTGTGGACACAGCATCTTGATAATCTGTGGAGCTACAATAGATAGCGAACAGTTTCACGAGTCCCAAATTTCCCGAGTGGATCTCTGTGAGGGAAGTATGAACCTTACGAGGTAAGCGGAAATGGTAAGCTAGTAACTCAGCGTCTTTGAAAGTGGATTAGTGCCGTTGACCGGCTGGGACAAACAAGGCAAAGTCACTGGCCTGGCAGTTCCATGTCGGAGTCTGATTATAAGCAGAGCTAAGAAGTTCGTACCAAAGCAGTAAATTTAGGTATCACCCGCGCCTCGCCCTGCTACCGCTCGCTACATACGATACACAGTATGTTCACAAACAACGCATGGATCTTTGTAGAGTCATGAATAGTTTGAAGAATATTGTTAATTTATATTAATACAGTTGAATCCCTCTTATCCGGCACAAAAAAGGGCCAGGCTAGTTCCAGATACGAGATTTTGCCGGATAATTGAATAAATACCGGCATATACAAAAGAAAAGTTTGTATTTCATGGTGTCTACTGTCGAAACTGCAGCCATGTGAAGCTTATTTCACTATCACTTGCTCATAAACATAAAAACAATGTGGATTTTCATTATTAAAACACATCACACAACATAAATAACACACTAATTTTAGGCTAGAATATTCACTGAAAATGAAAGCTCGTGCTAACTTCCTAATGTGGCAAAACTGACGGTCCAGATTGTGGAAATGTGACAGATTTAATCTTTTTTTTTTTTTTTGCCTAGCCAAAAGTGCCGTTGTTTTGGTATTGCCGATTATTTGGGTGCCGGATATGAGGCATTTTTACTGTATTTTAGTTTCTGAACAAAGTGAGCTATTCTGTTATTATTTTGTTTTTTATGTAATGTGAATATAATGCATGATTCCAAAAAAAGCAAACTCATGTGTTATTAAATAATTATGCGAACAGGAGTGTGTAACACGTTTATTTTTTTCCCCCCGATTATTCTTCGTTAAATTCTGACGTTTCGTGCTGCTATGCTTTCAGTTGTGTTACAGTCCAAGTTCAACATCGGAATTAAGATATGAACTTCCTAGCTGTCATTAATATTATATCCCACATACGAGATACGCTATTAGATTCACAAAGTAGTTGTTCACCTGATGATAGTAATAAATAATCTACCATGTTTCAGATTTGCTCCAGTAACGTCTTGTGACGTAGAACGAATATTTTCTGAGTACAAATATTGTTTTCTTTCTGAGCCTAAAAAAAGTAATTATTTTTATAAATGGAAGTGTGCATTATTATTTGTTATAATGAGGCTAGGATCAAAATTATATACTTTGTATGTTATTTTTATATGTATGGGTAAATTAATTTATATTGCGATTTACGATCTTTATAATTACAAATTATTGTTTTTTATATTACTTTCTTGTTCTAAGGCTGTGAAAGATTGGAGTACATGTTTGGTTACCACCCGGCTGTACATGTTAGTCGTTCTGCTTCACTGACACCGAGAGACGCTCTATTACGTTTCACTCGGTAGATATATAGTCCAAGCTCACACAACTTAAGGGTTTTGGTACCAACTTCATAGGTCTAGTTATAAGAGTGGGAGGAAAAACTTGCAATTTTAGCTCGGATCTTCTCCTGAAATGCGAACAGTATAATGGCTAACTACAAGTTACTTCCTTACTAATTAGGTGATCGTTAAACTCTGCTGAGGCATGTGGTCATTGGACCAGCAATCTGCTGGTAGGTCTTCACTTCCTACTGTCTGTTGCGCACAAAAATTATTATTATTTCTATGTGTTTTATTTTATTGTAGAATTGTTTAATGAGAACGACATGAAACTAAATAATTCCGAATCTAATGTTCAATTTACTACTACTACTACAACTACTACTACTACTACTACTACTACTACTACTTTAAAATTGAAATATAATTTATTTGAAAAACACACCCTCGTAACTTTGTTGCTCTAGAATTTAATAATATTTATCTGGGATCTTTTTTGACGTCAAGAATAGCCTATATTTTGTTGTTAATAATTATGATATTAGCTTTTGATGCATTTTTATATAGAGTTTAACCAAATTGAATGTTTTTAGTGCACTTAGAATTATTCACAATGTTTATACAATGAATTAATTTCATTAGTTTAGTGGCAGACTATTTACTCTGTATCTGTGTTTCAATTTTTTTCAATTATCAGCCAGCACATTCACTTTCCTTGAAATATAACACAAAAGGGAAATTGTTATTGCATCAAGTCTTAATCATTAGATTTATATAATTTAATTAATTAATTTAGTCTCATCACCTGCTGCATTAGAAAAAACAATCAGTTAATTTTACAAATACAAATAATTACTCTTGAACCTTTAACTTTTTACCCATACCCTACATAACAGTTTATGCTATGTTTGTTTCATTTGTTAAATTTTCAAACTACTTGAAGACACTTTGCTTCCAACAAACTACTATCATTGCAAAATAATTCGAATTGGAAAATAAAGACGTGTTCTCTAGCTATGGCCATCCACGAACCCAAGCAACAAACTTGAAATAATCAATAGGTCTATATAATTATAAAATAATAATTTCAATTGTAAATGAAACTAAAATAACTAAGGATAGCATATCTAGGTTACTGGAACATTTCGGAGTATATCGATGTAGATATTAATAATGAAATAAGGTGTGGGATCAGTAAAGACCCCCAGGTAAGTGCCGAGTGTTCAGAACTGATAGTTTCAAGATTTTTGGTGTGTATTTTTTTAGAAGGGCTTAGCAATTAATGGGACATAGAATACTAATTTATTCATATGCTAGTAACAAAAACAAGTTTAGGAATATATATATATATATATATATATATATATATATATATATATATATATATATATATTGGAGAATGTTGGGTTTGAAGTGAAAGACCTGCTCTTGGGCAGAAAACTATGAATGAATTAAGGTATTATTATTATTATTATTATTATTATTATTATTATTATTATTATTATTATTATTCAGAACAGATTATATGACATCACGTTTTTTCGATTATTAAATTCTCGAAAAGTGTTTTATACGCAGTTTGACCTTGCGAGACAACATTTTCCCATTTTGCCTTTAAAATCCGCGAGCAGTATGTATGACACGGCAATAATTCGTAAAGAAAAGGTCAGGACCCCGCCGCGTGGACATGCGTGCTCCAATTTGCTATCCGTGTTGACACTTCGCCCCTATTAATTATACCGGTGCGTCGCAACTCATTACAGAGTCGAAACAACACCTGCTGCAAGCATTCTTCATGTGCTGCCCTACAACCTGCTATCTATCTGTTACACTTTCCATATACCACTCACGAAACACTGATAGGCTATCTTCCCAATTACTCCAATTTTCTTCTTCCATTCATATCATATCCTTTTATATTCTTATTGTACCCTGTTTTACCAGTTCCTCTTCTTGCTTTTTCGTCTTTCGCCCTTTCCAGTCTTTTGATTTCTTTCCTAGTCGCAGTGAGTCATTTTCTTCTTCTTTCTTTATTACCTCTTTGATTTTCTCCCTGTTGTATTTTTATCAGTTTCTGTGGTTTTACTGGCATTATCTCTTTTTCGTTATTTTTTAATTTCACTTCTACTATTTATACTACAATTTACACCCTTTTTTCTTGTTTTATTCCTCTTTAATTCAAAAGGCACTTTTGACTTTTCGTCAATATCTTCTATTCTCACCTAAAATGTTTAAAATGAAAGGAAGAGTTTTCTTCTGGCTCTTGCAAGAAACCAATAATAAACTCCAGAGATAGAAATGCCTATCTGCTTAAGTGAAAAAATTTATTAAGCGATACTGCGACATCCATATAACCATTCCACGAAATTTCATGAAAATATCTTCCACAAGTGTCTATTTAATGAGTTCTACATGCGAACGCACAGAAAATTATTATAAATATTTAATATAAATATGCGCTATAATTTTCACACTCATAAATGATATAATTAAATAATTCCTTGCTTGATTTCTATTTCTAATGCCTGAGAATGAAAATAGAAAACTTCTTGATTCTTGAAAACAAACTTTGATTTTCATAATTTAATTTTTTATTCTGCGATGTAAACAATACTTACTTACAAATGCCTTTAGGAAACCCGCAGGTTCATTGATGCCCTCACATAAGCCCGCCAACGGTACCTATTCTGTGCAAGATAAATCCAGTCTCTATCATCATACCCACCTCCCTCATATCAATTTTAATATTTACCTCCCATCTATGTCTCGGCCTGCCCAAAGATCTTTTTCCCTCCAGTCTCCCACCTAACACTCTATATGCATTTCTGGATTCACCCATACGTGCTACATGCCCTGACTATTTCAAAAGTCTGGATTTAATGTTCCTAATTATGTCAAGTGTCCCGCGCCGTGGTGTCGTGGACTAAGACATCCTGCCTGTAACTCGCGTTACGGAATGCGCGCTGGTTTGAATCCTCATGGGAGAAGAAATTTTCTCATGAAATTTTGCCCAGTGCATGGGGCCGGTGCCCACCAAGAATCGTGATGCACTTGAGGAGCTACGATGGGTAGCGAAATCTGGTTTGAAAGCCAGCTATAACGGCTGGGGGGCTCATCGTGCTAATCACACGATATCTCCATTCTGGTTGGATGATCGTCCACCTCTGCTTCGGCATGTGGCCGTGAGGCCAGTGGCTGTAGCGCCACAGATTATTATTATTATTATTATTATTATTATTATTATTATTATTATTAATGTCAGTTGAAGAAAGCAATACGTGCAGTTCTGCGTTGTGTAACTTTCTCCATTCTCCTGTAACTTCATCCCTTCTAGCCCCAAACATTTTCCTAAGAACCTTATTCTCAAACACCCTTAATCTCTATTCCTCTCTCAAAGTGAGTGTCCAAATTTCACAACCACACACAACAACCGGTAATATAACTGTTTATAAATTCTAACTTTCAGATTTTTTGACAGAAGACTAGTTGACAAAAATTTCTCAACCGAATAATAACAGGCATTTCCCATATTTATTGTGTGTTTTATTTTCCCCCGAGTGTCATTTATATTTGTTACTGTTGCTCCTAGATATTTAAATTTTTCAACCTCTTCGAAGGATAAACCTCCAATTGCGATGTAAACGATAGAGTACTTAATATTGTTTCTCGATACGCAAATTGAATCGAACTCTGAACATTTTAAAGAGAAAATATTATCAGCACTTCTATTCAGGAGTGGCCGGGTAAATTACATGGTACATATTTTACGTAAAATAAATAATACGGAAATACTATGTCGTGTCAGTATTGTTTCAAAGGATAGAAGCAGGGAAAGGATTTATATGTAAATACATATTTACTTATAAAGCTAATATAATTTATATTTTGCATTATCTTTATGTTTCACAATGTGTAGGGTTGAAAAATCCTACTTTTATTTTCCATATTTTTCCATATTTTAGAGTTTAGTACATATTTTCGTTAATTTCCATATATTTTCCATATTTCATATAAAACAGTCCATATTAAATTAGGTTTAACAATAAAACAAAACAAAATTCCATTAACTTTTAAAAATACATTTCAACAATAGAGATTTAAACACATGTTCAGTAATCCCTTTAACATCAGAGTTATTTGAAAATTAGCAGTCCTATCAACAATGGGAAAGTAAGTTACAAAACTGTATTAATTTAATTTAAAATTTTTAACAGACTTCAGTTGTGCAGCTCAACAGTTAAATGCCAGTCAGAGTACACATAGGTTCAGTTTTGTAAATCATACTATAAAGACGGTAAATATGCCAAAAGTACGTCATTCAGTCAATTTAAAATCAAAACTAACAAGTTACATTTCAGAATTTAAAGAAGATGGTTTATCAACTGACAATAAAATATTATTTTGTAATTTGTGTCAGTGTGCAGTATCATCTACACAAAAGTTCCTGGTGCAACAACACATTACAACTAGTAAACATCAGGCCAACAAACAACTAAATTCCAAGCAGAGACAATTGTTTTTAACACAACCAACAACATCGAATGTAAGATCTGAGTTTAACATCGACCTGTGCCGTTCTCTCATCTCTGCTGATATTCCTCTCTACAAACTAAAGAATAAGGTCTTCAGGGAATTCCTTGAAAAATATACTCAACATACAATCCCGGATGAGTCAACACTTAGGAAGACGTATGCTCCATCCATCTACGATGAGACAATACAGAAGATAAGAGATGAAATTAAAGATAGTTCAATTTGGGTTTCCATTGATGAGACTCCCGACAAAGAAGGTAGACTTGTTGGTAATGTAGTTATCGGTTTGTTAAGTGAACAATATTCTGAACGAATTCTTTTACATTGTGATGTTCTAGAAAAGTGCAATAACAAAACTATAGTTAAACTGTTCAACGAAGCTATGGGTATCCTGTGGCCAAAGGGTATTATGTACGATAATGTGTTATTCTTTATTAGCGATGCTGCCCCTTATATGGTCAAAGCTGGACAAGCATTATCTGTTGTATATCCTAAATTGACTCATTTTACTTGTGTGGCGCATGCATTTCATCGTGTGGCAGAAGTGGTCAGAGACAATTTCCCTAAAGTAGATTTGTTGATTTCATCAGTGAAAAAAGTATTTCTCAAAGCTCCCAGTAGAGTTAACGTGTTGAAAGAAATGTACCCTGAAATTCCATTGCCACCAAAGCCAATTTTAACTAGATGGGGTACATGGCTAGAAGCAGTTGAATATTATGCCGAACATATAGACTCTATTAACAATGTTCTCCTTGCATTGGACTCTGAAGATGCAGTCTCAATTGATACTGCGAAAACAGTTACCTGTGACATAAGTGTGAAGAATGACTTAGCTCACATTCAGCATACATTTTCATGCATCATAAAAACGCTCAAAAGTCTCCAAAATAGGCACCTTTCACTATCTGAAAGTTTTGAAATTATAAATAGTACTGTGGAACAACTGAATCGTGGTAGAGGTAAAGTTGCAGATGCAGTAAGAGCTAAGGTGGACACTGTACTTTCAAAAAGCCCTGGATATGAAGAACTACAAAAGGTTGTTGCTGTGATGAGTGGTGAATCAACAGTGAAGATTATCCCCAGCAGACATTGTGAAATTGAATTATGTACCAGTTACTTCTTGTGACGTCGAACGCTCTTTTAGTCAGTATAAATCTATCCTCAGAGACAATAGAAGAAGATTCACTTTTCAGCACTTGAAAGAAATGTTTGTAACCTATTGTTATGGTAACAGACAATAAAAATTGTGTTTTGTTGAAACTACATTGGAAGATAAGGTACGTCCATTATATTTTTTGTTTAGTTTGATTAAAATGTACCAATATTTAACGTACATAGTCATTTTTTTATAATTTTAAGTCCATATTTAATTCCATATTTTGGTAAAAATCCATATTTAATTCCATATTTTGGTAAAAATAACTACATATATATTTACATATTTCATATATTTTTAGTCCATATAAATCCGTTCCCTGGATAGAAGGAATGGAGACAATATTAAGAGCTTGAATGAATTACAGCAAGTATACATTATATATTTTAATATAATCCTCATCTTTAAAAATGGACGGTACCTTGAATGTTCTATGTATGATATTTTATAACTAGTTACGAAAAGTGCTTCCGATTAAATAAATATGTTTTATTTAACGACGCTCGCAACTGCAGAGGTTATATCAGCGTCGCCGGATGTGCCGGAATTTTGTCCCGCAGGAGTTCTTTTACATGCCAGTAAATCTACTGACATGAGCCTGTCGCATTTAAGCACACTTAAATGCCATCGACCTGGCCCGGGATCGAACCCGCAACATTGGGCATAGAAGGCCAGCGCTATACCAACTTGCCAACCAGGTGGATGCTTCCGATTAATATTCGTTACTAAAGTAGTAGGCTATCATGCAAATAGACATATTCGAAATTCTAGTTTGTGTGTAGAAGATACAGGCTATTCTACATCCGCCTGAACTATTCAAATACAAATATCAAAACATTTCAACGTTACTTAAGTTGAAACATTCAACCCACAATTTTCTTAACAGAGCAGCCATTTCATTGCTTACGACATTTCCGTAGTCCGTACAATGTATATTGGTATAGTTCTTTTATGAGAAACGTCTAGATCTGAAATAATTGTAAACATATTACGCGAGTTCTGCTCAGGATCGAAATATTTAATTACCAAATTATCCAGACTTGTAGCCTTGGGCAGGGCCATTTGAACTTTCAATACAATACTAGTGCACGCAATACAATGACTTTCCCGAAGGGGTACTGAGTAGAGATGAACAACGATCGAGAAAACGAAAGTAACAGCGCCCGCAAAGCCGTAAACGGCAACTGTTATATATGTATAAACAATCAAGTAGCCTACTTGAAACATTTCGACATTTCAGTGCATAATAATCCGTTCCCCAGTCTTTATTTAATTACTAGGCCCTTATTAAAGGACTAAAAATTTTCTTTTCATATGTTTAAGATCAAATGTGCAATCTCAAGTAAAAATATATTAATGTCATGTTTTATATATCATAGAAATGAAAATTTTGAGAATTATTTTTTTACTTGTATAACCATAGGGAATATCATATAATAGAACCAGAACTTTTGATAACTAAGATACTGTTCTGTTTTGTCTTTTTGTCTCATTTAAACATTTAAAATGTTATTAATTTCAATGATGTATGTCAGCCGTGGCGAAAATGTGATTGTGCGCCGAGCCACTGTGTAACCTGCAGCGTGCATAGCACCTATAGAGGGAGGCGGAGACCCGAAGGGGAAGTGAAGCAACTGTCTGACTTACTAACGGATTTTCATTTTCCTTACGTCAAGCACTCAAATATAATTTTATACAGTACAAGGCTACAAACTAATGTTTAGTACGTGTGACGAAGAAAGAAATGAATAAGAAAACATAGGACACATTATCATAACCTAAAATTAACTGCCTTCAGAATGTCTCTGCGACAGAGTTTCAAAATCAGGAATTACGTCACTTACTGCCAGTCGTAGTCGATCACGAAGGGATTTGTCTGTCAGTCGTGATCTAAACTTTGTTCTTACTATTTTCATTGTTGAAAATAATTTTTAACAAACGTAAGTTATAGCGAACAACAGTGCTAGCGAATGAACGAAGCTTCGGATATTTCTTTTTTTTTTGGAAAAGATTTGAAAAGTTCAACATTTTTCAGGTCCTTACATATAACTTTCATTTAACATCACGTTGTAAATCTGTGAGTTTAAATCGAAGATCTAACCGTATTATTCGTACATGTGCTGAAAAAGGATCGACGTACAGAGATGATGATAATAATAATAATAATATTAATAATAATAATAATAATAAAAATAGCAATAACACTTAACCTTTTAATGTTTCATGAGTAACATATAGTATAATGCCGTTTTATGTTACACAACAGTTTTCCTCGTAATACTTGTGAACAAATGATACATTTAATATTATCATCAAATTGGCAGCAAAAAAATGCTTCCTCCCATCCTATTTTGAAACTTTCGTTTTTGTAGAGGTACAAGGTTTCGAGAGAGACATTGTGACGATACGCCACTCGCAGGTCAGAGACAAATACAAATGGAACGGAGTTTGACTCCAATGAGTGAGAGCGTGGGGGTTGGAGACGTTAGGAAGCAAGAGAAGTGCATAGCTATCATTGCGAGCCACAATGCGCTCTTAAGTCACATTTTCGCCACGGCTGATGTATGTTATTCAAAGTTACGAAGTCTTTCCAAGCCGACCAAATGCTATTTCGAGAATGACGAGCGAGACTCGAAGCGTAGCGAGATTGACGAGACGAGACTCGAAAGACAAATACAGCGAACACAGCGAGCGAGAGCGGCAGTTAGTTTTGTTCATCTCTAGTACTGAGCGTCTGGTGGCTTACTACAGGTGAGCCACACTCAAAAAGAATTAATCTGCGCATGTGCTTGGTCCCCCACAAGCAGGACCGGCGTGTTATCACCTAACCACTCCATAACAAATCACGTGTTACTAGCTCGGACCCGTCTATAGTATGAATGACAGCTCGAATTCCAGGTCATATTGCGACTACGATTGGTCATTATTACTGATTCAACATGCAAACCCTGAATTTGGTGAGGAAAGTCAAAGGATAATATGCTCTCAGGGATTAGGAACAGCTTACGGCAGTATAAATTTCATCACAGAATGGTGGATAGTGTTTCAGTTATCAGGTAAACTGTTCTTGGAAATGTAGTTTACGGGAATGGAATGGATTTTAACTGAGGGGGGCACGGATGGCCCAGCACTGCGACCTGTTGAGATCTATTGCGCTAACCCTCGATATGGAATGAGTTGCGTGCCACAGATCCCCTACGCACACTGCTCTAACCACATGACTCCCTTAACGACCGGTCCCTACAGCCGACAGAATCCATATACCATTCCTGCTTCGGCAAATTCCTCCCAAGGCCCCCCTGTCGGTCCGAGGCGAAACTCCTCCCCCCGAGTAGGTCCTTCTCGGGTGCCTTTGCAGAAGCCATCCAACATTGCTGAAATACATTCCATAGAGGCCGGTCGAGAGAGTCAGCAGCTTCGGGAGGCCGCCTGTAGAGTGATCTGAAAAACTCGAAACAGGATGATAATGAAAGGATGATGGGGGACGAAAGGAAGTGGCGAAAATGAGTGGGGTTCCAATCGCCTGATAAAGTTACCTGATATTCATCCATAGAAGTGAGGAGGAAAAAAACCCAAAAGAAAAGCCTCACTCAGCCAACTCGTACTGACCGGGAATCGAACCCGGGACCGCTGGTTTCGGAGTTAGACTCGCTAACCCCTTAGCCACAACGGTGGATTAATTTACGGGAAAAGAGCGCTTAACATTTTTTATGTAGACTATAATTACTTGAAACCAAAAATCACATTATTGTGTTTACAGACAAGCAGCCATTAGGACTACTAAGATGGCTACAGGTGTGAGAAGTCAAAAGCAATTGCAGATATTGACATATTTTTGCGGTAAAATGTACTGGAATAATTTGTGTATTAAACAAAAAATATTTTGAAAATTCGATTTTTTTAAGTCTTAAGCTGTAACTAACCCCTTAAGATGCGAGTCCACCATAATTATTTTTTGTATGTGACACACCTATAGCATCATTGACATTACTGTACAGCTACAGGTACGTGTAAGGAGCATCTTTAACGCAACTGGACTAAATGTTTAGCTATAAATAGGTGTCAGGACCAATCTTTGACTTTGGCACAGGAAATATTACTATTTGCAACTACTGTTGTACCATTTTCGTTAACATCTGTTGGTATGAAATCTCCTGATTCGCTCTAGTGTTTAAAAATTCTTACATCGAATTGTTTGTTCTAATAGTTTTAACTGTCCTATTCTAAATGAATCACTTCAAGTTAAATATCTCGGAATAATAATCGACCAACATTTACGTTGGGATAAACATGTTCTTTTTCTGTGAAATAGATTAAGAAAAATTATTCACTATTTTGTCATCCTACAAAATTATTTGACTGTCCATATTTTACGACTGATTTACCTCGCATTAGTACAAGCTATATTACAATACAGCATTATAGGATGGGTTAGTGCTTCTAGTACCTCCCTGATGCCAATCACTCTGCTAAAGTAAAGAATAATAAAAATATGCCTTAATAAACCTCTTATTTCCGTTCAGAGCAGCTGTATTTTAAGTTTAAAGTATTTTACTTCCATCAAATTTATAACAATGTATTATTGAATTTCGTACATAAAAACCGAAATATATTTAATTTATATTCAATAAACATAAAACCAAAAGTTCAGACATATGTTTGACAGTAGCTTGACAGTTGCCATCGATGTAGCTCAGTCGGCACACTCGCTGGCCTGCTGATCCGGAGCTGCGTTCGGGCTTGAGTTGGATCCCCCATTTGGTCTCATTGATTGGTTTCTTCCGAGGTTTTCCCCAGCCGTGGGACTGATGCCGGATGGTCTATGGCACCCCGTTTGGTCTGATCACCTGGTTGGGTTTTCTCCGAGGTTTTCCCCAAGCATAAGACAAATGCCAGGTAATCTTTTGGCGAATCCTCGGCTTCACTTCATCTCACTACAGCTCGCCAAAATCTTTGAAAAAAATTGTATAAAATTGCAAAATTTGAAAAATTGTAAAAATTGTAAAATATTGTAAACATTGTTTAAAATTTGTAAAAATTGTAATTGTAATTGTAATCTTGTAAAAGTTTGGCCCGTCCCACATCTTAAAGCTTCATTGCTAATGTAAGATCAATGGAATATAATAAATGAAATAAAAAAAGAAAAGTACCTAAATGAACCACACCTGTAGCATATAATCACAGTAGCAGAAGTAATTGCTAAATTACTATAATTTGGTTTAAGAGACCGTTACTTGCTTTCAGTCATCAGATGATTCATTTATTTTTAGGATTCAGTTAATAAAGCCATTTGTTCAAATTCTTTCCCAAGGCTTTATAACATGATAATAGCTAAATTCCCAAACATACAATTTGCTAATTCTCCTTATTTTAAAAAATCAATTAAAAATTGCTGCTAACAGAGAAAATTTTAAGTTCAATTATTGTGATATCTGTTTCTTCTTCTTCTTCTTCTTCTTCTTCTTCTTCTGTTATTTAGTTATTTAATATAATGTCTTAACATTATGTGGAATGCCCCCTGAGCACGAGTATCTAACTTACTCTTTCTGGGGGTGCTAGAGAGTTCTTATATAAAATAATCAATATGTATCTTTGTACTGGCAGTAAAGTATTATTATTATTATTATTATTACTAATTATTTTAATACCAGATTGGCTAGTTTATACTTTTATGAGTTTTCCGACTGTTATCCTGAACGGCTGATTATATATACAATACTTTGAAGAGGACATAATACATGATACGTAAACTGTCATATGAATTTAATCTTCCGACATTAATATTTGAGTTTTGTTTTGAATTGTAATTAAATTGAAACGAGGTCTTTACATTACCGCGTCTCCTAGCAGGGTAGAATGTAATAAGTGTCAGAATGAACACAATCTCACAAAAGACAGGCAGAGGTGACTAAAATGTCTTCCAACACTTGGTTTATATCCGTTAATGAGAAGGCCCGTGCCAACTCGGGCCGCTATAATCTGCTTAGAGACAAGCTCGCTTCCTTGCGCGTCTTTTGTTCGCAATCTACGAACACGTTCAGAAATTCTGCAACGTACAAACTTAATAACAACCTTACTCTTCTTTCACGATCTGTTGCATTTCTCCCTTCCCTCCCAGTTCAAAAAAATACCTTGCAGCATTGAGTATGACGTCATCATGACGTACTTGGGTTAATAAGCCTGATGCCGGGTCGCTCTTGCCTTGGAGGCAGATTTTAAACAAGCACTAAGAGTTCATTTTTGTTCGGCAAGCATGTAAGAAAGTACAAAACCCGGTGTGTTTGCATTAAAAATCGGATATAACTCAGAGGATCAACCCCTTTCTGCTTCTGGATTAGATCTAGAAACTTTTATCGTATTTTTTTGTACTTGTATTTATTTTGCTAATAGCTAATTTGTAACATAAAATATAATATAAACAGATAAAACTTTAGCTCACCCCAGAAAGAGTAGACCTCGTGCTCAGGGGCGGATTCCTGAATTTAAATTAAGAAGTACACGGACATCATTTTATTTTTACTAACATTTGTAATATTAACCTGGCTATACCTTTGGATCAACGCCGTTTCCTACTCCCTTCCACAACTGAAGTTCGATGATACTGGCGTAATATACAAACAAATCACTTTACTACGTATAGGAGGGAAGAAAAGTAGTTCATCCATTTACGTAAACTAGGAAATATCGCGCTTTTGAGTTTGATCATTTTCATTAGGTTTGTATTTAATCAAAATACAGTATAGTATTAACAATAAGTGTTTTACTCATGAACTGAGCAGCCCATGTGGACGTATTCATTATGCAATGTATATTATACTGTCTACAGCACATTAGCGTGCAATATAGAGAATGAAGTTATATTGAAAAATACGTAATCATAATATGGATATTTAAACACATTTTGAAAATGGTGCCCTTCATTTCGATACAGGCTTCAGTTCTAATGTGCATATTATCGTACTATAGACTATTGTACCTAATCCCAATTACCAGTTTCGTCCTTCGTAACTAGTAACTCATGTTGAAATAATTCTGTACCTACTCTATAAAAGAGTACCTTTCGTACTGTAAATTCAATCTTCACTTCTGCCCGATCCGAAAAGATAAAATTACTCAGACACACTATCTACTGTTGGTCCAAGTGGTTATGTCATAGGGTCGTAGAAAGAGAGGAAATCACGTGACAGTTAATTATTTAACGAGGCCCTTTTATTTGAGTTATTTTAAACAGTTGTATAATATTACGTAGACGTCCAATTGCTAGCAGAAATTAATGTTCTCAGAAAAGAGCTAAGACAGCCCAGCCACTAGCCGGCGAATAAAAGCAGGTGGGGGAAACCGGGATACGACATAGGCAAATGGACGACAGTACCTGTGCGAAAATTATTCAATATTGAAAGCTCATTCGTCCCTGGAAAACGGGAACATATCTTTGGAACGTACTGTTTAGTGTGACCGTAAGGCTACTATGATGGATCTGTGTGGAGGACGGTTGAACTTCATTAGTAGAAGGGGTGGGAGTGAAGTACATTCAACAACTCAGGTACAATAAAAATTGAAGTAAAAATAAAATGATTTCCCTGTATATAATACAATTCGTCTTATGTCTACTACACAATAGGAATATGTTAATCAAAATTTTTCATTATTTATAAAATCCATACATAATTTTTTTTTCAATTTAATACTAGAACTATTAGAATTGGCAAGATTAGGATATTTAAATATACATTTCTTATAGTATTCTCGGGCCTAAATTACTAATATGACTAAATATTGTAACTACAGTATACTGTGCTGAAGCAGTGTTGCATTTTGGTTCAGACAATCTTAAAGAATTCATATATTTTGGTTCATAACTATGAGAAATGAGAATACAATTCAAAATTAGTGCGATATTTATGTCATTTCGCGGTGCAGGTGGAGAGATGGGAACGATATATCAGTTTTTACGAAATACCAACTTTTTTTCGTTATATCGATATCGAAATTTTGATTCAATATATCGTATAATATATCGCTTTTCTCATAAATTTTATCGTTTTTTTATTTGGTTTTGTTTTTGTGGAATTATTATGAACAACAAAATTCACACTAGTTAACTCCGATAATTCCCTGAGAGATGGCGTTAATGAAAGTAGGCAGTTACATAATTATTGTGCAACCTTGAAATATCCAATCCAATCAATGCCTTTCTCTGATTGGCTGGTCTGGAATTCGAATTCAAACTGTTTAATATGAAGTACCTAATTCAAAATGCAACGTATGCGAACCAGGCCCCTACAGTCCCGTCTGCGCAGAACGAGGAAACCGGGGAAAATTGGACGCTACGATTGCTGCCATGTTGATGGAGAGCGGACGCATAATAGCAGTACGTAAATCACGCAATTTAACGCTGTGATGATCTAAAACTGACAGATTATGGCCATTTTCGACGTTTAACGTAAAATTAGGACGAAATAAACATATTCAAAGTTTCATTGATATGCGTCAGAGTATTAAAGGAAAGAAAATACGTACGCAGCAATTTATAGAAAACATACTCAACAATCCATAAATAGGCCTACACAATACACATTATAGAATGTATAATTTTACGATAATCAGCATATTGTTAGCTTTCAAATAATCGAAAATTATATTAACATACATTACTCTTAGATCACAAGACATGCACCTTGATTACACAAGTTCTTATTATAATCAAATTCTTAAGTGAAATAAATATGTGATAATCAGTATATACCTGTTGTTAAGTTTTAGTAGTAGTATTAGTAGTATTTATTTATTTAACCTGGTAGAGATAAGGCCGAAGAATAAAATTACAATTAGTATTAAATTTACAATTACAATTACAATAAAAATCAAAGTACGAAACGATTACCTGACTAATGAAAGCTAGATAATTTATCATACAAAAACAAAGAATAGTTTATTACAAATTAAACCTAGAATAACAGAATTGTATAGTAATGAAATTACTGGATAATGAAATATGTTGTGATAGATTAAGGAAACTATTTACAAGAAATCAATTACTGACCAAGTGCCTAGGAAGTTTGCGTTTGAATTCAATTTTATTTCGACATTCCCTGATGCTAGCAGGTAGCGAATTCCAGAGTCTTAGCAGGGCTATTGTGAAAGAGGATGAGTATGAGGAGGTGCGATGGGATGGTATTGTTAGTATTGTTTCATGACGAGAGCGTGTGTTCAGATTATGGCGGAAAGAAAGGTAAGTGAAGCGAGACGAGAGGTACGAAGGAATAGAAGAGTTCAAGATTTCGAAGAGAAAGAGAAGTGAATGTAAATTTCTTTTCTTATCTAGTTTAAGCCAACCTATTGCTCTCAGGGATGGGGTAATATGATCATATTTACGAACATTGCTTATAAAACGTACACACAAATTTTGAGCACGTTGAAGTTTCGTTTTGTTGTCGCTGGAGAGGTTAGTCAGTAAAATGTCAGCATAGTCAAATAGGGAAATACAAGTGTGTGCACAAGGAACTTTTTTAAGCAAGAGGGGAGATGAACATTTGCCCTTTTTAGCACATGGATAATAGAATATAGTTTTCTGCAGGTTTCTGTGATTTTCATGTCCCAGTTGAGATTATTATCCATGTGAAAGCCAAGAATTTTTACTGAAGAACTTACTTACTTACTTACTTACTTACTTACTTACTTACTTACTTTAACGGGGGAAATGTTGAGGTGTTCCACAGCGTCGGTTTGCCGTTTGTGTCCTAATATAATTGCTTTTGTATTTCCAGGATTGGTTTTAAGATGGAGTTTCTTTGTCCATGTCACAATCGAGTCAATGTCTTCGTTCAATTCTGTGGTGTTTGGGTAAAGGGAGATATGTCATAAAAATGAGTTCGGAGATAAATGAAAATTAAACTTGGAATCCTTATTACAAATAATTTTCTGCACAAATAAAACACATCAACTTCTAGTATTCCTTAATTTTTTCACACCCACTTGTATAATTTAACTTGTGTGTTCATCTGGGGAACAAAATTCCACCTGGACAAAAAAATGACTTATACCCCTTTACCCGAACACCACAGAATTTATCTATAGCGTCATTTACTCGATCTAAGCAGGAAGAGATGTAGCATTGAAGGTCGTCAGCATACAAGTGATAGTTACAATGCCTTACAAGAGATGTAATATCATTGACATAATTGTGAACAACAATGGCCCGAGTACCAACTCCTGTGGAATACCTGATGTTATGTCAAGCCAGGAGGAGCTTCGATTCCCGGATACAACGCATTGTTGTCTTTCCCGTAAGTAGGATTCGAACCAACTCATAGCAGTCTCTGACAAATACAGATTTCAAAATTTATGGGTGAGTAGGTCAAAATTTACACAGTTGAAAGCTTTGCTAAGGTCAAGAAGTGTTAGTATTGTTACTTTATTAGAGTCGATTGCTTCACCAATGTCTTCGGCCACTTTAATTAGAGCAGTCCTTGTGTTGTGTCCAGCTCTGAAACCTGACTGATACTTGTCGAACAGTTTGTGTTCGTTCATGTAGTTAGTAATTTGTCTCTGTACGATTCTTTCCAGTGCTTTTGAAATGGTTGGCAGGATACTTATTGGTCTACAGTCGTTCGGGTCGGTGGGAAATTTAACTTTTGGAAGAGGAAGAACGAAAGCTTGCGTCCATATTTTAGGGGAAGTTGAAGTGATTAAGGAACTATTGAATATGTGTGCAATTGTAGGTATTACTATGTCTTGTATTTTCTGTATATGTATTATGCTAATGTTGTCCGGCCCTTGGGCTTTCGTCTTGATGCGTCGGATGCCTTTCATTACGTCAATAGAAGTGACGTCGGTAAAATAGAATTTGTCTCAAGTTGGGGGAACTGAGTCAGGCAAAACTGTGTCTTGTTTCGTTGTGTCGTTTAAGGTCGGGTCCTTTACAAAGTGTTCGTTCAAATGGCCAATTGGGATGGAAATGTCTGCTTGTTCACTAGCCATTCCAAGTCCAATAACCTTCAGATTTTTCCATAATTCGGAAGGAGTTGTGTTGGGTTCTATAAGTTTATAGGAGTATTTCAGTTTAGCGTTTCTTATTAGTTGAGTCGTTCTGTTTCTTAGCTGTTTATAGAAGTTAAAATAGTTTTAGAGAATCGAAAATTATATTACCGGTACTTCTAGACCACATGACGTAAGTAATCGTGGCAAAATATAATGCGTAAAAGTAGCCAAATTACATTGAATTCATTCTTCAATTAATGAAGGGAATGCTATCAATTATAAAAAGTACCGGTACCTAATACATTGCAAACAATAAGTAACGTGAAGACCTAAAAACTAAACAATCTCTTAATGCAAAATAAGAAAGACATAATTTTTATGAACGGATTTCTTTACATACTGTATTGTTATATTAAATAAATAAAATAGATATATTACCATTGCTTGCGGAGTGATGGTACATAATTTTTATGCACATATGGCGTGTCAATAAGATGACATTCCTTGCTTTTTAACATCCGGCAACATATAAGAGGGTTATTTATAAGTGAAACCTGAATCATAAGTTCACAAAGAAGGCTTAGCTATTATACCCATTTACTTACTTACTTATTCATTCATTTAATTATTTATTTGTTATCTGTATATTTATTTATACATGTATGAATTTTGAATGGAAGTTTATTATCTTGCAGATAAATTAATTTACATAGGTAATAAAAACGAAAAGTTATCTTTCCACTAATTGTTTTCACATCTGATGTCTAAGTCTAAATAATTCACTCAGTGGAATTTCTCTACAGTCTAAAATAGGGGAAAGTCTTGCAGTACCGACCGCTTAAGGTTTTTTGGGTTATAAATAAGAAAACATTCAAGTTTTTGACAATCTCTTTTGATATATTATTCAACTCAATGGTAATTACAAAAAAAAATCAGAAATTAATATTAATACAAAACATAAACAAATTAAATGTCCATAAAATCGATACAATCAGAAAATTGGCAGGCAGTACCGGTCACATATTACTTTTGACAAAAATCACATTCATAACTTGTCAGATGTCTCAGGAATGCTGGCACAGGCTTCGTGAGCCCACATTTGGCATGAAGAACATTGGATCCAATCTTCGTCATGAGATTCCCCGCAAAAAATGCATGTAGTTTCCTACTTTTCGTCATTTTTCTTAGTTGTCTTTCTTGAGATTTTTGGAAAGAATTTTTCTGATAAGGGGCGTTTCCCTAACACTAGGCTCTTCACTTCTCTCTTCAGCTTTTCATTTTTTTTTCTTCCAGATATGTCTTGTAAGGACTGGATGTCAAAACCTCACTTCTTTCAGATTTTCGGCGTCGACTAACTTCTCGCTTCTTACTGGCATCCGGAATTGGGCTGAGCTGCTGAATTGTTTCCTTTACAACAGTAGTATCATTAGGCCTATCAGTAGGAGTGGGCCTATTAGGACTAGTCTCATGATGTAAACTTGCCTTAGGTGCAGAAGTCATGTCAGGGAATGGAAGCATAGGCCTAACTGTTGGGCTCTCAGTTTGATCCACGTTCGATTGAGCTTCACCTATGCTCTCTTTGGGAGCACCAATGAGGAGTCTTTCATTCATGCGTTGTCGAGGAAATATGAAAAATGGTGGAATGTACTGACCCCCAGCATTCATACAGAATAGTACAGTAACACTTCTTCCCCTTTCAGCCGAAGCCAGTTTACCCACTTGACAGTTCTGTTTCAGCGAAATAACTTTGAAATGTTTTTGTACAATAGTGACACTAGTTTCGTCACAGTTATAAATTTTATAGGGTGTGAATTCATATTTTTCCATTAGATTTGTAAGACTCTCAAAGAATCGATTGACTTGTGGCTTGTTAAACCCAATTGATCTATTAAGGCTTGTCGATTCAGGAGTTCGGAGAGACAAATTCGGGTGCCGTTTCATGAAATCATAATAAAATTGCTTACCAGAAATATTTTTGTCATGTTGAATTGATGAGGAATTTTAAAGGCCTCAGCAAGTTGAAAAGCTAGATTAAAAAACTCTTTCCTTGTGAGTGGTAGTAATATATCAGATAGATCTTTCACATGATTCAATAGAGCTCCTTCGAATTCAGCATTGAACGTGGGTTTAAAACGATCAAGTGCAGGAGTGAATGTAATTTCTCTACCTCTTTTTACGGCAGAAACACGATCAATCAACGTATTTTTGGGGATATTGTATATTTCAGCAGCTTTGCGGATAGAACGTTGGCCTGTTAACACATTCTCTACAGCTTGTTTAATAGAATCTGGATGCCATTTTCCTTTGGAAGGTCTACTTATCACTGGAGGCATCATGAAAGTCCTATAAAAATATTAAACGAACATAACTTACATGTAAGAATATGACCGGTACTGCAAGATCAAGAGGTGACCGGTACTGGCTGACACACAGCGAAACATATAATATTTTTTTCTATAGCACCATTATGTTATGTAACATGGATCATGCATAAAAGTAATTCATAAATCATGACTGAATCGAATGAAACAAGATTTATAACGATACTTACCGAATTGCCTTGGTGTCAGTCAATTTAGATTTAGTCGATTCGAGCCACAGCAAACAGAAAAGTCTTTCAACGGACTTTGTTAACGAATGAATGTAGATTTAAGTTTGAATTATTTACAAGTGATTATTGACTCTTAGAAGTAACGTACACTACATTTCGCGTCCTGCTAATTGTTGTCGGTATTTAAATACACACATTGTATGCTGATCGGCGCTGCAAGACTTCCCCCTACCTATACTAACAATTAAGTATTCTTAATTGTCGTGAACTACTGATTGATTTTTAATGATATTGATACTGTAACAACAGAGATAATAATATTACATCGTAGATTTTGCAAATGGCTTGGAAAATTAAACAGGGACGGTACATCATCTTTCAAAATTCTATTGCCATTACTTTCCCAAAAATCTCTATCTTTAATATGAGACGAAAACAATTTTACATAAGTAATGTGAAGGCACAAATTTGTCTCTTATTATAGCGACAAGCCACTCAGAAAACAGCTCGTACTTCTTGAAGAGAACCTGTAAAGACAGATTGTTGACTAATTATAAACTTATTCTACTATGGTATCTAAGATATACATATGTTACAATTTCAATATAGCCTCCAGAACTCAATTTTATTATTTTAAAGCGTGTGTATTTACTTGTGAAAAGAAATTCCTGACCCTCTAAGCCACGTGTTATTGCACTTATACGCCGCACAGAAAATCACAACTTTACACTATTTACAAAGCACACCACTTCATATCAACTATAATAATATTTACAAAACAAAAATTCATACTATTATACGTCAATTTACATTATTTTCACAATGTTCACTAAAAATTTATTTTTATTTTATTAGGTTATTTTACGACGCTTTATCAACATCTAGGTTATTTAGCGTCTGAATGAGATGAAGGTGACAATGCCGGTGAAATGAATCCGGGGTCCAGCACTGAAAGTTACCCAGCATTTGCTCGTATTGGGTTGAGGGAAAACCCCGGAAAAAACCTCAACCAGGTAACTTGTCCCGACCGGGATTCGAACCCGGGCCACCTGGTTTCGCGGCCAGACGTGCTGACCGTTACTCCACAGGTGTGGACTTCACTAAAAACAACCGAGACAAAACAAAGGACAAGTATGACACTATCATGTTTAGCGCTCTGTTTCTACCAGTAACATGGCGGCGTAAACATGAGTAGACTGGTTTCAATTTTGGACAGAACAGCAGCACTCCGTGTGAGTCTAGTATACTATATAACGTCTTTGATGCAAACGTGAGACTAAGACAGGAGATTTATCTACTACTGTTTTAGTATTAATGATCTCCAATGTAGAAGCAAGTGTCACTCTGAAAAGGAAACGTCTGACTTCAAAACTTTTATTTCTATGTTTTGAAATGAAGAGAGAGACAAGGATATAATACTGGTTTGAGATTTGTTTACGGCTAGAATTTCTATGCACAACCTAAAACTGACTTTGTTTTCTTATTATATATTTTAGTTCCGGTACATAAAAATTCTATCCCTATCATCATCATCATCATCATCATCATCATCATCATCATCATCATCATCATCATCACCACCACCACCACCACCACCACCACCACCACCACCACCACCACCACCACCACCACTGATGTTTGGAACGTTGGAATGTAACAATAACTTGCAATGGGAACTTACTGTAGAAGGATTTTATTAAATCAATTGTGAAGTTTGTTAAAACTTGTAACATTCTGAGTACTGTTTACTTACATTTAAAAATTAATACAATAAATGTTTACTTTTGTTTAAAAATGTTATCTAGAAAAGAGCATTATATTTGTGTCCTGGATTGAATTCTATATAAAATTAGAATAATTGAATCGTGGATTGGAATAAACTGTTGGGGTTCCTAAAGAAAATTAGCGTGGATTGGAAAGAGAGAAGGCTTTTCAGTAACCGGTAAATGAAACGAGTCAACGGAGAAGAAACGTCAGAAGCAAGTGAAATAGGGAGAAGAGTACGACAAGGGTGCCCATCATCACCTACCATGTTCAACATCTACTTGGAGGATTTAGTGAAGAACTGTTTTCAGAACATGGAAGGAGTGATAGTAGCAGGAAGAAGAATAAAATGTTTAAGATTTGCTGATATGGCGTTGTTAGATAATACTAAGGGATAAGCTACTGGAGCTAAATGACAGCTGTGAGCAGTATGGAATGATGATAAATGCCAACAAGACGAAAACCATGGTCATAGGAAGAAAAGTAAAGAAGGTAAACTTGTGAATTTTAAATGAGACAGTAGAGCAAGTGGATAGCTTCAAATAATTTGGATGTACTATAAGCGGTAATATGAGCTGCTGCCAAAAAGTCGAAAGGAGAATAGCAATGGCAAAGGAAGCTTTTAATAGAAAAAGGAACATCTTCTGCGGACCTCTGAATAAAGAACTAAGG
This sequence comes from Periplaneta americana, assembly GCF_040183065.1. Taxonomy (NCBI): domain Eukaryota; kingdom Metazoa; phylum Arthropoda; class Insecta; order Blattodea; family Blattidae; genus Periplaneta; species Periplaneta americana. The sequence continues at coordinate 71,713,594 of NC_091117.1, read as the reverse complement.
GAGAGACTATGAAGTTCTTTGTATGGAGTGTGTCATATGGGTCAGAAACATGGACATTACGACGAAGTGGATAGAAGCGAATAGAAGTAATTGAAATGTGGATGTGGAGAAGGATGGAGCGTGTCAAATGGACAGACTAAGTAACGAAGCTATGTTGGAAAGAGTGGATGAAGAAAGAATGATGCTGAAACTGATCAGAAAGCGGAAAAGGAATTGGCTGCGTAACTGGCTGAGAAGAAACTGCGTACTGAAGGACGCATTAGAAGGAATGGTGAACGGGAGAAGAATTTGAGGCAGAAGAAGATATCAGATGATAGACGATATTAAGATATATGGATCATATGAGGAAAGGAAGAGGACGGAAGAAAATAGGAAAGACTGGGGAATGCTGGGTTTGCAGTGAAAGACCTGCCCTTGGGCAGAACACTATGAATGAGTGAATGTTTCAATGTCAAATACTGATCTATATAGAGTTCACTTAACATTTTCCCATTGTATCATTTAAGCTCATCTTACTTCCATCATAATTTTCATTTAGGTTAGGAACTACATAATAAAAGTGGTACTGAAAATGCATTGTTTATCATTGCAATTTTACAGTTAATATTTTGACTTTCCATGATGTTAATTTCAATGCTAATAAGGAACATTAAAATTTAAGTAGACATACGTTTATTTTAATAAATGTAGGCCTACAACAGAAAATGTAATTGCATTAGTATCTATTAATTTGCTTCCGGAATAGCGACATATCGAAAATCGTTTGATATACCGATATATTTTCTGCAATAAATATAGTTTATCGAAATTAGTTTTGCAATAACCATATATATGTATTTAAGTTATTTCCTCTATGCGTATATGCGTAGTCGAGAATACTTTAGTCAACCGATTGCGTTTGCGTGTTATTTAATCAGAGTGAAACTTGCACATTGACAATGTCTTGAACTATAAATATAAATTCGATTGTGCTTGAGTTGAGGGATATAAGTCATAAAAATTAGTTTCGAGATAAAAGAAAATTAAACTTCGGAACCTTGTTGCAAATAATTTTTATACAAATAAAACATATCAAATGCTAGTATTATTTTGTTTTTTGGACCCCAGATTTAGAAATTAATTTTTGTGTGCACCTAGAGAACAAAATTTCACTTGCAGAAAAAATGACTTAGGACGGGTGCACACAGAATGAGACGCGACGCGACGTTTTGCTTTACAACGCTTCGCGACAGCTTAGCGCGGTCTGCTCGCGACAACTGATTTGTTGGCTGTGCGGGTTTAGAAAACTGGGCTAGGCTAGAAAATGGCGTCAGTGAAAGAGGACTGTCTATATGAGAAATTCCATTGTATTTTTGGGTATTTCCTAAGGATGCCTAATACGCCTAAAAATCTATAGAATTGAAGGAATCTTAAAATTAAGTACTACTAATGTAGTGCACAAACGTCATTTTGTATGTTTATGACTACTTCACGACACACAATAAAGAAAAATATATATTAACCCTGCTGTTCTGTTACATTTTACTATACGAATGTACTGTTCGGGTCAATATGACCCGACCTATTAAAATTGCATTTAAAATTACAAAATCATGTTTGTGAACATTTGTATGACTACAATAACATAGTTTAACATTATATTTATTGTTAATATTACTGTTATTATTTATTTTCTTATTTTATTATAATCTAACATTATTTTGCTTTTTTTTTTTACTATTATTCAGTTTTGTTATTTTATTTTGCTATATTATCCATTTTTTATTTTATTTGTGTACATTCTTATTAAAAATTAATAACAAATTGAAGAAACATTTATTTGACTCAAATGTTTAACTTATAATACAACACTAGGTGTAACATAAGGAACTAGAACACGTGATAATATATATTTATAACACAATTCTTTCTCATTGCTTACAATTTGGACACAGGTATGTGACATCACATGACTGTATAGTATTCATTTATAACACAATTCTCTCTCATTGCTTACAATTTGGACACAGGTATGTGACATCACATGACTGTATAGTATTCATTTATAACACAATTCTCTCTCATTGCTTACAATTTGGACACAGGTATGTGACATCACATGACTGTATAGTATTCATTTATAACACAATTCTCTCTCATTGCTTACAATTTGGACACATCACATGATTGTATAGTATACATTTATAACACAATTCTCTCTCATTGCTTACAATTTGGACACAAGTATGTGACATGAACTTTACAAATATGTTTGCTATATCTTCGTTTTATTGTCATTGCTTGATGGACAGAACTTACAGCGTGCACGTTTTACAGTTTTTCCTGTTGTAGACTCTGATACCTGTACTGTAGTCACATTTTCAGGATTTTGAATGTTCATGGCAATTCTGAACGAATCCTCTGTAATCGAAAAGTACTTTCTTGATGAAATATGTTCCTTTGTCAGTGATTTTTCGAGTTCCTCTAAGAATAATCTCCTTCTAGTCAATTTGTTTGCATTCCAATTTGGGTCTATTGAAGTTCACAAGATATACGCATTGTAAGCAGATACATCAAGAATGTTGTAGAACAGTATCACTGGCCATCTGTTTGTGTTTCGTTTGCAAGTATAATATGTATATGTTACTTGATCAAATGTATCTACAGCTCCAATGGATGCATTATAATCTAAAATCATTTTAGGCTTCTTGTCATTCCTGTTGCTGAATTCATTGTCATGATGCAGTGTACTCATTAGCACAAAATTTTTTTTCTTTGGGATACAATTGACCACAGTAATATAATTTGTGAAGTAGAATGAAGAGCTATGTACTTCCTCGTTGTTCATTTGGAAGTTCTGACTTATTTTTCTGTATAGTCTCCAACATCGTCAATTTTTTCAAAAGTATTTGTTCCAAATTGTAAGAAGTGAAAAAGATGTCACAAGTTACATTTTGACCCCTTAGGTCACTGGTAAGATCACACACTACCCTCATACCCTAACTTATTTCTGGTGCTCCATATTCTTTCCCTGTATAAACTTGTGTTACCAATGCATATGAAGTTTTACTGTCACAAAGCGTCCATATTTTTATTCCATATTTCGATGGTTTGCTGGGAATATACACTTTGAAGGGACAGCGACTTCAAAATCCTGCTAACTGTTCGACAGTCACACTTTCGCCAGGATTGAAGAATTTAGGAAGGACCTCCAGCCATTTCTCCCAAATGCAACGAATAGCAGCAAGTTTATCAGTGCGTCTTCGCTATTCTCTAATAGAATTCTTATCAAATCGCAAGACACATGATATCTTGCAAAAGCTTTCAAGTGACATAGTTGCCCTAAAAATGTTTCTGTCCATTTTCCGACACCACAAACTTTATGTTGACTCCTCATGAGATCGAATAACACTAGCAAGAAGCAAGAGTCCTACATAAGCCTGGAAAACAATACTGTCGATATTTGTCCATTACTGGCCATAAACTCGCTGTCCTTCTATTTGCCATCTATATTATTTCATTTTCAATTCTTGTACAGAATATTGTTTCAAACCAACTTTTTATATCAGTTATTCTAGTGGTGGCAAACTTAACTCCCGGTGTAGTCTTGATGACGTTCGAGGGAGAATTTATTCTTTTTATTTTATTGGGTTATTTTACGACGCTGTATCAACATCTAGGTTATTTAGCGTCTGAATTATATGACGGTGATAATGCCGGGGAAATGAGTCCGAGGTCCAGCACCGAAAGTTACCCAGCATTTGCTCGTATAGGGTTGAGGGAAAACCCCGGAAAAAATCTCAACCAGGTAACTTCCCCCGACCAGGATTCGAACCCGGGCCACATGGTTTCGCGGCCAGACGCGCTGACTGTTACTCCACAGGTGTGGATTCGAGGGAGAAAGATGGCCCTGTTGTGGAGGTGGGTTCAACTGCCATTCTATAGCTTGATTTTTGAAAGAATTGACTGAACAATATTGACTGTCAGAATCGTCATCACTTTCACTTTCAGATTCATAACTTACATTATCTTCAAATCCTGAAACAACTCTTCAGTATCGGAGGAATTCACAATTGATTCTAACTGAGCATTACTCAATGGTCTTTTCGTCATGGTGTCTGAACTCAAACTGAGAAATAACATTGAAATATTTATTCAGGTAAAATGTACAGGTTGGAAGGAATTCATTGAGAAAAATAACAGGAAGCCATTCCATCGTTGTAAATGAATGTATGTGATTGTTGGCAATAATTGAATTTCTACACAAAAGTATGATACAATTTCTAGAAAAGTATTAATACCACATTAGAAAGTAATAAAATCTTATGTTGGGTCATATTGACCCGAACATTACATAAGTAACAATTACAAATTACAACAAATCTATTTGAAAATTTTTAATTTCTTTTGAATCACAAACGTATATTGCATTATTAGACAAAGTCACTGAATCTCGTAAGCATACCTTACTATTTCAAGAAAATATTAAGGAAACAATATTCACTTCGGGTCATATAGACCCGAACAGAACAGAATCAATAATGAATGAAATTATAGAGCATAGAAGTAGGTCAACTACAAATTATTATTATTATTATTATTATTATTATTATTATTATTATTATTATTATTATTATCATCAATATTATTATCCACCTGGTGCTTTCATCTCATTTGCAATTTCTCACATATTTTTAGAAACCACATTATTGTCGTGATATTGTTACAAAGATTTTATAGAATGTATATTTCCTGTACTAAAACAACTAATTTATCCGCATCCAGCTCCATTATGAATAATGTACACTATACAATAACAACAGTGTCTGTAGATAGTGAAAGCGTGCAATCATAGCCACTGCTAATGCATGTGCAGTATACTGCAGCTATCAGACAGTCTCCTCACGACGAACTTCAAGCAGTCATTCGATGTTGTCTCTCTGTGTCTCTTTGTGTCTGCTCGCGACCGTCGCGCAGCGTCTGATTCTGTGTGCACCCGTCCTTACACTTCCCGCCTGGGATCTGCAAGCACGAGTGACGTCACGCTCTGGGTAGAAGCAGTACTGCAGTATATGCTCGCGCATGCGCACTCTCTGTTTTACAGGCGAAGCTAAGTGCTAGAGCCCGGACGACAAGTTATGGCACCAGCGCGAGGGACGCATTTTAGTTCGTTTGCTTGGACTCGCCCTCACACTCAACTGGAGGGGTGTTGTGTTAGTTGGTTACTAGCATTCCGAGTGTTCAGATCGTTCTGCTACTACCGCTATTGCTAATAATGAAAACATTGTCCTTCTGAGCGCCATCATTATGGCATTGTCTAAGGTGTGAAATCATAGAGTAGTTCATAGTCAAGGACATGAAATAGCATACAATGTATGAAAATTCATGTCAGAAGAGGCTGTAAATGGAATACCAATTCCATTGAAAAGCGTGTGTGCAAGAGTACTGACTGCCACTGATATTTGAAAGCGAACCTTGGCAAGAATCAGGAAAGAAGGGAAAAATATTGAGGCAGGAACAGCAGATTCTTTCTCCAGTCCGGAAAAATCACAGCCGAAGAGGAAGATTGTTGCAGCTGTAGACAGTTTTGATGAGGAGGTCCTAAGAAGACTCATCTGTAATTGCTACTCTACGCATAAGCAGAGGCCGACTCTGCAATCTCTTCTTCCAAGAATGGATATCAGTGTATGATTATGTGAAGAAAGTAGAGAACAATTACATTGAAAGTGAGCACGTGATGAACTAATTTTGGAGAACATTACCATAAACTTAGGGACATCTGATCCCAGCACAGATCAGTCGTCTGATTCGGACGGAGAATAAAAATATAACGATGGAATAGCGGGCGTAATTCCATTAGGTACCTTCGGACTCTTGAGTAGGAAAGTTGTGATACTAAGGTTAGACGTAGGCCTATGTTTTTAGAAAGAGATGAAACGGATATGCCTGCCGCTCTGAGCTTGAGAACCGTAACCCAAACAACCCCCACTCCTCTACCCTGCTGGCCGGCAATTTAAAACTTCGCGCAGGTTGGTGCCATAACATCTCGTCTCAGCTCTAACGGCCGCTATGCTTTCAGATTCCAGGGACTAGTAACTCCCTTTACCATAACACCATCGAATTGACAAGGCCCCTTTATGAGTGGTATCGAAGTCTATAAGGACAAATATTCAGTTTATAAATAGGTAATTGGAAATCAGAGAAGAAACTAATTTTTAACTGAAATTAGATTTTTGGTTATATAAAAACTAATCTAAGACCAATACTTACGATTTTCTCACTTGAAGCTGGTTGAACATAGTTTATCAGAAGATAAACAAATCTTTGTGAACTCAAAGAAGATTAAAAATATTGTCATTTCTATAAAATTTTCAGTGGAGTTTATCTTAATAGTATGTATAGAAAGGTATAATCAAGAAGTTTGAGATGGCAGGACATGTAACACATATGGGCGAATCCAGAAATGCATTATAAAGTGTTAGTTGGGAAGCCGAAGGGAAAAAGACCTTTGCGGAGGCTGAGACGTAGATGGGAGGGTAATATTAAAATGGATTTGAGGAATGTGGGATATAATGCTAGGGGCTGGAATAATCTTGCTCACAATACGGACCGATGACGGCAAAGAACCTCCGGGTTCTCTAAAAGCCAATTGTAAGTAAGTAGAGAAAGGTATACATAAATATATATCAACCTGACACTTTCCTGAATGAAAAAGGAACCATTTGACGCTTACAAATACAAATTATTATTTACTCTCAATTTTCTGCAATCCCATGCAACGCATGGAGAATTCTTTTTAATAACGACTTATCTCTCATTTTGTGTGTTATTGCTAAATATATTGTTTAATAGCATCCCATTTCTGTTGTAATCCAAATTGCTCTCTACAACATATAACAGACACAATGTACTATCAATGTTTTACTGATACATTTTCTGTATGTACCTTTGTACAAAAATGTGTTCTACATATCAACGGAGGGGGAGAAAAAACTAGTACACACAATTCTTCTAATTTGCTTTTCAGTAGCAAATTTCCTCATATTCACGTGAAAACTTCAGATGTTTATCAACAAATGCACCAACAACGAATACAATCTATAAATGTTGTATGTTGTCCGTGCAAAAGGGATTTGTGTCAACTTTGCGAATTTTAGTATGCAATCATGCTGTTAGTTTCTAAGAAAGAGGTATTATCTTCATCTAGGTCATAAAATTGGTACGTATGTTCTTATACAGGGTGAATGAGGTATAACTACATTAACTTTAAGAACAGCCTGTAAGTAACCAAAAAGCGACATGTCATTTTGGTATTTGAACAACGGTTTAGCCTATGTCTGAAGTTTGAATCCTGAGCACGAGTTCTACTCTTTCAGAGGCGAGCTAAAGTTTTTCTGTAAATATTATATTTTATGTTAAAATTATTAGCAAAATAAATAAATAAATAAATGAGTAAATGAGCAAATGAGTAAATGAGTAAATCTGTGAATAAGTGAATAAGTGAATAAATGAATAAATAAATAAATAATTTATGGAAAAGCTACTGGGTACTGAGACGTATGAATGGTAAGATAACGTGAAGAACAAGGCGAAAAAGTATTTCTTTGTTATTTCCTCGAAAAACGCTTCATTTGCGTAATAACCAGACCTCGGATTTCAGGTATTGAGAGGTGGGGTTAATTTTCAATGCTCTAATATATGAGTTAATAATAATAGAAGTTTAATTTGTTTAAACCATATTAAAAGTTTTAATTAGAAAAAGAGGTTGGGGGGGGGGACAAACCACTATTAAGACGGATTTTAGAGTGTAAAATAAAACTGAGGCCAGAAAAATGTAAGATAACAAAAATGTATTACTATATTCCTGAAAGTCGAAAAAAACTTACAAAGATCTTCTTCTTTCGCTGCACATCTAGGCTATATTAGTGGCAACAATGTTTGTATGTGGCGGTAAATGATGCAAGCTGATAATGAGAAAGAAGAGCATCTGATGTGTGTTATCTGTGAGTTTGAAGACAATAAGTTCATTTATAATATATTTGTAGTGAGTTTAATTTGTAGACTGTTATCTGTAGTGCTCTAAAATATTGATCAAATACGAACAAAGATGCTTCTTAAAATTCATATTGCAAGAGGCAAGAATGCTCGACAATGACATACAGCATCACTGGAAGCTTGTGGAAGACACACTTCATCATATCGCACCGTGGCTATGTAGGCACATGTATTTCGCAACGGGAAGGAAGATGTTCATGAAAAACGTGGAGCTGGCAGACCGCAATCGGCAAGTGATGATGTGCATTTGAACGCTGTAAGAGCACTGCTGGAAGAACACTATTGTTGGACTTGTATTAAATTAGCAAGGGAAGTTGGAATTCTTCCTGGTACGATTCTTCACATACTTAAGAAGACCATACCTGTGGAGTAACGATCAGCGCGCCTGGCCGCGAAACCAGATGACCCGGGTTCGATTCCCGGTCGGGGCAAGTTACCTGGTTGAGGTTTTTCCGGTGTTTTCCCTCAACTCAATATGAGCAAATGCTGGGTTACTTTCGGTGCTGGACGCCGGATTCATTTCACCGGCATTATCACCATCATCTCATTCAGACGCTAAATAACCTAAGATGTTGATAAAGCGTCGTAAAATAATCTACTAAAATAAAAAAAATAAATACTTAAGGACTTAGGAAGAAGTTAAAGAAGAGGAAAATCTACGCTCGGTGGATTTCACACAATATTAAAAAAGAAAACATGTGGCAGAGAATGCAAACAGAGAGATTGCACTTAGAATGCTATGGACGTGAAGGCGAGCGTTTCCTTCGACGTACCATAACTTTAGATGAAACCTGGTTTCGATGCTACCAACCAAAATTGAAGAGAGAATCAAATGAGTGGCGGCACAATGATTTCCCAAGGCCAAAAAAGTATCGGCAACAACAGGATCCACTTAAAGTCATGTTAATTGTTGCTTCTGATTTTGACAATGTCCTTGTCACTCATTCAGTTCCTGCAGGAAATCATGTGAATGGTGTATATTACAGTTACTTTCTGGAACACCATTTACGACCAGCTGTGCACCGTAAACGTTCAAATCTCCTGAATTCTTATCCTATTTTGCTACATGATGGTGCTCGTTCTCACATAGCTGCATGTGTGTTTAATTCACTTCGCAGATGGAACTGGGAAATTCTGGAGCATCCTCCGTAGAGGAGTTCGCTTTAGAAACATACAGGCAATTATAGCAGAAGTAAAGCAGTCTGTTCGAAGATTAGTAAGTACAACAAGACGCTGTGAATGGCATCCGTCGTCTCCCTAAGGTGAGGAGGTGGGTTCTTCATGTTGAAGGAGATTACTTCCGAAAATGTTTTCTTTGTTGTTAATTGAAATGTTACCGCTAATTATTCAATGACCGATGTATATTCCATTCGATTACAGTATATATCCAAATTCCTCCAACAAAATATTAAGTTTAATTCTCTGAATATAGTTGGATTCGACTTAACTATTTACTGATCGGTCTCCTTGTGATCATGTGATAAGCTGTACGGAACTGTGTCTTGATTGTGTTGAATTAAATGTAAAGTGAATTATAAGTATGAAACACAATACTTCAGATATGAGTACAATTCAATCTATGTCGTTTTGCTCGCTTGATTTCAATAGACTTCATTGACAGTGACCCATTTTTATATAAACACGACTATATCTCAGACTTGCTGCGTGAATTTCTTTACTGTAAGCCTGTTACATATCTCAGCCATGTGCAAGGGACAGAAATTCGATAGCATTTCTTAATTTTTAATTATTGGATACTCAATATTAAAAGTCCTTTACATGACAGTTTTAATCTGATCAAGCTTAATTTTTGCATAAATACACTTTATCTACTTTCGTTGCAAAAGTAGGCCATTATTATTTTGACACTTCTGTATCGCAAAAGTTTGCCTTTATTGTTAAATAAAATTGACAACACGTTTCTATGTTATTATGATGTACCGAAATAAATATGATATTTCCGTGCAGGAATTCTGCGTTACGATATGATGAAGAATGTGTAGAACGGAAAAAAAATTCTCTTCGGCACCGGTACGTAAGTAATCACTTAGTGATTCAAGACGGCGGTTATTTCGTCGGATCCCGGCTTCTTAGTCACTCGTAATGAGTGCACCTCTGTACATAGTGTGTTGAACATTGTGCCACTGTCACATATTCTGTGACACAATACATGAGGGCAGGCCAGCTAAGGAAAACAGAGAATGTAGAACTTAAACTGAGAGCAATTCAATCCGGCATCGGAACTGGAATCCGGTGTGGATTAGTAGATAAAGCGTCAGCACGTAGAGCTGAAAACCCGGGTTCGAGTCCCGGTACCGAAGAGAATTTTTCTCCGTTCTACGCATCCTTCATTATACGTTTCTATGTTATTTTACTTAGCAACGTGTTATGAAGCATTTATGTTTATAACAATTATTGCCATAGCAACAATACAACTGACGTCATGAATCATAATAGTACATTATGCAACGAGCCTATAATGATAGTAATGAAGACGCGAGTATGTTTATGAAACGAGCGCAAGCGAGTTTCATCATTTTCATACGAGCGTCTTAATTACCATTATAGGCAAGTTTCCTATGATTTTTTATGCTCGACCATATTTCTAACTTGAAATTATTCATAAGTATTCATGCTGTTTTTATCTCACGGGGGAGCGGAACTGACCTTGTGCAATATCTCGTAAATTGTGAGATGTGCGCAGACGCGAAAGTATTGATTTTTTCCGAGAAACAGATGTCATTGACCTTGATATAATCCAGAGAGTAAAATAAAGATTAATCTAGATATAACATTGAAATTGATTTAGACATTGAAAAACGAGATGACAAATTGAATTTATTTGAATATTATTGATAATTAACGCTAATTATTATAGTAACGGAACATAACTTTCTGCGACATTATTGTATTTCCAGCCTCCGTGACGTTTCGCTAGTTGTCTTTCGATTGCAAATCGGAGAATAATCGATACTTGCGCTTTCATATTGCTGCAATGGTGTTTTCTGATTGGTGGAACACCTGAACTTTAATGAATAGGTGTACTTTAATGAGGTCCATTAAAAGGCTGCTACCAGGTGTATAATTACTACATTTCGGCATGGTCGAGCATAAAGAATAAAATTCTTCACTGATATAGCAGATTTAATACACCTAATTATAGACTTATTATCTTTTAATTTTCGGCAAATAACGAACAACGTAGATGTACATAACTCGTACAAAAGTAGCTTGATTAACTCGTTTCGGTCGTGATCTAAATTGACCCACTCGGCAATGAAGCTCCACTTTTAGTATAATATACTATTACATTATAATTATATACAACTTTCCGAGCTAGAGGTTTTAATATGCTCTATATTTTTTACTATCCAGAAAAGTTTAACTTTTACTTTGATTTATTATAAAAATGCATTGTTATAATATTTTAACCTATTAAAATTTACACCAACTAATTTTATATGAAACCAAAACTAATTTTTTATCCTTGTACACTAGTGGGAAAAAAAACCGGACCGAACCTTGTAGCTGATTTCAGAGTCACAGATTCAAATTTTGCTAGTCACAAAACACATCCATCTTGTATAATTAATTGTAATAATGAAATTAAGTGCATTTGTTCGATTCTTACCGTCTATTGTTTCCTTTAGTGCCTCAAACTTACAGACGAAATAACTTTGAGACTTTTATTTTCATCTGGCATCAATATTACATTTCAACCTCTATTCAGCAAATATGACTGCATGTTTTTACATTAAAGAGTAGTACATACTTCTGACTTCACTATCCATATTGAAAATACCACATTTTGACACAATACACAGCACAGGATCCTTTTGTATCAGCTAAAAGGGTCGGTCCGGTTTTTTTGCCACTACTGTACATATTAAAACATTCTATAAAACTTTCAACTGATTCAATAAAAATTGCACCACAAGGAGCATTTTTATGCATAGCAAAATACTGAAAAATGAAGATCTGAGAAAACAGTAAATAAATACCTACTGACACTAAAACTGCACATATACAAGCCTTTTAAAAATGCCCGCTGGGGACTTTAGGAAGGACGAAACAGGGAAAGTGATAAATTTTTCCAATTAAATCAACAATAGCAGAATGCAAATATTTCAACAATCTACCAGAAAACATAAAATACAAATCAAAAACTTTATCTCACTAACAATTCAGGTGTTCAACACTTCTGATGTTATCCTCGAGTTCTACTCTTCAGGTCTGTAAAACTTACTCACTACTTCCCTAAGCTGTTTGATCCATACCTCATTCCGAAGACTCCTAAGCCCAACGTGACGGACCCATCAGTTAGGACCTCACCTACGCGAGAGGATAAACCCAATCTTCCCTGACAGCCGCGACCCTAGCAGTAAGAAATAGGACAATATTCTGGAAGTAAAACCGTACAAGCACCTTAAGGGTGGAAGCACTTTTTCCGCAATAATTTCACATATACTCGAGAGGAAGAAGTAATAATATGGATTTCCTATGAAAATTGGAATATAATAAAGACAATGAATATAAAGAAACTGTGAAATATCAATCAATCAATCAATCAATCAATCATGTTTATTTGTCTGAATTACAATTGCGTAATTATAGACAATTGTCAATTAAAAAACAGATTAAAATTCCAAGTTCATATGGCTGTCAAAAAATTCTTTAATATGATAGAAAGGATTATCTAAAAGCCATTTTTTAAAAAAACTTTAAATCTAAATGAGCCAAATGAGTGGGCATTCTTAGGCAATCTGTTAAATATATCTAAATAAATAATATTGAACCATTTCTTGGTTTTTGTCAACCTGACCGTAGGTGTTACAATATAATGATTATTTCTAGTACAGGGACATCATTTTATTTTTACTAACATTTATAATATTAACCTGGCTATACCTTTGGATTAACAGTTGAGAACCGGAAACACCGTTTCCTACCCCCTTCCACGACTGGAGTTCGAAGATACTGGCGTAATATACAAACAAATCGTTTTACTAATTATAGAAGGGAAGAAAAGTAGTTCATTCATTTACGTAAACTAGGAAATATCGAGATTTTGATTTTGATAATTTTCATTAGGTTTTTGTTTAATCAAAATACAGTACTGTATTAACAATAAGTGTTTTTACTCACAAATTGAGCTATTCATTCGGACGTATTCATTATGCAGTATATATTATACTGTCTATAACACATTAGCGTACAATATAGAGAATGAAATTAAATTGAAGCACAATCATAATATGGATATTTAAACACATTTTTGAAAAAGGTAGCCTTTCATTTCGATACAGGCTTCAGTTCTTTTGTGCGTATTATCGCACTATATGCTATTGTACCTAAATCCAATTACCAGTTTCGTCCTTCATACTAGTAACTCGTGTTGAAATAATTCTGTACCTACTCTATAAAAGAGTACCTTACGTACTGTAAATTCAATCTTCACTTCTGCCAATCCGAAAAGATAAAATTACTCAGCCATGCTATCTACTGTCCGTCAGAGTGGTTATGTAGCAGGTTCGTAGAAAGTGGGGAATCACGTGACAGTTAATTACTTAACGAAGCTCTTTTATTTAAGTTATTTTAAACAGTTGTATAATATTACGTAGACTTCCAATTAGTTCCTAACAGAAATTAATGTTTTCAGAAAATAGCTAAGACAGCCCAGCCACTAGGCTTTACAGAAGAGCGAGCAGAAGGGGGTGGGGGAAACCGGGATGCGACGCAAGCAAACGGACGACAGTACCTGTGCGAAAATATGATTCATTATTGAAAGCTCTTTCGTCACTGGAAAACGTGAACCTATTTCTGGAACGTACTATACTCATTAACTGAGTACTGCTTACTATGACCGCATACGCGGCCTTGGTTTTGTGTGGAGAAAGGTTGGAAGTTTACTAGTAAAGAAAGTGGGAGTGGTGTACAGTAAAAAATTCAGGTAAAATAAAAATTGAAGTAAAATTAAAATGATATCCCTGTACAATATTTATGAAGCTAGGATTGAGAAGCATGACTATTTAAATTAATTTTGGTATAGATTAAACAGTCATAAATATATTAATTGCAGTAAGAATATTAGCATTACGAAACAAAGGTCAACAATGAGCATTAAAAGATGAATTAGTAATAATACGTAATGTTTTCTTCTGCAAGATTAGAACACTATTAACATTAGCACCATTACTCCACAAACAAATACCATAATTAATACTTTATTTATTTAAATACACTATGGAAAAATGCATAATAGGCTTGTTTCAAATATCTACCAGATACAAGAGATTTTAAGTAATACAAAATCTAAAGTACACGAGACAATCTTTTGCACACAAACGCAATGTGACTCACCAAAGTAAGTTTTGAATCTAATGTAATACCAAGAAGTTTAACTTCTGAAATCATTTCATCAGGAACATGATTTGATAAGCAAACGAACAAAATACGAAAGAGAAATAGACGTTAGAAACGGAGGAACAAGAACAGAATTTTCCAAAGTGATAGAATCTGTAAAGGTATGATAAATTAGTAAGAAAACAACTAAAAACATATTAAAAGAAAAAAAGTTATTGTATGGGAAAGAACGGAGTAAGTGGAAAAAAGGGAATAAGAAGAACGCAAATGAGACAAGTGCGGAAAGTAAGGGAAGAATGTAAATAGGGAAGAAAAGAAATTAAAGTGAGAAGGGATAAAAAAAATAAAGAGAGAGAGAGAAAAGAAACTAAGTTGAGAAAAAAGAAAATAAACTGAGAATAAAAGAAAAGGAAGTAAAAGGGATGAAAATAAATGAGAAAGGAGGAAAATAAAGTTTTAAGTGAAATGAACTGAGAATGGGAGAAATTATAAAGAGAACGAAAGAAAATAAATTGGGAAAAAATGAAAATAAACAGGAAATGAAAACAAATATGGTAGAGTAATACAAAAAGCAGGAAGAAGTAACTTACAAACGAGAATTATAAGGATACAAAAATGAATAGAGAAATAAACAGGACATAGAAAATGCATAAAAAGAAATTAAACGAGAATGAAAAATTAATATTAATAAATTGAGAAATAAACCAAGGAATAATTAACAAATTTACAGAGTAAGAAATTCGAAAAATCATCAACAATATATAAAAATATAATCGCGGTATTAATTTATAAGTAAATGAGCAGCAATTTAAAAATATAGTAAAATAATTAATGTTGAAATAAATAATATTATTTTTCCATCTACGTCTCACTCTCTCCAAAGGTCCTTTTCCCTTCGGCCTTCTAACTAATACTATATATGTATTTCTGAATTCACTCATACTTGCTACATGTCCTGCCCAAGACAAAGGTCTGAATTTAATGTTTCTAATTATGTCAGGTGAAGAATACAAAGCGTGCAGTTCTGCGCTGTGTAATTGGCTCCATTCTCCTGTAACTTCATTCCTTTTAGGCGGGAAGTAAATTAAAAAATAATTGGGAACTACTGAACATTAAAAAGCATAATAAAGTAAATTGAGAAGGAAATTAACAATTAACTGCTAAACAAATTGAGAAAAAAATTAAGAAAAGTAGCGTGAAGAGAAATTGAGAAATAAATTGATAATAGCAATTGAGAAATAAGTAGGAATTAGAACTCAAAAATTAATTTATTAATAAATTGAGAAATAGACTAAGAAATTAATCTAGAAACTAAACTGAGAAATAAATTTAATAAATGTAAATAGTGAAAGAAACAAGAAATAATTAGACACAGAAATTAAGAATAAAAAATGACTCGAAAAAAATAATCAAAATACTAATATATTCATTTAGAAGGAAATTAAAAAAAGATAATAAGTAATAAATATGTAAATAAATTTAATAAGTCCGGAATTTAATTCCTAATAAGTTCAGAAAATATTAAACAAACTCAGAATTTGCCAACATAGATCACGTACAGGAAGAAGTTAAAAGATAAATCGAGAATGATATGACAAGAATCTGTAGCAAGTGAATAAATAAATACTGAAAGAAATAACTTAAGAACAAAAGTCTAAATATAGGGACAAAGAGAACGAGATAGATGAGAAAATAAAAGAAACGTAATTAAGAAGATAAAGAGTGAAGATGGATGTACGGTTGAATAAAATGTAATTAAGGAGAAAGGATATAAACAAGGACAGTAAACAGAGAGGGAAGAATAGAGGTAGAAAAAGAAAGAATGAAAGAAAAAGGGAAAGAAATAACTAAGAAAGATGAAAAAAATAATAGAACAATAACAAAGAGAAGAGAAGAAAATTCAGAGAGAGGCAGCGAAAAGTTACTGCACTATGCAAGGGGCGTCGGGGAACAGATTGCCCGCAATCCATTGCTCGACTCACCGGTAAGCTGTAGCAGCGCGGGCGGCGTTAGGTTTCATTACGGTAGGCCTAAAATTCCCGAGTGATGGGGATGGAGTGCGCGGGTAGCAAGAAGCGTATGGAATGTTTAGTTGACGACTGAGTACAAATAACACAAATAATGTTCAATAACAAGTGTAGTAATGCAACACTACATAATAACGTGCGCTCAACAAACGCGTCCCCTGTATAGTGCGGTAACTTTTCGCTGCGTCTCTCTGTAGAAGCGAATAAAGGAAATGGATTAAAAATAACAAATATGATAAATGAAGGGTTTTGGAGGGAAGTAAGCGGTGAAATATAGGAGGAAAATAAAAAGAAAGACATTTAAAGACGCTGCATAAGAAGGAAGGTAGCTGTAACAAAGTAATTCCGATACAAATTGAATATGTGATAAAAATGTTAAACAGGA
Source organism: Periplaneta americana (assembly GCF_040183065.1). Lineage (NCBI taxonomy): Eukaryota > Metazoa > Arthropoda > Insecta > Blattodea > Blattidae > Periplaneta > Periplaneta americana. Next base: position 71,696,785 of record NC_091117.1, on the reverse strand, counting down.
AAAAAGAGCGAAAAAAAAAACTGAATAGGGTTCTTTCTGAGATTTTCTCAAACTGTAAGACGAATGTCAGGTAATCTATGGCGAATCCTCGGTCTCATCTCGCCGAATACCGTCTCGCTATCACCAATTCCATTGACGTTAAATATCCGAGAAGTTGATATAGGGCCGTTAAATAACCAAGTTAAATAGGAAACGGCTAGAGAGGACGAGAAATGCAGCAATTTAATTCGGCGACAGGAGAAAGGGAAATAAATTACACAAATTGTGACGTGGGTTGTTATTTTATTTTATTGGGTTATTTTACTACGGTGTATCAACATCTAGGTTATTTAGCGTCTAAATGATATGAAGACGATAATGCTGGTGAAATGAGGCCAGGGTCCAGCACCGAAAGTTACCCAGCATTTGCTCGTTTGTGACGTGGTAAAGGAAAACAAGATAAAGAAAAAAATGAACCATATAGATGGGATAATGACAATGAAAGAAACAACAAAACAAACAATGAAATTTAGATGGAGAAAATGAATCAGATACTAGAAAAGAAATAAGAGAACATTAAGGGACATATAATTAATACATTGTGGTGGAATTTCGGTTAACTATTCATTGATTAACCAGGTGGCACGGGTTCGATTTCCGGTCGGGGCAAGTTACCTGGTTGAGGTTTTTTCCGGGGTTTTCCCTCAACCCAATATGAGCAAATGCTGGGTAACTTTCGGTGTTGGACTCCGGATTCATTTCACCTGCATTTTCACTTTCATCTCATTCAGACGCTAAATAACCTCAGATGTTGATAAAGCGTCGTAAAATAACCTACTAAAAATTCGTTGATTAATAGATTAATGCACGCGTATTCATATGAAAGAGCAACGAGAGCTTTCCTGATTAGAACTTTCATTGAAGTTACTCTTGTTGTTCCAAAACCTGTCATCACCATAAATGTCGCACAGTGGTGAAGTAGGATATTCATTTGCCCCACATGTTAAGAGTTTCGCTTTTTCTCGTCTCTCAAGCCGAGATAAATAATCACTTAAAAGGTGTTTCGAAGAAGCATGTGCCTCTCATGCACCAACCTGCAGTGAAGAGAGAGATCACGGGAAGGAAAGACAAAGAGAAAATGGGGTCAGAATGAAACATTACTTGGGAGACAAGCGTTGACAAATTCAATCGTTTTCAATCCCGTATAGCGCGCGACAGAGAAAGACAGAGGTCACGGTTGGTGGGTTCTCTCTTGGAGGCAGATGGCGAGAGTCCGACCGCAAGCCCCAGGATGCTCGTCTCAGAGAGCAAGCCATCCACTCCATTCATCTGGACTAGAGTGCCTTCCAAGTGACAGAGAGTTTAGATAAGTAATCAGTGAGACGATTCACTGACATGTCTCTAACCAAATGGATCACATAGATACACCTACAGTACATACCTTCACAATCCCTCTATTTATCCAATCACATTCACGCTTACCTGTCTTTGATCTACCTACCAGCCATTCGATTTGTTTAGTCATTCACTTCTTTAGCAAAATATTTAGCAGATCAATAATGTTTTCAGAATACGAGAGGAGAAACTAGAATAAAGTGCACAAGATTTTCTGGTGATATGGCTTTGTTAGCAGAAGAGAAAATGACACAAAGTGATAAGTAGGGGGCGGATGTTGATGAAAAGTCATCTTCTTATTTTTCACATTAGGACGATGCCTATTAATATAGAAATCCTTTCTATGCTAATATCAACTTAAAAAAGTAATTTCTTATATTACATTTTTTGACGTTTGTAAACTAATAGGTCATTTTTATATTATTTCGACATTTTTTGGTCATTTTTAATACTTTGAAGAACTTTTAGATAATTTCGAATACATTTTACTTTCTTCTTTACCGATAGGTCTGTTAAATCATTTTCTAACCAAATAGGTCAGTAGTAATTACCTACTGAATAAGTGAATAACAGTGAAGTTTGAGTTTTATAGTTTGGAACAAACTCTAAAGTTCATCCCTCATTCCACTGAAGGCTTCACTTAATACAACGGAAGTAATATAAAATGCTTCACAGCAGCTTAGTTTAAGTGAGGACTTTGACCGCTACAGTTCTTTTGTCGGTACGAGGATGTCTTTAGAATTTATGTTTGGAAGGGGGAAAACTTTCACCATGTCCTTGACAGGAAATTGTGTCCTCAACATTGTTCGGAAGAGATGTCTACTGTAGTAGAAAGTATTTTTAACACAATGATTGCAAGAATGCACACAGCGCCCACAATTTGTTTTGTCATTCACACTCCCTCATCTGGAAGATCTGGTAACAAAAGTGAAGCGCGGAAGGAGGAGAAGACGGAGAATAAAGGCACTGACATGGACCACCCCTCATTGAAACACATTGTAAATCCTCATTGAAATCTGTAGTTTTCCCTTAAAAACTTTATTTTGTTGCAAGTTCTTTTCCTTTATCTTAGCCAAATTCCAGGGAGTTGCCTCCTCTCTCCGAGATTTGCAGGGCAGTTATTGAAACAAGGTGACTAATTTTTAAGAAATTGTGGTGCGAGTACGGTGAATAATATCTAAATGTCATTTTCTTTTAATTTTATGACAATTTTGAATTAGTTTAAGAGCATTTTAGTTTCGGAATATATATGATAAGTCTTTTTTGTGTTAAATTTTAACGTACCTTTTTAACAAGTTTCGACCTATTTTGGGTCATCTTCAGAACTGGTTGTTGTTGGTGTTGGCGCCTCTTGTTTTCTGTGTGCGTGCGTTCTTAGTGTAGAGTCAAAGAGTGTATGTGATTTGAAATTGAGTTGTGTGTTGTGAATATCGTAGGGGTGTGTTTTCTTGTGTCTATATATTTCAACGATATTCTCAACACACAACTCAATTTCAGAACACATACACTCTTTGACTCTACACTACGAACGCACCCACACTAGAAACAAAGCATTTTAATGATCATTTTAAGTAGATTATAGGTCATCAACATCCGCCCCAAAGTGATAAGCTACTGGAGCTAAATGACAGCTGTGAGCAGTGTGGGATGAAGATAAATGCAAATAAGACGAAGACCATGGTTGTCGCAAGAAAAATAAAGATAAACTTGCAAATTCTAACTGAGACAGTAGAGCAAGTGGACAGCTTCAAATACTTGAAGTACATATTATAAGCAGTAACATGAGCTGCTGTCAGGAAATCAAAAGGAGGATAGCAATGGCCAAGGAAACTTTAGTAGAAAAAGGAAAAACTGCTGTGAACCTCTGGAAAAAAAACTAAGAAAGAGACTAGTGAAGTGCTTTTTATGGAGTGTGGTATTGTAAGGGGCAGAAGCATGGACATTACGATGAAGTGAAGAGAAGCGAATGCAAGCATTTGAAATGTGGATACGGAGAAGAATGGAGCGTGTGAATTGGACAGAGATAAGAAATGAAGCTGTGTTGGAAAGAATGGGTAAAGAAAGAATGGTGCTGAAACTGATCATGAAGGGGAAAAGGAATTTGTCGGGGTCACTGGCTGAGAAGAAACTGCGTACTGAAAGATGCACTGGAAGGAATAGTATACGGGAGAAGAGTTCGGGGCAGAAGAAGATGTTAGATGATAGATAATATTAAGATATATGGATCATATGAGGAGACTTAGAGGAAGGTGGAAAATAGGAAAAGTGGGCTTGTAGTGAAAGACTTGCCCCTGGACAGGACACTGAATGACTGAATGAGCTCGATCGACCTTTGTTAATAATAATAATAATAATAATAATAATAATAATAATAATAATAATAATAATAATCCGTGGCGCTACAGCCCACGAAGGGCTAAGATCGACCAACCGGCTGCTGGACTCACGGCCACATACCGAAGCAGAGGTGGACGATCATCCAATGAGAATGGAGGCATCGTGTGGTTAGCACGATGATCCCCCCAGCCGTTATAGCTGGTTTGCGTAACCGAATTTCGCTACCTATCGTAACTCCCCAAGTGCATCACGATGCTGGGTGGGCACCGGTCCCTTACACTGGCCGAACTTTCATGAGAAAATGTCTTCCCCATGAGGACTCGAACCAGCGCGCATCCCGTAACGTCTTAGGCAGGATACCTTAGACCACGACGCCACGGCGCGGGACGACCTTTGTTAAACTAACAGATAATATAGTAACAAACAATGGATAAGTAAACAGTGTTTTTTACACGCTCCAAGAACTATAAGTTTCCATGTCAGTTTTCTTTCTAAATAAAATCTTATTTTTTTATACGAAATTCATGAATGATTTTAAAATTATCTATTAACACTATCTTAAAATACATATGATGAAAAAGAGAACACCAAAAATGATAATTTCTTATCAACTTGGAACTTGTTACCAAGTTAAGGCAATAGGAAGCCGATAGCGTCACTGCGTTAATTGATAGATGTAAATCACGTCTCGCTCTCTAATACGAACATTGAAACTTTCTTAAGTGCCTACGATATCCACATATGTCAGACACATCCCTACATCCAAGAATACAGTAGTTCGTTAACAGCTCAAAGTTGTAGCAACTTCGATTACGAAGAGAATTAATGGATTCCATAACGTCATCAGAACTCAGCTTCCGACTGATTGAACCCTGGTTCATCTGCCTGAAGACTCTGCTTAAATTAGTCACAGCTATTTCGTTTCTGAGTGACATTTCTAGTTATTCGACAAGATAATACTGTGTGAAAACCAAACGCCGCAAGCGAAGGCCAACGCGAGGTATACAAATATAACTCCAGTACAAACATATATGGAAAGAACAATCTGCACTTAATCTTGTAATTTCTTAAACAAGGAATATATCTTTCTTTGTCTACTATTTGGGGCACTATGCCGGTAGATCTGGGGTTACTATCCGTACGGAAAAAGGAAGACATGTCCTCTTTTTTAATCATTTTATCCTGTCCGGCAGGCAGATTAAAAAAATTTGAAATGTCCGTCATTTCGCTTTTCAACTAGAATTAATATGAATATTGAATATTGTGCGATATTATGCACAGAATATCTAAACAAATGGTGTGAACCTATGCAAGAATTTAACAGCTTTCAATGGTTGAAGCTGGAGCACATAAAAACATAAAATATGATGACCTATTGACATGCATTGAATTCTTACACTCTAAAAATATCACCATTCATGATTGTAAGCTATTTTATCAATTTTATTCTGCAATGTACAACGATATGCCAATCAAGTTAATTTTGACAAAGATTTAAATTTAGATAAACAATGCTGCAAATTCTTCAATTCCAATAGTTCTGCGAGCACTGAAACTTTCTCAGAACTCTTAAAAATATGCCAATTCTATTTGTTTATCCCAAGTCACAATGGAAGTGCTGACAGAGTATTTTCCCTAATATCTGCTCAATGGACAAATGAACGAAATCGTATGCTAACGGAGACAGTCAGAGGTATCATCATGGTGAAATATAATTTCAAGGACATGTCCTGTGAACAGTTCAAAGTTATTTGTTACAAGATATGTTTGTCTGTGCAGGTTCTTGTGCACAAAGTAGGCTCCACCGATAAGTAGGGTACAGATGTAATACTGATCCAGCAACTAGTGAGCCGTTGTTTTTATCTTTGCTTAATTTTGTTTATACTATTTTTTAAAAAGTCCTCTTTTCAGCAAATGTCCTCTTATCTTAGATTCCATGTCCTCCTATAGAATTTCTTCTCATAGTAACTCTAGGCAGATTGAATATGCCGAAATATTCTTATAATTGAAGCACTTGTAGATTTGCATATAATAGTGGGAAAGGGACGGCAATGGATTACACGGCAGAGCGAGGACGTACGCGTGCTGCGACGGATGACTTATCGAGGTTATTCGCGTGAGATAAAAGAAGAACACAGACGAACGCGAGGTAAAATTACCACGTTTCGCGCCATATCTGCTGTTGTAACTTTGCTACAGGAGAGAGCCGCAAGAGTATTTTATCAACAGTAATCTGACTAGAGGTTTTGATTTATCTAGAGAAAGTCAAAACTCGAGTGGGATTTAATTGACTATTACGCGATAGGAGAAAGTATATAAAGATTAGAAATAATAAAGTACTCTAATACAATAAAATATTAATTGACTTACGAAAATACAATTGTCTTCAAACGTATTATTGTACCATCTCAACATTACGCTAGATGGCAGTAGTGTGTTATGATTAGCTGTTTTCTTGTTATCAGTTGTGCCAACTATGGAATCTTCATTGAACTCTGTGGACGGTTACTAGTCAAGAAGGCTTTGTTGATTCAGTTTCATTTTTATTAAAACAGTTGCATTTCACTTCAATCATCTGGATCCCAGTAATCAACGTCACTTGACAGATTATTTTCAATAAATCTTAGTATTAAACAATCTCTGATACGTGACTATCCAGAGTATCATATAGCAGAAGCTATAACATAACCTTAATAGTATAAACAAGTGTTGGAAAAGTTTTAATTAGGGATGATGAAATAAAAAATAAACATGAATAATTTTAAAAGAAACAGTTATTGAAAGTACTATTTTCAAATTTGAATGTTTTAGTGATTGGTGTTCAGTTGATGTTATATTGGACATGTGCGTAAAAGTGAACTCGTTGATATACATGGTGTATTGCTCAACTTATTCAGGATTTCCGAATGGTGCTCTTCATTTACTTATTTATAAATAGGGTTTCAGGGAAGATGCATAGCTATGACCAGTGATCTTTATAATTCTTGTTCTCGAATGCCAATACGAGTCATATTTGAAACTGCTGTGTATAGACTGGAGTGGTTTATAATTTTCTGTTTTTTTTTTTTTTTTTTTTTTTTTTACGTCCAGACCAGTGCAGTTTGAAATGTTGGCAAACAAAGAAACAAATGCTAGGGTAGTGATAAAAATAAACAAATGCTAGGGAAGCGATACAATTAAACAAATGCTAGGGACGTGATAAAATTGTGCGATAAGCAGCCGTGATTGGTTGAAAGACGTCGTTTCGTACCGTTTTATTGGTCAAAAGTAGTGTGACGTAGTAAAAGTGTAATAGTCACTGAAACAATTCTTTACAAACTGGTGTACAAAATAAGCGTGTAAAAACAGTAACTGTAGCACAGTGACAATTTGAGAAAAAGACAAATATTTGGACCTAATTTCAAAACGTTTAAAAATATGAAATAAAATATTTAAATTGTTATAAGAATCGAGTGTGAGAAGAAAAAAAAAAAAACAAAACGCCAAACGAAATAAGAGGTAACTCAGCAGTGCCCGGGCAATACGAAGGTTGCGGTATGGCGGTAGCGCTGCTAAGAGTTCGAATGATTACTAAAGCATACCGATTGAGTACTAAATTAATGACAAAAATTCCGATTTGCAATAGTCGAAATTAATTACGGTCGATTACATATCGACAGAACCCGTGTTTTCATTAATCTGAAACGGAACTTATTTCCCGTCTATATGAACGAACTCAATGAAGTATTTTACTTAAAATCATATGTAAATATAGTACCTATGACTCTTTAATGCTGTGTACGTAGATCCTAATGTGTTGCTAACGAATAAAAGTACTCACATTCAGTACATTCAGTATTAAATTTACTCAATAGTAGTTTCGTATGTGTAGAAAGACCAAAACTGACTACTCTGCAACACCAATGACAATTCTTCAATTTGGGTCCCCAGATACTGACTTGAATTTGGTTGCACACAGTTTATAGTCAAAACATCATGAGGCAGAATCTGTACTTCTTTTCATAATGTCTGACAGGCGACGTAAACATTGCAGGTAGATATAATTACTATTGAACCTATTACAGAGGCCTCATTTCACGCTTTTATTGAAGTTAGGCGCTCTGAAGCGTTCTACCTTCTACCCACTTCAAGACAAGCGTGGAATGAGACCTCTGCCATTGGTTGAATAGCAATTATACTTCTCTCCTCCTCTGCCGGCAATGTTTACGTCACCTGTCACACATTATGGAACGAAGTATAGTCGGGGTGTATCATCTGATACTGCTCACTGACGTGCTTCGTTTTATCTACCACGATACGTATAAAACGATTTCATTACTGCCGTCACGTTTTGAAGTACTTCATACCCCTTCCACTGCTATTCCAGTAAGTTGTATACAACAGATGGCCAATCCTGTGAGCAGTGGCGTGCCGCTCCACCTTTGAAATGTTGACATACATCGAAAACCAGTTCCAATTGTGTGACTACAATTCTAGCATGAACATCACTGAAAACCGAAATATAAAGAAGACCAGTCAATCCGTACAAGCACAGTAGGAGCATAGGTAGAAGATGCAGTTTTCATTGCCAATAAGACTAAGAGATGAGACAGAATTAGTGGACTCCAATGTACATTAGTTAAAATGAGTATTGATAACAATACAATTCGGTATCTACATCAAACAAATAACAAAACACACCCCTTTTCACTATGATAATAAATACTGTTTATATACGGTAACCAGATGATCTGAATTCGTACTTACCAAGGAAAGACGCCGAAAACATGGATTGCAAAACATTCCATACTCTCACAACATTGTAGAGATATTCGGTAAGGAATATTTTATATATAAAACAGTAAAATACCCTATTTTATAGGCCTAAAGTGTTCCAAGTAGATATGAGAAGTTGGAAAAAACATTTCTTTCAGAACTGTAACACCTACACAATTACAAAATTAAATACATTACTAATGAAGATATTCCTTCAACTTCCCGAGCACATCCAAATAGTCAAGGAAATTTTTCGCGATTTGCTTTTAATGTTAGTATATTCCAATCGGCCTATTCTTCTTGAGAATTTGTATAACAAAGAGCTCGTTGAAAATGTATGCGTAGACAAATTCTCAAAGAGCCTTTCTACATGTAAAATTTTAGTGATAATAGGAAAAGCTTACTTTTGATATATTCAAGATGATTTCGTAATTAAATGCAAGAAACTATAAATAATGTATGAATGTATCAAGTAACACTTTTAACTTTGTAATTTTTCTGTTTTAAGATTCATTCAAGTACAGTATAATATACTGTACTTAAATGAACCTTGCAATATGTTGCAGAACATCACATCTTGGTATAATAGTTCATTATCAAACAAGTACAGGGACAACATTTTATTTTCACTTCAATTTTTATTGTATCTGGGTTTTTTAATGTACTTCACTCCCACCCCCTCTACTAGTAAACTTTCAACCGTCCACCACACAGAACGAAGACCGCTATGCTGTCAAAGTAGCCTTACGGTCATAGTAAACAGTACTGAGTTAGTGAGCATAGCACGTTCCAGAAATATGTTCGCGTTTTCCAGTGACGAAAGAACTTTCAATATTGAATCATATTTTGATACAGGTACTGTCGTCTTTTTGCCTACGTCGCATCCCGGTTTCTTCCACTCCCTTCTGTTCGCCCTTCTGTAAAGGCTACTGGTTGGACTGTCTTAGCTCTTTTTTGAAAACATTAATTTCTGTTAGGAATTGGACGTTTACGTAATATTATACAACTGTTTAAAATAACTTAAATAAAGGGGTTTCGTTAAGTAATTAGCTGTCACGTGAGTTCACCCCTTTCTACGACCCTGCGACAAAACCACTTGAACTGACACTAGATAGCATATCTGAGTAATTTTACCTTTTCGGATCGGGCAGAAGTGAAGATTGAATTTACAGTACGTAAGGTACTCTTTTATAGAGTAGGTACAGAATTATTTGAACACTAGCCGTACCCGTGCGCTCCGCTGCACTTGTTAGAAATAAATATAAAGTAATTACCGTAATTAAAATAGGACATCTGCCCCAGGGAACATTCGTGTTTGATAGAAGGATAAATAGTTTAATATACCGCTTAATTTAAATTGTATCTAAGTAATTAAAATGCGATCATTTTGGTCCAGAGACCAATCATTTGGTGCAATGATAATTCCTTTAACATATTTCTTATTTGTTATTATATGAAAATAATTAAAATATGATCATTTGGTTCAGAGAACATCCGTTTTTGATGCAACGATAATCCGTTTAACATTTTTTAAATTAGTCTTGAATGCATCTTTAATAAATCACTCCAAATTAATAGAGTGGATTGTGTACGAAGATAATTTTTCTGTGCGTAAAGATCTACTTTCATCTTACCTCATTCCTTATATTATGTAGTATTACATCCATCTAGAGAAACTACAAATTTCAAATAGTGAAGGAATTATCCAAATTAGCTTCTGAGATTACTTCATACAAACAGATAAATTTAAAATTCTCTGTATATTAATATTGATAAACGTCAAGGCAGCCTTAAATAGACGGAGTCATTTGTGTTAATTGCATTATAGCCATCGATATCGTTCCTGCTATGACTTCTTTGTGACATGTCGATTTTCAGATTTTTGCTCTATTAAATAACTTAAATAGTTATACACCAAATAATACAATATCCTATAGTTAATTATATTTCTTTCTTTCGAAAATGTAAGAATTCACGATCTCCTATGTACCACTGCCATAGAATGAATAAATCTGTTTTTTCTTCCTACTGAAAAATTTTATATTTTGCACACAGTAATTACGGAACAACGACGCTATAATCTGAGGCGGCGTTGAAAATGTATTGTATTGTTATTTTAAAACTCTTGTATATCCTTAAATATCAGTCCTATCAAAATTTTGCCTGGAATAAAACTTATCGGAAATAATGTTTAAAGAAACTTTTGTATGTAACATTTATCACGAAAATCAATAATAAGGGAGATATTTCGATTTATTTAATTCAGGCCCTCTTATAACCCCCATTTCAAATAAAGTATTTTGAATCCCATATAGCCTAAAATCTACGTTACAACGAACTTGATTTATATTCAAATTTTCATCGAAATCCGTTCAGCCATTATCGCGTGAAAAGGTAACAAACATCCAGACAAACAGACAGACAGACAGACAGACAGACAGACAGACAGACATAGAAACAAAAATAAAAAAAGCGATTTTCGGTTTCAGGATGATTAATTATACATGTTAACACCAATTATTTTTGGAAAATGGAAAATTACCAGAAAAATTTCGCTTACAGATTTATTATTAGTATAGATAAGTTACTAGTGCGAAGGACGAAATTGGTAATTGGATTTAGGTACAATAGTCTATAGTGCGATAAAATCCACAAAAGAACTTAAGTCTGTATCGAAGTGAACGGTCACCATTTTCAAAAATGTGTTTAAATATCCATATTATGATTATTTTTCAATTTAACTTCATTGTCTATATTGCACGCTAATGTAACGTAGACAGTATAGTATACACTGCATAATGAATTCTTCCGCCTGAGAGCTCAGTTGGTGAGTAAAATCACTTATTGTTAATGCAGTAGGGTTTTGATTAAACAAAAAGCTAATGAAAATTATCAAACTGAAAATGGCGATATTTCCTAGTTTACGTAAATGGATGAACTATTTTTTTTCCCTCCTATACCTAATGAAGTGATGTTCCTGTATATACACCAATGTAATACTCTATGACACGAATCAAAATTGTATTTTATGTAGACCTACTACAAAAACGCGGTCCGCAACGCATGGAACACAGAAAGCCAATCAGCCCCTCGGCTGAACACTTCCTCCGGCACTATAAATAAGGAGCAAGATATCCCACTAATTACCAGTTAACCCTGAAGACGAAGAAGATGAACATCCTCGAAACGTCGGTAGATAACAAACTTGTTATCTGTCTGGAAGCCCGAGAACGTTTTGAATTATCACGTCGCCAGGAAAGCTTCAGTACTTAGTTACTACAAAAAAATATAAGCTTATTTGTAAATTTAAACATTTCATTTCTCATCAAATCAAACCGTACTAGTAAGAGTACAGGTAGTATCTTTCACCCCTCTTACTGCAGAGTAGAATGGTCACAGTTCACGTAACATAGATAAACAGACTATCCGGGACCGAGCTCTAGATATGATTACAACAGATGCAGACTACTGTTCATTCATTCATGCTTTCATTCATTCATCTACAGTCCATTCACTCATTCATTCATTTACAATTCATTCATTAATTTACAGTTCATTCATTCATTCATTTATCTATAGTCCATTCACTCATTCATTCATTCATTCATTCATTCATTTACCTATAGTCCATTAATTCATTCGTTCATTTATCTACAATTCATACATTCATTCATATATCTACAGTTCATTCGTTCATTTATCTACAATTCATTCATTTATCTACAGTCCATTCATTCATCTATCTACAGTCCATTCATTCACCCATCTACAGTCCATTCATTCATTTATTAATTCATTTATCTACAGTCCATTCATTCATTCATTCATTCATTTATCTATAGTTCATTAATTCATCTATCTACAGTCCATTCATTCATTTATTCATTCATTTATCTATAGTCCATTCATTCGTTCATTTATCTATAATTCATTCATTTATTTATCTACAGTCCAATCATTCAATAATTTATCTATATCCATTCATTCATTTATTCATTCATTCATTCATTCGATCATTTATCTACAACGCATTCATTAATCTACAGTTCATTCATTCATTTATCTACAGTCAATTCATTCATTTATCTACAGTCCATTCATTCATTTATCTGCAATTCATTCATTAATCTACAGTTCATTCCTTTATTTAACTACAGTTCATTCATCCATTTACCTACAGTCCATTCATTCATTCATTCATTCATTCATCTATCTGCAGTCCATTCATTCATTCATCTATCTACAGTCCATTCATTCATTCATCCATCTACAGTCCATTCATTCATTCATTCATTCATCTATCTACAGTCCATTCATTCATTCATTCATTCATCTATCTACAGTCCATTCATTCATTCATTCATTCATTCATTCATCTATCTGCAGTCCATTCATTCATTCATCTATCTACAGTCCATTCATTCATTCATTCATCTATCTACAGTCCATTCCTTCATTCATTCATTCATCTATCTACAGTCCATTCATTCATTCATCTATCTACAGTCCATTCATTCATCTATCTACGGTCCATTCATTCATCTATCTACAGTCCATTCATTCATTCAATTATCTACAGTCCATTCATCTATCTACAGTCCATTCATCCACTTATCTACAGTCCATTCATTCATTCATTCATTCATTCGTCTGCAGGCCATTCATTTATTTATCTACAAATCATTCATTCATTAACCTACACTTCATCCAATTCATTCATCTACAATCTATTCATTCATTCATTCACTCATTTATCTAAAATTCATTTATTTATCTACAATCCGTTCATCATTCATTCACTCATTCATTTATTTATCTACAGTCTATTTATTCATTTATCTACAATTCATTCATTCATTAATCTACAGTCTTTGCATTCATTTATCTACAATACATTAAATCATTCATTTATCTACAGTCCAGTCATTCATTCAGTCATCTACAGTTCATCCATCACTTATTAATTAATTAATTAATTAATTCGTCCATCCATCTACAGTTCATTCATTCGTCTACTTTCTATCTACCCCTTCACTCATTTGTTCGTTCTTTCGTTCGTTTATTCATATACCGTCAATACTTTCATTCATTCATATACCGCCAATCCATTTATTTATTCATTCATTCATTCATTCATTCATTCATATACCGTCCATTCATTCATACATCAATGTATTCCTTTGTTCATTTCGGTTGTTTGGATTAGCGAGACAAGTTGATACTAACAGAGCAGGTTTTCACTGTCCTGTCAACAAAATTGGAACCTTTAATTTGGAATTGATGGAGATATTATGACCACATAATGGTAATAACGAATTCGTCTTCTCCCATAATAATCTTTAAAGCCTAAAATATCATAAAGAAAATGTTATTTTATTTGACGTAACCTCTGAGAAGAACGTCCCAGCTTTTACTTCCTTTCTAAAGAAAGTCGTGCTATATATTTTCATCATCACAGTTCGCAATTTCACCCTCAGACCTAGAATGTAATTGCAAGCGAACTAGACCATCTTTAACATAATTGTGTTTATTAACTTCTGTTAATTGGAGTAATTGAACAGGATTAAATTCCAAAGAAGAGAACCATGAACAGAATAGCAAAGAAAGAGCATGAAGAATCACTCGCTATAGCAAGCTTTAAAACACAAGTTGTTTCGTTATTCGTGCAAGACCTGTGAGCGCTGTTACAACAAATGTTTCATTAGCAGTTCTACATAAACCTCTCTGTGCTTCCTCTAGTGCAACAATTTCCCTGTTCAAATACATCACAAGACTGGCGAATGTAATTCCGCAGATTGCTCGCTGCTCGGAATTTGACTTTTATGTTTCTGGTACGTAACGTTCTGTCCTGGTAGAGAAATGAAATGAACTATAACCATTTATCTGAATTACTTGTGGAATATCTGCTCTGCAATTACACTGAATTATATAAGAGATTAAAATTAAAAGACAGATTCGTTTTTCACCTGAGAGACAAAGGGTAGCGTTTTAATAAAAATTGGCCTTACCTACTTAATTACAAATGGACAGATGTCAAATCTTTCCACCTTAAAAATTATAGACAGTTCTCTATCTTGTCTTGTGTTGTGTTGTTTTAAGCGAGACGTACCGTTGAAAGTTAAATATCAAATTTCTAAAGAAAGTCTCTTTATGAGAATGGATGGGGACAAACTTAATGGAAGAGAACATTGATTATGAATGTTAGTACAGAAGGAAAAATAATAAAGTTTATATTGAAGAAAATGTAACTAGGAACGGTGGAGAAATAAACTAAAGGAGGTGAATAGAAAATGAAAACTGAGAATGTGAAGGAAGCTGAGAAAGAACAGAAAGCTCAAGAAAAAAATAATTGTAATAGAGAAAGAAAAATAAGGATGAAAATAAAGATGAGAAAGAGCAGAAAGCTAAAAAAAAGAGAATAGTAATAGAAAAAGAAAACTGAGGATGAAAAGGAAGCTGAGAAAGAACAGAAAGCTCAAGAAAAAAAGAACTGTAATTAAAAAGAAAACTGAGGATGAAAAAGAAGCTGAAAAAGAACAGAAAGCTCAAGAAAAAAAGAATTGTAATATAGAAAGAAAACTAAGGATGAAAAGAAAGCTGAGAAAGAACAGAAAGCTCGAGAAAAAAAGAATTGTAACAGAGAAAGAAAATTGAGGATGAAAAGGAAGCTGAGAAAGGAGAGAAAGCTCAAGAAAAAAAGAATTGTAATAGAGAAAGAATACTGAGGAGGAAAAGAAAAATTAGAAAGAACAGAAAGCTGGAGAAAAAAATTGTTGTAATAGAAAAAGAAAACTGAGGATGAAAAGGAAGCTGAGAAAGAAGAGAAAGCTCAAGAAAAAAGAATAATAGAAAAAGAAAACTGTCGATGAAAAAAAGCTGACAAAGAAGAGAAAGCTCAAGAAAAAAGAATGGTAACAGAAAAAGAAAACTGAGAATGAAAAAGAAGCTGAGAAAGAACAGAAAGCTGAAGAAAGAAAGAATTGTAGTAGAAAAAGAAAGATGACTAAGAATGAAAAGAAAGCTGAGGAAGAACAGAAAGCTCAAGAAAAAAAGAATTGTAATAGAAAAAAAACTGATGAGGAAAAGAAAACTGAGAAAGAACAGAAAGCTGGAAAAAAAAAGAATTGTAATAGAAAAAGAAAACTGAGGAGGAAAAGAAAACTGAGAAAGAACAGAAAGCTGGAAAAAAACAAGAATTGTAATAGGAAAAGAAAACTGAGGGTGAAAAGGAAGCTGAGAAAGAACAGAAAGCTCAAGAAAAACAAGAATTGTAATAGAAAAAGAAAACTGAGGAAGAAAAGAAAACTGAGAAAGAACAGAAAGCTGGAGAAAAAAAGAATTGTAATAAAAAAGAAAACTGAGCATGAAAAGGAAGCTGAGAAAGAACAGAAAGCTGGAGAAAAAAAGAATTGTAATAGAAAAAGAAAACTGAGGATGAAAAGGAAGCTGGTAAAGAACAGAAACCTGGAGAAAAAAATTGTAATAGAAAAAGAAAACTGAGGGTGAAAAGGAAGCTGAGAAAGAAGAGAAAGGTGGAGAAAAAAAGAATTGTAATAGAGAAAGAAAACTAAGGATGAAAAGGAAGCAGAGAAAGAAGAGAAAGGTGGAGAAAAAAAGAATTGTAATAGAGAAAGAAAACTAAGGATGAAAAGGAAGCTGAGAAAGAAGAGAAAGCTGGAGAAAAAAATAATTGTAATAGAGAAAGAAAACTAAGGATGAAAAGGAAGCTGAGAAAGAAGAGAAAGCTGGAGAAAAAAATAATTGTAATAGAGAAAGAAAACTAAGGATGAAAAGGAAGCTGAGAAAGAAGAGAAAGCTGGAGAAAAAAAAGAATTGTAATAGAAAAAGAAAACTGAGGATGAAAAGGAAGCTGAGAAAGGGCAGAAAGCTCAAGAAAAAAAGAATTGTAATAGAAAAAGAAAACTGAGGAAGAAAAGTAAACAGAGGATGAAAAGGGAACTAGGGAAGAAAAAAAGCTCAAGAAAACTGAGGAAGCTAGGGAAATGGAAAAGAAAAAGGTACCAGAGGAAGAAAAGAGGGACAAATAATGCTGAGTGTGTGAATAAACGAAGAAGACGACTCAGGAGAAGACGCAGGGCTGGGCACCGAGAGAAAATCCAGACTCCAAACGGGGACGGTTAATATTCATCCGGTACGGCATCAACGCTATGCGGTATTCCGCGGTGAAGAAAGGAGTTGAAGAGAAGTCATATGGCTCTCCGTGAAAGAGTAGAATCCGCTCTTCGTACCCAGCCCTGCGGTAGAGAAAAAAATTTTGAGAAAAGAAGGGGACGATAAAGTGAAAGAGGTGGAAGAAAAAAAAAATTGAGGAGCAAATAAGAGAAGAGGGGAAATAAAGAAAACTGAGCATGGGGACAGACTGAGAAAGGAAAGATAACGGAGGAAAAGGAAACTATTGAAGAAAAGAAAACTAAGGAGGAGGAAAAATCGAGGAAAACAGAAATGAGAAAATTAGAAAATAACTGGGAGAAAATAGAAGATGACGGATAAAACTGGAAAAGGAAAGAGACGGAGAGGAAAAAATAAGAGGAAAGAACTGAGGAAGGAAAGAAACCGGAGGACGAGAAGAAAACGGTAGAAGAGAACAAAAGATTGAGGAAAACAGAACAGAAGATAAGACAAAGGACAAGACAGGAAGGCTGAGAAAAAAAGAAAACTGAGTTGTAGGAGAAGAAAAAATGGAGAACAGAAAGGAAGAAGAAAACGAAAAGGAAACGGAAATGGAGTAGAATAAGGGCAAAACGTGAGGAAGAAAAATAACTGAAGAAGTGGTAATTTAAGAGGATGATGAAGAGAAGAAGAATTAAATAATAACGCAAAGGGGAACAAAAAATTGCAGTTAGAAGACACCGGGGACTAAGAAAGACAGGGAAGGAATAGAAAAGAAACCCGGAGGAAGAGTAAAATAAGAAAGTGGAAGAATAATATAGAAACGTACCGGGAGAATGTAATGAGAAATCGGATAAATAGATAATAAAGAAGAAGGAAATAGCAAACAGTGAAAGAGAAGGAGATATTTAAGGATGGGGAAGAAGAGAATACGAGGAAGTATAAAGAAAAGAAAGAGAAAATGAAGATAAATACAAAAGATATATAGAATAAAGAAAACATAAGGTAGAAGAAGTGAAGAAACGGAAAAAGGAAGAAAACTGAGAACGAGGACACACTGGAGGAGGAGGGAAAGGATACGATTGACGGAAGAAAGAAATATTTTGCGGAGAAAGAGAATAATTAAGAAGAGGCGAACAAATTGGTAAACAAATAGGGCAAATTACACAAAAAACGTGAATCATATAACAAAGTTAGGTTCAGGATACAGAGGGAAGAACACGAGGTAATGAAGCCGAAGAATGAAAAGGAAAAATAGAGAGGTTTATGGTGAAAGACCATAAAAATTGAAGAAAAAAGAACGATAATAAATCATTTAATCAGCCTGGGTAGCGTAGACGGTATGTCGCTGACCTTCTGTGTTCGAGGTTGCGGGTTCGATCCCGGCCCAGGTCGATGCCATTTAAGTATGTTTGAATGCGACAGGCTCATGTCAGTACATTTACTGGTATGTAAAAGAACTCCTGCGGGACAAAATTCTGGCACACCGGTGACGCTGATATAACCTCTGCAGTTGCGAGCGTCTTTAAATAAACCATAATTTAAATTTTTTAAATAATTTAAACAAATACAGTATATGAAAACAAAGAGACGAAAGAAACTTTATTAAATAATTATTGAATAATTGAATCAAATGAAGAAAAAGGAAGAGTGCGAATTGAAATGGGGGAAAGAGGAAGTAAAAGACAACAAGCAGGAGTACTCTCTGGCAATTCCCATTATCTTGTTTGTCTTATGCTTTATGTGGGCAATATTGTGTGGCGAAGACTCTACTCAAAAGTTCAAAGGTCGCGCTGTTTATTACAATGCGTAGTCCTGTGATTAAAACTCAACTTGAGAGGGCTGATATCTCGTTTCCAACCTCCCGAAGTGAGACAGATAATTACAGCAGTTGTGGCTTTATTGTTTGACTTCCTCGCAGTTGGTCTAGAGTAAGCATACAGGTTGCTCATATTCCTGCACTCTGCGTTCCCATTCTCAGTTTACATTATGAGAAACTGGCAGATACTCTGATTGCATACCAATATTAAAAATAAATGTGTAACGAAGTCGACACTAACTTTCCCATTGTACATAATTACGTTTTATATAATTCAGTGCCTTCATCATGTTGAAAATAAAATTTGACTTGCATAGTACGAGTATACATTCTTGATCTGGGACTGTTCCCTGTTTTTCATTATTTCACTATCCGCTTCGAATTAAATACAACTCAACCGGAAGATGTCAACAATAAGAAGAATCAACTGTTCATTGTTATTTACATATGTATAAGATACAATACGTGGGAAAGGAAAATTTTAAGAAAAATTTATGGCCCTATTTATGATAAGGGAGAGTGGAGAATTAGGACCAATTCTGAACTACAAAAACTATATAAAGATTGAAGTATTGTCACTGATATAAAAATTAGACGGCTGGAGTGGCTGGGCCACATTATCAGAATGGACAATAATAATATTCCTAAAAGATTACTAGATGCCACGCTAAGTGGTAAAAGAAGAGCAGGAAGACCTAAACTACGATGGTTGGATGATGTTCAGGATGATCTAGTTAAAGCAGGAATTAAGAGATGGAGACGGAGAGCCCTAGAGAGGGAAGATTGGGCGGCAATTCTTAAGGAGGTCAAGGCTAAACTAAAAGGGCTGTATGACCACAGATGATGATGATGATAAGAAACAATTTTTTTTAATTACTGGATTATTAGTGGGTGCTAGAGGCACGATTACAAAAAGAAAATATTAATTTCTGCAAAGAGTTTAATCTTGAATCCACTTTGGCCAAGACTGTTTCTTTGTCACCTCTTTAATATTCATTCCATCTTGTGAGAAATCACATATGAGGCACTCAGAAGCAAAGTGATACAAGTGACATTTAGTAAGATTTGGGATAAATGACTTTGAAGTTGAAAAGCAAATTAAAAAATCCTATATACTAGTAGGATTAGTATTTAAAGTCATTAATATGTCACATCAATGGACGTGTATACGTCACCAAACATCGTAAGATAAGATTACATTTGTAAAAGTTTCTTTCAACCCATAAGCAGTGCTGACTAGATCAGACGCTATGGACAGTACTCTATAACAGAGTCGTCCAGTATGAAAAGATAATTCCGAGACTTTGGGGTGAGACGAACTCGATAGCTCAGTGGTAGAGCGCCTGACCGGAGAACAAAAAGTCGCAGGTTCGATTCCCGCTGGAGGTTGTGGAATTTTTCTTTCATACCATGGCATGATTGTGACTATAATAGTATTTAAATTCATAAAAAATCCGTTACAGAACTATGTTTCTGTAAATTTACAGTTGTATATGTTGGTACCTATATTTTTTAACTTGTAAATAGAAATTATCTTTTCTAAAACTGTTTAGGTAAAATAGGGTCCTAAAGTCACTTGTGTTATTTTTCCACGAAAATATTTTTGTGGAGAAGTAATATAAGTGCAACGGTTTTCAGTATTTGCATATTATTTAAAACAAGAACAAGAACATTACTTACAAAATTGAAATATTTTTGTCTTAACAGCATTTGAGCTTTCTGATTACCATTATAACACAAAATGTGTATATTATATAACAGAAAGAATCACTCAATCAATCTTCTTAATGTATCCAGCCATTTGCTGACAACATAGAGTTCACTATAGTCTATTCAGTTTTTGTTTTTCATGAGAAATGAGGGGTATTTTGAACGGTGTTCATTATAGGTGCCTGTTGCTAGTAGCTAGAGTTGGAGTGTAGTCAATATATACTGCAGGGCTGTGTCTTCTGCAACTGGTACTGATGATTTTAATTTACTTCTTTTATGGTTTATGCATAGACAGTATACAAGAATGTGTACCAGATTTTCATCATGATTATTACACCACAGACAAGTAGGATTATCAGAAAGGTGAAATCGGTATAGGTACAATTGTGTGACAATGTGACCTGTTCTGGCTCTTGTTAAAAATGTCTGAACATGTCTGGGCAAGTTTTTATAGATTTCCAGGTCATTTGGTTTCTTTTTAACGGACTGTAAAACTTTTCCTTTTTCAGAAGAGAACCAGTTGTTGATCCATAAGTTTATCTAATGAGACTTTACTGAAGTAAAGGCATTGGATAGAGATATCACTTCAAGAGGTCTTGGTTGCAAATATGTTGCCTATTTCGCAACGTTATTGACTTTCTCGTTTCCAGGTATACCACAATGATTAGGTATCCATTGAAATGTGATTTCCTTTTGGAGTTTTTTTAGTTTACTTAGTTCTGAATTGGAATAATTCTATGTGCGTATAGGTTTGGTACATATTTGATTATATTAAATATAGCCTTTGGAGATGATAAGTATGCAAATAGATTTTCAGAAATTTGAGTAACACACTGAAGAGCAGTATCAATAGCTAGCTGTTCAGTGTCAAGACTGGAGGAGGATGAACATGGTATGAAGTAATTTTCTTGATATTTTGGAATATAATACCCTGCTCCTGATGTCCCATCATCAGAGTTTAGAGATCGATCTGTATAAATGTGAAGGTGATCCTTATATGTGCTGCAGATTAGTTACATGGCATCTAACTTAAGAATGTATGGAGGATTATTTTTGGAATGGTTTCCTGGAATTTGTATGCTATGTTCAGGAATTACCATTTCCATAGAGGGATTTCGTTCACAACTGGAATTTTAACAATGAGTGTGTCTGTGATATAGTGTAGACTGATATTTCTTCTTTGTTTATTTTGTACAAATTACACAGGATATTATGTGACAGTTTGAAGAATATCTGAGATCTGGATGAG
Organism: Periplaneta americana; assembly: GCF_040183065.1. Taxonomy (NCBI): domain Eukaryota; kingdom Metazoa; phylum Arthropoda; class Insecta; order Blattodea; family Blattidae; genus Periplaneta; species Periplaneta americana. The sequence continues at coordinate 71,675,411 of NC_091117.1, read as the reverse complement.
GCTTGCAATTTTAAATGTACTTTTAGATCCTTTTTAATACATAGTGTCTGATTGGTTGAATATTACATTCAATTTCTAGGGCAACAGTTGATGTGGTTTTTAGTAATCTGAAAGAAGAAGGTTAAGAAAATTTTTATATTTAAATGAAATTCAGCCTTAGTCGCTGTCCATTACGTCACTAGCCTCATCTGAAGAAGTCACATCTCTCTCTGCTGCAACTCCTTGAACTTTCTCTTCCACGCACTCTTCCACGTCCTGCAGTCCTTATTATAGGCCCATCCTCATGCTTCATGTCATCAAATAAAGAGTGGTGTATGGGTGGGATGAATTTCTTTAGCTATTGCAAGTTGTTTCACGTAGCAAAAGTTATCCTTATTGTATAGCTGGTCCAGCTCGAATATGTAATATATCACCTCTCGCAATTATGGGAAATGAATTAGTCATAAACAGAAGAAACGCAACAACACTATGCAAACAATGCACTTGTATTAGTTTGCCTCTCAGTCAAAACTCTGTATGCAATGTAATACAAGATTTAGGCCAACATGGAGCAGCACTGACTGGAACTGCACTTATGTTACTTTTTCTCTGAATAGAAGTGACGTTAAAGATTTAGAATATACACTTCTCACTTTTTAAAAAAATGTCACTCGTATCACTTTGCTTCTGAGTGCCTCATATGTAAACTAAATTAATATCACAACTATAATGATTATACTACTCACGAAAATTGTACGCATTTACTAATACTTGTATATTTGGTATACTTTGTCCTTCAGGGCAATCCCTATTTTAGGGGAAATTTCTGTAATTTACAGCACTCTTTCTGCGGTCATTAGTGAGGTTATCATGGTGATAAACTAAAGGTAGTTGACGTTATTGAAATTACGTAGAAATTATAACAATAGATTTATTCCATTTAAATGATCAGCAGCTTCTTAAGTGTTTTCTAAGCTTTAAACAAAATAGATAATTATACAGTTTTATGGATTTCATTTATTTGTGCATATATAATAGCAAATTAAATCATTGTGAAGATGTTTATCCTATTATGAATATAACTGTAAAAAAATGTGCTGATAACATTGTCAAACGTCGTGATGTTATAACACTTAGATATAATTTTCTGAAGCCAGATCAAAAGAAATAATGACACAATTTTGATAAGGAACTTCCTAATTTCAAATAAGACAATGAATCACATGTTTCCTGTAAGATAAATAGAGAGTGAGAGTACTTGATTAAATTCACGCAATATCTTAGGTCATACAAAGCACGTTCTGAACTGTGTTGGACTAACACAGAGTTATGTATTCTGATTAAAATATGTTTATCTTGAGGACATAACTGGATAACAGTAACAACGACATTTGATAAAATGACAGAGTTTAGAAACCAATGAAGAATGAAAAACATATATGAACTCACCAATAAGATGGAACGTGTTAAGTATTCTGCAGTACTTCTCCTCCTGCCATCCTGTAAAGAAATGAAATCGCAATTTGTAATGCAATTCAAGTCATTAAAACATTTGTTTAAAGTCAGTTACTGTAACAGATATATGCACGCTACAGGTGGTCTAGGTGATAATCGTGATCACGATGCTCACAGGTGGGCCATCCTACCTCAACCCTGACAGAGCCAAATCCAAATCCAACCTGATAAACTCTACGGGCCCGTGCCCCTAGCCCTCAAGCCCTGTACCTGTATCGAAGACCCGTCTTATCCTCAGAACATAACTCCAGAGTATCGTTAACTATTTCAGACGAAATAGTACGAATATGAACTCAGACGTCTGCATTGTAATATTTCAACACGGTTTTAAGCAAAATTGATCTCTGAAGTCATGGACGGTACACAAATTTCAAGAAGATGAAGTTATTCGCCCTATATCTGGAACAGAGCTGACCGGAGATCGTGAAGCAATCGCAGACTAACGAACTGTCAGCTAAGATATATTATGGCCTCCACGTTCACCATACTTGTTCACAAATGGTAATTTTCCTTTGGGGCTCCCTAAAGCGTAAAGTTTAGTAGACCTATATATATCCGCACAATCTTCAGGAATTGCACATATTTCGCAACACTATTGGAGACATTGATGGTATATCCTCCTGAGAGTATAGTATGCTATACTATACTTCATACATGATTATGATAGAAGATACAGGGTGTTTCCGGGCTAGTGTTACAAACTTTCAGGGATGATGGGGAAGGACACATGTATCCATTTGAGATTAGGAATCCTGGTCCGGAAATGACTGAGTCGAAAATTATAAGCAAAAATAGTTGTGTGGAAATGATATAATTATATTCCTCTGTACACCTTATTTATGTGTATTTATCTGTACATCTTACACATACTGTATTCATCTGACGTTGTTTACGTTGTCTACTTACAGTATTCCCTTCAGCGCGCTGTCTAAGGGGTGGGGACAGGAAACTACTCTAAAGCAATGTAGATAGCGTAATGTGTAACGGACATGGTCGGTCCTGATATGCACGTCTGTAGACAGCAGTGTATGTGTACAAGTTGCAGTGTCCAGTCGATCAGTCCAAGTGAAATTGAGGACTACACGAGAGCGGAAAAAGCAGACCTGATTTTCGAACACGGATGAGCCAATGGGAACAGTAGACAAGCTCACAGATTGTATCTTTTAAGTACCCACGTAGGAGACATCCGGCCCATACTATCTTTCCACGACTGTTCCAAAGGTTAAGGGAAGGAGGGCACGTGGTGCCAGATTACAATTCCATTTCTACACAACTATTTTTGCTTATAACTTTCCACTCAGTCATTTCCGGACCATGGTTCCTTATCTCAAATTGATACATGTGCCCTTCCCATCATCCCTGAAAGTTTGTAACACCAGCCCAAAAACACCCTGTATATGTGGCCTAATTGTAACTTCAGAATTTTTTCAGCATTTTACTTCATGTCAGTGACTTATTTTTGAAGTGTAGAATTATACTGAATTTTAAAAATAAAACAAATGTGTCAGAACTCAGGAGGATAGTGTTTCAGAGAGTTACCCAAAGCATGCTGATACGGGCTGAGAAGTGTGTTCACGTTCAGGGAGACAATTTTCAACATCATCCTTAACGACAGACTATGTATTAAAATATGACTGTTCAAGTGTGAATTTTGTATTACTGTAAGTTACATTTAACCGCTGGGGAATGCATCGTATTATATGGGACTACTTTCTTGTGACGCGCGCTGCACATTTAATATTTTGTAAATGTCGTTTTATATAATACAAATAATACTTTATTCCACGAAAAGACTGTAGAAATGATGCAGTAAGCTTCTACGCATGTTGAATGATAAGACCTTCGGCCTATTACGTAGATAGGGATGAGTTTGAGTCCCATTCTGGTGTGGAAATTTTCATGTGACAACTCAGCAATGCTGGATTTTCCTGGGGTTCTTCCGTTTCCCTATAGATATTTACATCATTCCGCCAACTCTATACTCAGTTATCATTGCATAACATTTTCTGATTACAAGCTGGCGATTCAGGTGCCAGTGGCCAGTTGGATTGCCTACACGGGACCTGGGTGCGCAGTGGACTTAGTGTAGTCAGTTGGTGTTTGAGAATGCGCACAGCTAATGGCGTTAGCATAATAGATACTACCCGTCCCATATAAATCGATCAGTGTCGATTCACCGAAATATCAGAGGTGTCACACCCTCCATGAATGCTTTGATCCCCTCAATGCTCCGCGCTCCGTAATCGTCTGCGATGTCTTGTATACAATGACAATGGCAATATTAGCGCTCAGCGGTCATGTAAAATGGGACGCGTGGTAGTTCCCTTGTGGGATGATCACAGTGCAATGTGTTCGCCCTTCCCACCGGAGAACAAAAACAATTCTCTGAAGAAAGTTCACTTGAAGAGTGACATGTTTATAAGTGCGCAGTAGGGAACGGCCGCCTTCCAAAATCACGGTCACTGTAGTTAATATTACTGTTATAATATGTTTTCGTCGTGAAATCATTCCTATAGAAACTAAAACCAGTTATTAGTAATCGCTCATACGCATGAACATTAGGTTCACAGATATATTTCTAGAATGGGTGTTACTGAATCAATATGCAAGAAATAAAAAGTCACCCAGGTAGGGTAGAGAACGCGGAGAAATCCTAGATACGGCTAAAGCAATTAGGACAATCTGCTTAATTCCATTGAAATTATATTGTTGCATCCTCTCATCCTACTCATCCCCACCGCTGATTAAATTTGCTTAATATCGCTGACAGGCAAATTTCTAATGAATTAATATTCATACCGTTAAAATTGTCCAGTATATTGTAGTGACTCTCTTTTTTGTATAGATACAATGCAAATTAATTTCGTTTTTACTACTGAGTAATTAAAATTATGTTCGTCGCCTTCGCCTCTCGATGTATTTTATAATAATAAATTATATGACACATATATCACTTAATTAATTAAACAAATTACAATTATCTTCAACGCCTATATAATTATTAAACACCAAATAAAAACAATAACCGGAAAACAATTTACCTAGACGTGCATCCGTGATCATCACACAGAATACCATTAAATACCATTAATCATACTCATCATCAGGCCTCGCCATTTCCGACCCACGGTCGTATAATTTGTGATAGTCTACAACAGCGGTGACCAAAACCCGAACGGCAGTGATTACACGCGAGAGACAGTCTATGAAGTAAGGAGACGGGAAAGAGGTACAGTTTCCCTGGAAAAGGATGAGACGATTGAATATTCCTAAGTCTCAGATGTAAGACACTGCGCATGATCGGAGACCAGAGAACTGATACACAAGATAACGAATATTGAGTTACTTAAATTCAGGCTATTTGGTTTGTTACTAGCATCGTTCCGAAATTCACTTCAAAAACTGCAAAAAATAAAAGATAAATGTATGCATAAATCGTGTAGTTAAATCGACAATGGACCTTGATGACTAGATCAACACTCCGGACAGAAAGGAAAGCTTTCATGTCGTTTCAATAGCTCAGATGGTAAGACTTCTGCGTGTTGTGCAGAAGAGTGCGAGTTCGATTCTTAGTCTACACAACGATTTTTTTTGTCTAAATAACGTTGAAATAGCTAAGTAACGTTGAAATAGGGTTTTACAAAGTCCTGAAATTAAGTGTTAATGATCGCAAACAATACAAAATTACAAGTTATAATATTATAAACGTTAATCTAATGCATTTATACACACACATATACAATGTAAATGCATATATATTAAAAACTAACAATTAAAATGAAATTAAAAAATATAAGTATATAATAATAGACAAACTTTTACAAAGGTTTAGAGTCCTTAGGCTATGTCATTTGTTGAGTAATTATTACAATATTTTATTAATAGCTTTTCCATATGTGTAAGAAATGCATTCGCACAAAACAATTTTTGTTAAAAGTATAGCTTTGGATTATTTCATTCTCACCCCTTCAGTTAATTTTAACTATTATATCTACGTGTTTGCAATAGTGTTTAATTTAATGTGCATTCAATTTTATTCATGTTATGATTGAATGAAAAAGCACTGTTGCAGTTATTGACTAATTGCATATATTAATACTAATTATTAAATGCATCTGTTAAATAACCAATTGCAGTATATTTTGCAAAATCTTGAATGTTTAAGTTGTCAATAATATTTCTGTACTATATACTATAAGACGTTAAAATAATTTGCAATAGATTTGGGATCCTCTACTTTATAATCATTGGTTTTAATGAATAAATATTTTCTTTCTTAGGATATCTACAAGTTTAAATTTAATAATATTACGAATAGGTTTAATTGCATTATCTGAATTTTGTACTTTTCTATTCAAATATATTCTATTTCCCTCTTTCATAATTTTTGATAAATTACACTGTACTTCTTGCGGTATTTAAGAACATGAGGATCATTACATTGCAACTCATTACATATAGATTCTTCTTTTTAATACATGAGATTTTGAAGTCCCTGCGTTATCTACATGTTTTTACTTTTGAAGTTTTTCATAACATTGAGTGGAGAACATCCACTGAAATGATTATGAAATTAAGTGAATAATTCAATACATTTACTCTTAATATCAGTAGTACCAATATCATATATGTTTTTCCAAGATTCGTTTTGTAGACATAAATGTAAATAATCACTAGATACAGCATTTACGATCCTTTCTTAGTTTTTAAATTAATATTTTGAAATTGTTCAGTGACATTGGAAACACTTAGGATTTGTTTATCATGTTCAGACAAGCCATTGATTATAGGTTCTGTCGAATAGAAATTCAGTCTAATTCTGTGTACAAAACATTTATCAATGGCTGTGCTACTTCAGCTTGTATGCTGAGGGAAAGTGACTCTGCGACGAAGTTTTCCAGTTTCAAGGAGTGAATTTAATTTACTTTTACGGAAAAGTTCCGAGAGATAATCTATGTTTATGTCACTACAGATCACAAATTACATATGAGATTTCTAAAGTCTTTTCTTTACAAATTCAATGTTGGCTATAAATATAAATAAATAATGTAAGAAATATGAATGATTGTAGTTGTAAGTCTGATTTACATTATAAAAAGCAAGAAGTTACATTCCTCCGCAAGATTCGAACTTTCGATGATGGTTTTGTCGTCCAACGCACAACCACGGACCTATTCAATGCTTATGTTAATAACCTACAATTTAGCTTTAGCAATGTGGTGTGATAACTTGGGGTTTGTTTACTTAATATAATTAGATTTAATTTGATTAGTTTCGCAACAATTGGACTTCCTGTTATATCCTGTTATTTAGATATTTAATTTAGGGTTGATTTATTAACTCTTACTATGCAAGATGCCCGTTATTTCAATAATTCTATATCACGTTAAATAGTCATTGTCTGCACTAAAATATTATCGTCATCCCTCATTTCTCATCGTAATGGCGAACCGACGTGACATGAGACGTCGAGTTATAGCTCTAGTTGAGGCTGGATATGGGGTTAGATCTGCTGGCCGTTTGGTCGGTGTTCCTGGAAGTACAGCCGCGAGATGGGTTCATCGTTATCAAAATTTAGGGGAGGTCGAAAATCGCCCTATTCCTGGGCGTCCGCGGATTTCTTCATTGGAAGAGGATGCTGTCTTATTCGAGACAGTTCGAATGGACCCTTTTCTGACTGCTAACGAAATAAGTGCAGCATCTAACTTTCCCGGCTCTTCACAGACTGTGATCAGCAGGTTGAGGAACCGCGGTGTTAGGAGCCGGAGGGTTGCGCAAATGGAAATATTGGGGGACGCACAAGCTGTCGACCGTCTTGCCTTCGCTACCAATCGAGTGGATTTCGATTGGAGAAATGTAATTTTCTCCGACGAAACAACCATCTCGAGTGATTACGAAGGTTCTGTCCGTGTCTATCGTGAGGATGGTCTCCGACATGATCAGCGCCATGTGCACCGACGTGAAAGATCAGGGCGCTTTAGCATATCGTGTTAGGAGTGGATGTCTTACGATGGACTTGGCGTTATAGAACGCATCCATGGCCGGTTTAATGCGGGAACTTACGAACACATTCTGGAAAATATATTCCTTCCCTCCGCCCGAGAACGTTTTCCGGAAGGAACATTGCTGTTCGAGTAGGACAACCATCCCGTGCACTATGCTGCAAGCATTCAAAGATGGTTTCGAAGGAGACCCGAGATCGAAATCATTAATTGGCCTCCGAAGTCACCTGATTTGAATGTCATCGAAAATTTATGGGCGGAATTGAAAAAGAGAAGGATAGCCACCTATGCCCACCGACGCCCTCGAAATCGAGACGAATTGTGGGATGAAGTTGTTGACACCTGGGAAGATCTCGCCGGGGATCAGAACTTATTCCACAATCTCGTGACATCCATGCCGGATCGACTTAGAGCTGTAATAGAAGCTGATGGCATTTGGACAAGATTTTAAGTTAACAGGTCTCTTTTTGTTGCTTATGATTTTTGTTTGAGGAAGAATACTTTTAACTTCCAAGAAAGATTTATTTTTTTGACGAGGTTCAGCCCACTTCTAAGACCCAGAAATTGGGCATAAATTATTCCATATTTTTCGACAAATTAGACAGTCGAGGAACTCTGAACAAATTAATTACATATCAATAAAAAAAAGTTTTACCCGGGATCGAACACGAGACGTCTCGGTTATAAAGTGGACACGCTACTGTATGAGCTACCGAGACAAGACAGTGACAGCACCAGTCCAGAATGTAGATCCCTTAGCAGGCATTTGCCATTCGGTACTGTGAAGCAATGATATTTTGTGACTCGAGCTATGTTGTGAAATCCTGGCCTTAAATGGCTGTCTTCTTCGTGATCCTTATTCTGGTCCTTGTCCTTGTTGTGGTTTTTGTAACAATTCTTGTACTATTCGTGGTATGCATCGTTACGTCGATATCGAGTGAACCGCGCTGTAGAACTTCAACTTCCGACGACCAAGAATCGTCTCATTCTTTTTCAGGGTAACTGTACATGGCATGAAAACTACAACCAGTGATGGTTCGTGCACTAACATTGAGTTCTTCATCAACCCCGCGAATAAAAATCGCAAGCTTTGCTGTATCAGTAATGTGATTACTGTCATCAAGAACCAATTAAAAATATATACAAATTTTGTTGCTTTTTTTTTAATATTCTTCAGTGAACACAACCAGAAATTTCCTTAATTCTCTTCTGGATATTTAGTCAAGAAATGTGCAGTTTTTCAAAATTAATTAAAAACTTTCGTTAGATAAATTTTTTCAGCCACCTTGATCATTATGCTTTTATAAAAACTCTCCTAGCACGTAATATTGAATCAGTTTCTCTATATTATTATTATTATTATTATTATTATTATTATTATTATTATTATTATTATTATTATTATTATTATTAAATCAATAACTACTAAATAACTGATAACAGTCATCAAAAGATTAAAAATAGAAATTAAAATGGAGATATAGCGTACCGGTAGTAATTATTTTATCATACAAGGGAAGATGTAGGCCTATATATTGAAGCACGTATATAAGAATTATGGTAACACTTGCTGACAAATAATAATAATAATAATAATAATAATAATAATAATAATAATAATAATAATAAGGGCCAAGGGAGTAGAAGAGGTAGTACCTTTGTTTGAATTGAATTAAACACTGGTCCTCGCTACTACCAGGGTTTGAGCTGAAGAGATATGCAAGACCTTTATCTCTGATGAAGCTGCAAACCAAGACCGTCCGTACGTGGCGAAAAACCACACCCTGCACGAGGTGGCCCTGCTAATACGAAATACGGCGGATCTAGACTTGGCAGTCGATAAAATACCCCAACACATATTACCCAATATGTGAGATCTTGGTGAGGGCGTAGGAGAAGGAAATCTCCGAAAATCAACCCGGGAAGAGGACTCTCGTTAGCCATGTAAGGCAACCATCTAAGGGAAGGAGACCCTAACAGAAAATCCCCCTCTCCTGAGGATAATAGGTTGCTCGGAGGGTTGGTAGCCCACCAGTGTAAAAAAAATCTTACTCATAATTTCCATAGCGAATATAGCCGGACTGATTTTCCCATGACGACAAAAGCTAAGACTAAGGATAAACGATTTAACGAAACCACATCACTCAGAATAGCTGTATGGAATGTACGAGGATTATATAACAAAGAAACGGAATTAGAGAAAGAACTTGATAGTGCAAATGTAGACATAGCCATAATACCCGAAACAAAGAAGAAATTAAAAGGTACATTGGAACTCAAAAAATATATAATGATCTATAGTGGCGTTAGTCAAGATAAAAGGGCAGCAGCCGGAATTGCAATATTAATTAACAAGAAATGGAAAAATAACATTCATTCATATACCTTCATAAATGAACGATTATTAACATTACAATGTAAAATAGGAAGAACCTTCACTACAATAGTGGGAACTTATGCACCTGAAGAAGGTAAGACAAAAGAAACTGAAGACTTCTACAATGAACTTCAAACTCAAGTAGCTAAGATAAATAAGAACAGCTATATAATTATTGCTGGAGACTTTAATGCAAGAGTAGGTAACAAAACAATTGATAAGATAGTCCGGTCAAATGGTGAATCAACCATAAACCATAATGGTAAATCCCTTATAGATTTTGCCTCATTAAATGAATTTCGAATAACGAATACGTTTTTCAGACATAAAGAAGTGCACAAATATACATGGAGCGCAAGAGGCAGCAAGTCCATAATTGACTATGTACTGGTAAACAATAAATTAACATCCTTGTTACAAGACACTAGAGTGTATAGAAGCTATGATGTCTACACAGATCACTTCTTATTGATATCTACCATAAATTTACTGCATAGATGGAAGAGACCAAAACACCTACCCAAAGCCCAAGAAGAAACATTTAAAATAAATCTACTTGAAGATAAGAGTATACGAAGTCTATACCATGAGAGACTTAAGAATCTCACCTCATATATGCCAGTGAATAATAATATAAATCTTGAATGGCAAGAATTAAAATCAATTCTATACCAGGCTGCATCAGAAGCCCTAGGAAAAAGGAAAAAAAGAAGAAATAATCGCTACTTACACTTTTGGAATGAAGAATTAAAGGAATTAATTGAAATTAAAAAGAAGTTATATTTAAATTACTTACATACACGTTCAATAGAAGATCATGTAAAATATAAAAGACAATCAGCACTAGTAAAAAAAAGAAATAAGGAAATTAAAAAGACAAAGTTGGGAGAAATTGATTAGTGATGTAGAATACGATATACATGGCAAACAAACGAAAGCATACAAAATATTAAGGAAACTGAATCAAACTGAGAAAGATGATTTAGAATTGAACCCAATTAGTGAAAATACATGGCTGAATTATTATGAAAAATTATGGACAACTGAGCATAATTACAACTTTGAACATTTATCTATAAATAACGAAGACGTTGATCCGATTACGATAGAGGAGTTAAAAGATGTTGTAAAGAACAGCCGGAACAGAAAAGCTCCCGGCCCGGATGACATTAATATGGAATTAATAAAGTATGCTCCTGAAAACTTTATGTACAGATTACTAAATCTTTTAAATGTTTGCTGGAAATATGGATATTCACCAGAAGAATGGCAAGAAGCTATAATTATCCCTATATTTAAGAAAGGAGACAGGAGAGATTGTGGAAATTATCGTGGGATCAGTCTTCTAAATACCGGATATAAAATATATTCTAAAATAATAACAAACCGATTAGCTGTTATAACAGAAAATATATTACTGGAAGAACAACATGGTTTTAGGAAGAATAGATCCTGTATCGATTGTGTATTCTCCATAAGCCAGATGATTGAGAAAAATAGGGAATACAACATCCCAACTTATATTGCCTTTATTGATTACAATAAAGCTTTTGACACTGTTAATCGTCAAAAATTATGGGAAGTATTGAGATCTAAAGGAATACCAGATCATCTAATAAGGGTAATACAAGGCTTATATAGTAACACTAAAATTAGAATTAAACTAAAGAATGGAATAAGCAAAGAAAGCAAAGAAATAACACGAGGTGTTCGACAAGGGTGTTCTTTATCACCTGTTTTATTTAATTTATACATTGACGACGTCACCAGAAGGTGGCTATTACATATGGAAACAATTTTTAACCGAACCAATACACCTCTAAAAACAATATTGTTTGCTGATGATCAGGCTATATTTACAACTACAGAAGATGACCTCCAACGAGCTTTATTTAAACTGAACTGCATCGCCAAAGAATATGATCTTCAGATATCTACTAAAAGACTAAAGTGATGGGTTTTAAGGGAACAACGCCATTAAGAACAAAAATAATTATTAATAATGAAATCATAGAGCTAGTGAACTGTTTTAATTACCTAGGCTGCATGATATCATATGAACAAATTAACGAAATAGATAGGAATCTCTCTAAATTCCAGCAGTTAATTGGCACGATAAAAAGAACACTGAAGAAGAAAGTTAGGACTGACACAATTTTACAATTTTACAAAACAATGGCGATTCCAACATTAACCTATGGATCCGAAACATGGTGTATGACAACTCAACAAATGAAGAGAATAGAAGCAGCTGAAATGAGACTGCTAAGGCCAATAGCAGGATATAGCTTATTGGACCACAAGCGAAATGAAGACATACGACAGGAACTAAATATGCCAAATATTACAGAAACTATCACAGAATATAAAAATAAATGGCATGAACATATATGTAGGATGGAACCAACTCGCATTCCATACCGACTACACCATTATAAACCCCAAGGGAGAAGACGAATCGGACGCCCTAGAAAACGCTGGAAAGACCAATTTTAATATTGCTATGGAGACGAAACGGGCCAATGGGCCCAAATCGTATTGTTGTTGATGATGATGAGAATAATAATTAATAATAATACCTGTTATGTCTGTGTATTCAGCGTAATGCCCTGTAACGTCGCTTCTATAGGCCTATACTACTACTAATTGAACCGTTGAGCAAAGCAACATATTACATTTTCTCCGACAGAACAGCGAATAAATTCCTCTTCCTATTCTGTACGAAACATTCTGTTCTTGCTAGTAGAGACAGAGGGTTTGTAGAGCGACATGGTACCGACACTGCTTACCTTCAGTACGTGAGCGAGATAGAGAGCAATGTACAGGAAACTCCCCTTACCATTATTAAAGTCTTTGATTACACAATGTAATCACGATACTCAGTTTGGTCACCGCTGTTCTAAGCAATGCAGTGCAGGAATACACACAGTAGGACAACTGGATGTTTAAACAAACAGATCCAATACAACATGCACTTTATCTAACTACAAGTTGTACCTGAAATAAGTGCGGTTTATAATTTTCAATATCAAATAGCATTAAGGTCTACATCTTCACACAGTGCAATTGTATATGTTTAAAAAATATATATATATCGTATTTATTTAGTTCAGTTGCACGATTGAATGGGTACATTAAAGATTGGAAGTGAACAGTATTTAATTTGTTAGACTTTACGGGAAAATAATAATAAAATTTTGATCTTTATGTAAAGTTCATATTACTAAATTTTTAACATTTAATATAAAATCGAATTGCAGTTAATTTGGTGTGTAAATAAGTCATTATTTATTTATTTACGTATTTATTTATTATTTATTTATTTGTTTATTTATTTATTTATATTTATTTATTTATTTATTTATTTATATCCTTTAGAATCAGCATGTAGTAATTTTACAATGGCCTCCAGTTTAGTTCAAGCAGCAGAGGCGCTTGTTTTCTAATCCGGAATTGCGCTCGGAAGTGGGTTTGATTCCCGTTTGGGCTTATTACCTGGTTGAGTTATTCCTAGGATTTTCCCCAACCGTAAGGCGAATGTCAATTAATCAATGGCGAACCCTCGGCACTCATCTCGCCAAATACGAAGTCTCTATGAGCAATCCCATTGACGTTAAATAACCTAATAGTTGATACAGCGTCATTAAATAATGAACGAAATAAAAATACAAATCCCTGTAAAATCGGAACAACTATAATTTTACTGAAGACAACAAACTGGAATTTTTCTCAAAACCAGTGCATACCACACAATGCGCAATTTTGAACAGTTTTTGTTTGTTTTTTTTTTTTTTTCAGGAAGAAGCAAGAAACAATTACGACAGTCACAGTTTGATACTGAATCCACTGTGTTCAAATGACTGGAATACCAAAAAATATGAAGGGAAAAGTCATCAAAATGTATACCTACTGTTGGCATGTTGAAACCAGACCTTTTTTTTTTCTTCTGACAGAATAGACCAACTTTGTATCAAGATAATACCACAGTCTAATATATACAGTCACGAAGCTTGAGTTGTGAGGGTGCTAGGAACAATAGACTGTGCCAGTACTATTTCTCATTGACTGTAATGAGGCGATAGTAGCGATCCTAGGGTTAGCAACTATCTATGGATGCATATTTTCTTAAAAAAATAAGCTCTTAAATTTTGTATAACATTTGCAAGCTCGTATTTACACAAAATAAATTTCTCACTTATGATTACCATGAAAATAAAAGCGAGAAATTGCTATGAACTTGAAAGTGAGATCACAGTGCGTGAATAGAATGCTTAGACCAGGTTTGAAAGGCTACTTTGTGGGGGGGGGGGGAGAAAGACAAGCACATTTATCAACAGTAATCTCAATAGAGGTTTTGATTTGTCTAGAGAAAATCAAAACTCGAGTGGGATTTAATTGACTATGAGCGCATTCCGAATCTCAGCACTGAGCAATCTGATGGCATCACGGTGCTCCGAATTTCACCGATGGCTTCACTGATGCTCCACCGGTGTCGCACCGGTGCCATCACCTTGCAGAGGTGGTGGCAGTCTTCATCAGCCGCCATCAGTGAATCTGATTGGTTCTTGTATAGGGCGGGAATTAGCAGACGAATGACATCGTGCACTGTTGTGTCATGGCGGTGTGTTCTGCTTTAGTTCTGCTGTATTGTTTGTAATGAGCACAACGTAAAAGCAATGTGCTAATGGCTTATGAGCGAACATGTCAACGGATCAGTTATTACTACCGGTTCAAGAAATAAATTGTTTATGCTCTCTTTTCTTTGAACGAGATGGCAGTACGGGAATTTCGCAAAATTTTGCTAGCGTAGCACAGACAATAACTTATACAGACGCCATGACAGCCATCAATCCTTCCAGCAGTTTTGTTCCTAATTCTCTGAAGTGTGACGTCATTGTTGCCCACCGGTCCGGTGAGATTCGGAATACGCTGTATTGCCCAATTAGAAGAAAGTATATAAACATTAGAAGAAATAAAGTAGGCCTACTCCAATACAATAAAATATTAATAGACTTACTAAAATTCTATTTCACTAATGTTAGATTCACCAAAAAGTTTGAACGGAGCCGTCATTTTCAGTTGACTATTTATATGCAGTTAACAAATGGCGATTGCAAACCATGTTTTATAATACCGTAAAGAATTTTCCGTTTTAATTGTTGGCAAACAAAGAAACAAATGGTAGGGAGGTGATAAAAATAGTAGAAAGTATATAAAAACATAAGAAATAAAGTGCTCTAATACAATAAAATAGGTATTAATTTATTTAGTAAAATTTTATTTCACTAATGTTAGCTTCACCAAAACGTGTGAACGGAGCCGCCATTTTGAGTCGACTATCTATGCGAGAAACATGTGACGATCGCAAAGCACGTTTCATAGTACCGTAAAGAATTTGAAATATTGGCAAAGAAGTAAATGCTAGAGAAGTGATAAAAACAAATGATAGGAAAGTGATGAAAATAAACAAATGCTAGAGAAATTATAACATTTTAGCGATAAACAGCCGTGATTGGTTGAACACCGTTTTATTGGTCAAAAGTAGTATGACGTAGTAAAAGTGTAACTGTCACGTTAATTAATGTTTACTTTATAATTATTTAAATATTTTTTTTTTATTTTTTATGTTCCGCGTTGTTTATGTTTCTAAATGCAAGAAAAATGTAAGCTAATATGGCGTCTTTGTTTTATTTTGTAAATCATCTCGCGAATCCCCTTAGCTAATTACACAATCCCCCTGGGGGTTGCGACCTCCACTTTGAGAACCACTGTACTAATGTATTCATTCAATTAGAAGAGCCCATCTTTAAATCTATAGCTTCCAAATTTACTCCTTGCCTTTATCTTCGATGTCGTCGGAACAAACGACGCATTTGTGGTTCAACTCGTACGTAACTTTACTAGGGAAGCCACAGAGAGATCTGAGATCTGCTGCAAAATATGGCTATTGTGATTGCTTTACCTA
The DNA here is from genome assembly GCF_040183065.1 of Periplaneta americana. NCBI lineage: Eukaryota > Metazoa > Arthropoda > Insecta > Blattodea > Blattidae > Periplaneta > Periplaneta americana. Next base: position 71,659,573 of record NC_091117.1, on the reverse strand, counting down.
TCTCACAATAATCGTAATATAAGGATCTCTCTGTATCTCGCTCTCTGACGTAAGCAATTTCCGAGGTCCCTAACCTAAGTGCCCCAGAGGGAACACTTAATTACTTTGAAAGAAGGGGAGAGGGTTAGTAAGTTAGCCTCAGTATTGAAGACGTCTGTTCTAGTCAGCGCTTTGTGCAGTTGATTCAAACTACAAGTTACAGGGGAAAGTTGGGAAATATATATCTAAATAAGATGAAAAGTATTCAACATCTGACATACACACTTACTAAAAAAATAAATGACCTCATTCGTGGGAGGCAAAATCTTTGCAACTGCTCTTACTACGTAGTCTTCTACAGAAGATTACGGGAGTCAGAGAAATAAACAGAGAAAGAGTTTATTGAAGAGATATTGCATTCTTATGGGACCAAAGAAGTATCCACGTGGCTTTAAAAATTGTGCTTCAAAGCTGTAGTAGAAGGTGTACAAAATCGAATCCCGTATTATTCTTTATTAACAACTTGATGCTTGTGCAAATCTGGGATTCAGGTAAAGCTCCCTGTGAAGCAGGGTGTCTGGTGTAGTTCCTGGGTAGCTCTGTCGGTAGAGCATTCGTGTTTTAAGCGAAAGGTCCCGGGATCGATACCCTGCTCTGGAACAATTTTTCTCTTCAAATTATTCAAGTCTGCTTCACAGGGAGCTTTACCTGCAAGCCAGATTTGCATAATATTGTAATGTCATAGCAGGTACGCTAACAGAAAACCGCAATTAAAGTCACACAGAGTTTGTGTGCACTCAAGTTGGGTTTCTGGCGCCTTGTCAGCCACTTGAGTTGTGGAAAACTACAAAAACTTTCTAAAAAATTATATTTTAATTGATCTTTTTTCTTTTTCAGAGAAGTTTCATATTATCACACAATCATTTATACCAAATACCATATATAATATAACGGCAAGAATATTGATAGCATTTTCATCATTCACTTTTGATTTCACCTTCAAGCGATTCGTCCACACCTGTGGAGTAACGGTCAGCGCGTCTGGCTGCGAAACCAGGTGGCCCGGGTTCGAATCCCGGTCGGGGCAAGTTACCTGGTTGAGGTTTTTTCCGGGGTTTTCCCTCAACCCAGTAGGAGCAAATGCTTGGTAACTTTCGGTGATGGACCCCGGACTCATTTCACCGGCATTATCACCTTCATATCATTCAGACGCTAAATAACCTAGATGTTGATACAGCGTCATAAAATAACCCAATAAAATACTTCCATTGTTACGCAGCCGTGTTTCTAGTCGTTTGAATTTCATATGTGACATTGCATCCCATATCTTTCATTGAACACTATCGCTGCAATTCTATAGTTTCTCCTCTATTTACCTAGTATTAACATCACAATGTAGTATATGCAGTCATGAACCATGCATTTATGAGGGTACTAGGAACAATAGACTGTGCAGGTACTATTTCGCATTGTCTATAATGAGGCGATAGTAGCGATTCTGGTGGTTAGCAACTATCTATGGATGCATATTAGTACGTATTGAGCTTCGTGACTGTAGGTACTAGACTTTGGTAACATCATAATTACTTCCACGTCATAAACTGCCATATTTCTGAATCTAGAAGGGCAACACTAAACAATCAACATGGCCAGTCACATATATTGAGAGTTGAGGTGACTATGAATTCATAATATTGAAATAAATGGAACTGATTTTTTTTTTAGAAAAGATTTATTATGTGTTTACATCATAGATATCCAAATTGTAACTCGTACGAGGTAACCCCTGGCGTAAGCATCCCGCAGCGCATATTCTTTAAGGTTATTTTTCTTATTATATGGAAAGTTATTGACTTAGCAGAGCATGCTTGACGTGCAATATCTCCTGGTTATATAGGCGCTTGGACACTGATGGTTTAGATGATAATTAAGGTTATTTTAAGAAATTAATAAAAGGAAAATCTGAAAAAGTACAAGTCTTCAGGTATCGATCAAATTCCAGCAGAATTAATACAAGAGGGTGGAAGCGCATTATATAGCGAAATTTATAAACTTGTAATTGCTATTTGGGAAAAGGAAATTGTACCAGAACAATGGAAGGAGTCCATAATTGTACCTATTTTTAAAAAGGGGGACAAAACCAACTGTGGTAACTTTCGAGGAATATCACTTTTGTTGACGTCGTACCAAATTTTGTCCAATATTCTTTTGAGAAGATTAACTCCGTACGTAGATGAAATTATTGGGGATCATCAGTGCGGTTTTCGGCGTAATAGATCGACTATTGTTCAGATTTTTTGTATTCGACAGATAATGGAGAAAAAATGAGAGTATAAGGGTACAGTACATCAGTTATTCATAGATTTCAAAAAGGCATATGACTCGGTTAAGAGGGTAGTATTATATGATATTCTTATTGAATTTGGTATTCCCAAGAAACTAGTTCGATTAATTAAAATGTGTCTCAGTGAAACATACAGCAGAGTCCGTATAGGTAAGTTTCTATCTGATGCTTTTCCAATTCACTGCGGGCTGAAGCAGGGAGATGCACTATCACCTTTACTTTTTAACTTCGCTCTAGAATATGCCATTAGGAAAGTTTAGGATAACAGGCAGGGTTTGGAATTGAACGGGTTACATCAGCTTCTTGTCTATGCGGATGACGTGAATATGTTGGGAGAAAATCCACAAACGATTAGGGAAAACACGGAAATTTTACTTGAAGCAAGTAAAGCGATCGGTTTGGAAGTAAATCCCGAAAAGACAAAGTATATGATTATATCTCGTGACCAGAATATTGTACGAAATGGAAATATAAAAATTAGAGATTTATCCTTCGAAGAGGTGGAAAAATTCAAATATCTTGGAGCAACAGTAACAAATACAAATGACACTCGGGAGGAAATTAAACGCAGAATAAATATGGGAAATGCGTGTTATTATTCGGTTGAGAAGCTCTTATCATCCAGTCTGCTGTCCAAAAATCTGAAAGTTAGAATTTATAAAACAGTTATATTACCGGTTGTTCTGTATGGTTGTGAAACTTGGACTCTCACTCTGAGAGAGGAACATAGGTTAAGGGTATTTGAGAATAAGGTGCTTAGGAAAATATTTGGGGCTAAGCGGGATGAAGTTACAGGAGAATGGAGAAAGTTCCACAACACAGAACTGCACGCATTGTATTCTTCACCTGACATAATTAGGAACATTAAATCCAGACGTTTGAGATGGGCAGGGCATGTAGCACGTATGGGCGAATCCAGAAATGCATATAGAGTGTTAGTTGGGAGACCGGAGGGAAAAAGACCTTTAGGGAGGCCGAGACGTAGATGGGAGGATAATATTAAAATGGATTTGAGGGAGGTAGGTATGATGATAGAGACTGGATTAATCTTGCACAGGATAGGGACCGCTGGCGGGCTTATGTGAGGGCGGCAATGAACCTTCGGGTTCCTTAAAAGCCATTAGTAAGTAGGTAAGTAAGTATGTATGTAAATTACGTAAATGGTTTATTATTATTTATGTGTATCAGATATGTCTCGTTTCAAACACCCTATACCATTTCAGAATTTCAGTATAGAAAAAACGTTTTGAACGAAAGTTGCTTAATTTGTTTAGAATAATAAAAATATCTAAAAGTTATATCATCGTTCCATTTAAAATTCTGGAGTTACTCCTCCGGAACCCCATTTTGGGGCACGTTGAAATGATGTCCATGAAACTATCATGAAGGCCCACTCCTCCGGAAAGTGTAGGAAAAGTCAGCATTTAGTTATTTTGATCCATTTAAGAGATATTAGCTCGTAATACTTCATGTGGACCACCCTGTATATTTATATCGTACATGGCGTAAGGCCTCTAAAGGAAAATACCAAAAGAGAAAGATTCGATCCGGTGCTAGAGATTGAGCCTCGGCGTAGCTCAGTGGTTAGAATTCACTGTGGGTAGAACTGCGGGTCCCAGGTTAGATCCCCGGCTCCCGAGCGAATTTTTCTCCATTAATAACTAAAGCAGGCATGTCAAAGCGCCTGTATTACGTGCTCATATTATAGGCACTACAGATCCAACAAGGTTCGCTTTTCAGGAAATAACGTACAATCATCGCTCTTAACCCTTTCTAACCCAAATTAAATTTACAAGCAATCCATGTTGAAACAAATAGCTATATTAGGACCAATTAAGTGACCAAGTTATGGGAGTGGCAACATTTGAAACAAAACTATATTGATGAAAATGTATTGAAATAGAAGTTATCCAGAAAAATGTACCTTCATATGTAACACACAAGTATATAAATGCTTTAAAGTTAATTATTGCCATATGGTATCTATAGGTAAGAAAGGGTTAAGGAAATGTTGTGAGGGTTCTTGGTAGCATTCAATGCAGATGCTTTGACATCTCCGACCAAAAGAAAAATTAGACTCCAAATTTGAAACTTCAGTTTCATAAATACCAATCCCCATAGTATTAGCATTATGTTCTACCAATAATCCGATACGCCACTGGTGCCAGACAGCTATATTTAACAATGGGCATTAATTGTGCTGCGCTCTCGTGATAATCCCACGTAATAATAAGCACGTGTCTTTTCGCCTTGCAACTGAGATTCTCTGGCCAATTCTTCCTCGCTCGTTATTGGTGCACAAGGGATTCTTAATTACGAAGTTTCTGAGGGTGAAGAAGAGGGTGATGTACGGGAGGCAGGCAGCGATACAACGCAGTAAAACTGAGTTGCGACTCGATGAAAATCGTGGTCTCCAGGGAGTAATGGAATCAGCCACCATGAACACTGGGCTGCAAAAAAATGTCGATACGAAATTATATCGTTTTCCGAAGACTTTAGCAAACATGGCGAGGTGGAAAGCTATTTCAGTAAGATTAGTTTTTAAAAACAAGTAGGTAAATACAACTTTTGTAAAATATTCACGTTATTATTCAATATGAATTGGTTTTAAATTGTTCATATACTTTTTTTTACAAAATAAAAAAAAAATTCTACACGAAAAATAGCGGAACTGCAGTTTACATGGTATTTCACTGCCATCCTTATTGTCCAAAGTTGCTGTAATTGTTACAGTCGATATCAGTGGCGGCCGCTGATCATGTTGCAGCGTTGCACAACTACCAAATTTTTCCCGCACATTAAAATTTTGTTTATATTAACTAAACAGATTTTAAGTTTCCTTCTCGTCCAATTTAAATATATACATTTTTTTTATTTATATATCATTCAAGAATTCGAGTATAAAATAGTCAGCGTTTATAAAATTCATCACATTGTGAATACTTCAAAAGTGGTCGTTGTGCGGCTCAAGCAACAGCCAGATTCGTGTAGCGGCTGGTACTGAAGGTAGGATCAGGTCAGAGTTCCCTATCCCAGCATTTAACACAGCTGGTCGCGGCAAAGCTCTTGCAATAACCGGAAGCAAATAGTTCTTGTATTTGCCTGTAGATTGCAGAAGTGACCATTCCGAATGGACACATTCGCTGGATGACTCGTGACTCGAGACGAAATTTTCAAATTTTTTCCGAGTCTACGTTTCTCACGTGGTTTCTCACTTCCTGACTTCCTGTTTCCTAACCAACGTGTAGCTAGGTGAGCACGTGGTCCAGTCGTTTTATAATCGTGTGAAATCCATTTAATCCTCTCTTAAATATTTAGTTTTTGATAGAATTTAAGTAGTTTTATGTGAATTGTGCTGCATAATACAATTTTTTTTATTGGATGTGATATTTTCGTCAAGTTTGTGACATAGATACGTAGGCTTATAACGTTATGAATTTTGTAAGTTGTTTAAAAAACAGGAACTTTTCTGGAGTTTAATGAATTTTATGTGAATTATGGTAGTTATCACAATTTTTATAGTGCAGTGATTTCTTCAAGTTCGTGATATGAATTATGTAAATAGTTTACAAAACAAGAACTTCTCTGCACTTTCTGACGAAGGGAAATTAAAAATTAAAGAACTTGGTAGACCATTGCCTGATATATATATTTTCCAGACAGTTACTACGGGGCAAAGACAGTTCAAGAGAATTTTTAGAAAGAAAATTTACAACAATCATGACTGGCTTTGTGGTTGTGAAGTGAAAAACGCACTGTTTTGTTTTCCGTACATTTTGTTTGATGGGGAACAGTCGTGGACAAGAACGGGTATTGCAGATATTAATCATTTAAATACCAGCATTGGATTAAAATGTTCATGAGCAGGTATTTATAAAGGTAACTAATTCTACTCCACTCATCACAGAAAGTGCAACACCTAGACCCAAACTTCACCGGCCGCCACTGATCGATATACAGAGTGATTCAAAACCTCTGCGACAAATTCTGAGGGGCGATAGATCTAACAATAAGGAACTCTTTATGTTAAACAACCTATGTCTTTGGCGCGTCGTTTCGAAGTTACCGTTGAAAATGTGCGGGCATATGTCAATGTATGAGAATGTATTTTGTTGAGATGTACGTAAGAGACGAGAAGGGTTGTTGTTTGTTTACGTTTAATGTTCAATGACTTTTCCTTTCAGTTCAATCTAATCATCAATTGAGAATGGATGTCTACACTTTTCCCGAGTTAGTCGACATGGTAATATGTTATGGGAAGGCTCGCGGAAACGGAAGAAGAGCTCTCCACATGTACCAACGACAGTTTCAAAACAGAAATCACTCTCACCACATAATGTTTGCTTGACTTTATCAGCGCCTTCGAGACGATGGGTCTCTTCGTCTCCAGCGCATTGGTGGAAGACGGCGTAGACATCCATTCTCAATTGATGATTACACTGAACTGAAAGGAAAAGGTATTCAACATTAAACGTAAACAGACAACAACAACCCTTCCCGTCTCTTACAAACATCTCAATAAACAAACAAACAGGGGTGCACATATTCGCATATATTGACATATGCCAGCGCAAAAACATTTTCAACGGTAACTTCGAAACAACGCGTCAAAAGACATAGGTTGTTTAACATAAAGGGTTTCTTATTGTTAGATCTATCAGCCCTCAGAGTTTGTTTCAGAGGTTTTAAATCACTCTGTATAAAACACTCGCCCTCGTTCATTGTTAAACGATGTCCAGCTATCCACGTAAGTAAATTCCTGTAACTTGCATTTGGCCAATAGGAATTACGGTACTATTCCCGCAGCTGATTTAATCCCATTTTACCAGATGTTGATGCGTTAGTACAAGAAACAATTGAGAACAACAGCTCCGCTGGGAAGTCAGTGAAAGTCCAACGAATTTCAAAAGGATCTACCGGTACGATTCAAACATTGAACGTATGCAGAGATAAAGAGGAAGGCAGACAATAGAAAAGATTGGATAAATCTCTGTTTGCAGTGAAAGACCTGCCCTTGAGCAGAATACTATGAATGAATGAAGGTTCATATCAAATTTCATTCACTTAAATAACATATACTCTTGTTTTATTGGATACGATATACCGGATGTTAACGACATAAACTTTCAAAATTATAGAGCAAGTAAATATCTGTCTACTATACAAAATATCTAGTGAAATTAATTTAATTCTCATAATTTTATTCAATTTCTAAAATGCAATGTTCTTAAGATTGATAAGTTTCATTATTTGTTTACATTTCGACTGAGCATTAATGTTGTTGTCAACGACCTTGCACCCAACACCCAACACATATCAATATGCAGGGACATCATTTTACTTTTACTAACATTTCTAATATTAACCTGGCTATACCTTTGGATTAACGGTTGAGAACCGGACACACAGCTTGCTACTCCCTTCCACGACAGGAGTTCGATGATACCGGCGTAAAATACAAACAAATCACTTTACTAGGTATAGGAGGGAAGAAAAATAGTTCATCCATTTACGTAAAGTAAGAAATATTGCGATTTTGAGTTTTATAATTTTCATTAGGTTTTTGTTTAATCAAAATACAGTACAGTATTAACAATAAGTGTTTTTACTCACGAACTAATGCGGACGTACTCATTATGCAGTGTATATTATACTGTCTACAGCACATTGGCGTATAATAAAGAATGAAGTTAAATTGAAAAATATTCATAATATAGATATCTAAACACATTTTTGGAAATGGTGGCAGTTAATTTCCTCACAGGCTTCAGTTCTGTTGTGCATTTTATCGCACTATAGACTATTGTATCCAATTCCAATTACCAGTTATGTCCTTCGTACTAATACCTAACTCATGTTGAAATAATTCTGTACCTACTCTATAAAAAAGCACCTTATGTACTATAAAATCAATCTTCACTTCTGCCCGAGCCGAAAATATAAAGTTACTCAGACATGCTATCTACTGTCCATCCAAGTGGTTACGTCGTAGAGTCGTAAAAAGAGGGGAGAAATCACGTGACAGTTAATTACTTAACGAGGCCCTTTTATTTAACTTATTTTAAACAGTTGTCTAATATTACGTAGACGTGCAATTCTTAACAGAAATTAATGTTTTCAAGAAAGACCTAAGACAGCACAGTCACTAGCCTTTACAGAGAGCCTAGCAGAAGCTGGTGGGGGAAACCGGGATGTGACGTAGGCAAATGGACGACAGTACATGTGCGAAAATATGATTCAATATTGAAAGATCTTTCGTCATTGGAAAACGCGAACATATTTCTGGAACTTACTACACTCACTAACTCACTACTGTTTGACTGATATGAGCCTTGGTTCTGTGTGGAGGACGTATGGAAGCTCACTAGTAGAAGGGGTGGGAGTGAAGTACATTAAAAAACTCAGGTACAATAAAAATTGAAGTAAAGATAAAATGATGTCCCTGTAAAACAGAGTAACAAATGACTGATTCAGCGTACGTACCGGGCAAAGCAGCCTACATATTGACTGTCTATTCTCTTTTCCAAAAATGTTAGACTTAGATTTACACTTGTTTATATTTTTCTGGAAAAACAATGACAGTTACAGAAAAAAGATACTTTTTTCTTCAGTTATTTATGCTGTAACACCGGTAGTTATATCGTTTACATGCTGTACTGCATTTGTATTTCGTCATCTATATAATCTAATAATGTAAATTCAATTAAATTAGTTAAAAATTCGATTTTTGCAGACAAATCTGAAACCTACTACAGTCCCATCAGTTATGTAAATTAAACGATCAGAACAACGTTTCTTTTGAGTCGTTCGCTAGCCTTGAAAGCTACGTCTGGAGCAGTTTCCTCTTGAATTTCTTCTCAGTTCAATTATTTTACTACATCCGCAGCGCGGAGTTTGGATTACGGTTCCCTGCGCTTCATAGTTAATGTACATGCAGGTGTTCGAAACGGATTATAGAGGGCGGTGGGGGAATATATTAGTTATTTATGGCGTACAATTCCCAGGTGCGGCGAGAAAGATTCCCCTTGTTGGTACCATGCATTAGTAATTAACAACACAGCAGAGTTCTCATGGATCCACTCTGAAAAGCTTCCCAATTTTTACAAAAATATTCTGTCAGAGATGATTTATTGCGGAGGCTCTCTCGAAAATGTATATTAAAACTTGCTACCTGCGAAAAAATAAGTACCTCTGTCGAGTAATTTCGAATAGGTTAATAATTTGAAATATGTGCAGAGCAATGAATAATAATTAATTTCGTTATGATAATAACGATATACAAGGTGCAGTCAAACGGAAATATTTTAAGGCGCAGAAAAAGAATGAAAAGTTACTATTATATCAATTTAATGAGTAGAAATGACAAGTACATGAATAACCATTAAATATGCGACAAGAAAAAAATTATTTCTTAAAAATTACGTCAGCTAAGTGACCTGCATTGAAACGCACACATCCTTCGAGTCTGGCCACGAACTGTTGCATAACCCTCTCAGCATATTGACGGGTATCGCAGCGACCTCTTCTCGTATACGTTGTTTTAGGGCTGGAATTGTTCTGGGCGGATTGCCCCCAAACACCTTCCTTTTTTTGAGTCCCCATAGGAAGAAATCACATACTGTTAAATCAGGTGACCTAGGTGGCCAAGCGATATCCCCGCTACGAGAAATGACGCGGCCCAGGAACAACGCATTCACAGCATCCATCGAAATTATTGTGGTGTGGCTTGTTGCTCCGTCCTGTTGAAACAGTATGTTTTCATTCACTGGAAAATGGGCGAGTTGTGGTGTAAAAAAGTTCAGTATCATTTCAATATATCGCACTGAATTAACAGTCAATGCATTTCCGACCTCATTCTCAAAAAAGAATGGGCCGATTATGCCAGTTGATGAAACCGCGTACCATACTGTTACCTCTTGGGCATCGAGAGGTTTCTCATGACCATCTAAATCAATTAATTGCAGTTTGCAATAACGATGAGCACCATTTAACAAAACATGGTCGAGACAAACAACTTTGTTACTAGGGAACGCGGAGATAGTGACGTCACCGCCTAAGGAGTCATAAATGTAAAGTAAGTAGGTAGAGAAGAGAAGGTTATATTCGTTCTCACCCTCCCCATATGAAGAACCGATTTCACCAAACATAATTAACTTTAATTGTCACGTAAAATCAATTTTAATTGACACTTAAAGGGACAATGCATTTCACCAACACAAATTGTACTTTAAGTTCTCATTAAACTACATTTAAGTTAATTGGTCAATATTTGATCAATTAAATAAGTAATAGGCCTACTACATTAACGACAATAATTTTCATCATGCCGAGGAGAATGATGGACTTGGCATTTGAAAATGACGATTTCTTACCACGACGGGCAAGGATAATTTCTTAAAGAGAAGATTATTTTAATACAAAGGACGAAAAATATTTGCAAATGCGGTTTACGCCAAATAAAATATAAGCATTGTATATCTTGAATAGTACAGAAGGTGATTTAGAATTTCTAACTGATAGTTAAGTACCGGTACTTCACAATATTATTTAAAATACATTTATTGAAGAAACGTTTAATCAATTTACTGTTGCCTGGAATAAGGCAACTAAGGTGATATGTATAACAAATTTATCACGTAAATCTATTATTACATTTGAAGGCACTGGAATAGCGCAAATTCATAATGAAGTCTTTTTATTTTGCTTGATGCATGATATTTCCTTGTATCTACTTTCATATTATCCCGTTTTGTCTTCCATATTGCTGGAGACATTGGGATGAGGTTTTGTGAATGGAAATCTATTGCTACTCCTTTCCAATTGTTTTTCTTCTAAATTCTGCCCATCCTTCTTTTTTTGTTTTCGATGATTTAATCAACGGCGCAGCGTATCTACTCCTTCCAGGCGCGCCAACCTCAGGATTGAGTTACAAATAAGGCATTGCCAGAAGAGACCAGAAATATCAAAATGTCAAATGACATTTTCAGGTTACCTCTGTTTATGACGTCAATTTATATTTATATACGAAATGAACTCACAACATACATAGGTCGCCGCTTTCATTAACAGGGCATATGGTCTTCGAAATTATTAGTTTACTATGATTCAGAAGACAGTGATGACTTCCTTGGGAATTAAGTTAATTGACTTTATTTTAAATGCGTATCAGTTTCGTGAAATGCATACTAATTAAATATGATTTAACTTCCGTATTTAAGTTAAATTACAATTAGTTAATTGTGGATTAATAACATGTTGGTGAAACCGGACCTAAGTCTTTGTTACCTGAAATGTAAGAATATATATAAAATAGTAATAATAGTAATAATAATAATATTAATAATATAAATTAACGATATAAAATACTACAGAAATATCAAGTTTCCTGACTGAGACTTGATCCAAGAATCTTACACAAATATCACAACTCAGTTAAACTAATTATATTCATACAAGTAACACAATAATGGCTAGCCAGTAACCTGAAAACAGCATCAAGTTCAGTATTCCTTTAAATTCTTTGTCATTTTCTTTAAAAAAAAAAAATATATGGGTAACAGCGTGCGCGAGACTGAATTGCCACCTAGTGCACGAGTCTCAAACTAATAGCGTATATTTTTAGTTACTGCTTACGACGGTAGATGGTGACACTTGTTGAATTCCAGAATGTAAATCGATATTAATGTGTGTCTTACTATAGGAATTTCTCACTATTTAATACAATTCCATCACGACATTTGTTACGTTTGATTCCGAAATATGAAATCAACGATTCGCTTTTTATTTTTATTCTGAATCAACATTTCATTTCGTAAATAAGCGGGACACATACTGTAGGCTCTGAAATTTTAGGATATAATTAAGTTCGAAATAGAATTTGTGTGAGTGTGCATAAGGATTTCGTGAGTTTCTACACCAACATTTAGGTTTCCATAAAATTCTTTCACGACGAATAGAAAACTCGACATACTGTTATATTCACATCACTTATTATTTAGATATATATTTCTTTATTTATTTGCACGAATGTGTTAACCAACAGCGATTCGCAAGAAGTAGGATCACACAAGGACGACTATAACAATTTTATAAGCATAATAGTAATAATAATAGTAATAATAATAATTTATATGGCAATTATAGTTATGCAGATATCAAATATAAAACATGAAGATATTAATGGTACTTTATATAACTAGTGTATGCCACAAGTGAATGTTTAGCTTATGAGCGTAAGCGAGAACGATAATTTTCAAGAGTGTTTATAGTGAAGATTACATACGTGTTACATACAACGTTGCATGCTATTCTAGCATTAAAATATGTAAAAAAACTGTTACAAATTCACAAAATGTAACGTTATGACGTAGTACAGACATGATTACTGGATATGACGCAATGTAATTATTACATGATTGCTAACTAACCATTTCTAAGACAATGTTACTTAGTTGATGTTTTGAAGCTTTTTCTTACAGGTACGTTGCATAAAATTGTGTTGTGTAGGCTGTGATGACGTTATGGAATACTAGTTGCTTGGTAACCTTTCCTGGCAGCAGTGCTAGAATTACGCCAAATGTGCAAGATTTATAGCGTCATAATAAGCGTGCTAGGATTCCATAAACTTCTTTTTTGTACAAGCTGACAGTTCTACTGAATCTGGACACAGGAAAAAGATATTTAGAAATTGTAAAAAGCATTGTAAGTTTCATACGTTTTTTTTAGAAATTCTTTAAGCGTTATATTTTGTGGAACATTCAGAGATTACTGTGTATTATTACCTTTCAGGTTTCAAATAAAAGTATCAGAGAATCAATATATAATTTTATTATTTATTTAAGTGCTTGCCTTCGTCTTCGTCTTGGTTAATTTGTTTGTTTGTTTGTCTTTCTGTCTGTCTGTTTATTTGCTTATTTATTTATTTTTTATTTATTTATTTATTTATTAGACCCACTGTTATTAATATAATATTCTTCCTAACAAGAAGTAACCAATAATAAGTTAGATCAATACAATAATTATTATACAAGAACTGTAATAAAATAATAATAATAATAATAATAATAATAATTCTTATAGCGATGTATTCCAATTATGAAATTATTAATTTATAAATCAAATAGATAAAATTTAGTACTATACAAGTTGACAGTTTCAAAGAATCTACAAACACAATAAAGAAATTTAGAATTATTCCTGTAGAAAATTTGTGACTCTTCGTAACTTCGAAAGAAATAGTAGTCTAAGGCTAATATTGTTTTCCAAATATTAACGGATTATGCTACTTTTAATAATCATAGGTAAAAATAGGCCATCAAAATCTTAGGGCCAGGATATAAATTGGCATACCTGTTTAATATAATTGCAATATTTTACTAATCATTAATTTTAACGTCACTGGGCAGACGTCTACAGGTATTATTATAATTGAATGAATTTACGTTAGATACTAATTTAGCCAAATCATCTGTTGTAACAATTCCATACTACAGATACGTATTCAAAATTCGATTTTAATTACGTAATGTGAAGGAATGGAAGTAACAGGCGATTTTATTGCCACTGCCAGGAAAATATACTTCAAAATGAATAAATAAATAATTAAATAAGTAAATAAATAGTTTAGAATAGGTGCATTAATGAAATGAAACTGAAATAAAATGAGTAATTAAATAAGCAAAATTTGGTAACTGGATAAACAAAAAATTACATATTTCAATCTGTTAAAAACGCTCTACCAACTACACATTTGTCTACCGACATGATATTTTCGCAGGATGAGTCCGAAAATTTGCAGAGCGATTACCTTATGTTCGCTTTATAGGATCGGAAAATCTTGGACAAAATCCTATCACGTAATCAGGTCAAGTGTAATTGAAGAGTGATTTTGCAAACGGTTTTGTCACGTATAAACTTTTTTTTATAGGTTAACGTTTTTATTTCCCATTCACCTATACACGAATACACTTGAAACTTTCCAAATGGTGTTATATTCCGTGTTATATCCATTATAATTTCACACTTTTTTCCCAAGTGTGCTAACTCCGTAGTACGAACTTTCCTAACTGTGCCAAGTCTTTGTGATGTGACATTAAATTTATAATAATAATAATAATAATAATAATAACAATATTATTATTATTATTATTATTATTATTATTATTATTATTATTCGCTCTAAAATATGCCATTAGGAAAGTTTAGGATAACACTGAGGGATTGGAATTCAACGGTTACATCAGCTTATTGTCTATGCGGATAACGTGAATATGTTAGGAGAAAATCCACAAACCCACAAACGATTAGGGAAAACACGGAAATTTTACTTCAAGCAAGTAAAGCGATAGGTTTGGAAGTAAACCCCGAAAAGATGAAGCATATGATTATGTCTCGTGACGAGAATATTCTACGAAATGGAAATATAAAAATTGGAGATTTATCCTTCGAAGAGGTGGAAAAATTCAAATATTTTGGAGCAACAGTAACAAATATAAATGACACTCGAGAGGAAATTAAACGCAGAATAAATATTGGAAATGCGTGTTATTATTCAGTTTAAAAGCTTTTGTCATCTACTCTGTTCTCAAAAAATCAGAAACAATTTATAAAACAGTTATAATTATTATCGGTTGTTCTGTATGGTTGTGAAACTTAGACTCTCACTTTGAGAGAGGAACAGAGATTAGGAGTGTTTGAGAATAAAGTAAAGAAAATATTTGCGTCTAAAAAGGATGAAGTTAGAGGAGAATGGAGAAAGTTACACAACGCAAAACTGCATGCATTGTATTTTTCACCTGACATAATTAGGAACATTAAATCCTGACGTTTGATTTGGGCAGGGCATGTAGCACGTATGAGCGAATCCAGGACTGCATCATTATAGAGTGTTAGTTAGGAGACCGGAGGGAATAAGACGTTTGGGGAGGCAGAGACATAGATGGGAGGATAATATTAAAAATAGATTTGAGGGAGGTGGGAAATGATAACGGAGACTGGATTAATCTCGCACAGGATAGGGACCGATGGCGGGCTTATGTGAGGGCGGCAATGAACCAACGGTTTCCTTAAAAGCCCTTTGTAAGTATTATTATTATTATTATTATTATTATTATTATTATTATTGTTATTATTAATATTGTTTATATTCAGTTTTGCATGTAATGCAACATATTCAAATAAATATACATCATTACTAAACAACATATTTCCAAAGTGGGCATTGGGAATATTATAGATTCTGTTATTTGACACTGTATTATCTAGTATCAGCTATAAACATATTTCGTTGTGGTGTAATATCAAAATAATAATTATTAAGACATTGTATACTTTCAGTTTTACATGTAATGCAAAATGTTCAAATAAACATACATAAGTCAAGTTACTTTGTACATTTTGGAACATATTAAAATGTCTAACAGCATTGTTATCTGGTACAATATCAATTTCCAAAAATATATATATATATATATATATATATATATATATATCAAATTTCTATCAATAAAGCTCACTTTCCGTAGTGTCTTAACTGCCAAAGTCTCCTTTCAATACTTTCAACATATTTCCATTTTGAAAAATCATGTTTCCGTCATTTCCCGTAACTATGGTTCTGGAAAACAACTAGGTCCACGATACAACTATTCAAAAAACATTGTAGAAGTGACATATGCCGTTCGTAGATAGCTGCAGTGACTTGACTTCAAACTACAGTACAGCAGAAATATAGATAAACGAGGTACTACGTTACGGAGTACAAAATTTTAATGAACCATAGTTGTGTTCCAGGACCATAGTTAATGGCGGCAGTTTTTTCGAATTAGCACTATTTGTAAAGTCATTCTTCAATTCTATCGAACATCCCAGTAAAGTTTCTCAGTACATAAATCCTCTCACTAAACTTTGTGATCACGTCGGTGGCCATATTGAACAACTGCACCTATTTCCATTACACATTACACATTGTTATAGCTGAGGCAAACATGTACAAATTAATCAGTCTTAATATCATATCTATCGTCCTACATGATGCTGAATGACTTGTGGATTGTTGAAGTCACTTGAGAAATGTAAGAAGTGTTACGGTATACTTTTTACATATGGTTTGCCATTCCGATGGTAGGAGACAAAAAAAATTCGTAGAAACTTTGCGTAATAGTAACATTTCGTTCAAAATACTTTTCCAGCAAAGTTATTCTCAAATTATACCTGAAGTGCATTCTAACAAGGACTGAATATTTTCAAACACCCTGTATATATGACTACCTACTGGTTGCATTTAAGATGCAGCTTAAGGCAACTATTTCATGTTCTAAAGGCAGAATTCAGAATTTATACCTGTTCTACTGTGTGCTATTTATCTCTCAAAGCCGGATAAGGAACAGCAATAACTTAAGTGTAACTACCCTCGCGGATGAATCTCCCAAACATAAAGTTTCTGCAAGCCGCTATAACCAGCTACAGCCAAGTATAATTTTAAAGTGGCTGCTCTTATTTGCTACTCCCTGCTTCTGAGTGCAACAGACATTGTACAAGAGTTATTTTATTACTGCATTTCTTTTATTTGCTTGTTTGTGTGAAGTACATAGACTCAAACCCTAAACAGAAGAATTGGACATTCCGAGGAAACATATATGGCAAAACCAGTCGTCTGCAAAGACTTTAATAAAATGTTACGCTCTTCCATTTAATATTATGTTCTTTACTTTTTGTTATTATAATGAACGTAAAAGAATTCAAGTTGGGGGATAAGTTATACAGAGACATAATTTTATTTTTACTTCAATTTTTATTGTACCTGAGTTTTTGAATGTACTTCACTCCCACCCCCTCTACTAGTAATTTTCCAACACAGAACCAAGCGTATACAGTCAAAGTCGCCTTACGATCAAAGTAAACACAAACAGTCCTGAGTTAGTGAGTATAGTACGTTCCAGAAATATGTTCGCTTTCAATATTGAATCATAGTCTCGCACAGGCACTGTTGTCCGTTTGCCTATGTCACATCCCGGTTTCCCCCACCCGCTTCTGCCCGTCCCTTTGTAAAGGCTAGTGGCTGGCTCTCTTAGCTCTTCCCTGAAAACATTAATTTATGTTAGGAACTGGACATCTACGTAATATTATACAACTGTTTAAAATAACTTAAATAAAAGGGTCTAGTTAAGTAATTTCCTCAGGTTGCGGATAGAGGAGACGGCCTCCAGATATGGAGGGTAGCTGCGAATATATTGAATAAGCAGTCGTGGACAGCCGATAAGGGGTGGTCCTCCAGCTTGGGGGTTGGGCGAAGGGCTAACAACCCATCACCGTAAAAAACAGCTTGTTACGAATTCCTACAGTAAGCCTCGGAATAGGACTGATTCTCTGGCACGACCACAGCAAAGGAATAAGGTTTTGAGATTTGGCACTTGGAACGTAACTAGTCTTTATAGAACAGGAGGGGTAACATTAGTAGCAAAAGAACTAGCTAGATATAGAATAGACTTTGTGGGAGTACAAGAGGTTAGGTTAGATGGGAATGGCATATCACAAATAGGAGATTACTTGTTGTATTATGGGGAAGGAAACAATAATCACCAATTAGGAACAGGATTCTTTGTACATAAAAGAATAAAATCAGCAGTAAAAAAGGTCGAATTTATCAGTGACAGGTTATCATATTTAGTACTTAAGGGTAGATGGTGCGACATCATAGTTATAAATGCTCATGCCCCAACAGAAGAGAAAGACGACTATATAAAGGATAGCTTCTATGAGGAATTGGAACATACTTTTGATCAGTTCCCTAGATATCATATGAAAATTTTATTGGGGGATTTCAACGCTAAAGTAGGACGGGAGGATATTTTTAGACCAACTATTGGAAAAGAGAGCCTACACGCAATTAGTAGTGACAATGGAGTTAGATTAGTCAACTTTGCCACATCGAAAAATTTAATTGTCAAAAGTACAACATTCCCCCATAAGGATATACATAAATATACTTGGACTTCTCCAGATGGATTGACACACAACCAAATAGATCACATCTTGATAGATAAACGGAGACATACTAGTATAGTAGATATTCGAACTTTCAGAGGTGCAGACTGTAATTCTGACCATTATTTGGTGATTGGAGAATTAAGAGAAAGATTATCAGTAGCCAAGCGAGTAGAGCAACAAGTTAATATTACTAAATTCAATATTTTGAAATTAAAGGACGAGGAAGCTAAGCAAAATTATCAGGTCGAAATTTCGAATAGGTTTGCCACTTTAGAAAGTTCCGACGAAGTTGAGAAAGAATTAGATGTTAATAGCGTGTGGGAAAATATCAGAGATAGTATCAAAATTGCAGCTGAGCAGAGCATAGGTTATTATGAAACTAAGAAAAAGAAACCGTGGTTTGATGAAGATTGTTGCATGGTAGTAGAAAGAAGGAAACAGGCAAAATTGAAATTCTTACAGGATCCAGGTGAGGATAATAGAGATAATTATTTCAATGAAAGACGGGAAGCAAGTCGTACACTTAGGAATAAAAAGAGAGGTTACTTGTACTTGAAGGAAAAACTGAATGAGGTAGAAACAAATAGTAAGAATAAAAACATTCGAGATTTATATAAGGGTATAAAGGAATTTAAGAACGGATATCAGTCAAGGGTAAACGTGATCAAGGATGAGAATGGTGACTTGCTTGCAGACTCTTCATCAATCCTAAACAGATGGAAAAACTATTTTGCGCAACTACTAAATGTACATAGGCCAAATAGAAATGATCGGGACGATATTGAAATACAAACTGCTGAGCCATTTATACCCGAACCCACGATTTCAGAAGTCGAAATTGCGATAGAAAATCTGAAAAAGTACAAGTCTCCAGGTATCGATCAAATTCCAGCAGAATTAATACAAGAGGGTGGAAGTGCATTATATAGCGAAATTTATAAACTTGTACTTGCTATTTGGGAAAAGGAAATTGTACCAGAACAATGGAAGGAGTCCATAATTGTACCTATTTTTATAAAGGGGGACAAAACCAACTGTGGTAACTTTCGAGGAATATCACTTTTGTTGACGTCGTACAAAATTTTGTCCAATATTCTTTTGAGGAGATTAACTCCGTACGTAGATGAAATTATTGGGGATCATCAGTGCGGTTTTCGGCGTAATAGATCGACTATTGATCAGATTTTTTGTATTCGGCAGATAATGGAGAAAAAATGGGAGTATAAGGGTACAGTACATCAGTTATTCATAGATTTCAAAAAGGCATATGACTCGGTTAAGAGGGAAGTATTATATGATATTCTTATTGAATTTGGTATTCCCAAGAAACTAGTTCGATTAATTAAAATGTGTCTCAGTGAAACATACAGCAGAGTCCGTATAGGTCAGTTTCTATCTGATCCTTTTCCAATTCACTGCGGGCTAAAGCAGGGAGATGCACTATCACCTTTACTTTTTAACTTCGCTTTAGAATATGCCATTAGGAAAGTTCAGGATAACAGGCAGGGTTTGGAATTGAACGGGCTACATCAGCTTCTTGTCTATGCAGATGACGTGAATATGTTAGGAGAAAATACACAAACGGTTAGGAAAAACACGGAAATTTTACTTGAAGCTAGTAAAGCGATCGGTTTGGAAGTAAATCCCGAAAAGACAAAGTATATGATTATGTCTCGTGACGGGAATATTGTACGAAATGGAAATATAAATATTGGAGATTTATCCTTCGAAGAGGTGGAAAAATTCAAATATCTTGGAGCAACAGTAACAAATGTAAATGACATTCGGGAGGAAATTAAACGCAGAATAAATATGGGAAATGCGTGTTATTATTCGGTTGAGAAGCTCTTATCATCCAGTCTGCTGTCCAAAAATCTGAAAGTTAGAATTTATAAAACAGTTATATTACCGGTTCTTCTATATGGCTGTGAAACTTGGACTCTCACTCTGAGAGAGGAACATAGGTTAAGGGTGTTTGAGAAAAAGGTGCTTAGGAAAATATTTGGGGCTAAGCGGGATGAAGTTACAGGAGAATGGAGAAAGTTACACAACACAGAACTGCACGCATTGTATTCTTCACCTGACATAATTAGGAACTTGAAATCCAGACGTTTGAGATGGGCAGGGCATGTAGCACGTATGGGCGAATCCAGAAATGCATATAGAGTGTTAGTTGGGAGACCGGAGGGGAAAAGACCTTTAGGGAGGCCGAGACGTAGATGGGAGGATAATATTAAAATGGATTTGAGGGAGGTGAGGTATGATGATAGAGACTGGCTTAATCTTGCACAGGATAGGGACCGATGGCGGGCTTATGTGAGGGCGGCAATGAACCTTCGGGTTCCTTAAAAGCCATTTGTAAGTAAGTTAAGTAATTAAATGTCACGTGATTTCCTCCCTTTCTACGGCCCTGCTACATAACCACTTGGACGGACATTAGATAGCATGTCTGAGTAAATTTATCTTTGCGGATCGGGCAGAAGTGAAGATTGAATTGTAGTACGTAAGGTACTCTGTTATATTTCAACATGAGCAGGATTATGGCTCCCCATGTCAGCTGAATTGAGTGCTTTGCATTATTTCTTTTGGAGTTACTGTAAAACAGTAAGATATGTTTAATGACGTCTTCGATAATATACACAAAAGAATATAAGCCTGTAACGAAATGAACGGTCACTATTTTCAACAATTTGTTTAAATATCCAGATTTTGATTGTTTCTCAACTGCATGCACTCTCCATATTGTATGCTAATGTGATGTAGACAGTATAATGTACACTGCATAATGAATACGTCCGAATGGATAGCGCAATTCGTGAGTAAAAATACTCATTGTTAATACAGTACTGTGTTTTGATTAAACAAAAACCTAACGAAAATTATCAAACTCAAAATCGCGATATTTCCTAGTTTACGTAAATGGATGAACTACTTTTCTTCCCTCCTATACCAAATAAAGTGATTTGTTTGTATTTTACGCCAGTATCATAGAACTCCAGTCGCGGAAAGGGGTAGGAAACGGTGTTTCCGGTTCTCAACCGTTAATCCGAAGGTATACCCAGGTTAATATTAGCATTGTTAGTAAAAATAAAATGATGTCACTGTATAACATGCCGCCTGTGTACGTGAAATAACCCTGCAGGTTTTAGAGAAAGTAGCCTGTGTTGTATGTAACAAAAATTGTAGTACCATATTGCTGGGAAGATCGTAGTTTTTTTTTTTTTTCAAGAAAAAAGAAATCCTGCCACCAAATGTTTAATACCCTCTTATTCGGTAACTATTGCGAGTAGGATCGTGATGTTTATCCATATCGATAGAAAATCTAATAAATAATCATTTATCTGCCTGGCGTATTTCAGTAGCTTGGACGGTATTCGTATAAATTTAATTTAAAAACCACTAAAGAATGCGAGCAGATTGTAACGTTGTAGTCGGAAAGGAAGTAGTTCACCTTGGGAGACAAACCTGATTTCGTTGACTTCTTACATATGTAGTATTAAGCCACCGGCGTGGTTCAGTCAGTTAAGGCGCTTGCCTGCCGATCTGAAGTTGCGTTCGGGCGCGGGTTCGATCTCCGGTTGGGCTGATTACCTGGTTGAGTTCTTTCCGAGGTTTTCTATGGCGCATCCTCGGCCTCATCTCGCCAAACACCATCTCGCTACTACCAATCTCATCGACGCTAAATAACCTCGTAGGTGATACAGCGTCGTTAAGTTTCCAACTAAAAAAAATACATTATATATTACGAGAAAAAAAGGGCAGTGTTAGCGACGATGGTGCCAGGCTGCTGAAAATTCTAACTTAACTTTCCAATTAACCAGGCATTTAATCACAAACTTGAACAAAGGGTTCTGCACGATCCTGTTTTTTGTTGTATTTACAGCTATTTTTGTCACACCTTGAAAGTTAGAATTCCCACACAGAAACTTGTTGTTAGGGAAACCATACTTCACAATATAAAACTATACTGAAATAGACCCATTACAGTGCACTTATTGTCACTTATTTACCATTACAGTATAGTTTTGCGAAGGTTTTGGTTTAATATTGCTCTAAATTTTCAATGCAAAATATATTGATATATTATCTCGTAAAGAAATATGTTGATGTTTGCGGTTTTTCCAAGAATTTATAAATGTTAACGCTTAAATTAGTGGGAATAGGCTGTGTAGTGTTATGCATTCAAAAACGGTAAGTAAATTTACAGTATATTGTTAAAATGCTTTGTGCTAGAAAATATACGGAAATCAGAAGCTGAACGGAAGAGAACGTAGCAAAACTTATAGGGCCGTATTCATAGACATTCTTAGCGCGGGGTTCCGGTGGATGATCAGCGAACTAACGTTTTTCGTATTCATAAACCAGTGTTAGAGATATGATATGATATGAATCCTGTACAACTAACCAGTCGACAGCCGAGGCTAGTTTAGCACGCTCGTAGCGCAGGCTAGCGAAATATCTATGAATAGGACCCATATTCTTTATATTATTTAATTAACTACTACTGTTGCCTTATCTGATTTATTCCAATTTTGTACTTATTTATATTTCTCAATTTAATTATATTTCATTATATATTATTTAACATCCAGCCTTGATTTATTTCTGCTTGCTTCTGTTGTGCCCATTTCTGATACCAAATTTTGTTACACTAATTCTGACACCAGTATTTATTATACCATATCTGACACCAATATTTTATTATACCAATTCTGACACCATAATTTACTGTTGAGCTCTATCATATCTGACACCAGTAATTTGTTGTGCCACTTGCCACGACAAGGGCGGATGGCTTATCTTTGAGATAATCGCGAGTTATAATCTCTATCAAGATAACACAAGCGAATCAGACACTGCGTTATACTTTATAAATTGTACTTGCTTATGGATGGGAAGGATTCCTACTTAGAATGTGATCGCAGGCTTTTGGAAATATCACAAGTGTAGAAATTCACTATTACTAAGTTTATTAATAAAATATCAAGTTACTACAAATAAATTATTAAATATTGAGATTGAAAGGTTTAGAAAGTATGAAATTTGCTGTTAATTTCAAAATACCAAGATGAACTAGTTACATGAAAAGTCCACAGAATGATCTGATGAGTTTACTTACAATAGATAGTAGGGTGAACCCTGATTTTGTTCTCAGTTGATCTCATTTTCGATGCCATTTTTAGAACTTCTTCCTGGACTTCGGGAAGTTACGAGCGTTAATTCATGACCGCTATCTTGACCAATAACTAATGACGGCGTTTTCGACGTTTCATGTCCTTTTATAAATTCTCGAACCGCGTCCTTTGTGACGTAACAGAGTGACGCTATTTTACCCGCGAATCTTCTAAAAAGACGGTATTGCATTCACTAAACACCACGCTTCTGATTCTTAACCATTATTTTAAATCGGCGTTTCCGGTCGTCACTTAGAACAATACAGATTTAAGGAACTCTCACGACTGAATCTCTGTTTTTAGATTTACCAGTAACCAATAGAAATTGATGTCTCGCGAGAGACGCGGCACGTTATATGTCATCTGTTGCTAAGACGGACTTCGTGATAAAAATGTAAAATGCAAGCGTACGCATTTCTACCTGGTTCAAGGACTGGACTATGACTTTGTTGACGTTAACTAAACTGTGTCGAAACAGGAAGCGATCTCTATCTATGTCAAAGGCATGTTTGAATCTTTTAATAAGTTCGATTTTATTACTTTAAAATAAAGTGAAAATATATTGCTTATGGTCAAAACAAGGTTATGATTGCTTATCATAATCCTTGGGCACAACACTTCCACTGCGCTATGTTCTTCAAATCCATAACACCTTCTACATCTGACTCAGTAGACGTAATTAATATGCTTTATGAGGCATTTCACAGATGGTTTTTCAGAGAGTGGTTTCATTGATGTGTGCTGTGGAAAGATTTCTATGTTTCATTCTTGCTCAATCACTAAGTGCCATAGTCATAGACGTTCTTAGCGCAGGCTTCCGGTGGATGATCAACGAACTAAAGTTTTTCGTATTCATAAAACAGTGCTAGCGATATGATATGAAATGAATCCTGTACAAGTAATCAGTCGATAGCCGGGGATAGTTGAACACGCTCGTAGCGCGGGCTAGTGAAATGTGTATGCATAGCACCCTAAATATATCAGACAATATTCATGCACAAGTTTGTTTTCTGTTTTTCCATTACAACCATTTCTAACTGTTGAGATTTTTGTCTCTGTAATTTTCCAATCGTTTTATGTTTATATTTTTATTTATACTTATGTTCCTGTTTATGATTTATTTATTCTCCCTGTACTTTATTTTTAGGCCTATGCTTATTTCTGGCGGTGTGGCAGAAAAGGCTTTATAGCGTTAATTCCACTAGATTAAATAAATAAATTCAGTAAACAAATACACGGTCAGCTCGAAGTATTACACGGCATTGAATGTCGTATACGACTCTACAGCCCACGCTTGTTAGTCCCAGAAAACTTAGATTTACTTTTTATCGGGAACGGCAGATTTTTTCTACCGAAAACAATTGAATGCCAGACTTGATTGCGGAAGCGAAGGTCATTGAAATTTGTTGGCTAGGCGGATATTACAAGCCAGTTCTTCAATCTGTGGCTTTAGTAATGACCTTATTTCCGTCTGCAGCGGAAAGGTCATTCGCCATTTAAGAACTACCGCAAAACACTTGGCGCGTCTTTCTTTATGAACTTGTTTTCGTCAAAGATATAAAAACTCCAAAGAAGATTTTTATGTGCTACGGATCCAATTTATAGTGTATTTCTTCAGGTCTACCACTTCTGGGTGGCTGCGTTTAACGCTACGAATGTATCGATTTTCCACCTACGCATTTGAAGGACAAGGACTGACCAAATGTTGTAATATTTCATTGCTCTCGGCACACAACCAATACTTCACTCAAGATTCTGTTTACTTGGAGGTGATAACAGCATTGTCATTAGTCAAAAGCAACTGTCAGTCACTATATAGAGCTCAGATACGAGATTCAATCATATTCAAGAGTGATTTGGAACACATACGTACGAACTCAAGAGTTAACTTGCTTTAACACTTCATTTTCATTATTATGGTGGAGTTAAAACCATCAGGCCTTATCTTCCACTCAGCCAGAAACAGAAGACGCCGATACAATATTGCAAGTTAAAGGGGATGATGGGTGATATTTCTATTTTCTACGTTTTTCAAGCTACGCCCTTGATTGGTGAAGTTTATTTCTGTGAGTCAATTATTAGTTTCTATTTTCTTTTAAATTTGAAACCTCCAAAATAAAATTTATCGCTCAGTTTTCAATAAAACTTTTTTTTTTTTTTTTTTTTTTTTTTTTTTTTTTTTTTTTTTTTTTTTTTTTTTTGCAAAATCAGTTACATATTGAGAAAAGAAAACATCACGCATTAGTTTTCCTATATCTTTACTACAAAATGGGGACAATTTTTATAACCACAGCATACCTAAAAATAGAAAATTTCCATTTCCACTATTAATATTTCATTTTTATTTAAAAACTGTTGATTTAAATATATTAACAATATGTTATTTTGTTAGCCACAGCTTACAGAACATGCAGTAAGAACTTCATGTTCCTATTATCAATATTGTAAGAGTCTTTACATTTCAAACCTGATCAAATGTGCTGAGGAAGAAGTGTTAAAAAACAGCTTGTAAAACTTAGAAGGAATTGAAGTTCAAGGGTGCAGACATTTATATATTGCGTAATTTTTATGCTTTTGAGCGTCGCACAGCATTGAAACTTACTTAACGTGTAAATAAGAGATTGATGTTTCACTTTTACAAGAAAACGAAAATGCGATTTTGGATTCAAAATGACCAAAATTTCACCTTTCACCTTTAATATCAAAGTTAAAGTTAAAAATTACAGACTAATATTTAAAGAACATTCAAAGATTAAAATACATAATTATACAAGTACAAGTTCAGTACAATAGTGCAATCATACTAAATAAAAATTACAGATTATAAAATATAAAAGTTATTCTCGATTAATATTACTGTAAGCAAGGAATTAGTGAACTTAATTATTCAATAGTACAAATTGATAATTACAAATCGAGAAATAAATTATAACAACATAACACTTACAGGGAATGTTATACAGAGTGTTTCCGGGCTAGTGTTACAAACTTTCAGGGATGATGGGGAAGGGCACATGTATCAATTTGAGATAAGGAATCCTGGTCCGGAAATGACCGAGTCGAAAGTTACAAGCAAAAATAGTTGTGTATAAAAGGAATGATTTTATTCCTCTATACGCCTTATTTATGTGTACTTATCTATACATCATACACATACTGTATTCATCTGACGTTTACGTTGTCTACCTACAGTATTCCTTTCAGTGCGATGTCTGAGGGGTGGGGACAGTAAACTACACTAAAGCATAGATCATATATATCCAAATTGCTCGGCGTTATTGGCTTTGACGGTAACAATTTTTGTCAGGTTTACTATGCTGACATCTAGTTGTTGCATAAGGAGTCACGTCATAACTCCCATTTTAATTGCATTAGCGACTGTACTGCCATCTCGATTTCGTTTACGGCGGACGGGTGGCGATCCTGGCGGTTGTTCTCTTCAAAGTGCA
Source organism: Periplaneta americana (assembly GCF_040183065.1). Taxonomy (NCBI): domain Eukaryota; kingdom Metazoa; phylum Arthropoda; class Insecta; order Blattodea; family Blattidae; genus Periplaneta; species Periplaneta americana. Next base: position 71,632,643 of record NC_091117.1, on the reverse strand, counting down.
ACCAATTTTAACATAGGAATGAGCAATCTATATGTGATCTGGGACTAAAGCAATGCAGATAACGTAATGTGTAATGGACACGGTCGGTCCGGCTATGCACGTCTGTAGACAGCAGTGTATGTGTACAAGTTGCAGTGTGCTGTCGATCAGTCCTAGTGAAATGGAGGAGTACACGAGAGCGGAATATGCAGACCTGACTTTCGAATAAGGATGAGCCAAAGAGAACAGTAGACAAGCACACAGATTGAATCTTTCCAAGTACCCACGTAGGAGACATCCAGCCCATACCATCTTTCCACGACTGTTCCAAAGGTTAAGGGAAGGAGGGCACGTGGTGCGAAATTACAATTCCATTTCCACACAACTATTTTTGCTTATAACTTTCGACTCAGTCATTTCCGGACTAGGGTTCCTTATCTCAAATTGATACATGCGCCCTTCACCATCATACTTGAAAGTTTGTAACACCAGCCCGGAAACACCCTGTATACAGAGTGAAACATAAGTAATGTCATTAATTTCAGGGCGTCATTCTTTCAGTTACTTCAAACAAAATGTTTGAATATAATTTTGTTCGATTTTCCTTCCTTTTCGAGATAAATTTTTTTTATATGAATTATCTCATAGCGTGTTTTGGGAAAGTCATTGATTTAATTCCCAATATATTCGTTCAATTTAAGAGAGCAGCGTATTATGGTAATTAATGGTTGAAAGAATTGTAGTTTTGTCCCTGAAATGTGCAGAAATTTGATCCGAACAAATGTAACGTTTAAAAATTCATTTGCAAAAAAAAAAGTTACATTGTACGTGTCAATTATATCAATTTAATATTGCAGAACTCGTGATCACAAATCAAACGAGTTGTCGCTAAGGTCTGTAGCTATTCTCGAAGCCGAGATATTACTGAGAGAGGCTGCGCGGCACTGCCAATTTTGTACACACCTTCGTCATGGCGCCGTCGTGCCCGCAGAAGGAACAAGTAACGTTATCGGGCACGTTCACAGTCACATAAGTTACATTTGTTATTGGCCTAATTATGTGGCTCAGTCTTCTTATAGTACACATTTGAAATATTCAAATTTTTTCACTACGAATCTCGGAACTCACTACTATGCGAGCAAAGCGTATTCTACTTCAAACGTTATGCACACCTGTGCCAATCACCTTTATGAAGAATGTGCACAATTTATCAGCTAATATGGCTTGAACTATAGGCCTTCTAACACGCATCCCACATTTGTTGACATTTGAAGTTTTACAAACTGTCTTCCAGAATTCTAGGTAATAATACATATCACCGACTTCTCGTCGTTTTCTTCTATTGTAACTCCTTTGGGCTACCACATCGAGGACCATTCGTTGCATACATATTATATTTTGAAATTTAAGATTAACTTCATATACAACTTGCTTCGAGTCTATTTATATCACAGACCATTTCAGTAAATAATTTAACACAACAACAATACTTTCGTTCTAATTACAGCTACAAACTGTAATTATTACAAGCAAACAAAGACCGACAGATGTTTATTTCTCACGCATTGCTCATTAAATTGACAGATGTTACGAACTATTATTACATCTACTAAATTACAATAATTTTAATGAGTCTATTGAAGTGTCCCTTTTTGCACAGGATTCGTATATTTCGATAAACTGACTGATTAAACTATCATATTGTTAAAATTTAATTTTATCCGTAGACCCATAGAGGATCAAGGTGATGTCCACATATCTCACAAGGAAACTGTCCCAGGTCGTGTAGCTTAAATTTAATGAAAATGTATATCATTTAAGCTCATTTTCGTTCGTTAAGAAAAATGGTGATAGTCGTTCGTTTCCCTTTTTCTCATGTACGAAATGTAATGTCTTCAAAGTCGTTGCTACTTATACCGCTTCTTGCTCACATTTGGATCCTCATAGCTCCGTGACACCGTATCACAACTCTCACTTTAATGCTCTAGTCAATTTTTCTCTTAATTCACATTAATAAAGTAGTAGTGCAATCCATAGCATCTTTCACTCATTCGTACACCGTCCAAATCCATAGGTATGCAGCAGGAAGTTTATGAACACGACTGTACAACTATGCTTTCAAGAACCGAAAGGAGAATTTGGGCCTAAAGTAAAAGAACGTGTAGATAAAGATAAGCCAATTAATATCGTGGTCAATGCAAGTAGTTTCGGTAAAGTGACAAAAACTTACGTGAGAAGATGGTTAAGAGATTTATTTCTCCCGGATGTTAAGAAAGGCTCACTATTACTTCTGGATTCCGGGAGTGGTCAGATAGATGACACTATATTTACTTTTATGGTCGACCATGCCGAAATGTAGTAATTATACACCTGGTAGTAGCCCTTTAATGCACATCATTAAAGTACATCTGTTCATTATAGTTCAGTTTTTCAGCCAATGAGAAATCTCCATTGTACCACTATAAAACCGCCAGTATAGATTATTCTCGGATATGAAATCGAAAGACAATTACCGAAACGTCACGGAGGCTGGAAATCCAATACTGTCGCAGAAGGTTATGTTCTGTTATTATAATAATTAGCGCTAATTGTAAATAATAGACAAAAAAATTCAATTTGTCATCTCGTTTTTCAATTCTAAATCAATTTCCAGCTTATATTAAGATTAATGTTCATGTTATTCTCTAAATTATATCAAGGTCAATGACATTTGTTCCTCGGAAGAAATCAATACTTTCGCGTCTCCGCACATCTCACAATTTAGAAGGTCAGTTCCGCTCTTCACTTAGATAACCATAACATGAATACTTATGAATAATTTCAAGTTAGAAATATGGTCGAGCATAAAAAGTAGCATGAAACTTGCCTATAATGGTAATTAAGACGCTCGTATGAAAATAACGGATCAGCCCTCCTTTACAGTAAATGACAGGAAAATTGTGGCATTTTTTGCACTCCACGCTTGATTAAAAGTACACGAAACATGTTCAAAAAGTATTCTGCTAATTTACTGAAATGTGTTGAAGATATGACACATAAGTTTGATAACTTTGGAAACCTGATTTCTAAGCCTGATGTAGTACAGAGATTTACTAGCCTCATTCAGGATGAAGTTTGTTTTGCATCTACTTGTAATTCTGATTGTAAAAGATATTTGGTTTCATTGTTCACAAGAGTGCTGATTCATGCAAGATTGCGAAGAATGAATGAAAAACTGTCAAGTGGTGACAACAAAAAGGAAGAAAAGAAAATGAAAGAAGTTCTGCATCAATAAACTGGGGTATTATATAATATAATTTCATATTATATTTATGCTATTTTATGTTAGCAGTTTATTGGTGCAGATGGTTTTTGTTTTCTTTTTTTTTTACATCAGAAGACATATCTTCATTCAGTTTTCTGAGTCTTGTCTGAAGTTGGATCTTTTCCGAGCAGTGATAGATCAAGTCTTAATTTCCAAGCATTCGCTGGTAGGTGACACCAGTCACTTTTGGCTCAGATTATTTGTTCACTATGTTCTGAGCCATAGTGGATCAAGTCACCAAAGCATTGCATTAATTAATATCACAATTGTTTATACTCGTATTTTATAAATCTAGAATTTGAGAATGGAGCAATAAAATTATTGCTAGTGAAATTAGATAATCCACTAGAGCAGGTTTGTCCTGCACCGTGGCGTCGTAGTCTAACGCTTCGTGTCTAGGACTCGCGTTAGGAATGCACGCTGGTTCGAGTCTTCATATGGGAAGAAATTTTCTTTTGAAAATTCGGCCAGTGTATGGGACCGGTGCCCACCCAGCATTGTGATGCACTCGGGGAGCTACGATAGATAGCGAAATCCGGTTACGAAAGCCAGCTCTAACGGCCGGGGGGATCATCGTGCTAACCACACGATACCTCCATTCTGGTTGGATGATCGTCCACCTCTGCTTCGGCATGGGATCGTGAGGCCAACAGCCGGCTGGTCGGTCTGGGCTCTTCACGGGTTGTAGCGCCACGGATTATTATTATTTCATTATTATTACTATAGCAGGTTAACTTCAAGTCCTATTATCTCAAAACTACAGCTCACGGAAATGATCCACTTTAGCTCTGAACGCCTCATTTATTTGTACAAGACAATAAGAATACAGCATTGCAGGCTCCTATTTCTACTGAGGATGATTTGAAATTCTTTTCTTCATAACAGAATAATAACTATAATGATTAATCCAGACATTTAAGAAAATGAAATAAACTGACTTTAAATATTTTTTCAAGAAATAATCTCTGATTTCGAACAGACTTAAGTATACATATGATTTTTTTTTACACTTTCCTGTGATGTTAATTATATTATATTAATTATATTATTCTACTAATAGTGAACTTAGGATCATTAAATCTTTTCTGTATTCCAATAAAACAGTGGAAGTTAATTGTAACAAAATATCTTGTATTTTTATGAAAAAAAAATATATTGTTACTTAAAAAAAATTTAATGCATTCTCACCACAACAGATTTGGTTGGTCATGTCTAATTCATTTCATATTTCAGAGCCCTTCTCCTACCTTCACTTCCTGGGATATCATGTTCTGAAAAGCCTGATGATTTTGGCTTAAGATATTTATTTCAAAAAAATAAATAAATAATTTTAATAGGGATGGTTACATTTCAACCATTGATATAAATAGTAATATAACGGAGAGAATTTGTAAATAATTCACGTGGAAATATAAGTAATTATCGGCGGAAGTCTTGAAATTGTAAATAATACTACTACAGAGTAGAAGTGAAGTTTCCCGCAATATTTTTGCTTGATTGAGGCACTCCACACGTAGGTACGAGAAGCTTCTTGACAGTTTACACTTAATCCTGCTTATGCACACCTCTCAAATATTTTCTAAGCCCCATGCGCAGGGTATATCAAATCCGTAGCTTAATACGATCGTTTTAATATGCTACTTTATACTTATGAAGACTAGAAATGATTAGCGGGAGTTAAGAAATCCAGTTGAATAAAATTCATCCTAGTTTTTTTAGTTACGTTAAGCTGCATATTTTAACACATTTTACAATTTAATTCCAGCAAATAGTGAATTGAGATATACTAAAATCTCATTCAAATACTTAATAACTTAGAAATCAAAAACTTCCTCGCACATAAACTGTTAATTTTATAGTTGTATAGTTATATACAATCGCCTACTTAATGAGAAGGCAACTTCACTGACACTGGTGTGTTGCGTGCAGTCGCAATCCGGCAGGCATTCACTATTTATGAAATTAAAATCATTATAGGCTACAAGAAAAGAAGTTTAGTCAACTCTCCGAAGACAAGTCTGAACCTTATAACTGACACCTTAAGGCATCACTCATAAGGCAACTAAGCCAGGAGATAATGGAGTAGGGTGACCAGTTTCTTTTCCCCATCATTGCTTACATCACTGTCAGTAACATATTACACTAAACAAACTTCAGACGTATACAAACAATTGAAGGGGAAAAGTTGAAAATGGACGTAACCTCTTAGGTACCACATATGCGAGAGGAGGGGAATGTGATCAAACTGATCACAGGACAGGACGAAGAAGAAATAGCGGAACGTATAAATCTGCACATTGAAAGGAACTTTGTCATTTTGCAGTGCAGGTGTTCGTTTGCTGTTCGATGACTAAGGCAAGTGAAAGCCGTCGGAAGAGATGCCACGAATTCTAAATCTGCAAATTGAAAGATTCTGTCTTTTCGCAATGCGACTAGAGACGAGTAACCTTGCCCATGTAACGGGTAATTTATAGAAACTGAACCAGAGCATTTATGTCGTTTTATCAGAAATTAGGGAACTTAATTGGGAAGGGCATGTAGATCCGCGGCCCATTCCTCTTATGGCTCATTCCGACATTTGTCTTCGCGTCTTACGAAAACCACGGAAACACCTGTCTTCTCTGGGTTTGACCAGCCCATTTTACAGCGTGGCATCTCCCCGTCACTTGACTAGTGACGTCATACCGGCTATCGAGTGGGGGGAAAGATATCCATGACAGCAACTTCTGCAGACTTAAATATATTGTACCATGGATGAATATAGGCTATAATAGGATGCGAAACTGCGGTCAGCACCATCTGACCGAAGGGGGTTCAAATAAATGATCAGCTCACGAAGTCGTGGGTGGTGAACATTAGAAGTACGTGTTGGATAGATTACGCAAAGTTCTCTATTTATCCGTTCGTTCGAGACGAACAGACGATGGTCGAGAAGACAAAATGGCAGCCAGGAACTTGCTAATGAATGGACATAAAGTGATACTAAGTATGTGTATAAGCAGTGTATGTGATGTTCATGGACGTTGTAAAAATAGTGTTGTTGAATGTATTGTAACGTAGTGGTAATATATTAAATTGAAGTAGTTTTTGCAGACTTTTCCATTGCGCTGTACACTAAATACCCAAAGAATACAATCCTAATTATCTAATTTTTTGCTTTATTTTCTGTCTCTGTTTGGTTATATTTTAATTGGGTAGTGTAAAATAGATCGTGTCTTTTATCTTCCTGTTGGCTTCGGTAAGAAATTTCAGTGGAAGATGGTGTGAGAAATAAAAATGTAAATGTTTTATTTGAAATTGTGTTAGTTGTGAATATCGATGAGGGTGGGAGAGAAGGAATATTTTCTGCATACTTTAACATTTTCGTCACCAGGTGCGCTGCTAAATGCATTTAGTAATTAGTTTTTGTTTTCGCTACTTGGTGCGCTGCTATATGTAATAAGTTCTCCACCGTCCAACAGTTGGCAGCAAGATCAGTTCCTACATTAGTGTCTCTAGCATGTGTTACGGGAAACTCAGTAAGTTTCGCATCGTATTGTATACTCGTCCATGATTGTACTTGCAATATCGGTGTGGAAAAAGTAGCATGGCTAGTAGCGTGTGTTTCTTCTTACTGGGTGGCCGTTTTCCCTTTTCTCAGACAAGAGCGGTGAGGGTGGAAGGCAGGGAGGGAATGAAAGTCTTCTCTCTAAGATTTGCCATGTGGAGGGCTAACTAGAGAATAAGAGAGTCGAGGCAGGATCGCGAGGAGCATAAATAAAGGAATCACAACAATTTATTTTGGTGATTTTTTTAGTTGGTTATTTAACGACGCTGTATCAACTCCTAGATTATTTAGTGTCGATGATATTGGTGATAGCGAGATGAGGCCGAGGATTCGTCATAGATTATCTAGCATTCACATTATGATTGGGGAAAACCTCGGAAAAACCCCATCATGTAATCAGCCCAAGCGGAATTCGAACCCGCGCCCAAGTGTAACTTCAGATCGGCAGGCAAGCGCCTTAACCGACTGAGCCATGCCAGTGACATTTTGGGTGAATAATTTAAGAAAAATGCATCGAGATATAAAAATATTATATGAGGTAAACCTCCCTAAGTTCGCCACCTTAAACAAATTTATTTTTAAATTGGTGATGAAATCATATTTTGAAGGTATAAAAAATTGCGTTGCAGTATTGAGACTGAAGAGCATCTTAAATAAAAATGTCGTAAAGAAAAAGGTAGGCCTACTCCTTTTCGTTCAAAAACAAACGAGACAGGGTGATGCAACAGGCGAAGTTAGGACGCATGTGTTCCCTTATTTCGCCGTTTGTGTGCCTGTTGTAAATTCAGATTATATTTTAATATCATCAGAGTACAGATGTAATAAGCTTTAATGCACAAAAAAATGGTCTAGTAGAAATTAAACAAAGTTTTGTCAATAATAAATTATCACAGGATTAATAACTTTAGTATTACTTTACCTATAAAATATCCAAAATATCACCTTTAAATACTAAGGTCAAATTTTAATCAGTTATTTAATTAAACTGACAACTGTTTAAAATGCTTTCAGAGAAGTAGTAACGAATGATCCTAAGTTGGCCATGGAAGAAGCTGCAGTGACGAACTTAAGATCAGTTCCAACATTTGATAATAAAGACATAAAGTAGAACATCACTATAGTAAGTGTAATTCTAAATATACAGCCAGAAAGTACACAAAATAGGCTTTAAAATGATATATTACACTCTGAAAATGTATTACTTATTCCGTTGGATGAAACGGATACTTACGGAGCAAATCTTATACCGGCAACCACACAATATGGCGACTACCTCACAGCAACAGATACTGGTAATGCACCTTGCGTATTCAACGACGCTCTAACGCATCATGCATCAAGTTACTGCTGCCAATGTTTGGTCAAATGTCGTATCTTAACGAAAATGACGAGTGGCGAATATTGGAGACCTGGCGAACTTAGAGATACCTATCTTAGATATAGGTCTATATGTAAAATTTTAAATTACGGTTTATATGACGACGCTCGCAACTGTAGAGTTGATATCAGTGTCGTCAGTGTTTCGGAATTTTGTCCCACAGGAGTTGTTTTACATGCCAGTAAATCTGCTGAATGAACCTGTCGCACGTAAACACACTTAAAATGCCATTGACTTGGGCCGGGATTGAATCCGCAACTCCGAGCCCTGTACCGACTACGCTATGTATATATAATAATAATAATAATAATAATAATAATAATAATAATAATAATTTATTTAACCTGGCAGAGTTAAGGCCATACGGCCTTCTCTAACACTCAAACAGGAGTAAAACTGCGTTACAAGAAACACTACAAATTTACAAAGTACACTAAAATTTTACACTCAAAACTGAATGATATAATAATAATAATAATAATAATAATAATAATAATAATAATAATAATAATAATAATAATAATAATAAAATGTAATCAACAAGTATGCAAAAAACAGACATAATATATAACATACAGAAAGAAAGGAAAAAGCATAATAAAATGTGAACAGCAGATCAAAATAAATGAGAGATGCAAAGTGTAAAAAATAAGACAATTAATAATACTAATAATAATAATAATAATAATAATAATAATAATAATAGTAATAAAATAGTGCAGTACAAAGAATACAACGAATACAATATTTTTAGGTACACACAATAAGGAAAATTATGATTATATATAGCTCAAGTTATCACATTATAGATATAACATTATCGGAAAATATGAAAACAAAACGATAAAATAAGCTAAATATCACTATATATATATATAATTAAGATATGTGGATCATATGCGGAGACTAAGAGGAAGGCAGAAAATAAATAGGAAAGATTGGAGAATGCTGGGTTTTCAGTGAAAGACCTGCCCTTGGGCAGAACACTTATATAGGCCTATGTATGTATGTATAGCTTGATTAAAGAATTTGAACCCTGCAAAAATTAAATAGATAGACTAAGAGATCCACACATCTGGAGTAACGATTAGCGCGTCTAGCCGCGAAACCAGATGGCCCGGGTTCGATTCCCGATTTGGGAAAGTTATCTGGTTGAGGTTTTTTCCGGGGTTTTCCCTAAACCAAATATGAGCAAATGCTGGATATCTTTCGGTGTTGGACCCCGGACTCATTTCACCGGCATTATCACCTTCAGCTCATTCAGACGCTAAATAACCTAAGATGCTGATAAAGCGTCGTAAAATAACCTACTAAAATAAAAATAAAATATACTAAGAGCGAGTTACTCATCACTACTGGCGGGCTGGGTCACACAGGTCAGGCCGCGAAGTCATAACACCTAACACTTCCTTCTCATCATGTCGCGGTACACTCCGTCTTAAAAACAAAATGTTCGTCCACACGTCCCGTTACTAACCACTACGTTTGTCGACTAAACAATGTCATAATGACATATTTTCTTGACATGAGTGTCCCTCAGCTACGAGCATAGTTATTATTTCCATTCCTCCTCTTCCCTCTTCCCCACCTATGCACATTTGTGACTAAATTTCTTTCTTATGACGCAACACATAGCTCTCTCACTAGCCAAACAACTAAGGACAGGGACCAATAACGTTGAATCGAGCTGTACCCTGTTAACCATTTTTCAATTTGTAGTAGATATTATTAAAAATAAAGTTTGTGGGAACATTTTCTGAAAATCTTGTTTAAATATTTTGACAGTTTTTAGTAACGTCCACTCAAACTTCATGAAATTAACGTTGTCGAGAGAGACAGGTAGTATCTTCTCACCTATCCACGAAAAGCGTGATTCGAACCTACGTCCGAATGAATCTTCGGGTCAGAAACAAATGTGCTACGCCGGTGTCTTGTGTATATAATACGATGAAAGAGTAATGGAACGGAGAAAAATTCTCTCCGGCGCCAGGTTTTGAACCCGGGTTTTTAGCTCTACGTGCTGATGCTTTATCCATTCAGCCCCACCGGATACCCACCCCGGCGCCATATCATATATATTATTTTAATGTACCGAAGTACATGTGATATTTCCATGCACCTCAGCATGTGTGGACTTCAGTCCTGCGTTCATAGACATCTATGACGTAGTGCAGAGGGAGGCCACTAGAGGCAACCCAAGAGTTGGAACTTAAACTGAGACGATTCTGTCCGGCACCGGGGTGGGTAACCGGTGTGGCTTAATGGATAAAGCATCAGCACGTAGAGCTGAAAACCTGGGTTCAAATCCCGGCGTCGGAGAGGATTTTTCTCCGTTCCACTACTCTTTCATCGTATGATGACGCAGAATATCTGCATGGAAATATCACATGTACTTCGATAAATTAAAATAATATATTGTGTATAATGTCAAAGTAGGCTATGTGCTATTTACATATCAGCGATTGAGTATTTGAATTCCGTATAACGAGATGCAACTCTATAGAAAATGACTTCCGAAGTGAAGAGAAAGCATAAAATCCACAGAACCGTCTAGGATTCCAATCTTTTTAGTTCAGAATCAGCTTCGGTGCAGCAGGCTTCATTTATCTCTAGTTGAATCCTTGTAACCCGAAGCTATATATAGGCCTAACCCAAGGCTAGGTTTCTCCTTGTAATTCAAATGATATGCTTCTGTATGAGAATTGGCGAAGCCCTCTCGAGATGAATCTGTGTACAGTTCGAGTACCACTATTCTGACCACTAGTACTGTGGCTTCGTTATCGATTCCAGAATCCCAAGTGAAGTTGGATTTTTCCTTCTCCCTATCCAGTGGTTCACACACATTAGTACTTTGGAGTCACGTACTGCAAAGATGCTTTATTTCCTGGGGTTTCTATCTTCTTTCAGATGATGAAAATTCTTCTTTCTGGGATAATTTTAGGTTCTGAATTAGAAAGAAGACAAATTTCCACGATTTTCTCCACCAGTGATTTGAATTTTATTCAGAAATCAGACTTAATGGAAACATCTCGGATAACTGTGTAACTTTCAAACTTCTAACTTCGAACTTTCAGTGGTAGTTATACGGGAATAGTTATTCACGTAACTACTGCATTAATACTTTTCAATACGAGTGAGATGTATTTGAGTTTTATAGTTGTTACAATAATTAGGTATATACTATGTCACATTTACGTACTTCTTATTTATTGCTACTTAATATTTATTGCTACATACGATAAAAAATAAAAACATATTATTGACGTAGCGCATACCCATTTCAGCAACCTCGTGTTCGAGGCGGTTCCTATAAATAAGTATTTTGTACTTAATGGAACATAAAGGATTCAATAAAGTTACAAAACCAATATAATTACTATAAAACAAGGATAATTACCAAGATAAACGTAGAGAGTCAAGTCAAAAAAAGAATTTAAGGCCGGGTGCACACAGAATCAGACGAGACATTTTGTCTCATGGTCCTTGTCTCCCATTGGTTTCTTATGATGTGGTGCACACAGAATCAGACGCGGCACGACGGTCGCGAGCAGACACGGGGAGACACGGAGAGACAACATTGAATGACTGCTTGAAGTTCCTCTATACTAATGTATACTATACATTGCATAACGAATACGTCAGCCTGGATAGTTCAGTTAGTGAGTAAAAAAACACTTATTTTTAACATGTACTATATTTTGAGTAAATAAAAACCGAACGAATATTATAAAAATCAAAATCGTAATATTTCCTAGTTTACGTAAATGGATGTGCTACTTTTCTTCCCTCCTATACTTAGTAAAGTGATTTGTTTTTATTTTACGCTAGTATCATCAAACTCAGGTCATGGAGGGAGTAACAAACGTGTTTCCCATCATAAGCGTTAATTCAAAGATATAGCCAGGTTAATATTAGGAATATTAGTAAAAATAAAATGATGTCCCGGTATTTTCTCGTTGTAAGAAAGATAAAGGAAATGTAGATGTCCCGGTATTTTCTCGTTGTAAGAAAGATAAAGGAAATGTATTCCCAGTCAATAAAAATTAAGTTCAATAGCTATATTCACGGGAATAAAGACTTTCAGTACGTACTCCGGTATATTTTTAGTTGGTTATTTAACGACGCTGCATCAACTAATAGATCATTTAGTGTCGATGGGGTTGGTGAGATGGTATCTGACGAAATGAGGTGAGGATTCGCTATAAATTACCTGACATTTGCCATACGGTTAGGAAAAACCTTGGGAAAAATCCAACCAGGTAATCAGTCCAAACGGGAATCGGACCCACACCCGAGTGCCACTCCCGAATCGGAAGGTGCCCCAGACGACTGAGCTACGCCGATGGCCCTCCCGGTAGTAGTTTTCGGCATTTCGTATGCAAGTCCGTATATTATTAGCCTATGTACAGCGATATCTACTTTTTGTGGAATTTTGTTTATGGGTTAATTAATCAGCAAATTATGCCATAGAATTAAATAATTTCTTCTGAGACTCTGGTGTGTCCATTTGAAAACAGCGATCCATTCAATATTCGACCGCCACGTGCTAATGTACTATGGACGGGAAATTCTGTCTATGCTGGCAGCATAAGTATCTCTTTTTCGTTTACTCTACAAATTTTGTTAAGAAACATTAAAGTACAGGTTATTTGAATTCTAGCGTACAGTTTATTGTGAAATTTTTTACAATTTTAACCCAGTTTATTTTATTTTAGCCGTTTGCTAGATAGGGTAAATTAGGGTCTGTTGGACAGTCGGGCATGTTGGACACTTTGTACTTTAACTTGTTAGCTCGCCACTTGTGGGCACCACATTCTGCTAGAAGTCAATGACAGAAGTAGATACAAGTGGGGCTACTTCCGTCATGACGGAAGTAGCCCCACTTGTATCTACTTCTGTCATTGACTTCTAGCAGAATGTGGTGCCCACAAGTGGCGAGTTAAAGTACAAAGTGTCCAACATGCCCGACTGTCCAACAGACCCTAATTTACCCTACATGAAAAATAATATGTATACAAATTTTCAGCTCAGACTGCTAGTTTCGAAGTTTATTTTATTTTAATCATGCAAATTAGTGAAAAAATCAAAATATTCGATGCGCATTCCTTTCAAATAAGCAAGTTAATATGTTTTTTATTACGTACCCAGATTCACGGACAATATTATAATATTGAGAAGTTCATGATATCTTCTGTAGTTTAGACACAGTATACCTATTTTGTAAATTATACTTTTTAATATTTTTTACTTACATAATAGTTTTTAGCTGCTATTTTTTGAAAATATTTTCAATTACTCAATGTTAGATCTTAGTCGCGTAGGAATTCAGTGAATACTGCGTGCGCATGGAACATTTTGAATACCCATTTAAAAATGTAGCTTTTTAGAAAATGACAAATTTGTGAAAGAGGATACAATACTGGCGTGTCGGCCTGGTTAGCGCAGTCGGTAAATAGCTGGCCTTCTCTGCTCGAGGTCGATGGCATTTAAGTGTGATTAAATGCGACAAGCTCATGTCAGTAGATTAACTGGCATATAAAAGAACTCCTGCGGGACAAAATTCTACACGCCGGCATCACTGATATAACCTCGTTGCGAGGGTCGTTTAATAATAATAATAATAATAATAATAATAATAATAATAATAATAATAATAATAATAATAATAATAATAACAATAATGATAATAATAACAATAACAATAATGATAATAATAATTAATAATAATAATAATAATATTATTATTATTATTATTATTATTATTATTATTACTATTATTATTATTATTTATTTATTCAATCTGGCAGATTTAAGGCCAGTAGGTCTTCTCTTCCTTCCAGCCAGACTCTAATTCTAATTGAATACAGTTGGCTTACAATAATTATTACTATAATATCTAAATTGAAAAAAACAACATGAAAGTAAATAACGAAAGTAAAAGTAAATAATGAAAGGTGGATAAATAATGTTAGTGAGACAATAATAAACATTGGAAAACAGTAATAATAATAATAATAGTAATAATAATAATAATAGTAATAATAATAATAATAATAATAATAATAATAATAATAATAATAATAATAATAGTAATAATAATGCTCTACTTTAAATATTTATTGTGACATATTTAAACACTGAGGAACTTGAAACAGCTATATTCGTTAACGAAAATTGTTTGAAATATATTTCCTTAGTCTATTGTCGAATTGGTTTGATGTCTAACAGTCTCTGACATTATTCGGTAGGAAATTCCTAAGTCGAGGAACAGCCACAGTGAAAGAAGATAAATATGAGGATGACGATAATAATAAACCACAATTAAGAAAATAGTGGCGTATATAGAAGGCCAATATAAATATCGCTCTAGACCTCAAAGAAGACGTAGATGAAAAAAATCCTCTCCCTAAGTGATATAGTGTTATTTTCGTAAAAAATTGAAAATTTATTTTTTGACATTTTTTTTAAACTCAGTCTTAAATCCCTTAATCATCATCAGTTGGATTATTTCTGCCCTTCGTTGCAAAATTGTCAGATTCCAGAACCATCGAGTAAAAGAGCACTGTCTGTTAGGTTAAGTTACGTTAGGTTAGGTTAGGTTAGGTTAGGTTAGGTTAGGTTAGGTTAGGTTAGATTAGATTAGGTTAGGTTAGATTAGGTTAGGTTAGGTTAGATAAGGTTAGGTTAGGTTAGGTTAGGTTAGGTTTTCGAGAGCGAAATGCGGAATGAATGTAAGCACTCAGATTTACATTGACCCATTTTGCTACTTATTAGCGATGATCCGGACGTCATTCCTAAATTCAATACTCGTATGTTGTCCAGGTTGTCTCAGTCCTAATAGTCAGGTCTCATTCCCAGATAAGCCGGAGGCTCTCAAATCGTATTCCGCCATCAGAACCGAAAGGTCTACTACCTCCAAGATTAATTTTCAACCTAGTATACTTTTTGCCATTTCAGGTGATAGAAGAGATGAGGGAAGATTGACAGTATTGGTGAACTGAAAGAAAGAAACGTGATTACATTGAGAGACAACCTTCGCGACATCTCTGTCCACCACAAATTCCAACACGAAAAGATCGATCGGGTCACATCTGGACGGAAATCATCGCTCTGGCTCTAAGTCATACTTTGAGAAGGTATTGTGAACAAAGGGAAGCCTTCGTTGTATGATAAATGTTGATATAATACTGCTGGTACTGACGGGAATTTTCTAACTAAAATTGCAAATTATTTAATGATATTTTAATGTTTTCCTTATATTGTTATAAACCTAATTAAGTACCTAATAGCAAATCCATGCAATACAAAACGCACTGAGTTTTAAATTATAAATAAAAATATTGTATCTGTGAAATAGTGCCGTATTTTCTGTATGCCAGGTACGCTGTCTTTCAGCACCTAGGACTTCGAAAAAAAATAAAAATAACGGCTTTTGAACGACATACTCTGTATTTTGTACGTAATACCTCAAAAACTAATTGCGCTTACGTCACAAAGCTGAAATTGTGCAACTTTCATATCTCAAGTGCCTATGTAAAGAGTAGGCTATTATTATAATATTTATGTAAGAATTCCAAGCAGGCCTATTTTCAAAGAAATTAATTTTATTCGACTTAATCTTGGTAATGAAATGAAAAAAAATGTTGAATCATAAATGAATGACAGAGACACTATTATTAAGTACAGAATTTAGATATTCTTATTGAGGACTGCAAGCAAAAAGCAAGTTTGTTATATTTGTTCTTTGAATGTTTGCAGTCACATTCATATAGCCTATGTGAAAATCAAAATATCATTCAAATAGTATTTACGTAATAACGAGTAAAGAAAAAGACTATGCACATAAAAAAATATGTTGAAGGAACCTCTTAAAATATTCATAAATAATTAATTACTGTGATACAAAAAATATACTAAAGCTGTAAAGCTTTGTGCACTTGCTGTTTAAATATGTAGGCCTATGACTTTTCCATGCGTTCATGTAAAAGTCTCTTTAAATGCTAATATCCGGAAAAGGGAAATATTTTAAAATAGTCAATTCATCGCTGTCTTATATAAAATTCCGAAATACAAGGGGAAATCAATAAGTTTTCTGCTTTCCTTGAGCTTAGATTACGTAAAGGACACAGGAAACGGAGAAGTTATCAAGGAAAACGCCTGGAATCTATACTAAATGTATCACTTCAAAGACAGAGAAGAGGACTAGCGATAAGGCGTACAAGGAGAAATTCCAGGAAAAATCACAATAGGTCGTTGATATTTTTGCGCAAAATCACGTGTAGAAGCTCAGTTCTAAAAACAATGTCAAGCTGTTCGATAGACTGACTCAAGAGGAATATAGGCAATGATCTTCAGTGACACGTATATGTATGTTTAACGGTACAATACATGTAAGTGCAGTTCGGAAATATATTGGTTGCACCTTGTACGTTAGTTAGCCTAAATAAATATATTTGATCTACGAAATTCCTAAAATAATTTAAATATCTGACTTCGGTAATATAAGGAATGCTTTTCTGGGGCATTTATAAAAAGAAAATTCATCGTTTCTTGGGCGTAAATTTAATAATTTGAATTGTGTATACTACTATGTTTTAAATAGTTAATTAATCTTTCGGCGGGCGCGTCTTTTCTGGTAACACGTCCATGCGCGCGGCGCACACTGTGCGCCACACAATTTTTCACTAAAAACGCCTGAAAATCTTCAAGAGCGTTCTTATACACTTTATTATCATTATTATTATTATTATTATTATTATTACTATTATTATTATTATTATTATTACTAGCCGTACCCGTGCGCTCCGCTGCACCCGTTAGAAATATATATAAAGTAATTACATAATTAAAATAGGACATTTGATCCAGGGAACATTCGTGTTTAATAGAAGGATGATTGGTTTAATATGTTACTTAATTTAAATTGCATCCAAATAATTAAAATGCGATCATTTTGGTCCAGAGGCCACTCATTGGTGCAATGACAATTCCTTTAACATGTTTCTAATTTTTATTACATGCATCCATAGTTTAATGAATATTGACATAATTATTTAGATTTAATGTGTATACTTTACTTTACTTGTTATAGGTTTCCATTGAATTATGGTAATAACTTCATTTTAACCCTTGTTTTCTACGTATTCAGTAAATGGCGTTTGGCCCACTATGGTTCTGAATCCTTCAAATAACGTAAATTATATTATATAACATTACATTACATATATTATATTATATTATATTATATTATATTACATTATGTTATATTAAGTTATGTTATGTTATGTTATGTTATGTTATGTTATATTATAGCATATTATATTATATTATATTATATTATATTATATTATATTATATTATATTATATTATATTATATTATATATTACATTACATTATATTATATCACAAGTTACTGTAATAACATTATACCATTATGTCCATCTAGAGAAACTAACTTTCCAATGGTGAAATAATAATTAAGTATACAAATCGGTTAATTTAGCTTCCGATATTACTTCATACAAACACAGAAACATTCTCTGTAGGCTATCTTTCATAGCTTTCGATTGTTGCTGTCCAAGGCCCCTTATAGACGAAGTCATTTGTTTTTTATTTCATTATACGGCTTTAGATGGCAGTTATTTTAATTTTAAAACTCATTTATCTCATTAAAAATCAGTCCTATCAAACTTTTTCAAGGTATTAAACTTATCGCAAATTAGTTTTAAAGAAACTCCTGTTATGTGACATTTTTCACAAAAATCAATAATAAGCGAGATATTTCGATTTATTTAATTCAGGCCCCCTTATAACCCCCTTTCAAATAATGCATTTTGAATGACATATAGCCTAAAATCTAAGTTACAACGAACATAATTTATATTCCAATTTTCATCGAAATCCGTTCATCCATTATCGCGTGAAAAGGTAACAAACATAGAGACAGACAGAGATACAAACAAAAATTTCAAAAAAGCGATTTTCGGTTTCAGGGTGGTTAATTATATACGTATGTTAGGACCAATTATTTTTGGAAAATCGAAAATTACAGGAAAAATTTCGGTTACTGATTTATTATTAGTAGAGATTATTATTATTATTATTATTATTATTATTATTATTATTATTATTATTATTATTATTATTATTATTATAACACACGCCATGCGCCGCCGCGCCAGCCGGAGGGTCAATAAAAATAAATCATAAGCATTAATTTCATATAGAACACAATATAGGATTTTAACTTTTGCTAAAAGCACTTTTTTTATAAACTGTGTTGTGAAACCTACACAAACTTTCGCACTTCATTGCCATTTCATTATGTTTTATTTGTATAAAATTTACAAATTGACAGATAATATCAAGAAGAGTCCTATTTTCGATATAGCAACGTTTTTTTCTCTGAGAAAATGTATTTCTTCCAGAATCTGTCTTGCTCCTTGTTTTGTAATCTAAGAAGAAAACCTTGTTGCTGCACTGCTGTTTCTACGTCATGCAGTAGGCTATGCTCTACATGTCGCTGCCACCGCACTACTAAACACAACCACATTTACGAGCACAAACCACAAGTTCGCAGGATATGTTCTGTAGAATTCACAGGTTCCATTCTCCTGCACAATTATAAGGGTTGCCCACTTCTGTGGGTTAGTCATAACAGACGTTATGGATAACCACGTGTAATAGACACGACAGAAGAGCAACCCTTGCAGACCATAAGCAATGATACCTTGAGGATGAAATTTGTTAATTACAAAATGTCGGAGATCTATAGGAATGAATATTAATTTAAAACCGCAATTCAAACTGAAACGTCATTACTGTAATATGTATCTAGTTAGCGCAGTGTGAAATGGAGGGGGAAAGAAACTGGCAATTCTACCCCATTATCTCCGGCTTAGATACCTCATGAGTGATGTCTTATTTATGTCACTTGTGAGGTTCAATCCTGTCTTCGGATAGTTGACTAAATAAACAACAAAAAAAAAAATCATTTAAACTTTACGAACTCGATCAGCATAAGACAGTAGTTTCCAAAATGCGTGTAAAGAGCTGAGGAGCTAGCGGGATAATTACTTACTTACAATGGCTTTCAAGGGACCCGAAGGTTCATTGCCGCCCTCACATAAGCCCGCCATCGGTCCATATCCTGTACAAGATTAATCCAGTTTCTATCATCATATCCCACCTCCCTCAAATCCATTTTAATATTATCTTCCCATCTACGTCTCGGCCTCCCCAAAGGTCTTTTTCCCTCCGGTCTTCCAACTAACTCTCTATATGCATTTCTGGATTCGCCCATACGTGCTACATGCCCTGCCCATGTCAAACGTCTGGATTTAATGTTCCTAATTATGTCAGGTGAAAAATACAATGCATACAGTTCTGCGTTGTGTAACTTTTTCGATTCTCCTGTAACTTCATCCCTCTTAGCCCCAAATATTTTCCTAAAAACCTTATTCTCAAACACCCTTAATCTCTGTTCCTCTCTCAAAGTGAGAGTCCAAGTTTCACAACCATACAGAACAACCGGTAATATAACTGTTTTATAAATCCTAACTTTCAGATTTTTTGACAGCAGACTAGATGACAAAAGCTTCTCAACCGAATAATAACAGGCTTTCCCATATTTATTCTGCGTTTAATTTCCTCCCCAGTGTCATTTATATTTGTTACTATTGTTCCAAGATATTTGAATTTTTTCGCCTCTTCGAAGGATAAATCTCCAATTTTCATAGTTCCATTTCGTACAATATTCTGGTCACGAGACATAATCATATACTTAGTCTTTTCGGGACTTACTTCCAACCCTATCGCTTTACTTGCCTCAAGTAGAATTTCCGCGTTTTCCCTTATAGTTTGTTGATTTTCTCCTAACAAGTTCACGTTATCTGCATAGACAAGAAACTGCTGTAACCCGTTCAATTCCAAACCATGTCTGATATCCTGAACTTTCCTAATGGCATATTCTAGAGCGAAGTTAAAAAGGAAAGGTGATAGTGCATCTCCCTGCTTTAGACCGCAGTGAATTGGAAAAGCATCAGATAGAATCTGGCCTATATGGGCTCTACTGCAAGTTTTACCAAGACACATTTTAATTAATCGTACTAGTTTCTTGCGAATACCAAATTCAATAAGAATAATATATATGAAGTGTCATCGAAACTAAGGAGACATCATTGTAAACCTGAACAACCATGTTTTAGTACCTTAGGGCCGTACCCATATTCTTAGCGCGGGCTTCCGGTGGATGATCAGCGAACTAACGTTTTTCGTATTCATAAACCAGTGTTAGCGATATGATAGGATATGGATCCTGTAGAAGTAACCAGTTTAGGACGCTCGTAGCGCAGGCTAGCGAAACGTCTATGAATATCACCCATAAAGTCTAATTCGAATAATATTAAGGGATGCGCATAAAAACACCTCATTGAAAAAAAAAAGTTTTATATTCGAATGTACCAATTTGAATTCATGCGAATTTCATTCGTATTGAAGAAAATCTTATTCTTAATCCATCTCTCAAGTTTTATGACATCGAAAAAACCTATAAATAATCAAATTAATAAAATTATTAATTATTGTTCCGACGGTTGAAAATCGCTTGCTATGTGTTGCGGTCGCAGCATTCGCGAGATTTCATAAAGATGAGTAATCTCAAACGTCCGTCTCCCTGACCTTGATCGCGCAACATTCTGTACGACGGGAGAGCCTACCTGCTGAGTTCGTTTCTTCCAGTGAGTTATTTTTATTAAAAACTGGCATGATATTTAAGTCAAAATTCTGAAATTTTCAGAGTGGAATCAATATATCCTAAAGAATTAAACATATATGTTTTTTCGTCTGTAAAAATTAATTGCGTTTTGTGTTCTATATCATTCTAAATTATTTTACGTCGAGTAACTACTATAAAAAGTTATACATTTTTTTTTTTCATTTTGAGGGAATTTATAAAAAAGGCTCTCCTCTTTCGAATTGCATTGAAATCACTTTTCCATCTTCTTTTACACAGTAAGAAAAGTTCATGAATGAAACAGTGTTCTTTGCTGAACCAATATTTTAAATGCTGATTGCTGCCCAACTATGAAAGATATAAATATAATATTGCGTGAAATTCATATTTAGAACATACAAAATAACATACTACAATATTTTTAACTTTTGAGACATCATGGTTCAAAAGCATTTTTTTTGCATGGAATCCCATATTATTATTATTATTATTATTATTATTATTATTATTATTATTATTATTATTATTATTATTAACATCTGTCTGAATTGATTACGTAGTAAGACGCCAAGACCTATTAAAGACTACAATCAGTTTGCAATATATATAGACGACGTTTCATACAACAGTTACAATTTTACAACACAGATGGCATACACAACATTTCCATCCATTAGCGGGCGACGTTAGGCGTTGTTTCAACATGAAACTCTCTTAGAGGGTGCGTTCTCCGATAGAATGCGCTACTTGTGCTATCCGAGAGACTTAATCTCAAATCGATAAGGAATATAGTTCGATATAATTTCTATTTAGCTAGAACAGATTACGTCACATATTTGAGTAGGCCGTCAAAGTAATTTAGTTAAGATTCATATTTCATTCGCGTTGTTAACGTATTAGCTTCCTGCTTTTTAGTAAAATTATAGGGAAGCAATAATTCAGAATTTATATCGTCTATGACCACACCCTATCATGTATAAGCAAGTGTGTAATTGAGAAATATTGGGCTACTGTAGAGCATTAGTAATTGGAAGCATAACACATTCGTTAGATAGAATAAGAGAGATATTTTTCTGCTCGTTTGTAACAAAATTATTCGATGATATAATATTAATAATAATAATAAAATTATTGTTGTCATAATTATCATAATAATACTATTATTATCATTATATTATCATTATCTTTATTATGTTGCAATGCCGAATTTGGCACTCTCAATCATCAGATTCTTTTTATGTTTATCCTTTCATGGCCCGTAGGACCAAAGAAACGAGTTAAGCACATTCTCATCTTCCCGAGTTACGTAGATGCTACGAGCGCATCCAGAAAGTAAGTTTCCGTATTTAAAAAAAAGGAACACACACTTTCAGGAAAACATTTATTGGCAACAGGTACAACAATGTTTCAGCTATTTTTCAACATAACCACCATCAGAATTGAGACACTTGTCGTATCGTGGGATCAACTTTTGTATCCCTCTGTCGTAGAATTCTGCCGCCTGTGAATGAAAGCAGCGTGTGACAGAAGTCTTCAGCTCTTCATCGTTGCCAAAACGCTCACCGGAGGACAGGAATTTCTTGAGATGCAAGAAAACGTGAAAGTCGCTGGGAGCAAGATCAGGACTGTAGGGAGGTTGATCAAACAACTCCCAGCCAAATTCCGTCAAAACAGCTGCTGTGCGCCGAGCCGTATGTGGACGAGCATTGTCATGGAGGAGCAAAACACCTGCAGTAAGCATTCTACTCCTCTTGTTTTGGATGCCACGTCGCAATTTTCGCAGTGTTTCACAGTAACGGTCAGCGTTCACTTTTTCACCTCTTAGAAGGAAGTCAATGAGCAGAATGCCCTTACTGTCCCAGAACACCGTGCACATCACTTTCCGTACCGACAGCGTCTGTTTGAATTTCGTCCTGACCGGAGATCCACTATGCCGTCAGTGCATTGACTGCTGCTTGGTTTCCGGGGTGAAGTGCGAAATCCAAGTCTCATTGCCCGTGACGATCCTGTCGAGGAACTCGTCGCCGTCATCGTGATACCGTTGCAGAAACGTCAGTGCTGCTGCTAAACATTGCATTTTGTGTTCGGGTGTCAGGTTTTTCGGCACCCACCTGGCACACACTTTTTTGAACAGCAGGTGCTTAGTGACAATCTCATGCAACAAGGATAGCGATATCTGCGGAAAATGGCTGCTCAGCTCCGTAATCGTGAAGCGACGGATCTCCATGATGCACTGCCGCACCAGCTCAACATGATCATCATTGATGAAGGACGGTCGCCCACTGCGCTCTTCATCATGGACACTTTGACGACCTTCGGAAAACTGGCTACACCAGCGACACACCTTCTGCTTACTCATGATTTTCGGCCCATAGACCTGACAGAGCTGCCGATGAATTTCCATTGGCGCAATGTTTTGTGCATTAAAGAACTTTATCACCGACCGAACCTCGCAGGCGGCGGGAGAAAGAATAAGAGCTTCCATTTCGGACAACTGCTGCCACGCTACTGGCACCAGGCGGGACCTCTCCGGCTGGAATTTGATTGATACGTCGTAGATCTGTTACGCATGCGCAATTGACACGGCTAATTACGTTTACTATCAAGGGGAAAAAGTCGGGAAACTTACTTTCAGGATGCACCTCGTATATACCAGTGATGTCAAAGCAAGCGCATTTTTTCTGACCTTGACGTCGTGCGCGGGCATTAAGCGCTAGGTATGCTAGGAGGAATAAGCAACCTGTTGGATTAAGAAAACAGTGGTGCACAAACTTCAAACGGAACGTGAAATTTTAATTCGTTATTTTTATATGGCTTCTTTCTGTTTGTTATTTTCTATATTGTCTGTAAAACAAAAGTACTAACACCTATTTCTTAGCCTAATATTGCAGTTGTGTTTTAAACGTTAATAACATAATAAAGAATAAAGATAGAATATTCACATAAATTCCATAATAACTACAACTATACTGTACTAAGTGAATTAAACACATCATTCATAAAGAAAGTGGTATCCCAAGAAAGACATTGAATATGACATGATAATTTGAAATTGATATTGATGGTATCTTCAGCCTTATAAAAGTAATCAAAAGAATATTATAATACAATGCAAAGTTGTTTAGGTATATGTTTTAACTGTAACTAATATTACATAATAAAACTCTTATCTTATTATGCTTTTAGGTGATACTGGTGCGCAATTTTCTGTTATCAGAATATTAAATTATCTCGAAATCTGCTGAAGCTATAGAGCTGACGTTTTACCAACGCATAGGCACATATCTTTTGTTTGTGATGTAACAGTATTTGCTTTGTTAATTCATTTCCTTAGAAACATTTTTCATGCGAATATTTTCAAACATTTTAATACACTATCTTCAGTATTACGTATTTACGATATATTAGTCCACACCTGTGGAGTAACGGTCAGCGCGTCTGGCCGCGAAACCAGGTGGCCCGGGTTCGAATCCCGGTCGGGACAAGTTATCTGGTTGAGGTTTTTTCCGGGGTTTTCCCTCAACCCAATACGAGAAAATGCTGGGTAACTTTCGGTGCTGGACCCCGGACTCATTTCACCGGCATTATCACCTTCATATCATTCAGACGCTAAATAACCTAGATGTTGATACAGCGTCGTAAAATAACCTAATAAAATAAAAAATAAAAAACGATATATTATATTTAAGAAAACATTGTTTTAGTACCTGTAAGGCTACTAAACAAACATATGTGAAAATTTGACTTTTCCATAACAAAAAAAAATTTTCCTTTTGAATAAAAAAAAAACTTGTGAAAAATGAGCATTAAAATTAAAACTTTCATTCTTAAAATGCACTTACACTTCTCAGACAAATCTAAAAATTAACATGGATACAGTTTTAATAAGTTCTCTTCCCTTTTGAATCAGTGCTGGCCATCCCTGTATATAGCTCGACCAAGCGGCATTTACTACCTTTTTCGTCTGTCTCTTTCCTTTCCGCTGTAAAGCGCTCAGGCTCTCCTGAGCTGTTAAGCGCGCGCTTGCTCCTATGAGCATCAATTGACATCACTGCTATATACAGTACCTTGATTCGACTTACGTGGTAAAATCCTTAACACACGAAAAGAATCAACCCAATGCAATGGAAGGAGGAGGAAAGGTAGAAATGATGTCGATTGCGAGAAAATAAGTGACACATTTCTATATTATTATTATTATTATTATTATTATTATTATTATTATTATTATTATTATTATTATTTCGTTATTTAACGACTATATATCAACTACTGGGTTATTTAGCGTCGATGAGATTGGTAATAGAGAGACGGTATTTGGCGAGATGAGGCCGAGGATTCGCCATATATTATCTGACATTCGCCTTACACGGTGGCTATTATTATTATTATTATTATTATTATTAATATTATTATTATTATGTTTATTTCGGCTTTATTCTTTCGGCATTAAGAGTCGAAGTTAGCCATCACCTTTATTTCAAGACCCAATTAAGAAGCGAGTCGTATCATGGGCCGTAGTAGGAGTAACTGACCCGACAGTGAGGCTGCCGAGTTTCTAGATTTTCAGTGGAGGTGAAAAGGGAAATCAGAGCTGCGCCTGGCAGCAGTCCCTTTGTTGTCACTTTACTGTCAACTATTGAGAATCGCCTGGTAGACTACAACACTGACAGAGCTACGACATCAACTTCTTGAGGAAGTTAACGCTCATTTATCTTCATTTTATTTTGTCGTTTCGTGTCGGAATCTTTGGATCTTAATTGACAAAGTCTTAGTAGACAACATAAACGTAACACAGAGCGTCTGAAACTTTAAATTACATCGATTAATGTTTTTAATATGGGAATGACAATGAAAAAAAATTCATTATGTAGCACGTGGATTAGATATTATGGCCTATTTCAACATCAGGAGATATTTCAAATCAGTCTTTCCGTTCTACAGGGTGTTTCCGAGGTGGTGTTACAAACATTCAGGGATGATGGTCAAGGGCACATGTATCAATTTGAGATGAGGAACCCTGGTCCGGAAATGACTGAGTCGAAAGTTATAAACAAAAATAGTTGTGTGGAAATTATATAATTTCATTCCTCTGTACACATTATTTATTTGTATTTATCTGTACATCTTACACATAATGTATTCATCTGACGTTGTTTACGTTGTCTACTTAAAGTATTCCATTCAGTGCGCTGTCTGAGAGATGAGGACAGGAAACTACACTAAAGCAATGCAGATAGCGTAATGTGTAACGGACATGGTCGGTCTTGATATGTACGTCTGTAGACAGCAGTGTATGTCTTCAAGTTGCAGTGTCCAGTCAATCAGTTCTAGTGAAATGGAGGAGTACACGAGAGCGGAAAAAGTAGATCTGATTTTCGAATACGGATGAGTCAATGGGAATAGTAGACAAGCTCACAGATTGTATCGGGACAAGTACCCACGTAGGAGACATCCGGCCCATACCATCTTTCCACGACTGTTCCAAAGGTTAAGGAAAGGAGGGTACGTGGTGCCAAATTACAATTTCATTTCGACACAACTATTTTTGCTTATAACTTTCGGCTCAGTCATTTCCAGACCATGATTCCTGATCTCAAATTAATACATGTGCCCTTCGCCATCATCCCTGAAAGTTTGTAACACCACCTCGAAAACATCTTGTATAACGAATTGTAAAAAATTTTGGGAATTTTCGTATCCTTTGCCGTGTTAATATCAGTTGATTTCACGATTCTGTATAATCAAGCATCTATTAAGTTTTAAAATATTGCACCTTCTCACAACTTTCAACACAGACGGTATGAACATCTAAGTCGCATGCCAAATCCATATATTCCATATGGAATGCTAACTATAATTCAACTGGCAAAAGAAATTATGGAAGACCACGTAAGATTGCATGGCCAATTTTTAAGGAAGGAGAAAATCCGGAGTTAGAAATTGATGTTTGTGTATTATTATTTTAGGTTTTCTGCAGACATGAGCATAAGAGAGGGGAGGTACAAATGATCGATTTCACTCCCACAATATTTCGAACGTAGCTGCTGTGTTTATATCAACGGGTAACTAGTACATGTACTTGACTACTCTTAAGCTTAGGCATGTACAAAACTAATGCGGCATGCTTTTACATTAAACATTTCAAATCAAGTCAAACACATAATATAGGCATTCATATGGTAACTGTGGCTTAGCACTTTTTATAAGAAATTAATCACTTACTACCTTTACTACCTTTTATTATGTCCACGCACTGTCGTTTTCGTACTCCACACCTGAAGGCTACAGTAAATTTACGGTAGCATTTGCGATAGTTCACATTCATTGTTTCGCAAATAAGACAATATGGTCCGTTAGTGTCTTTTTTAGCTATTGCATCCGCAATAACTCTAACCACACGCCGACCAAACGAATTTGTTGTCTAAACTCATACCCAAATATTATATTTTAATTTATTTCATATGTCACTAATACACTTGTAAGGTTTTTGTACATATTTTTCCTGTGCAAAATTGACGGACATGGAATAGATTTTCCACCGTATTTCTTAAAAAAAAATAATAAAGTGAAAAAATTACACAATGTCCTGTTCTTAAGCTGGTTAAAAGATATATCTGCTGATAAAATGCATCACACACATGTTTCTTCATAGGAAACATGCATGAGTAAAAAACTGTGATCTTTTTCACATTTTTATCAAGTTTCAGGTTTGTAAGAGCACGATTGTATTTATTCCCAGTTGTATGTTAACACTATAAATTATATGCTCTTTTAAGTTAAGGATAGGCTTACATTTTCATTTCTCGTTTCTTTTGACATGTTTATCACTACAGACGTGTTACCAGACACTCTCTGCTCGTGCAGGTCTCTATGTTCTATACTGAAGTTTCCTTGTCAGCACTGTACTTAGTCCTATAGCTCGCATTATCCTGTGTACTACAAGCTTTACGTCTGCTTGCTTGTAAACAAGGGTCATCCTACGTGAGGTTATAACCCTTTTCCTGCTACCATGTTGTCTTTTATGGACATCATTTGCACTGCTCTAGTGATTATCATTGCTCTTTGTCTGAACGTTGTTCTTGGAGTGTCGAATGTTCTCTGAAATGTAAATAGATCGAACATTCTTCACTTTTTCTATCGACAATGAGATACTGAAATCTATTCGAGAACTTCGGTCAACAGAAGAAAACCACCATAAAATTAGTATTACACAATGCAATTTCAAAGGCCACTCTAGCAATTTGGTAACAAAGTTGGATTTCATACAAAAAAAAACAAAAAGTTAGAAGTGACATAAATGTGTTTTCTAGAACAAAAAGCAACAAAAAGTTTAAAGCGCCACAAATGTGTCTTCTGAGACAAATAACAACAAAATGTTAAAAGAGACGCAAAAGCATTTTCCAAAATAAAAAGTAAGAAAAAGTCAAAAGTGGTACAAATGTGTTTTCTAGGACAAAAAGCGACGGAAAGTTAAAAGCGATACAAATGAGTTTTATAGGACAAAAAGCATCAAAAAGTTAAAAGGGACACAAATGTGTTTCTAGGTCAAAAGCAACAAAACGTTAACACCGGCACAAAAGCTTTTTCTAGGACAAATATTAACAAATAGTTAAAAGCAGCACAAATGTGTTTTCTAGGAAAAAAGCAACAAAAAGTTAAAAGCAGCACAAATGTGTTCTCTAGTACAAAAAGCGACAAAAATTTAAACGTGGTACAAATGTGTTCTCTAGGATAAAAAGCAACAAAAATAAAAAGCGGCACAAATGTGTTTCTAGGACTAAAAGCAATAAAAAGTTAAAAACGGCACAAATGTGTTTTCTAGTACAAAAATTAACGAAAAGTTAAAAGCTACAAATGTGTTTTCTAAGTCAAAAAGCAGCAAAAAGTTAAAAGAAGCACCAATGTGTTTACTAGGACAAAAAGCAACAAAAAGTTAAAAGGAAGACAAATGTGTCCTCTAGGATAAAAAGCAAAAAAAAAGTTAAAAGCGATACAAATGTGTTCTCTAGGTCAAAAAGGAACAAAAATTTAAAAGCGCTAATTGTGTTTTCTGAGACAAATAATAACAAAAGGTTAAAAGAGACAAAAAAGTGTTTTCCAAAATAGAAAGTAATAAAAATTTAAAAGAGGTTCAAATATGTTTTGTAGGACAAAAAACAACAAAATTTTAAAAGCAGCACAAATAAGTTTTCTAATACCTCTCGTAGGATTAATTATTTGCATAGATAGAGAAAGAAATGAGGGTATTAAAACTTCTTTAGAAAACAAAAGCAACATTTAGACAATATAAAAGTATCAACAACAATGGTAACAATGTCATCGAGAGGATGGATAACAACGGACTTACAGACTTCCATTAGGCCTATGATATAAAATTAATTGAAAACTAGACTTTCGCTCAAAGTCATGATCTATAATTACCAAACACTCACTGCTAAATTTGATATTTTCAAGATGATAATGATAAGAATGATAAAGATAATGAAGAAGATGTTGATAACGATGATAATGATGATAAGGAAGACGATGCTGATAATAAAGATAACAAAGAAAGTCTTATCGAGTTCAATTAATTTTGTGTCCTATTATCTTAATATTTAATAATTCCTTGCATCTGAGGTGACATTCCCTGTAAATAATATGCTTTTCGTTTTATCTGATTTTTTATAGATAATTGTCTATCATTACATTTTCAAAACAAAAACAGCTACCTTGATATTACATTCCGAACCACTTGAATCAGTCTGGTCGTCTAGTCATATTCTAATATTTGGGTTTGATGACATACGATAATTAAAAGCACTTATTAAAACCCTTTCACAATTACAGTGCTAAAAGTAGGAAAACATGAAATTTTAACTTTCAATCGTCACAAAATATGGACTATAATGAGAACCGCAAAAGTCACTTGACAATGATGCGTATAAGCTACTTCATTTTGTATTTTAAGACCATTTACACTAAGACAGTGATTTTATGACAGGAGAAGTTGGGAATAAATAATGTTAATATGGCTGTTCTTGTATATTTTCCATAATGTGACTCACCTGTCTTCGGAGGTAGCAACAAGATGGAGTCACAAAGATCAGCCATCCGGATCCATCCTTGATTGATTGATCTGAAAATATCATGATGATAACACATTCTGAATAAAAAATTATGTACCTTACGCTCGCAAAGCTGCAACTTGGTTATTGACAGGCGCGCTTCCACACTCTGGTTATGGAGACAGCGCCGTGTCGGTGATTCGACAAACCATAAA
Source organism: Periplaneta americana (assembly GCF_040183065.1). Lineage (NCBI taxonomy): Eukaryota > Metazoa > Arthropoda > Insecta > Blattodea > Blattidae > Periplaneta > Periplaneta americana. The sequence goes on along the minus strand of NC_091117.1, from coordinate 71,602,436 downwards.
TCAGTACATAATGCAATTTGTTTAATGTAGACAATTAACTTCATTCATTCACTCATAATATAGATTATTGTTATTTAGTCAAGTCTCCGAAGACAGGTTTGAGCCTCATTAAGGGGCATAAATAAGGCATCACTCATGAGGCAACTAAACCATGGGATAATAGAATAGGATAACCCTTTCCTTTCTCCCTCCATTGCATACATTGCTGACTAGTTACAGATTACACTAATCGAACTTCAGATGCATACAAACAATTGCAGCGATGAGATGCAAAACAGCACAAATCCACTTTTTGACACAATATGACTTATGGGTATCAATGAATTCGTCTCACTCAGAGCTATATGTTGAGAATCAAAACGACACAAGAACCAGTCTTTTAGTGGATATTTTAGTGGCAATGATATCCGTAACATCACAAGTTTCAGAATTTAAGCTGTTCTGAATATCACTGATACTACTATAAGATTCTGGAAGTTGATATTCAGAACAGCATAAGTTAATAGTTTGATTTTCTCCCACATGACAATGTTAGTGTTTAATGGTGCATTTGTTTTAGACTCGTGTTATATTGGCACCTGATTGTGTTAAAAATGGTATAAATAATCAAAATGAATGTGTACGGTGTATCTAGTGACGATTATGATGTCCCAGATCCGTACACAGTGCCTGATAACAAAGGATTTATGTATCCTTATACAGAGTTAGTGGGCAGAAAGACACTAAATCATTGTTAGATCATTTTATTGGGCACAATATTATGAAACAGTACAAAAACTATATGTATATCCTGATGCATGCACCTCTCAAAACAGGAACAATACTGTTGTAAAATATTTTCATCATAATTATGTTCAAGACTGGACGTTTTGAGTATATAAAACACACATTTCCAACAAAGAGACACTCATACGTGGCATGTGACCGAGATTCTGGTCGTATTGAACTGAAAATTAAGAAGAGAGGTACTGTATACACCTTGAAAGAGTGGATAGATTTCATGAAAGAAGCTTACAATAATATTATTGTTATTAATGTTGATCAGTCTATGTTGAGAGATTTTAAAACATTATTTTCAAAGATAAAGACACCAGTGCCACTTTCAAAAAGTCAGGGGAAATGGAAGATCACACCTTACGAAATAACAGAATACACATCCAATAGCTTGACTGTAAGCACAGCATCAGGTGGCTTTGTAACCGAAAGCTTTCAATTTAAAAGGAAGTGGAACGTTGATCTCGCTTCACTTAAAAGGGCATATGAAGGTGAAATTAAATTGAAACCTGCAAAGGCTGCTGATATAAAAAAGTAGGGGAAAGTTGGGTAGTATCGGACATCGGGTAATATCGGACAGTGAGTTTCTTTCATCTTACACACGATGATAGTACCTGATTGACATGGTTACGTTTCTGTGATGTCGCATACAGAAACGTAACCATGTCATTCAGGTACTATCGTATGGTGGTAGATGAAAGAAACGCACTGCCAGATATTACCCAATGTCCGATACTACCCAGCTCTCCCCTATCTGTCTGCAATTATTCCTCAACATCGACCATGCTATGAAAGCCTTTTTTTATTAGGTTATTTTACGACGCTTTATCAACATCTTTGGTTATTTGGCGTGTGAATGAGATGAAGGTGATAATGCCGGTGATATGAGTCCGGGGTCCAGCACCAAAAGTTACCCAGCATTTGCTCATATTGGGTTGAGGGAAAACTCCGGAAAAAACCTCAACCAGGTAACTTGCCCCGACCGGGAATCGAACCCGGGCCACCTGGTTTCGCGGCCAGACCGCTGACCGTTACTCCACAGGTGTGGACATGTAAGCCTTATTCAGAAATATGGAAATAAACAAAGTGTTAATGATGAATCTGATAGTGAAGTGTGGTATTCTGATTAATATGAAGTACTCTAACTGAACAAAATGTACGAGTAATAATATTTTATACAACTTGAAATACTATTGATACATTGAAAATGCATTTATAATTTTAAATATAAATATTTAACCTTCATTACTCAGTATTTTTCCCCTATAATCCTTCCTTATTGTTCTTCCTCTGACACACATCCTCAAGTTAGATGTAGTACTTGATAATAATAGATGTACAGATACGGAATTAAAATTTGGAGCTTGTCTTGACGGGAGTCCACCTCTACGGTGGCAACAATTTCGCACGGCTGTCCACAAGTAGCATATATACAGGGGCTCTTGTTTACTGCACATGCGCAGTGTGTTGTAAGCGAAACTTAAACAATAAATTACCTCCAAATCTTATTTCCGTATCTGTACATATCACCCAGATCCTAAATCAGAGGTTACTCATAATCTAAGAAACGAAATTCTGTTCTTCTCCTGATTTCCAGCGAGACCGATATCAGCCGTGATCTTGGCAGAGACTCCAACGTAAGCGACGCAAACGCTAGTAAGGGACAGAAATGTTGCAGTTTCACACACGGGAGATAATTTGCTAAATACGTATTTCCTCATTATTCTTTTTTTTTTTTTTGTAAGAAATTTAGGGAAATTTAGGTTCAGTATCATGTTAAGAATGATATTACGGTGTATATTTTAAATATAACAGTAGGTATCTATAAAGACAGGTTAAAAAAAAAACAAAAAGAAGAAATTAATATATGCACATAAGTTTATTATTACAAAACGTAAGAATTATATTATGAAATGGTTTATAATTTGTATAGTGTAAGCACCCGTAAATCATGTTAGCTCAAACAGATTTCCTGGCACTAATTCCTCTTATGAAGATATGTATTAATATTTTTAACAATTAAGACGTATTTACAACTAGTAGCTAACCTTTAATCCTTGAAGAAATTCTGGCACACTAGAGTTCAAAATCCGCAACAGAATTGAAAAAGAAATGTATACAATGTTAATATCTTAGGAAATATGTGGTTATTTCAAATGAAAGTCGGCCGAGGCTTATTATCTGTACATTTGGCGGTGAGAGGACAATTGTGGTATAGGCACGATTTTTTTAGTGTAGTGACATATTAACGTTTGTCATTTTCTCAATATCGATGGATTGGTCGTGCTGGACCGGTTGCTTGGCCATCAAGATCACCAACTTTTACGAACTTGGACTTTTTTCGTGACATAAAGGTAATTTGCTTCTCATCAGTGCAGTCAACGATGAGGAGAATCTCCGTCACAGAATCGTGGTAACAGTACAAACAATCCGTGGTACTACAAAGATGTTGGAAAAAGTGACAATTCGTGAAGAGTCGCTGTGAACTTTGTTTGCAGATAAATGGAAGATACGTTAAACAATTCCTGTATATAATGCATAACGTTATTAAATTATAATTTAATAATCAATTTATTTCTAGTGTTTTCCATTTCAATTCCTACAAGTAACATATGATCCTAATGCAGCGGAATAAGGACGAAACTGCGACCATATGTTGTGTGGTAAAGTATGTATGTTCTCCTTGGCCTTCCAAACTATTCATCTCAGTTTGTGTATTACAATAATTGTGACACAACCTGTAAATATTCCATATTCTTTCCCGAACAAATTGACGTGTGGCACTACAGAGATTTAATAGTTTGTTTTGCAATTACATTACATTAATTCTACGATTAATTCTATGGAAATAGTATATTTGAGGAAGTATTTCGGCGAAATGAGTTCAAGGATTCGCCCTTGAATTACGTCACATTCACTCTTAAGGCTGAGGAAAACATCGGAATAAATCCGAACAAATAATCATTATTTGTTTATTGTAGAGGCATTTGACTGGAGTCATTAGCCAAACAATGACGTTAAAAAGTACAAATATAAATACAAATAACAACACAGGCACTAAGCAGAACCCTAAATACTAAAAGCTAATAACAAATTGATATGAAGAGTTCATCGTCTTGTCTCTGGCCTACCAGTATCTATCCACAAAATCACTAGCTGAAAGGGATGGGCAAGACGCTCGCTATCCATAGAACAGGCTGATAAGCCGTAGATACTGAATACAAACAATTCTTTAGGCGACATAGTTGTACAATAGTAGGAGTAACAAATAGCACAGCCAAAATCATTTTCTCGGAATCAGGAACACCGAATATATTTACGTGAATATCACGGAATTCCTTTTGAAGTCTTGCATCTTGCAACGATTTATCAAACACTTTTAGTAAAATTCAATATTAAAGGAATAGTAATTTACTGTTAGACTTCACACCGCTATAAGGAAGCTTTTGAAATTTGGATATGAAGGGGAATGGTGGTGTGGAATGAACAGACAAAAAAAGAAATTAATCTGTGATACAAAGAGTAGGAGAAGAAAGAATTATGCTGAAACTGATGAGGGGGAAAAAAAAATTGGCTGGGTCACTAAGAAGAAACTGCTTACTGAAGTATGCAGAAGAGACAGAAGAAAATATCAGATAGACCTAATAGGCAACATTAAGATAAATGGATTGTAAGCACAGACGAAGAGGTTGAAAATAGGGAAGACTGAGGAATGTTGTTTTGCAGTGAATGATCTTCTCTTGGGCAGAAACTTCGTATGTACCAATGAATATCCGATATAAACAAATTTGAGAATGTAAAAAATGAGACTAGGTTCTCACGGAAAAACGGTACGAATCCCAATAATAATAATAATAATAATAATAATAATAATAATAATAATAATAATAATAATATTTACAAATGGTTTTTAAGGAACCCGGAGGTGAATTGCCGCCCTCACATAAGCCCACCATCGGTCTCTATCCTGAACAAGATCAATCCAGTCTATACCATCATATCTCACCTCCGTGAAATAAATTTTAATATTATCCTCCCATCTATGTCTCAGCGTCCCCAAAGGCCTTTTCCCTCCGGCCTCAATCTAACACACTATATGCATTTCTGGATTCACCCATGCGTGCTACATGCCCTGCCCATCTAAAACGTTTGGATTTAATATTCCTAATTATGCCAGGTGAAGAAAACAATGCGTGCAGATCTACGTTGTGTATTTTTTTCCATTCTCCTGTAATTTCAGCCCTCTTAACCCCAAATAATTTCCTAAGCACCTTGTTCTCGAATACCTTCAACTTCTGTCCCTCTCTTAAAGTTAGAGTCCAAGTTTCACAACCATACAGATCAACTGGTATTATAACTGATTTATAAATTCTGACATTCACGTTTTTTGAGACCAGACTTGATGACGAAAGCTTCTCAATCGAATAATAAAGGCATTTCCCATATTTATTCTGCGTTTAATTTCCTTCTGAGAGTCATTTATATTTGTTACTGTTGCTCCAAGGTATTTGAACTTATCCACCTTTCCAAAGGATGAGATCCAGTTTTTATATTTCCATTTCGTACTATTTTCTGGTCAGGAGACATAATTACATACTTTGTCTTTTCGGGATTTACTTCCAAACCTATCTCTTTACTTGAATCAAGTAAAATTCCCGTGTTTTCCCCAATATTTTTGTGGATTTTCACCTAACATATTCAAGTCATCCGCATAGACAAACCCTCTCTATTATCCTGAACTTTCCTAATGGCATATTCTAAAGTAAAGTTAAAAGTAAAGGTGATAGTGCATCTCCTTGCTTCAGCCCCCAGTGAATTGGAAAAGCATTAGATTGAAACTAGCCTGTACGGACTCCGCTGTAAGTTTCACTGAAATACATTTTAATTAATTGAACTTGTTTCTTGGGAATAACAAAGTCAATAAGGATGTTATATAAAACTTCTCTCTTAACAGGGTCATATGTCTTTTTGTAGTCTAAGAATAACTGATGTACTCAACACTTATACTCTAGATTCAATATTCCGAAATTAAAGGACGAGGAAACTAAGCAACATTATCAGGTCGAAATTTCAAATAGGTTTACCGCTTTAGCAAGTTCCGACGAAGTTGAGGAGAAGTTAGATGTTAATAGTGTGTGGAAAAATATCAGAGATAATATCAAAATTGTAGCTGAGCAGAACATAGGTTATTATGAAACTAAGAAAAAGAAACAGTGATTTGATGAAGATTGTTCCGTAGTAGTAGAAGAAGGAAACAGGCAAAATTGAAATTCTTACAGGATCCAGTTGAGGCGAATAGAGATAATTATTTCAATGAAAGACGGAAAGCAAGTCGTACACTTATGAATAAAAAGAGAGATTACTTGAAGGAAAAACTGAATGAGGTAGAATACATAGTAAGAATAGAAACATTAAAGACTTATATAAGGGCATTAAACAATTTAAGAACGGATATCAGGCCAGGGGAAACGTGATCAAGGATGAGAATGGTGACTTGCTGGCGGACACTGATTCAATCCTGAACAGATGGAAAAACTATTTTTGGCAACTACTAAATATACATAGACCAAAGAGAAAAGATTGGGACGAAATTCAAATGCAAAATACTGAGCAATTTATAGACGAAACCGTACTTTCTGAAGTCGATATTGCGAAAAATCATCTAAAAAAAGTACAAGTCTCTAGTTTTATCGATCACTTTTACAACAGAATTAATACAAAAGGGTGAAAGCGCATTATCTAGCGAAATGTATAAGCTTGTACTTGCTATTTTGGAAGAGAAAATTGTACCAGAACAATGGAAGGAGTCCATAATTGTACCTATCTAGCTTTAAGAAAGGGGAAAAGACTAACTGTAGTAACTTTCGAGGAATATCACTTTACCTGACGTCGTACAAAATTTTGTCCAATATTCTTTCGAGAAGATTAACTCCGTATGTAGATGACATTATTGAGGATCATCAGTGTGGATTTAGGCGTAATTGATCGACTATTGACAAGATTTTTTGTATTCGACAGATATTGGAGAATAGAAAAATAATAATTTATTTATTTTATTTATTTATTTACTAATATGTATAGTGTTGTGCAACAGCCTGGGGCCAATAACAGTTCAGCATAAATTAAAATTTAACGAGAGAATTACAGTCAACAAGGAATTACAAAAACAGTGCATACAAATAATTATTAAAATTAAAGACAACTACAAATAAACAATGATGACAAAATGAACAGATAAATGCAAAATGCATGATACATTACAGCTAAAAATAACACAAACGGATGAACTTTGAATGTGTTTATGATGAGTATGCCTAATATAAGAATAACCAAACAAATTATACATTAAACGGATCAGAATTAATACACTGTAAATTGGCAGCTTTCATGCATCTGACAACTGGAGAGAGGTATTTCGGCTGGTAGGTATAACAATTTCTTTGAAATCTTAAACCATTCGAAGGGGCCCGAAGGTAGACATTACTTATGAAGGATTCACAATCAATATCACCCTTTAAGGCCTTACAAAAGAATAAGTACAGTAGTCAAGTTCAAGACGTCTAGCATAAAGGCTAGAAAAGTTAAAATATTTACAAGTACACTCATAATTGAAAGCAGATGAATTTGGAAAAAAATCTAAAAGCACGTAATAATAATAATAATAATAATAATAATAATAATAATAATAATAATAATATAAATGGATTTCAAAAATTCGGAGGTTCGTTGCCGTCCTCACATAAGCATGTCATCGGTCCCTATCATAAGCAAAATTAATCCAGTCCCTAGCATCATATTCCACATGCTCAATAATAATAATAATAATAATAATAATAATAATAATAATAATAATAATAATAATAATAATAATAATAATAATAATTTATTATTATTATTTTTATTATTATTATTATTATCATAGACCTACTCCAATTTTACAGAGAATCCTGATATAGGTATGTTAGGGTTATAAATACATTATTATAATATTTATACGATATTGATTAATTAAATTTCCTACTGTATTAATCTTATGTTTCAATTTTGAAATTAATAAAATTTTACAAATCTATAAATTCAGCAAATCTATACAACGTTTTATAATTTATACACATGAATGAATGAATTGGGATGAAATTAAATACTGAAATTCAATCTTGAATTTCAATTAACAAGTTTCATGAAATGTATACTGTATTATAACCTAAACAAATAATTCATATTAATATTCACTAGCATAGTTATTACTGTTACACTATTGTTTAGCATTACGTAGCCTATCAGGTGGTAAACTTAATAATACAAAGATATAAAATGAACAATGTAGCACCAAATATTCAGTGAATAATTATATTACTTATTACAGTTTTTACTACTTACTAGTATAGCTTAAAGTAAAAAATTTTCTAAACCGACTAAAAGAGAAATGCCAACGATGAAAATTAATGTAAATAAAGACGTGATGTTACATAACAAGATCTGTAAAATCGATGACAGAATACTTAAGTTATTGCAAGGGCTGATAAAATTGTCAGGCAGGGAAAGAAGGAGAACGGGAATATAAATTGCATAAATCATTTTCATGAGAGTATTCTTTTCCACCCTCGAAACAGGGGGGATGGGAAGTGCTCAATCAATTTATGTGCATTTTATTTCAGAGCGATATTTTCGACTCGACAGTTTCCCAGCCTGGCCTTGTGTGTAGCTATACGGAACACATTTGTATTGGGGGTTATTCCATGACAATTTGATTGAGTACTCCAGTCCAAAACCACTGTCGTTTCCTCCCTTCCTACCCCTTCCATAACTTTGCTTGTAAACCCATAACTCGAAGAAAAGTCAATTTTTCAATAATGCTATCATCTCTCTCCTTCCACACAACCCCAGAGACCAGATATAATGGAGAGTTCTTATTTTTTATCTTGTAAATGGGATGAAAAAGGAGAAGATACTGATTTAAGGAACGGGGAAAAAGAGTAGCTCAAGGATTTTCCTCGGATGTGATATGTCGTCTGTCTTGGCGAGGGGAGGGGAGGGGAGAGTCCGCTACACTAAACCGAACTAAAGGGATCACGGCCAACCAAGCACGAAAGCGGCAAGGGAGCACAAGTGCATTGTGGAACCAATAAAATTCCAAGAATGAGGCCTCACAACAGACTGAACAACGAAATTATATTACATTTCAACGCACAGAACTAGGTCTGCAGCTGCTGAGATCACGAACAAGTCCGGACCTCCTCATGTGTGTTACATGACATGGCACAAATGCAAGAGCAGAGTTATGAAAATTTCAGGTTATGATATAATATAATATGACGTGATATGTGGTATATGGTATACAAGTATGATATGATACATCATATCCTGTAATTGTCCCAAGTTAAAACTATCGAACCAGTTGAAGTATTTAGGTATTATTATTGATCAAAATCTACGTGGAGGTTCCCAGACGCTATGTCCACAGATATTTCATCCATTGTTTCGTACGTCCCTTTCTTATTCTGTTCACTATATTTTTTCTCCTCTGGTGTTTTATGTCCACTATTATTTCGTCCACAGTTTAAACGTCCATTGTGCTATTTTGTCCTCTGAAAGTTTGGTCCAAATTTTTTTACAGTGGAACTCCACAAATAGACACAGCAATGGTCCGTGTGCGAGACGAGGTACGAACTCTGTCTTTCTACGGAGTACTGCGGACATTGGTAAACATAAGGGCTGTACAATATTTTTATGGCATGCGGACCGAAACATAAATAATTAACGTACATAATTTTAAATAAAATATTATAGTATATGCAAAATATATAAAAATATCCAATCCATGATTAAGTATAATATATACGTGATACATCTGAAACATAAAACAGGCTTCTGGAGAAAAATCTCTCTAAATGTATCTTCATACAGGGCTTTCATTTAAAAACTTTCCACTCTAAATAACTAGTTAATTAAAATGAATTCAATTAAAAAAAAAAAAAAAAAAAAACGTAAATTTATATATTGAGGGGGAAGTCTTAAACCAGACTTAAATGCATTTTAGATTTCACCTCCCACTCCCAACCACTCCCACTTTGAAATTTCAAATGGCACCCCTATATTTTTATACTTCAATATGAAAGATCATTCAATTGTTTATACACCACATTTATTTTTTTTCGCATCTTTTGTTTTCTATCGTCGCCTGGCAACCTGGATTATTGTTATTGTTGATTAGAGCTGAAGAGAATAAAGCTACAAAAACTTATTGAGCATTTCATGTAATAGTTGTGTTTGTGTAGTAAATTATTTTAAAATAGTTTATACCCTTCAAGAGAGAACATAAATTATCCTTATTGATTAAATTTAGGAAATTACACAAAATAAGCTGTGTTTTCATTCTACAATCAACTGATAATAACAACGCTTCTTATAACCACTTTAGAATGCCTCGTATTTAGATGAATTTTGTTTCATCCATGCACTGTTCTGATCGAAATGTCAAATTTTTTAGCGATGGCTCTAATTGATTCACCTGTTTTAAACCGTTCCAATTGTAACTTCTGCTTCAACATAAGTACAAATTTTTTGTTCCCTGCCTTGCTGCCAACGTGTACGAGTATCTGCTGCACACTACTGCACTGGTTCAACTGGTTAGCCCTGTGGAGCGCAGGACAGGTTGCGTTGACTTACCTTGTGTCATGGAGTATACGAGAGTGAGTGTCTATTTGTCTAGTTCTACTGTATGTCCTACATTTATCTTTGTTCTCTTTATTAAGTTGTCCATTTTATTGTCTCGTCCAGTAGACTGTGGCCAATATTCCTGATTGTTCATTTGCATACATGTTTTAAAACTAATACACTATTACTACTATACCATTACCACTATAATAATAATAATAATAATAATAATAATAATAATAATAATAATAATAATAATAATAATAATAATAATAATAATATGAATGAAAGTGATAAGTATAATTGTTGTGAACTAGCATTTCCCGCCCACTTACGGTTGTTATCATATAAGCCATTTTAAATGTTTTCACTTCAAAATTTAATACTGAACCAATGAACTACTTATTTCTTTAGAAATGAACATCGTTATGCTACAAAATAATTACATACATTTCCATAGCAATCCTTTTTTAAATTGCATATTGAAAGTACCTGTTATCCAAAAATGAACAAAATATTCGAGAACAAAATATTCGCGAACAAAATATTTAGTTGGCACAGAAACTAATGGACAAAGAAAAATTGGGAAAAAATTATGGACACAACAATTGTTGGCCGAAAATTAGTGGAACAATTTTTTGGTGGACGAAATGTTTACTGGACTAATTCCCTTGGCCAAAATAGCTGTGGACGTGAGATAGTAGACAAATTGTCTGAAGGACGTGCTGCTGTGGACGTATCGTCCTGGAAGCACGTTGGAACAGTCATGTTAATTATTTATGCTCCAAACTCCGTAAAACTATACATAAATTTGTGCAGTTACTACAATTCATGCCAGTTAATTCACTAAGAACAATATTTCTAGCCTTAGTACAATCGATTATTCAATAGGTATGGAATAATAGAATGGGACTGAATAACACAATCTTCACTTCTTCCATTACTACTCTTTAAAAAAAGGAATAATTAAAATATGTTTGAAAAAGAAACTTGATTACCCAACACATCTCGGATATAAAGAATTTGATGTATTGGACATCAAAAAAATTTATACATACACCTTGCTAAATTATTTCCATAAACATCATAATTATTTTACATCGGACGATCATGGATATAATACGCTCTCTAATTCAGCCAAAATGCAAAACTGAAGCAGAAGTACAACACGGCTCAAATTTTGGCCCAAGGCTATATAATAATTTTATTAAGTCAAACTCGGATTTGAGATTATTGGATAACAAAATATTTGAAAAAGAAAATACTCGAACTGATTAAAACTTATAATTATTAATCTAGATTATAATTTCTTTAAATATATTTGTTGCATTGTTCACATTTCATATTGTTTTTCGACGACGCTGTGTCAACTACTGAGTTATTTGGTATTGGAATTGAAGATAGCGATGTGAGACCTAGAATTCGCCGCGGTTTGCCCGACTGTCTTTTTGCGTTTGCGGAAGACCCCAGAGGGAACACAACCATGTAGGCCTAGTCGGCCCAGGAGAGAGTCAGGCCCGCGCGATGGATCGGCGAGCAGGCGCGCTGGTAACTACAACGGCGAATTTTTATATTCTACTTTTTACTTTTATATTGTATTTTATATACATAGTATTATATATACTTTGTATTGTTTATAATTCATTTTGTATGCACTGTAATATGCCTTGGTATTTTATTTGTATTATATAAGTATTATAACTGCATTCGAGCACTAGCTTTGCTCCTTCGGGTGTACTAATTTTACACGCCATCTCTATAATCAAAAGGAAATAAATTATTATTATTATTATTATTATTATTATTATTATTATTATTATTATTATTATTATTATTATTATTATTATTATTGTATCGACAGCGTCATACCAGAAGTGTGTGTTAACCACGGTTGCCAGATTCTCTCGTCAGGAATCCAGAACAGATGATGATACTGCGTACCATGAAGTGACTACACATTTGAATTAATTCAATTTATAGACTAATATAACTGATTTTATTCTTTTTATGTATTCCAACTAATGATATAGGGCCTAAAATTTTAATTTTGTTACATGTTTGCTAGATTATGAAATTTCCTTCGAATTGTTGATAAAGTGTGCAAAAATAATATTATATTTCAGCCTGATCTATACAGAAAAAATGCATGATACAGTTTTTAATGCTATCAATAATAAATCAACATCCAAAGATAGTGAAGAATAAAGATACTGTATAGTACATAATGATTACCTACTATAGTTTACATAATCGTTTTTATTTCAATACTACCCGATAACAAGGACCAGGTAGTGTTGACGACGGCGTTGAACGTAGGTTGTAGAGGATCTTGAAAAAATTAATAAGGAATTAAAAACTACTTATACAAATGAGCAAATATATATATATATATATATATATTTCCAATGTTTTTGACATTCAGGGACAAATATAACTCAAATCCAGAACACCATTAAAATCCAGGACGTCTGGCAATCGGGTATCAACAATACAACTTTATTGAAATCTTATAATGGAACCTATTTATATATGAAAACAAACGTTTGAGAATTGCAATGGAATGAGCAAGAATCAAAGAAAGGTCCACACCTGTGGAGTAACGGTTAGCGGGTCTGGCCTCGAAACTAGGTGGCCCGGGTTCGATTCCCGGTCGGGGCAAGTTACCTGGTTGAGGTTTTTTCCGGGGTTTTCCCTCAACCTAATATGAGCAAATGCTGGGTACCTTCCGGTGTTGAATCCCGGACTCATTTCACCGGCATTATCACCTTCACCTCATTCAGACGCTAAATAACCTACGCTGTTGATAAAGCGTCATAAAATAACCTACTAAAAAATCAAAGAAAGTGCCTTCTTATGCAGACAAGGATAGGAGCAATTATTGTATATTTAAACAGATTTACTGTAAAGTTGCTGTTTTTTTTATACGCCATTCTGGCATGATGCCTTCCATACAGAATTATGATGTAAGATTTGAAAATTTGAAAATGAGGTCTTAAAATTATTCAGAAATTCATAATCAATTCTAGACATCAATATTGCGAAATGTTTCTACACAGTCTATTGTTATGAATGGAAGGACAGGAAAAACATAGTGGTGAATAGTAATTGTTTAATAATTATTATTTCCCGTTGATTGAGCCATGGTTTCATGTTTCATCACTAATTGCTGACTGCGAGAATTCTCAAATTACTTAATTACCTATCAGGAACACAGCCCTACATTATGTGTATCACAGAGTAACAGTCAGAATTTATCATCATACTTTAGAATCAAAGGAATATATGTATAGGCTACATGCACATATATACTGTATATGTATATATGAACGCAGATTACATTAACAGACAGTAAAAGAGAGAGAGAGAGAGAGATAGAAGAAGGAGGCAGACAGAAGAGAGAAAGAGACGGACAGAAGAGAGCCAGAAACAGGAAATAGGAGGCAAATAAGAAAGAGAAAATCGGAGAGAAAAGAAAGGAAGATATACGAAAATAAATAGAAACTGACGAAAGAAGAAAGAGACAGGCAGAAAAAAAGCGATTGACAGAAGAGAGAGACTAGGATAAAAGATACCTGCAGAAAGATAGATACCTGGTAAAGATAGAGATTGACAGAAAAGAGAGACTGGCAGAAAAGAGAGAGACAGGAAGAAAAGAGAGATTGGCAGACGAGAGAAACTGGCAGAAAAGAGAGATTGTGAGAAAAGAGATTCAGGTAGGAAAGAGAGATTGACAGAAGAGAGATACTGATAGAAAAGAGAGATTGGCAGAAAAGAGAGAGATTAGGATAAAATAGATACTGGCAGAAAATAGGGGACAAATAGGAAAGAGAAAATCGGAGAGAAAAGAAAGAGAGATAGACGAAAATAAAGAGAAACAGACAAAGAAGAAAGAGGCAGACAGAAAAGAGAGATAGACAGAGGAGAGACACTGGGAAAAAAATATATATATTTGGTAGAAGATAGAGACTGACAGAAAAGAGAGACTGGCAGAAAAGAGAGAGAGAGAGACAGACAGATGAGAGAGACTAGCAGAAAAGAGATTTACAGAAGAGAGATTGGCAGAAGAGAGAGACTGAATGAAAAGAGAGATTGGCAGAAGAGATACTGGCAGAAAAGAGAGACCGGCAGAAGAAAAAGACTGGCAGAAAATAGAGACTGTGAGAAAAGAAAGAGACAAGACAAAAGGAGAGAACAAAAACAGAAAGACAGGCAAAAATGGAGAGAGGCAGAAAAGACGAGACAGACAAGAAAGGTACAGTGAAAACAGGAGGAGGCAGACAATATGAAGAGACAGATAGAAAAGGAAGAGACAGACAGAATAGAGACAGTCAGAATAGGTAGAGACAGAACAGGGAGAGATGGAATATGGAGAGGCAGGCAGAAAAGGGAGAGATAGACAGAAATGTAAGAAACAAAAAGAAGAGACAAACAAAAAATGGACAGTCAGAATAGATAGGGACATATATAACAAGGAGAGACAGAATATGGAGAGACAAAATATGGAGAAAAACGCAGAAAAGGAAGAGGCATACAAAAAAGGGACATTTAGAATAGGTGAAGACATATATAATAGGGAGAGCCAGAGATGAAAGAAAGAGACATTTGCACAAGAAAAAGACAGGCAGAAAAGAGACATGTAGAAAAATGAGACAGGCAAAATATAGGGAAATAGAAAAATGGAACTCAAGGAGGAACAGAAATGAGAGAGATTGTGGAAGAAAGATATTCAGTAAAAATAAAGATGAAACAAATTAGAATAGATGATTTATGGCTTCCAAAGGCAGTATGAAATTACCACCAGAAGAAAGACGAGGTATAGGACGTTCACGTAGAACAGTTATGTCAAAGCAAGCGCATTTTTCTGACCTTAACGTCGTGCGCAGGCATCAAGCGCTAGGTATGGAAGGATGAAGGTTCATGCGTCTGAATAAGCACCATATTGGATTTAGAAAACAGTGGTGTACAAACTTCAAACGGAACGTGAAATTTTATGTCGTTATTTTTATATGGCTTCTTTCTGTTCAATATTTTCTATATTGTCTGTAAAACAAAAGTACTAACACCAATTTCTTAATAGCCTATTGTAGTTGTATTTTAAATGTTAATAAATAATAAAGAGTTAAGAAGGAATATTCACATAAATTCCATAGTAGTATAACTGTAATGTACTAAGTGAATGAATCACATCATTCATAAACAAAACGATAACCAAAGAAAGAGATTATGACATGGTAAGTTGAAATTGATATTGATGGTATTTTTAGCATTATAAAAGTAATCAATAAGCTAATCAAAACAATATGATAGTACAAAGCAAAGTCACCCAGGTATATATTTTAACTAGCCAATATTAGGCCTACATAATAAAACTCTTATCGCATTATGCTTTTAAAGTGATATTGGTGCGCAACTTCCTATCATCAGAATTTAAATTATTTTCTCGAAATCTGCTGAAGCTATAGAGCTGACGTTTTTAGAACACATGTTCACATATATTTTGTTTATGATGTAACAGTAATTACTGTTTTAATTCATTTCCTTACAAACATTTTTCATGCGAATATTTTCATGATTTGTAATAGGCTACACTATCTTCAGTTATACGTATTTACGTTATATTAGATTTACGAAAATATTTTTTCAGTACTTGTAAAGCTACTAAACAAACATATCTGAAAATTTCATTTTTCTGTAAAAAGTTGTGAAAGTATTCCTTTTGAATAAAAAAGCAAACTTGTAAAAAATGAGCATTACAATTAAAACTTACATTCTTATAATTTTATTCACTTATACTTCTCAGACAAATCTATAAATTAACATGGCTACAATTTTAATAAGCTCTCTTTTTTTTATCCATTGAATCAGTGCTGGCCATCTCTGTATATAGCTCTACCAAGCGGCATGTATTATCTCTTTCGTCTGTCTCTTTCCTTTCCGCTGTAAAGCGGCCAGGCTTTCCTGAGTTCTAAAGCGCGCGCTTGCGCCTATGAGCATCAGTTGATATGACTGACGTAGAAGGTGGACGCAACTTAAAAAAACTATTGTAAGGACGGAACAGGAAAAACTGCATAAATCCGGACATGGAAGAGAAGAAAAAGAAGATGGAGGAAGAGGAAACAAAACAGAAACTGTAGAGGTTAACATAGGCTACATAAAAGTGACGGGGTCCACTAGGGGGAGACAGAAAATAAGACGGACATAACATACACACAAAACACACACACACATGCAGGATAAAAACAGGATGTCCAAATAGACAGAGGGGTGTTGATATGGAAAGTGAAACATGGAGTTAGTCAGAGAGAGATGTGAGAGAAAGGCTGGTAAAGAAAACAGACATATAAAGAAGACAAACAGAAAAGAAAACGCCAGAACAGGTAACATCAAGTTAAACAGACGACGTAACGACAGAATGACAGGTAAATATACAGAAAGAAACATGCGAAGTAGCCTATATAACAATATCAATGAAGAACGAGGGAACTAGAGGCACGAAGTAAGTAGGCGGAATTTTATTTATGTTATGACACTGTGACGAAGACCTTGCTTTCTCCAGCCTCCGAGTTAGGTATATATAGTGTAAATGAGCTCGTGTGATGTGATTTTCGCTGTTTGTAGCACCTGTACTTGTGCATTAAGCCTTGACGGATGAAGGCGATTCATCACTGACGGTGCCGTAATAAGGAGAGAGTTCCATCAGGCTGTTCTTTAAAAAATTGATGTCGCAAACTCCGTGATTTACAGGACGCCCCTGACCTACCCGAAGGGGCTCAGGTTGCAGTCTTAGCAATGACGTGTTCAAAGTGCCGATGTCACGCAAATCCGAGACTTACGCCTGTGTGAACGTCACACACGTAGGTAGTACAGAAACGAAGAAAATATTAACACTGAACAACTTGACTTCGTATTTAATTGCGTCTATGCAACTACATTAGAATAATACATTATTAGTACCAACGCCTTACTTGCACGCCAATGGGTGATCCTAGAACGTTCGCTGTAGGGACCTCTCCCATGAAATTCATTGTTATTATTTATTATTTTCGTGTTTTACTTTCACTGGTCGTGATGATTTCTAATTATAGATATTTAACAGAAGAAATAAGACACAAAATTTCTGATATAATAATAATAATAATAATAATAATAATAATAATAATAATAATAATAATAATAATAATAATAATAACAATAATATAATAATAATAATAATAATAATAATAATAATAATAATAATTATAATAATAATAATAATAATAATAATAATAATAATAATAATAATAATAATAATGAAAACTAATCAATACTAATAATAAATCTGTAGCTGAAATTTTTCTGGTAATTTTCGATTTTTAAAAATAATTGGTCCTAACATATATAATTAACCACCCTGAAACCGAAAATAGCTTTTTTGAAATTTTTGTTTGTATGTATGTTTGTCTGTCTGTCTGTCTGTATGTTTGTTACCTTTTCACGCGATAATGGCTGAACCGATTTCGATGAAAATTGGTATATAAATTAAGTTCGTTGTAACTTAGATTTTAGGCTACATGGCATTCAAAATGCATTATTTAAAAGGGGGGTTATAAGGGTGTCTGAATTAAATAAATCGAAATATCTCTCTTATTATTGATTTTTGTGAAAAATGTTACATAACAAAACTTTCTTTAAACATCATTTCCGATAAGTTTTATTCCTTGAAAAAGTTTGATAGGACTGATATTTAATGAGATAAATGAGTTTCAAAATTAAAATAACTGCCATCTAAGACGGTGTAATGAAATAAACAAATGAATTCGTCTATAAGGGGCCTTGGTCAACAACAATCGAAAGCTATGAATCATAGCTTACAGCGAATGTTTCTGTGTTTGTATGAAGTAATATCGGAAGCTAAATTAACCGATTTGTATAATTAATTATTATTTCACCATTGGAAAGTGTAGTTTCTCTATATGGACATAATGCTATAATGTTATTACAGTAACTTCGGAGTGAATTGAGGACAGGTAAGATTAAAATAGCTTCTTAAGCACAAACAACTTGATAGGCTATTCTGTGTATTCGTTTCCTGTACATATTTCTTAAAATAATGTTTATCTCAGAGAATTAACGAACCACAAGAGTGTATTGATTTAGTATGCAGTAATAATATGTTAGCTTAGCATTCCATTATTTTATAATCCAAATTTTAACTATGGTCAATTGAATCGTGATAAAATACATAAAATACATATGCATTAAATGCAATGCAAAAAATTGGGTAATGAGCCAAGCAGATTATGTTGCGCTATTGTAAAATAAAATTTGTTCCTCCTGAGATTCAAGAGCCCCCATAACAAATTAAAAACTTACTTATCGGTGTACATCCGTTATCAACACATTTTTTATATAATATAATATAATATAATATAATATAATATAATATAATATAATATAATATAATATAATATAATATAATACGTAATTTAAGTTATTTAAGTTATTTGAAGGGTTCAGAACCATAGTGGGCCAAGCGCCATTTACTGAATACGTAGAAACAAGGGTTAAAATTAAGTTATTATCATAATTCAATGGAAACATGTAGCAAGTAAAATAAAGTATACACATTAAATCTAAATGATATGTCAGTCTTCATTAAAGTATGGATGCATGTAATAAAAATTAAGAAACATGTTAAAGGATTATTGTCATTGCACCAAATGAGTGGTCTGTGGACCAAAATGATCGCATTTTAATTATTTAAATACAATTTAAATTAAGTAACATACTAAACGATTTATCCTTCTATCAAACACGAATGTTCCCTGGATCAAATGTCCTATTTTAATTATGTAATTACTTTATATTTATTTCTAACGGGTGCAGCGGAGCGCACGGGTACGGCTAATAAAATAATAAAACTATAACCATGTGGAAGAAGAGCAGTCAGCTTCAGGAAGGGAAAAAAGTACGACAGATGCAATTGGACTCCTACGGACAATCGGTGAAAGATACCTAGAGGAATAAAGAAGTGTATGTAGTATTTGTGGACCTAGAAAAGATTTTCGACAGAGTGGATTGGAATAAACAGGTGGGGGTCCTAAAGAAAACTGGTGTGATCTGGAAAGAGAGAAGACTGTTGAGTAATCTTTATATGAAACGTGTCAAAGTCAGGATAGGAGAAAAAATGTCAGAAGGAAGTGAAATTGGGAGAGGAGTACGTCAAGGATGTCCTGTATCACCTACTATATTTAACATCTACTTGGAGGATTTAGTAAAGAACTGTTTTCAGAACATGGAGGAATGATAGTAGGAGGAAGAAGAATGAAGTGCGTAAGATTTTCTGATGATATGGCGTTGTTAGCAGAAAAGGAATAGATACTAAAAGATATGCTACACAGCTGTGAGCGTTATGGGATGAAGATAAATGGAAATAAGACGAAGAGCATGGTCATGTGAAAAAAATACAAAAGATAAACTTGCTATTTCCAAATGAGCAAGTGGATAGCTTCAGATAATTTCGGTGTACTATAAGCAGTAACATGAGCTGCTGCCAGGAAGTCAAAAGGAGGATAGCAATTTCTAAGGAAGCTTTTAATAGAAAAAGGAGCATTTTCTGCGGACCTCTCGAAAAAGAAATAAGGAAGTGACTACTGAAGTGCTTTGTATGGAGTGTGGCATTGTATGGGACAGAAACATGGACATTATGACAAAGTGAAGAAACGCGAATAGAACCATTTGAAATATGGACATGGAGAAGAATGGAACGTGTGAAGTGGCCAGACAGAATAAGAAATGAAGCTGCGTTGGAAAGAGTGAGTGAAGAAAGAATGATACTGAAACTGATCAGGAAGAGGAAAAGGAATTGGTTGGGTCACTGGCTGAGAAGAAACTGCCTACTGAAAGATGCACTGGAAGGAATTGTGAACGGAAGAAGAGATATCAGATCGTAAATGACATTAAGATATAATTATATGGATCATATGAGGAAACGAAGGGGAAGGCAGAAAATAGGAAAGATGGGAGAGAGCTGAGTTTGTAGCGAAAGACCTGCCCTTGGGCAGAACACTAAATGAATGAATTAACAATATACCTTGAATATGTTATTACTGTAACCTGTAGCTTCTGTGAGTCTATCTTAGGAAGGAA
The DNA here is from genome assembly GCF_040183065.1 of Periplaneta americana. Taxonomy (NCBI): domain Eukaryota; kingdom Metazoa; phylum Arthropoda; class Insecta; order Blattodea; family Blattidae; genus Periplaneta; species Periplaneta americana. Next base: position 71,581,877 of record NC_091117.1, on the reverse strand, counting down.
ATTTGTTGTATATACAATATAAAAGCTGCCGGCTGATTTTAGATCATATTAACACTTTTGGATGAAAACCATTTTTAGCATAGATTGTGAAACTGTTCCTGATGTGATGTAGGAACAATTATTGTGATATTTTGATCTATTGATGCTTTCACTCACCATGAACCATGCATGATATTTCGTTTTCATAAAGTCTTGGAAATGATTCTCTACCTGGTATAGGCCTATAGCCTACCCTAGGCTTAACAAAAGACAGTAAACCGTTGTGGCAATGTGAATTAATATGCATAACTGCGGTTGCTCATTTAAAATGAAATCTTTGACAAAGACTATATGTATCATTTATTGGAACACCATAATGCTTATATTGTCTTCATTTACAAGTTCTCATCTTATTGCATTGTTCATGGCAGCAACACTATTTTATACAAACACGCGTCTTCCGTATCTTGAAACACTCATATCCTCCTTAGTCCTGAGAGTATAGTATACTATACCATACTTCAAACATGATTATGATCTAAGATATATGTGTAGAGGTCCGAAGTATAGAATAATATACCTGTCAACTACAGAATTTTTTCATCATTTTTCCAAATGTGAGTTCTCTTTTTTTTTTAATGTGGCATTATATTGAACTTTAGAAGTAAAACAACAAATTTTTCAGGACTCAGGAGAATATTTCTATAAGTTCCTGGATGGCCACAGGCACTCATAATGATAGTATCAATTTGTAATAAGAAATACAAAATCTTTTCTTCCACCACTGAAACATTTTCATACAATGCGCTTCCTTTACAGTTTTCTTTCAGACGAAGGAAAAAATTTCAAAAGTATATCGCTTGAAACAGACTAAGCAATGAAATAAAGCAAACTTGCCGACTGTTAATCTGCTAGCGACTGTTTTAGTAGAAGAGGTAAGACTTGTCCTGTGACCTTTTTCGTGTGCCATGACTATATCACCAATGGGTATGGAGTGGGAAGTCTGAGATTAACTTCAAGGTCTGTAGATTAGTGTAATATTAACCATCCTGAAACAAACTCTCTTTCTGATAGCTCATTCTTTCTACTATCGCACTGCTCACATGCCAGGTCTCATCTCCTCTTCTGTATCAAGCAAGTTTCTTTATTTTAAATAATTAAACGTTCAAATTTTAACAAAGTTGTATTTTTCCCGCAATCACGATGTCAAAACCATTACTACATATGGACTATTCCATATGAAATCGATCAGTAAAAAACCTCGCATTTTTTTATTTTCTAATTTTTTTCCTATTTATACAAGGTGCTGAGGAGAGTGCATTTGCAAAAATATACTATCGAAAGTCAAACGGTTTTCGTGTTGTTGAGAGACAAATTTAGCGTATTTTAGAAAAACAAGCCTCTTTCAGCGCTCAGAAATCTGGAACCATTTACTGCAGAACATTGAACGAGAAGCTGACATTTGGTAGTTTATGATAAGAAGTAATCCTTATTTTTATTGTATACAGAGAGACAGATAAACTGATTTTACTTAATTTTATGCTTTTTGACCATTTGTAAAAATGTAAAAATAAATATTGCAAAAAAACCTTGCATTATTAAGAGGGATTCGGCATTGTTTGCTTAGTGTCACGGCAATAAGTTTCGGGGGTATTAAATAAATTATCTCCACACGCCTAGACTTGAAAGGCGCAACACAGCACACACTAGCCGAGAGATGAAGATAAGCGAACATTGGGCGTCATTTTACTCCTGTGTTTGTGAAAACCTGTGATAAAGCTAGCCCAGCTATGCGCTACTAGACGAAACATCACGTGTTTATGTCTCCTGGCCTTGCTTGCCTAGGCTAGCTCCCGCCTCACAGTTAGCTGGTTAGCTCACGCGCGTCCTATTTATTTTCTTTATTTGATTTTTCAATGCTTTCTTATTAACGTTGCACCAGTAAGAAATACGTGTTTATTTCTACTTTCAATGCGGAATCTAACCATATATTTTAAAAATATTGTTTCGTGGGCAAAGGTGTCTTAATTAATAAAAATCTAAATTTCTCCATTTCCATAAAAAGTAAGAAAAACTGTTTACATGTCCATATAAACTTTAACTTTTCAGCATTAAAAAATAACCCATGATTTTGATCATTGGGTGAAAGGGTTTCGGAGACACAACAGTTTAAAGTTGCTAATTTTATGAAAATACGATAAATTAAAATATTTTTAATTTAAACACTATGAAGTTCTGATGCCTCAAACTCTGCACAAAACATTGTATCATAGTTGTCTACGGACAGAAAAAGTTTCATTGTATTTAAAAATTGCAAGGTCGATTTTCTCTATATTTCGGTCGATTAGAGATGGAATAGCTCATATGCTAGTGGGTTGTGGTGATTTTCTAGTTTTCAGGTTGAATTTTCTTTTGCCAACTTCGTTTTGAATTTCGATAATGACAAATACTATAAATGGTAGTGATTTTGTAACTGGTATGTTGGTAGCAGAGACAAATATCGACAATATTTGTCGGTACTGGACTTCCATGAAATTAAAATCGTACTAGATTTCTGAACCGATTACTGGAAGCTAGTGAAATTTGAACTTACTAATAATTAATTAATATCAGTATTAATATTAATACATAATAGTTTTTTTGTGTGTTACGTTGTGGTTATAATTCAAGACTATAGTCAGGTAAGCTTTCGGAGTTCGTACTACGGTAATAATTTCATGTGGACAAACAGAATACTTTTTTAGATTAGGTCTCGTGAGTCAATTGTTTAGTCAAACCAATGAATTTCGTATTGCCAGACAAAATACTTGCCATGTTGATCCCTTTCTGGTACAGTTTTCCTATGAAAATATGTTACAAATTATTAAATTATTTAGAATAGGCTTCCAACATAAAGTACGGTAAGTAAATAAGTCATATAGTACGTAGGATCGTGTAAATCTTGGAATCACTGATAAGACGGCAATATTTGCTGTTTAGGAACTGTTCTTATGTGACCCTCACTATACAGCTTGTAGACTTCTTTGAATTTCATTAGGAAAATATTGCAATAAGCATTCAATATTGAACATATTGATACACATATGTATTATATGAAGAATTTTTTTTTAATTAAGCTAGTTCCTGTTATTATTATTATTACTACCATTATTTAGTTATAAAAGTCATCGAGATATCTTCCCCTTGAACTGTTCGCTGACATACATGATCAGCATTGTTATTAAGATGTAATGAGTGACTTTGTTGTGGTCAACACAGAGAGAGACCATATGTTAAAGGCTACATGTGCATAGCACAGAAATAAGAAAACAAAGACTCTGTAGACCTATACCTTAGAAAGATGATAAAGTTAAACTGGCCAGTTCATTTTGAGATTGAAGTATTAATAGATAAGCAAAATTTGTGGCTCTAAATGGCGCAACTTTTGTCACAGCAGAAAAGCAGACTAAAATATATCTTTAATAATTAAAATTTGTTGCACAGACATTTACATTTTACTTCAACTCGTTAATATCATAATTGAGAAATATGTGCTAAAGACTTGCATCCCTTCTTGAGAAAGAGATCACTCTTTCACGTAAATGAGCTTAGACTTGGAATTTCAACTCACTCTCCAGTGATCTCCATTAGACACACTTGGAAAGAAAAATGAAGGTGAAGTGTGTAATATAAGAGACTGCAGGAAGTAGAAAAAGTGGAAAGAGGGCCATGAATAATGAGGCAGAAGACAGAAAAGTGAGCAATATCCAGTGAGATATGATGCGAAATGGGTTGGTAGCACTGAAAGTTAAGAAGAGCTTGTCAGATGTCGGTGCGAGACTCAGTGGAAGGTTTATTCGGAATTTGAAATCCGAATAAGCTTTCGGGTACTTCATTTCTCATGAAATGTTTCGTTTTGAGTTAAGCGCATTGCAGTCGATAAATTCATAAATTGCAGCAAGTCATATAAGAGGGCATAAATAAATTAACAAAATGTTCAACTGTCAGTAGTAGCAGTAGCAGTAGTAGTAGTAGTAGTAGTAGTAGTAGTAGTAGTAGTAGTAGTAGTAGTAGTAGTAGTGGTGGTGGTGGTGGTGGTGGTGGTTGTGGTGGTGGTGGTGGTGGTGGTTGCAGTGTCAGTGACAGTAGTAGGGCTAATAGTAAGAGAAGGATAAAGGAAACATAGGCCTACTTGGTCCTAGACTAGATTCAAACAACACAGCGGTCAACAAGCAGAAGTTAATATAAAAAAAGAAACAAAATTACGAACCCTCCATACAATACTATCTCGAATAAGGGCGGATACTTGACTTACGTCATTCATTATGAAGCAAGTTGTCTGCGATACAACGAACTTATGTTGATTTTCGAGTTCGTCATTTTTTTCCCTGGTTATTATATGCTTATTTAAGTTGCGCTAACTCTCGCTAAGTGGTTTTATATTTTATTTTACCCGTCTTAGTATTTATTTTATTATTGTAAATATTATTATTATTATTATTATTATTATTATTATTATTATTATTATTATTATTCTACTGTCACTTTGAGAGAGGAACAGAGATTAAGGGTGTTTGAGAATAAGGTGCATAGGAAAATATTTGGGGCTAAGGGATGAAGTTACAGGAGAATGGAGAAAGTTACACAACACAGAACTGCACGCATTGAATTCTTCACGTGACATAATTAGGAACATTAAATCCAGACGTTTGAGATGGACAGGGCATGTAGCACGTATGGGCGAATCCAGAAATGCATATAGAGTGTTAGTTGGGAGGCCGGAGGGAAAAAGACCTTTAGGGAGGCCGAGACGTAGATGGGAGGATAATATTAAAATGGATTTGAGGGAGGTGGGATATGATGATAGAGAATGGATTAATTTTGCTCAGGATCGGGACCTATGGCGGGCTTAAGTGAGGGCGGCAATGAACCTCCGGGTTCCTTAAAAGCCAGTGAGTAAGTATTATTATTATTATTATTATTATTATTATTATTATTATTAATGAATTAATTTGTATTACTATCTTCGTATCATCTTCGTCACGGTTATTGTATTATTATTATTGTTATTATTAATATTATTATTATTGTTATTATTATCATTATTATTATTGTTTTTGTTGTTACTATTATTTCTATCATCAACATTATTATTGATCTCTGTAAAATTTATGTAGACTACTGGACTGTACCCGAGCACGAGATGCTCATTTCGGGTATCTATTCATAATATATTCATTTAAAATGTAAATTGTGAATAAATTTGTATTTGAATTTGAAATTCATGCTGTCTCAAACAAAGTTACTATACAATTATGTGAATCTACTGTACATACGTAAGCTGACTGAAAATAACAGTGTATTAATGCTAATATATATGTCTTTCAAAATATTGCTGTTCATGTCCGAATATGTGTTATTGCTAAATTATATCTATATTATCATGTCGTGAATGTACAATAATATGTATGTTAAGCCTACTGGAAATAACAATTTGTTAATTTTTAAAATAAGTTTCTCTAAAAATATTATTCTTCGAGTCTAAAAATGTTTAATTCCGAGATTATACTGTAGGGCCTGTTCTGTAACATAAAATAAAAATGACATAATTCATATACAGTAAAAAAAGTTATATAGACAAATTTACAAACACAGTCGGTGCCCAGGGTGCGTCATAGAATACTGCTCTTCGTTACATCCGCTTATGAGACTAGATGATGAAAATTGCAACGTTTAAACATGAAAGGTTAAACTCTGATGTTACCAATGGTACCGTGGAAACAGACGTGTAAGATATTCTTCGTGCCTCGTGGTTTTCCACACGATCCCTGTAAGATTGAATTTCCGGCACTTAACATGAATGGTTTATTTTACTAATGGTTTTTATCTATTATATCAGTCGGCCTGGTTGGCGAAGTTGGTATGGCGCTGGCCTTCTATGTCCGAGGTTGCGGGTTCAATCCTGGGCCAGGTTGATGGCATTTAAGTGTGCTTAAATGTGACAGGCTCATGTCAGTAGATTTTTTGCATGTAAAAGAACTCCTGCGGGACAAAAATTTCGGTACACCTGCGACGCTGATATAACCTCGGTAGTTGCGAGCGTCGTTAAATAAAACATAACATTTCACATCTATTATATCTTATTTTAAAGTACACCAATTGAAGACCTATCCGGAAAACGAATAAAACTAGTTAAAAAACACGTGATTTGTGTGGGAAAAGTAATTTAGAAGGATTCTTTTATAATAATAAATTATGGCATTCAATAACTGAGTAAACTTGTATATTTGATTAGTCAAATGGTTCTGCTAGGTAATAAAATGCAATATGCCCATTAAAATCGTTTTATTTCTTCTGAAAAATTATAGTTTTGTTGGTCACATCTTTATTCTGGGAAGTCTTATATTATTATTCCACACTCTACAAATAGAAAGAGCTAGAGATAGAAATATCCTAATGTGTCCCGTGAAGAGCAAATGTCTCCTGCTAGAGAGAAAGCTCTAAGTCAGTGATGTTGAAGCAAGCGCATTTTTCTGACCTTGACGTCATGCGCGGGCATCAAGCGCTAGGTATGGAAAAAGGAAGAATTATGTACATGAATAAGCAGCTTGTTGAATTAAGAAAACAGTAGTATACAAACTTCAAACGGAACGTGAAATTTTATGTCATTTTTATATGGCTTCTTTCTGTTTGATATTATATATATTGTCTGTAAAACAAAAGTACTAACACGAATTTCTTGCATAATATTGCAGTTGTGTTTTAAACGTTAATAACGTAATAAAGAGTTAAGAGGAATATTCACATAAATTCCATAATAATAGTACAACTGTACTGTACTAAGTGAATGAAAAAAAAAGAGATTAATTATGACATAATACGTTGGAATTGATATTGATGGTACCTTTAGCCTTATAAAATAATCAATAAACTAATCAAAACCATATTATTGTACAGAGCAACGTTACTTATGTATATGTTTTAACTGTAACTAATATTACATAACAAAACTCTTGTCGCATTATGTTTCTAAGGTGATATTGGTGCGAAACTTCCCATGATCAGAATATTAAATTATTTTCTCGAAATCTGCTGAAGCTATAGAGCTGACGTTTTACCAACACATGGACACATTTCTTTCTTGTTTATGATGTAAGAGCAGTTGCTTTGTTAATTCATTTCCTTACAAATATTTCCATGCGAATATTTTGGAAATGTTCAATACACTATCTTCGGTAATACGTATTTACGATACATTAGATTTACGAAAACATTGTTTCAGTACCTGTAAGGCTACTAAATAAACATATCTGAAAATTTCACTTTTCTATAAGAAAGCTGAGAAAATATTCCTTGTGAATAAAAAAAGCAAATTTGTGGAAAATGAATATTAAAATTAAAAGTTACATTTTTATAATGCACTTATATTTCTCAGACAAATCTAAAAATTAACGTGAATACAGATTGAATAAGTTTCTCTTCCCTTTATCTATTGATTCAGTGCTGGCAATCCCTGTATATAGCTCGACTGAGCGGCATATACTACCTCACTCGTCTGCCTCTTTCCTTTTCGCTATAAAGCTCTCAGGCTCTCCTGAGCTCTAAAGCGCGCGCTTGCGCCTACGGGCATCAGTTGTCATGACTGTTATAAGATTTTTAACGCGATGAGCTAATCCGAGTTAGAAGTTGTGCGTGATTTTATGTTGACTTTTAATTGTAGTATGTTTTCAGTTCATCGTAATGTCTGCTTTTTCTTTGTATAATTTTATTTGTCTCACACTGCCCAGATGTCTCTCGAGGTGTTTCCATTCACTTTTTCCTGTTGCTACTCGGGACCACTGCTGGCCTGCTCGCTCCTTGAAAAAGTCCACCCAGCGCCTAGGTCTACCCTGAAGCCGTTTGCCTACACGATAATCTTATATGTCCATCGTCCCTTAGCCTTGCGACGTGGCCTTCCCATTTCCATCATGTTCTGATAGCTAGTTGTGTGATGTCTGTTGTTGGTGGTAACTGATGCACATTTAATATTCTGCCTCTCAAAGATATACCTAGGATCTTGTGTTGCATTTTTCTTTGACATATATGGATTGAGTTTTTCTGGTTTGCTTTTGTTACCAAGTTTGACACCTAGAGAATAATACGGGGTACGGTATACATAAGTTTTCAGTGCTCCAAATTTTATTCTCCTGTTTAGTGTTTTGTAGTAGTATAAATTGAAGGGCCCAGAATGATTTCCAAGTTAGAGAAATCAGTCTTTTTTTTAATTGGTCCATTCTGTCGTTGAAGGAAATTTATTGTCTAAGGATATATACTCCTTTATGCATGAGAGAATCGCTCCACTTACTGACACGGGAGTTTCTGGACCGTTTGACATTAACTGTGTTTTGTGTTTGTTTATTGAGAGACACGCAGTTTTGCTGTGTGCACACATTTGTTGGAGCATTGTCTGTAGTTCTCTTGGTAATTTGGCGAACAGAATTACGTCGTCGGAAAATCTCAGATTTCTTAGTCGAATTTCGTTTAAGTTGATTCCATACTACTTTTTCTAATTCATTTCCGGAATACATCCTTCATTATACTAGTGAAAAGTTTAGGAGAGATTCGATTGACCTAGCGAACTCTCCTTTCCAGACGGAATGGTTTCCTTTCTTCTTCTTCTTCTTATTCTTCTTCTTCTATTATTATTATTATTATTATTATTATTATTATTATTATTATTATTATTATAATTATTATTAATGAAAGCAGAGACACAAACATCAGTAATATTCAGATACACCCTGTATAAGCGACCCGTGAGGAATTTTACCATTGAATTTACTACTCTCTTCGACTGCCTTCCTCCGTAGGTAGTTAAAGAGCTTGTCCTGTCCGCCTCGGAGAGATTCGATAAGGAGAGAGCGAGAGTGCGAGGAAGAGAAAGGGAAGGAGAACTCCGTATTTGTTGAGAGAATTCACAGCAGTCTTTGTTGAGAAGGCTATGATCAATCCTAGAGCCAACTCGAGGCTTTACGACCTTATCCTCTCCTTCCTTCCCTTCTAATCGTTCATCTCAGAAGTTCAAATCATTTTAATATCGCTTGGAATTTAATCGTTCTCTCGTAGCTACAGATGAAAAGGATTCACTTATGGTATTAAATATTCGAGGAATATATTTTCTCTAAGAGTGAAAGGTTCTATGTAAGTTGTAGAAGAAGGCAAGGGATATACAATCGAAATATAGTTTATATACTTCGGACAGTAATATTACTTTTCCAACATCTAGGAGCTATATAGAAACCTATAAGGGTCGCTGCCCTCAACTTAGGATTGTGATAAGATACAGCACATTACAATCAATAAAAATATAGTAACATAAGTTGTAGTTTGAAAAATGTGTATAGCCTATCTTTTTCTCTTCCATCTTCTCTGACATGCAGCTACACTCTTAGGCAAGCTTCTTGTTTATTCAATTTTTTAAATTAAATTACATATGAAAATTATTAATTTACAATTTAGCACTATATATGATTTCGTACAATAAGGACTGAGTACCCATGTATTGTGGGTTCCTATCACCACGGCATGGGGCGTCCTCAGGTTGCGGATAGAGGAGACTGCCTCTAGATATGGAGGGTAGCTACGGATATATTGAATACGCAGTTGTAGACAGCCGATAAGGGATAGTCCTCCAGCTTGGGTGTTGGACGAAAGGTAACAACCCATCACCGTAAAAAAACAGCTTGTTACGAAACCAAACAATAAGCCTCGGAATGGGACTGATTCTCCGGTACGGTAGGGACTGGATTAATCTTGCTCAGGATAGGGACCGATGGCGGGCTTATGTGAGGGCGGCAATGAACCTCCGGGTTCCTTAAAAGCCATTTGTAAGTAAGTTGTTAGTAAGGACTGAGTAAGTTACTATTGTTGTTGGTATAGATTTTAAAATTCCCATTGGTAGGTTGAATCTCTTGAACTCGACATATTTTTTTTTAAATAGTTCCTATTGCACCAAAAGACAATCCAAATACTTCAATTTCCCCTGTAATATCATATCTAGTCGGTAAATATTTGACATGTCTTCATATATTTTATACAGCTTTTCTCAATTACTAGTTGAGGTTAATCTACTGTTGTCTCGAACTACACTGTTTGTTGTTGTTTAATCAACTGTCAGAAGACAGGTCTGAACCTCACAAGTGATATCAACAACTAGGTCAAGAGATAATAGAGTAGAGTAGCCAGTTCCTTTCCCCCCCTCCATTGCATATATCAGTACTCTATCGGGAGGATGCAGTAGCATTAATAGTAATAGAAAAATGTTAATTATAACAATTTTATGACACCGAACCAAATGTTCAAATGCTTGGGGTGTAATGTATGTGTAAGTAGTGGCATGGGCACTGCTAAGAAGACAAAATGAGGATAGCAATGGCCAAGGAAGCTTTTAATAGGAAAAAGAGAATTCACTGCAGACTTTTGGAAAAAACTAAAAGACTAATGGAGTGCTTTATGTGGAGTGTGGTAGTACATGTTATGGAACAGAAACATGGACATTACGTCGAAGTGAAGAATAATGGCAATCGTTTGGAATATCGATATGGAGAAGATTTGAGTTTATGGAATGGAGAGAGAAAAGAAGAAATGAAGCTGTGTTGCAGAGAGTGAAGGAAAAAATATTCAAACTGACAAGAAAGAGAAAAAAAATTCTTTGGGTCACTGACTAAGAATAACGAGCTTACTGACGGACGCACCGGAAAGAACGGTGAACGGAAAAACGTTCGAGGCTAAAGATAACAGATGATAGATATAAAGTTTAGGAATCGTATGCGGAGAGGAAACGAGCAAGGCGGAAAAAAGGGACGTTTGAAGAATACTGAGTTTGCAGTGAAGAACTTGACTTTTAGCAGAAAATAATGAATTAATTAATTAATTATGAAAACTGGACAGGCCTAACAAGGTATGTTGTCTTTCTGTGCCCAGCTCACCGCAGTCTGAAACCTTGCCAGTTTTTTAGCTGGGTAGTATTACCCGACATGTCGGGTAATACTATATATATATATATATATATATATATATATATATATATATATATATATATACGTGCTGTAGTGATATCAATTCACAAGTCTTGTGACAAAAATAATTTTAATAATTAAAGATCCATTTCAATATTACCCAGTCTCTCTAAAGTATTTCAAAAATGTATAAAAACACGAAGAAAGAGTAATGGAACGGAGAAAAATTCTCTCCGGCGCCGGGATTTGAACCCGGGTTTTCAGCTCTACGTGCTGACGCTTTATCCACTAAGCCACACCGGATTCCACCCCGGCGTGGGAAGAATCGTCTCAGTTTTAAGTTCCAACTCTTGGGTTCCCTCTAGTGGCCGCCCTCTGCACTACGTCATAGATATCTATGAACGTAGGACCGAAGTCCACACATGTGCTGAGGTGCACTCGTAATGAGTGACTAGTTGGCCTGGATCCGACGGAATAAGCGCCGTCTTAAATCACAAAGTAATTTATGCATATCATATATATTATGACGCAGAATATCTGCATGGAAATATCATATGTACTTCGGTACATTATAATAATATATATGATATGCGTAAATCACTTCGTGATTTAAGACGGCGCTTATTCCGTCGGATCCAGGCTAACTAGTCACTCATTACGAGTGCACCTCAGCACATGTGTGGACTTCGGTCCTAGGTTCATAGATATCTATGACGTAGTGCAGAGGGCGGCCACTAGAGGGAACCCAAGAGTTGGAACTTAAAACTGAGACGATTCTTCCGACGCCGGGGTGGAATCCGGTGTGGCTTAGTGGATAAAGCGTCAGCACGTACAGCTGAAAACCCGGGTTCAAATCCCGGCGCCGGAGAGAATTTTTCTCCGTTCCATTACTATTTCTTCGTATGATGACACAGAATATCTGCATGGAAATATCATATGTACTTCGGTATATTATAATATATATGTATAAAAACACGTTTTATACAATTTTTAGAAAAAAAATAATAACTGCTAAATGATAATCAATTGGTTTCAGAAAAAAAAATTGTGCACTGATGATGCTATTATGGTAGTTACTTCAAAAATAATTCAACAATTAGATGTAGGAAATAAATGTCTAGGAATTTTTCTAGACTTACAAAAAGCTTTCGATACAGTCAATCACAATATACTTTTGAATAAAATGGATAGATTGGGAATTAATGGAATGGCTTTAAAATTATTTAAATCTTACTTAAGTAACAGAACTCAAGCAACTAAAATAAATGATCACGTAACATTGATATAGGTGTACCTCAGGGGACGATTTTAGGTCCTGTTTTGTTTTTAATATATATCAACGATTTACTTAAAATTGACATTGAGAAATATTCTGGTACTCTGTATTCTTATGCTGATGATACTGCGGTTATATTTAGCGGTTCGAGTTGGAATGAAATTTATCAAAATTCTAACAGTGGTATTAACATTATTAAAGAATGGCTGGATGCTCACTTACTTTCTTTGAACGTTTCTAAAACAAAATTAATACCATTTTCATTAACATCACATGGCCTTGAACAACTAAAAATAAATAACAATAGAAGTATAACAACACATGATCGTAACCTACCTACTTGCTCATGTAACGCTTTTAGTATATCCTCACAAGTTAAATATTTAGGCATTATTATTGACCAACATTTAAAATGGGACAAGCACATCTCCTTCCTGCGTAACAGATTGCGTAAAACAATCCACAAATTTTCCATTCTACGCTCTTATTTACCTGTTTATGTTCTGCGTACAGTGTACTTAGCTCTGTTTCAATCTATAATTCAGTATGGTATATTAGATTGGAGAGGAATGGCAAAATCGACTCTTCATTCATTAAATTTGCTCCAAAAAAGAATGATCAAAATTTGTTTAATTGATTCTGAACATACCTACGTCTAATGATTTACTTACATAAGTATATCTAGAGTGTGATAAGATGGATTGAAAGTAATAAAACTCCAAGAAACAAATTACGTAACTATTTGTTACTGCATATTTTATTAATTTTGGTTTTCTACACAATTATTTATAATATTGCACAAGCTTTTCACAATTTGAAAAGTGTAATTTTTCATTTGTGCATTTTTGCGATAATTATTTATTTTCTAGCTTATATCTTGCACCCTGTATATTTGTATGAAAAATAAATTTAATCTATGAAAAATCACCACTCTCATAAAGACATTTATGGCAACTTTACAATCCTCACAATGCCATTTTTCACTATATTTAATCGAAAGATACCGTATCATAAAATAATATTATTATAATAGATACTCAGTAAATAATATTTTCTATAATTTTAAGATAAGGAATTAAATGTCATGTTACATTAAGACCTACATTAATTCAGATAACTGAATTTCTAAAATAATGAATATGAATGAAATTAGTCTATTATGTTTGTTGGAAATTGCTATATGCAAGATGGACTGCAGGCAGACGGCATAACTAATCAGGACGCCCAGTTTTCGTTAGTGTAAACACATGAATTTATAATGAAATAGTATTTTAACCAATTGTAGTAATTCCTCTTTATGCTCTATACACCGTGTCCCGCTAAGAAGGATCGAGAAATAAGTGATAATTTAAAGTATAAATAATGGTTTTATAGCATAACTTTTTGTACAACTTGATGTAAAAACTCTCCGATTTTCGGAGAATGGTCAGTGCAACTCGATGTGTGCGCCTCGAGCTACCCTGAAGACATCCAAAAGTACTCAACCTTCTGCCAAGTGATCCATTACATTTGTGGACTGATTAGCGCAGCTGCATTTATAATTCGTTGTCTCAGTTTTTCCAAAGTGTCAACTGTATCACGTTGGTACACAACATTCGTCATAAAGCCCCAGAAAAAGGTCAATGGGCCGACAAGTCGGGTGACTTAGGTGGCCAGGGAAGTGTTCTCCTTTTCCTATCGACCTTGTGAAAGTTTGCATTCAAGAAGCCACGCACTGCTACATAGTAATGGGGTGGAGCCCCATGTTTCTGAAAAACCGATCCTGGGGGAGTTGATCAACAACCAAAGTTCTGCACATGTCTAGATACACATTCCATTTGATTGTCACCTCGATGAAGGAGAATGGTTCAATGACGGAATGTTTTATTGAATGGCGCCAGGCTCGTTTTCACGATAAAAGTTAGTGCGCATGCGCATAACATGCAAATGTTTTTAAACCATTGGTGCATAAACTTGGACAGTTTCTGCATCTTGTCAGATGTAAAACAAAACATTATCTTCATCTACTTTTAAATCGTGAGCATTTATTTCTCGATCCCTCTAAGCGGACACGGTGTACAGTTGGAAATAAAACGTGCAATACATGTACAAGTACTAACGATTCGAATGGTCATAAAACTTGTACGTGGACAACAATTTTCTCTTGGCCGATTGAACAAGCAGTAAGTTCACCTTGAGTGTTTGAACTGAAGTCCCTTCTCTAAATGCACGTCAATAAATACGATTCGTCCTTAAAGGCTCACCAGAGCTTCTTGTGGGGTGGCAGACGGAAGAAGGGAGTCGAGGTTTATGCGAGAGGTCGAGGTTGACCTGATGTAAATTCAACCATGTTCAATGAATAGAGGAGATAAATTTAGAAGCACCAGGAAAAGGAAGGCAGAAAAATAAAAGACAATAGATGTAGGAGCGAGAAAGGAAAGTGAGAATGGAGACGATATGAATATGGGCACTTTGATGTTCAGATAACTATTACAGAAAGTGTGCGATCGAATAGAAATCACAATACAGGATCACCAATACAGGGTGTCTAGGATTTCATGCCCAAATAGCTTGCAATACCGTACAGCAAGGCATTAAGATTATTTAAATAACAAAGTTGCAAAGTGCCAAAATAATGAAACTGAAGTAGCTTAAACTCAAAATATTTATTAGGTAAGTTTGCATGGTAAATATAAGAGAATTTAAGTAATGTTAATGATGTTTCAGTGCATGAGTGTTTTGGTAATGATTACTGGTAACAAAATAATAACCAGGCAGCTATATACTATAATTGCAAAATAATAACCAGGCAACTTCGTTGTTAAATTTCCTGTAATTTCTTCTACTTTCTTCTGTGTTGATATTTTTCCATTTTCTGCAACATTTTCCCTGTGACCCAAGGTTTCTTAATTATCACATCTTCTCGGTATCCTATTGTTTCTTCTGCTGGTCTGCATACAGCTTTTTAAATTAATTCAGTACTCATTACTATTCTCAGGTGTGTATTCTAATGTAGCTGTTTTCTCTCGAAAGTTGATTCAAATTTTCTTCTTTCCTCTTCAATATTCAGTTTTTCCACGTTGAATTTCTTCCTCACCTGTCTTCCTCTTATCTTCTCAGATGACTATCTACTTCATCTACCAGTAGGACATGATCTGAGTTAATATCTGCTCCCGGCAAAGTCTTCGCATATTTTAAGCAATTTCGGAATTTGTTCAGTACCGCTATGCAGTCTGTCTGGTATCTGCTTTCGTTCCTTGGGCATGTCCATGTATATCTTCTGCGTTTATTTTGTTGGAATAATGTACTTCCAACAATCATTGCATTTCTGTCTGGTACAGAAATTCACCAAAGATTCTCCTCTATCACTTCTTCCCAATCCATATTTCCAACTGTGCTTTCCTATTGACCTTCCCTTATAACTGCGTTACAGTCCCCATTAGGATTACACATGCCAATTTCTTCTCCTTCTCAACTATCTCTCCTTTATTGTCATAGCTTTCTTCCACTTCCTCGTCTGCTAATCCACTATATGGTGTATGAACTTGCACTAGCACCAAGTCCATTTTCTTCCCTTTCAGTCTCACCATTATCATCCGGCCATATACATAACGCTCTGGCATCACTTTATATTTCACAGGTGGTCCCAGTAATACACCAATACCATGACTTCCTTTGCACAAATCATTTGAATAAAACAACTTTAATTCATCACTCACCAACTCACCACTATTTTCCCACCCTTCTTCTAATATTCCCATCACATCACTCTGTTTCTCCACATTTCTTCCTTCAAGTTTTCGAACTTACTTGTTTACAGAAGATTTGCTTTAACCCCTTACTGCTTAGGACAGTTTTGCACACCTGGTTTAATATTGAAATAATTTAAGTAGTTCCTTTTTCTCAACTGATGTCACATATGGTAAAATCCAGTTATTGACAGTGTGCCGTATCTGTCCCAGTATGCAGTTTGAAATATTATATGCTTCTATTATAAGCAGGTTTCAGCCTAGGGACACAGAGTAACCAGTATGAGGTTTAGAATACACGAGGTATAAATGACGTCATGACTCCTGTGCAGGAGTGACCGCAACAACACAGGTGCGTCCGTAATGTGCATTACCGTTGTGTGTATTGCTGCTTGGCTACGGTACGTGTAACAGGCTTCGGCGTAGGGACACCTGATTGAAGGTTACAACTCACGTTAATACTTTAATGGTGGACATTTATTGTGTACACTAGGAATGTACTGTATATACTGCATCTGTACAGAGTGAAATATATTTTGTGCCGTACTATAACTGACTGTTTAGATGTTGAGACACAAAGTAACGGCGCGCTCCATCTCCCACTCCACTCGACCAACACAACAGTATCGTCTTTGCGTTCTAAACTTCATGCGTTTCTGTGCCCAGGACCGAAGCCTGAGTATAAGTTGTATGAATATAAAATCGACATGTGCCAGTATGCGGAAAGGGGTTTGTGTTCCTCTATATCAGAAATTCTCAACATTTTTCAACGAAGTACGTCCACACCTGTGGAGTAACGGTTAGCGCATCTGGCCGCAAAACCATGTGGCCCGGATTCGATTCCCGGTCGGAGCAAGTTACCTGGTTGAGATTTGAGATTTTTTTCGGATTTTCCCTCAACCCAATATGAGCAAATGCTGGGTAACTTTCAGTGCTGGATCCCGGATTCATTTCACCGGCATTATCACGTTCATCTCATTTAGACGCTAAATAACCTAAGATGTTGACAAAGAGTCGTAAAATACCTACTAAAATAAAAAAAAAATAATTAAAAATTCAATGACGTACTATTTTTAATTTAGGACATCAGTTGTATCACTAACGAAATTTATAATGGCAAATCATCAAGTGTCGCTCCCAAGGTCGTAACAAATGTTCGTATGCTCCAATACCAATAATGGATTGCAGTGTTCTATAAATATACAAAAGAAGCTCATAATTTTATATTTTTAATTCACAATTTAAGTATAGTACAGCAGAGGTTCACACAGCTCCGGTGGTACGCGTACCATAGCTTGAAGACCGATGCTCTATATTGTAGTATATAATAAACAGTTCATTAATTCCAAAGGATCTTTAGACCAAAGAAACGATCACATATTAGAAATAGCTCTTGTTCTTCGTCATGTGGTGCTACAGCTCAGGGTGAGCCTTGGCCTCTACAAAAACAGTTTTCCATCGGACTTGATTCTTGGCAACTGACCTCCATGGACGTACATTTATGGTTCTCAAATCAACTTCCGCTTCATCAGTCCATCGATTTCTTGGTCTTCCAGGTCGTCATCTTCCTTCCATTCTGGCTTTATACATAACTTCAACTCTTTCTTATATCAGTCATTTTTTCAATGTGATCTAGCCATTGTAATCTCGTGATTTTATAAATCGGACAATTTCTTCGTTTTCCAGAATTTAATTTATTCTCCACTCCTCGTTTACTTATTAAATGAGCATATGAAATCAAAGCTGTTGTCGGTATCCAATGGAAATATAAGGCTTTATATAAGAATTGAAAGAGGATTGGAGAGATTTTTATCTTCCAGTGGATTTACAATGATTGAATATGTTATGTAATTTAGTAACAACTTACAGTATTTTGTAACAATGTTCCAAATCTTTATATTTCATTCTATTTCAATCCTATTTTATTAGAAATTCAAAAACTTCACAAAACACTTCGACTTTGATACTCCTTTTTAATCGTCATGTTCGCGCTAAATTGGAATAGCCTATGCCTCAGTAATTTGATCACCTACTTGCAAAATCATATAGTAATCAAATTGAAGAAATTCAAAAACGATTCTCAAGATATCTGTATTTTAGAAAATATCATTATTCGGCCCTCCATAACAAAGTTTCGTACAACAATCTACTTGCTGAATTACATTTAATGTCTCTTGAAGTCGTAGATTACTTGCTGAGCAATTTTTATTACATAAAATATTCAACGACCTACTGAATAATAGCGAAATATTATCACAAATCCAGGTTAACGCTAGAACATCACATTTAAGAAATCGTCAATTGTTATATTATAAAAACCAAACACTTCAGCACGTAAAAATTCACCAGTATTAAAAATATGCTCAAATTTCAATGAAATATGTAAAACATGGGATCTAGATTTCAGCATTTCTTACATGACATATAAACATTTTTTTATTAATATATTGAACGTAGTTGATTTTAAATAATTTTGATATCTATTTGTTACTCTGTAATTTGCCATTTATAGCTACATTTTATATTTTTGGCTATGATATCTATTTATATCTATATGTGTCTTTTACTTAGGTACTATCTATTTGTCTATTTTTTTTTCATTTCTAATTTTTAATTTGTATCTATACGTCTGTATCCTACATTTGTATCTGTTTTATCTCTTTTTTCATGTTATCTGCAATTCTATGTTTTAAACAAATATCTGTACTGTCTATTGTAATTGGAGCTTTGCCCTGTTATAGATATAAATAAATAAATAAATAAATAATTAATTAAATAAATAAATAAATAAATAAGTAAATAAATAAATAAATTGTAATTACAGAACGTTCAGTGTTTAGACAGCAGTCTGAAGATTGGTTCGAACCTCATAAGTAATACCAATATGATATAATTCATGAGGCAACTGAGATATGGGGTAGAATGTCCAATTGGGCAGTTACTTTCCCCCTCCACTGCTTACATCGCTGACTAGTAATATAGTTCACTAATGAGACTTGAGGCTCAAAATATTATTGAACATTAATTAGAGAACCATGGTTTCCCTATTAATTGTATTACAATACTTTCAATTTTCTACAAATACTTTTGAAACAGTCTGTATGTTAATTCAAAATAGACACTTGATACAATTTCATTTTTAACCTGTAGAGTAAACAATAACTATTGTATAGTTTATTTCACAAAAATGAATATAAGGTTGTGGCATTCATGAGTGATCATTGCAAAATTCTGAGAATTTCTGGGACACATCGTATAGTACAGTCCCTACAGATCTGTCCAAGAATACAAAATTCACCTCAAATTAAGGTATGGAAAGTTACGTGGTTGAAATATTTGATGAAACTGGGTAGAAATTGAGGTTATTTTTTATAAGGTTGTCCGGTGGTCGTAACACAAAGTCTCGCGGGACACTTGCGCAAGGAATAACAAGATTCTGGAATGGTGTGGCGAGATAGTATCAATTGAATTGCAGGGACTACTGTTCAAATACGCAGACGTCTGATGAGTACGTAAACCTGCAATGCGGAGCAAAGTTCAGCAGACCTTATGCTTTGTACAACAAAAGATGTTTTGATTAAAATCTCCAAGGTTTTAGCAGAAACAGCAATTAATTAACCTCCCGTAAAACGCTACACTGCAACCTGCCTTCATATTCTATGCATTATACACATGCGGCTAGATTTACCTTCGCAAAACAACGTAATTCTTATTAGAATACTCCAGTTGTCTTTGACAGTCTAAAACTAAAGTAATAGCGTTCAGGCAACATTTTATTCAGATTAGAATCCAGGCAGGGAAGATTAGTCTCTGCAAATAATCTGTGCTGTAAAGTCTTATAATGTATGTTTTCTTCTTAAGTTATGTAGATCTTCAAAGAAATATATATATATATATATATATATATATATATATATATATATATATATATATACTTACTTACTTACAAATGGATTTTAAGGAACCCGGAGGTTCATTGCCGCCCTCACATAAGCCCGCCATAGGTCCCTATCCTGAGCAAGATTAATCCATTCTCTATCATCATATCCCACCTCCCTCAAATCCATTTTAATATTATCTTCCCATCTACGTCTCGGCCTCCCCAAAGGTCTTCTTTCCCTATGGCCTCCCTACTAACACTCTGTATGCATTTCTGGATTCGCCCATACGTGCTACATGCCCTGCCCATCTCAAACGTCTGGATTTTATGTTCCTAATTATGTCAGGTGAAGAATACAATGCGTGCAGTTCTGTGTTGTGTAACTTTCTTCATTCTCCTGTAACTTCATCCCTTTTAGCCCCAAATATTTTCCTAAGAAATTTATTCTTAAACACCCTTAACCTCTGTTCCTCTCTCAAAGTGAGAGTCCAAGTTTCACAACCATAAAGAACAACCGGTAATATAACTATTTTATATAAACTCTAACTTTCAGATGTTTTGACAGCAGACTGGATGATAAAAGCTTCTCAACAGAATAATAGGCATTTCCCATATTTATTCTGTGTTTAATTTCCTCCCGAATATCATTTTTATTTAGTACTGCTGCTTCAAGATATTTGAACTTCTCCACCTCTTCAAAATATAAATTTCCAATTGTTATATTTTCATTTCGTGCAATATTCTGGTCACGAGACATAATCATATAATTTGCCTTTTCGGGATTTACTTCCAAACCTATCTCTTTGCTTGCTTCCAGTAAAATTCCCGTGTTTTCCCTAATCGTTTGTGGATTTTCTCGTAACATATTCAAGTCATCTGCATAGACAAGCAGCTGATGTAACCCGTTCAATTCCAAACCCTCTCTGTCATCCTGGTCTTTCCTAATGACATACTCTAGAGCAAAGTTAAAAAGTAAAGGTGATAGTGCATGTCCTTGCTTTAGCACATAGTGAATCGGAAACGCATCTGACAGAAACTGACCTATACGAACACTGCTGTACGTTTCACTGAAACACATTTTAATTAATGGATCTAGCGTGTTCAAAAATATGGAATATTTTTCGTAACTTCTTAAATTTTAATTTTACAAAAATAAGTATTATACAAAAGGTGTTGGAAATAAACCGTGCAATATGATATCAATGTTCACAAAAGTTAGTTATAAGGGTCGTGCACAACCGGTTACGAAAAATATAAATAATGCATTGCTATTGAACGCCTTGCGCTATGGTCAATATGCAAAGTTCTCCCACCTCGCGGAGTGTCTCAGGGTCGGTTTATCGAATATTCGAGGTGTTTCTCATTCTTTGTGTGTGGACTGCAAAGACAGACCACATTGAGCCATGCAGAAGTTACAAGAGCGCTTACAAGGACGCGTTTATTATCGTGTATGCCTACCATTTAATAGATAATTCTTCCTCTCTCAGTACAGTCAATCAATCAATCAATCAATCAATCATCCATTCATTCACTAATCGATTCACTCATACATCGATTCATTGATGCATTCATGTATAGATTGATTGATCCATTCCATATTAAGTATTAAATTACATAATTCTGATTGTTGTCTTATACAGTGTAAATGTCCGATTATTAAAGATTCCTCTGAAGTGAAGTATTTAGATATAATTTTCGATTAATTACCTTTGTAATAAATTACGTAAAATAGTATATTATTTTGTTTTATTGAGGAATTACTTATCAATAAGTTTATTACGTACAATATATTTAACTTTATTTAAATCGGTAATTACGTATGGAATTATAGGAAGGGGTAGCTCATTTAAATCCAATTTTAATCCACTTTATTTATTACAGAAGAAAATAATTAAAATATGTCTTCATAAACCTATTGATTTTCCATCTCAAAATTTGTTTATAGACTTTAATGTACTTAACGTAAGACAAATTTATTATATTGTATTAATGAAATTCATACATAAAAATCGAAATAATTTTGAATTGTTTTCACATAGTTATGAAACAAAAGGTATGAATTCTTTAAGATTGTTTGAACCAAAATGCAACACTGTTACATTATTTAATCATAGTAGTAATTTAGGCCCAAGAATACATAACAAATTTATATTTAAATATCCTAATCTTGTCAATTCGAATAGTTCTAGTATTAAATTTAAAAAGTAATGTATGGATTTTATAAAAATTGAAAAATTGTAAATTTAAATTTATATACTATAAATGCAAATTGTATTGTATAATTATTAATTATAATTTTATTGTATAATTATTAATTTCAATGCAGGAATCCGCCCCTGAGCACGAGTTCTACTCTTTCAGGGGGGAGCTAAAGTTTCTCTGTATATTTTATAATTTATGTTACAATTATTAGCAAAATAATAAATAAATAAATAAATAAATAAATTCATTCATTCATTCATTCACTGATTGGTTAATTCATTGATTTATTGGTTGATTCATTCATAGATTCATTGATTGATTCATTCATGCAGTCCAGGTATTACAGTTGCGTACCTTCAAGTTATAAAATATGCTTCGTGAAAATACAAATATTTGAGCTTCAGAGTACTTTTCTTTTTGTTAATAATGTCGATGACAGGATAACATTAAAATGGATTTGAGAGAAGTGGGAAATTATGATAGGAACTGGTTTAATCTTGCTCATGATATGGATCAATGGCGGCTTATGTGAGGGCGGCAATGAGCATCCCGGTTCTCTAAAAGTCATTTATAAGTAAGTGGACATTCATCTGTTACTCACATAAACATAACTAATTCTCTGAAATGTTTTTATTTTATTTAGTTGTGTTATTTTACGACGCTGTATCAACATCTCAAGTTACTTAGCGTCTGAATGAAATTAAGGTGATAATGCAGGTTAAATGAGTCCGGGGTTCAGCACCGAAAGTTACCCAGCATTTGCTCGTATTGGGTTGAGGGAAAACTCCGAAAAAACCTCAAGCAGGTAACTTGCCCCGACCGGGATTCGAATCCGGGCCACCTGGTTTCGCAGCCAGATGCGCTGACCGTTACGTCACAGGTGTGAACCCTGAAATGTTAAAATGAAGTTAAGACTCCCCGTAGTGAAATGGTACCTTTGTTTTTTTTTTCTTCGTCAATATACTTCATTAGTAAGAAATTTAACTTTGAATATGTGTAATTTTCTATGCGTAAATTTCATTTCCCGACACCGATATGTTAACAATATTCGTATGTGTACATGAATACAGCATTTTATGCAGAGACTTGTTGCGCATACAGTGTGTGTGCAAAATTTCATTTCTCTAGGTATAGCCATTTATAACATTCCCATCTAACCTAGCCCTCTGTACTCCCGTAAACTCTCTTCTACATCTAGCTAGTTCTTTTACTATCAATGTTGCATCTCCTGTTTCTCTCTTCTCTAAAACAGTTGAAAGTTATAATTTATAAAACAGCCTATATTACAGGTTGTTCTGCATGGTTGTGGAATTTGGACTCTTACTTTGAGAGAGGAACAGAGGTTAAGGGTATACGAATACGAATTTAGATGGCGCTGCCTTGATTTTCTTTAAAACGCCACTAAAGTTCAAGTTTTCGAACTGATAAGAGTGAACGTGTACTAAAAAATATTTTTTATGTCATCCGAAGAGGAATAAAATATTTGTATAGTTTTATGTTGCTTATATTTGGAATTGAAAATAACAGAGAAAGGAATAATCGGTTAGGTAATTTAGAAATTTATACACACATATGCGATAAAATAGCTACATGCATGATAAATGACCTTTTTCTGGGATAGCAATAGCTATATAAAATAAACATAAAATTTATAATACAATAACAAAAATCAATGTGACATATAGCAGCGAGGTATTGCATATATGTAAAGGGAGAATCAGAAAAAGCAATATTAATCACTGCGATTAACCTCAGAATAAGGTTGCAGGGAATTAAAAACGGAAAAAGTTAGGAACGAAAAAATCAGATAGGCTATATTATTAAAATGACTCACAGCATTTTGGACGAAATCAAAACAAAACAAGCAATTATTTGGTTCGGTCACATTCCAAGGATGGATGAAAGCTATGATCACATACGCATCAAATTGGCGATTCCCATGTTACGAAACGGCAACATATAAAAGAGAACAGCCACCAGGATCGCCACTGTCGAAAATGAATTTCCTGGTAACTGCCACTAGATGGAGGTACTGCTGCAAGCTATTCAGTGAGTTCTATACTAAACTGGAGGCACCACTCAATGCTTTAAAAGCGTGACACGAATGCTGAGCATCTGAGCGTATTGCTATCTCTAACATAGTGTTGTCCTTGTCTCTCTTGGAGTGAATGCTACCTTACACTAACGGTATTTTTATTGCTTACTGCTCATGTGCAACATGAACCTCACGAAAAACTCATTAGTCAAAAAGATAAAGCAATACCCTCTTCAACATGGCGTCTACGGTCGCGCTTTTAGACAGGAAAGAGCATTGTGGTGGTGCCTCCAGTTTAGTATAGAGCTCACTGAAGCTATTACCATAGTCTAGTATATACAGTCACGAAGCTTGGTGTGATTTTTTGCATTTCTCGCGATACAACGCTCCAAGCGTTTAGCAACTTAGAGTACTAGGAAAAATAGACTGTGAGATAGTAGCGATCCTAGTGGCTAGCAACTAAAGTTCAACTATCATTGGATGCATATTCTCTACGTATTGAGCTTCGTGATTGTATGCACTATACTGTGCCATTACTCCATGCAATTTCATCAAAATAAAACGTAACTCGTTTTGCAGTCGCTAGACGGCAACATAGTGGAATTGATCAAAGTTGTTGTCTTGAAGGTTCATTAGGCTGGTCAATCTGTTATATGTGATTAGGGATGAAAGACGATTACCCAAACAAATTTTAATGTTAACACCACAAGGACGAAGACGAGAAAACCCCCAGAAATGTTGGAGAGAAGGAATCGACAAAGAGATCGGAAAGAGAGCAAACCTGGATGACTTATAGATGGATAAAAAGCAGTGGAATTTGTGACTCTTAAGATGTAATATATCCAAAAATGTGTGTGCGTATCTTTCTAGGGATCACAGCTGAAAAGAATTTAGTAAGTTCCTTTCCATTGAGATTTGTTACATAAATTTATTTTTAGTGTAGCTAACATGATGAACCCCAATTTATCCCAAACTTACGACTGTAATCTCAACCAGTTGTAAAGAATATATTTCTCACAACCGTTCGTAAATTTTAGGACATTTCAAGGTCCATTTTGTAACTAATTGAGAACATGCGCGTAATTCCTTCACTTAGGTAGAATATAGGGCACAGATGCAATGAAAGCACGTTACGACCACTAAAATGAAATTTTACTACAGTTGCTTGCAGAACTCTGTGTTAAAATCACAACATAAGGGTTCTTAAACAAGCACATCAGTCCCTCTGGTGGCACATGATCAAATTAAACCAGGAATGATGTTCGCAAGTGCTTCTTAGTTAAGTCGAATAACTTCAAGACTTGTATGGATAGTGCATCACACATTACAATCTATCCTGAGTTATGTTCAATGCAAAGCGTCTCCTCCTAAGAGGAGTTCGAATTAAGCTTATCAGGATAGATTTCGAGGATTTGATTAGCTTAACCAAACTAACAAGTCAAAGAATTGCAATAATGCCTAAATACAGCTTCTCTCTCTCTCTCTCTGTTTCTCTGAGACGAATATTGTGGATCTTTACTTCATAAATAAAGAATGGCCTTAGAGAAGATTATACGCACTCACTTCTCTTCGCCGATTATGGGGGAGATAACAATGAACAAGCAGAATTTTGCTCCTACTTAAAACAATGTGTTCTTTATGGTTTGGTGTGGGCTGAATCCGAAAATGCATCTCTTTTCTTCGTATCACGTAAGATTTTTAAGATATACTAAGATTTCACTTTTCGATAAGCGCTCCCCGAGGAAACATCTGGCGCGGATTGACGGTTGTAAACCAAAACAAAAGCTAAACCATTTTATGAGTTCGTGACTTATTTTTGGTTTCTTATTTTTGTTGGCATGTTCTTTTGTACTTGTAAAAAATAAACAGATATTGGTTCCTTCTATTCAGTAAATTTCGTAACAGTTCGAAGTGAGGTCTACGCAATAAACAAACAAGGATGTGGTTTTCAGTGTTTAAAAGAAAAGTTCACCTGTTTGACTGAAGATAAATTAAAAGAGGGCATTTTCATCGGTCCACAAATTCATAAATTTATCGCTGACTCTTTGCTTGAGGAAAAACTTTCCGTTACAGAAAAAATGGCATGGCGCGCTTGCAAAGATATTTGCTCAAATTTTTCTTTAAAATTCTAGGGCAGACAATTACATAGAACTTGTTACAGAAACCATGTCAAGTGTAATATGTCTCTCAAAATACACTTTTTATATTGTCATTTGGATTTCTTTCCTCCTAACCTTGGAGCTGTAAGCGACGAGCTTGGGATAAGATTTCATCAAGAAATATCTGAAATGGAAAGGTGATATAAAGAAAGATCATCATCCAGCATGCTTGCAGGCTATTGTTGTTTCCTTGTCAAAGACAAGTCCCGGATCTAGTTATAAACAGAAATCATTCAGAAAATTCTTTTAAATGTAAGTTAAAATTCAGAGATTTTTCTCTTTATACGCATGAAATATTTTTATTGTTGTGTTTTAAACTATGTAACATCATTTTTGTATGCAGTATACTTTTTTTCAAGTATTATGGGGCATTTTGAATCCCTAGTGTGTTGCAATTTTACCAGTAACAGAGAAAAAAAATTAAATATTACATTAATTTTCCCCGGAAAATGGTACGTGATGGGGTAATTTGGATTTTAAATTAATTTTTATGGCACACATAGTAGTAACATTCACCTATTTTTATTTCGGACCAAGACAAAAAAGTAAACATTTGTTGTTCAGTATAATTTAGGAATTGGCTATCATATAAAAATTCAATCGCCTTGTTCTCCTTGAATTCCATTTGCTTAACTTGTATTCTCTTTGTTCTCTTTGTCATCTTCTTGTTATCCTTATAATCCTCTATGCTCTACTAGAATTCCATCTTTCTGCATGCAGTACCTCAATTCTCGTTGTCATTCCCTTGTTCTCAATGCATTTCCCTTTTTTTTCCTTACGTTCCCGGCATTTCGATTGTCTTCATTGCAGTCCCTTTATTCTCTTTGTATTTCCTTTGTAAAGCTTGTATTTATCATGTCATATTATTCCCCACGTTCTTTGTATTGCCCCTTTTCTTCTTTTATTTCAACTGTTTTCCTACTATTCCCCTTGCATTCCTCTAGTTACTTTATTTATTTAATCTGACAGGATTAAGGCCATAAGGCCTTCTTTTCCATCTTCTTGTTCTCCTTGTTCCACGCGCTGTTCGTCAATCCTTCCATGTAAATACGTGCGATGAATAATGTGGAAGTTTGAAAACTAGGAATGGGAATTTGTGTTCAGGCACAATAATATGTACATCCGTTGACACAGACAATGGTCATTCTGCCATAGCGTGAATTTGCCTAAGTGTCGTTCGGATTAACAAGAGATTCAGAAGGGGAAATAATAAGGATCGAAGGTCGAGAATGAAGTCAAATCGTAGCAGCGACTTGCATTCCTTGACTATAAAGCAGTTTCTTTTCGTTAGAAAGAACTGTTATATATAAAACGCAGGCGTATGAATACAGCGCACACGATTATTCCGATCCATTCCAAGGTGGGACTTTAGGGCCGTATTCAAGAACGTCACTTCAACTTCACTTCGTCTTGACTTCAAGTCAGAAGTTAGGTAATGTAAAGTAAAGTGCCGTATCCGTATTCAGAGACAAAACTTATATTTCTCTTGACAAAGTCAAATGGAAGTTAAAAGCAAATGAACTTGGTGTTCCACGTCAACATATAATGAAGTCGTACTACCAGATCATAGCTGCACATAACGAAAAGTGAGATTACATTTAGTTTGAAACATATTATTTTTAAAAACATCCATTCAAAGGGAAAGAACCGCAGATGAAGGTGTAGGACTACATCAAAGAACTTGCTTAAATATGAAGAGGTGATGGAAAATAAATCGGAAAAGGAAAGGAGAAATGAGACGAAATAAAGTGCACAAAAAATAAAAGTAATATTGATAATATTAATTACAAGAGAATTCAATTAGAATTTTAAACTTATATTTAATAAAGTATATTGATATAAGATTAACAGTTATCCTTAATCTAAGAAAAAATAGTAGTTAATTGTAGATCATATTTTACAAATTCTATTAGATATTATGTAAAGATTTACAGTTTACTGTTTTAAAGCATTAGAATAAATCTTTCAGTATATCATGTTTTCCTGTGGAAAAGAAGGGCGAAATGAATTAGATAATCATAGATAAAATCCAACTAATTACTTGAACCAAAAATTTCAAGGACGATAAATAGGTAGAAGTGTCGAATGGTCCCAACGATCACCTAATTTCAAACAACTGTATTTTTTCCTTTTGCGGGTATTTAAAGTGGTGGGTCTACCAAGTCCCACCACGAGAACTGGAAGAGTTAAAACGAAGAAATAGGGATCAGATACAACAGATCAATCGAACAGTGTTGCTGAAAAACATTAATCAGTTTGCAAGAAAGATTTGAACATTCTTTGGTAGTAATGGAGATCATTTTTAAAACTTCTGTAAAATGATATCAACACGTAACACAATTTAAATATTGTCAAATTGATTTTAATGGTTATCTTCCTTTAATTTATATGCTTTTGTATTAATATAGTAATTAAATTTCAATGGTGCATATCCATTTTCTAAGCCACCACCTTTTTTTAAATTTATCTAAAGATGTATTTTTCTATTTTGTAACCTTTGAATCATGAAGAATAAAAAATATATAAAGAATATATGGTGTCATTGAAGAAAAGCTCCGTGGCACATACTTCATAAATGAAAAAGTTTTTGAGAATATGTTCAGAATATTCGTTTTTTTCTCTCTCTCTCCATACGTTTTGTATATAAAGATTCTTCGTCAATTAAAAAAACAGAGTTTCGTACTATTAACTTACCTGGTAGGTAACCTATATTTTCATTTTGTGATGAGTACCTGACATTCGGTGACAGTTCGTGTGAGTGAAAAGAAATGAAACATCTGTGGAAATATAAGGTTACAGTTCATTTTTCGTTCGTTATTTAATGACGTAACAAATACTAGGTTATCAAGCGTCGTATAAATTGGTGACAGTGAAATGGTACTAGTGAAGAAGAAGTCTCGCCATGAGATTATTTGACATTTACATGACTTTAGGGTAAACCTCGGAAACCCCCAACAAAATAATTATCCCTGGCTGAATTCGATCCCCTTCCCGAATGCGTCCGTAGATCATCAGGAAAATGTAGTACAGTCTGAACTACGTCGGTGGCTAAGACAGTATTTAAGGGGATGCGCTACTGAAAAATGACCGTTTTTGAATAAATGTCATGTTTTTCTTTTTTTTTTTTTTACTCTTCAATATGCTAAATTCCAATGCTCCATTACCACAACCTGTATTTCAGCTATAATATGTACTATAAAAACATAGAAAACTCTTGTTTTAGATTCCAAAAAGCGGTTTCCAAAATAAACGGGTTATTTTCAAATTTTATTTTTAAAAGAGTTATTTCTTGATTTAGATCATTGAAATTTTCTTGATTAATTCATAATCATGATCATAATATGCTGTTAAAATTTCAATAGATCCTACATTATCTCTTAAAATGTAGAAATTAGAAAATTCAGTAGCGCATCCCCTTAAGGAAACCGAAATAAATTGAAGAAATTATTTCGTACAGCATCACTTTCTGCCACAAATTTCACAACCATCTTGAATCGTGAACCAGACGCCAGTTATGACGAAGTAACTCTGCAACTGCTTTACGTTGCCACTAGGCATTATAAACTGTCCTGAAATTGAGGATAATTTGTTATAATCACGTCATAAAAGGTTCTTCCCTTTGTTTTTAACTGTCAGAAACTTAATCGCAATTCATAATTTTTAACGAGAAATAAAATTTAAACAGGGGCCCCTCAAAAGTGTGTATAATATGGGTGCGCACATACACTTCTAAAATCTGAGAGAGAAATCGTAGACTCGCTCATGTATATTTATTAGCGAATGTCCCAGAACTCGACTTGTGCGCCATCGCTTGGCCGTGCCAGCAACACGCTTATTTTCCACATGATTAATGTCTGTTTGAGTGCACACAGCCGCTCCGTACTCAAGCTTTGTCGCTGGGTTGAGGGGTTTTAAAGGCGTACAAACACACACACAGCTTTCCTCTCTCTCACACACACAACTTCTATCTCCGTTGGGAAAAGTTGAGTCATGTAATGCCCGGCAAGTATCTCATGGCTGAGGAAGAAGTAATTCTGTGACTTCCGCTTAAAATAGGTAAGTGGTAAACCATTCATATAGGCTTACATTAAAAGTTAATAGGTATTTTAATGTTGAAATAGATAATAGTCCTACGAATTTAAAATAATTTCTTGTTATATTTAGTCAACTGTACGAAGACAGGATTGAACCTCATAAGTGACACAAATAAGGCATCAGTCATGGGGCACTAAGCCAGGAGATGATAGAGAGTGGCCAGTTTCTGTCCCCCTCCTGTGCATGCATCGCTGACTAGTGATATTATTATTTATGGAAATCAAGAACCATATTGATTGTTCACTACTCCGGCCCTGTGAAGAATGCAAAAGGAATGCATCAACTATTACTTCAAAGCTGTTTGAAATCACGTCCCTATTAGCCAGCTTCCTACTGAAACGTCTATAGTACTAGCACAGTCTACTACAGGGACATCATTTTATTTTTACTAATATTTTTAATATTAACCTGGCTATACCTTTGGATTAACGGTTGAAAACAGAAAACACCGTTTGCTACCCCTTACAAGAACGGAGTTCGATGATACTGACGTAAAATACAAACAAATCACTTTACTAGGTATAGGAGGGGAGAAAAATAGTTCGTCCATTTACGCAAACTAGGAAATGTCGCAAGTTTGAGTTTGATAATTTTCATTAGGTTTTTTTTTTTAATCAAAATACAGTACAGTATTAACAATGAGTGTTTTTACTCACGAACTGAGCTGTCCATGTGGACGTATTCATTACGCAGTGCGTATTATACTGTCTACAGTACATTAGCGTACATTATAGAGAATGAAGTTAAATTGAAAAATAATCATAATATGGATATTTAAACACATTTTTGAAAACGGTGGTCGTTCATTTCGATACAGGCTTCAGTTCTAATGTGCATATTATCACACTATACTGTAGACTATTGTACCTAATCCCAATTAGCCTACCAGTTTCGTTCTTCGTACTAGTAACTCATGTTGAAATAATTCTGTACCTACTGTACAAAAGAGTACCTTACGTACTGTAAATTCAATCTTCACTTCTGCCCGATCCGAAAAGATAAAATTACTCAGACATACTATCTACTGTTATGTCTTAAGGTCGTAGAAAGGGAGGAAATCACGTGACAGTTAATTACTTAACGAGGCCCTTTTATTTAAGTTATTTTAAGCAGTTGTATGGGTATAATATTACGTAGACGTCTAATTCCTAACAGAAATTAATGTTCTCAGAAAAGAGCTAAGACAGCCCAGCCACTAGCTGGCAAATAAAAGCTGGTGGGGGAAACCGGGATACGACGTAGGCAAATAGGCGACAGTACCTGTGCGAAAATGATTCAATATTGAAAGCTCTTTTGTCATTGGAAAATGCAAACATATTTTTGGAACGTAGTGCTTACTATGACTGTAAGGCTACTATGACTGTATATGAGGTCTTGGACCTGTGTGGAGGACGGTTGAACTTCATTAGTAGAAGGGGTGGGAGTGAAGTACATTAAAAAACTCAGGTACAATAAAAATTGAGGTAAAAATAAAATGATTTCCCTGTATTAAGAGTTAATAGGTATTTTAATGTTGAAATAGATAATAGTCGTACGAATTTAAAATAATTTCTTGTTACTTAGTCAGCTGTACGAAGACAGGGTTGAACTTCATAAGTGGCACAAATAAGGCATCAGTCATATGGCACTAAGCCAGGAGATGATAGATAGGGTGGCCAGTTTCTGTCCCCCTCCTTTGCATACATCGCTGATTAGTGACATTATTTATGCAAATCAAGAACCATATTAATTGTTCACTACTCCGGCAAAGGAAGAATGCAAAAGGAATGCATCAACTGTTACTTCAAAACTGTTTGAAATCACGACCCTATTAGCCAGCTTCCGAACTGAAACGTCTACAGTAATAGCACAGTCTAGTATATAAAGTCACGAAGCTTGAGTTTATGAGGGTACTAGGAACAATAGATTGTCGCCGTCGTCTTCCTAACAAGTATTAGGCCGAGTGGCCTGTTACGGTTTCAAACAAGAATTTTCAGTCCATCTCTTCTTCGGACGACCTATAGATCTTTTGCCATGCGGATGGTAATGAAACAGTGCTTTTGGAATATATTGTGCAGGTACTATTTCGCATTGTCTGTAATGAGGCGATAGTAGCGATCCTAGTGGTTAGCAACTACCTATGGATGCATATTTACTACATATTGAGCTTTGTGACTGTACATACTAAACCAGACGTCTCAATAGGGCCTTCTCGGAGCACTTCCTTCTCTCGCTTTTTTTAAATGTAAGAGTGGAATAAGATGCGGGAGCTGTTCCTGTATCTCCGGATTACGTCATTGACCGCGACGTTTGAATAGACATCTCAAACCGCTACGATGTAACGGTCAGTCTTTGTGTTCATCTCCGAGGAAAGAATGAATACCACAAACGTATAAACAAATAAAAGCTTTCATAGGGAAAGTGAAATTATGGAAATCGCAAGTTTTAGTGGATAACTGTCACCACTTCTAGAATTTTTACCTAATTCGAATCAAGACCAGTGTAACAAATAATTTCGTAACATGTATGATCCTTCATGCTTCAGATTTCTTCTTTTTACTCATTGATATATTCGAAAATATATTTATTATTGCGAAGTACAGAAGGATTTGAGAAAAGAATTTGAGACCAGATTTAATATTTGAATAATTCTAATTTTAAATAATTGTTTTTGAATTCCTAAGATGTTTGGTTATTTTTAATTATTGAAAACATTAAGAAACATATTATTAATTATTATTGTAATGAATATTTTAAAATTGGCGTATCATAACAATACGTACTTTAACAACCGATAAGTTTAACAATTTAATTAATATTTTAAATATAGTATAAACTTAAAGAAAAGAGATATATCAAAAACAATTTACTAGAAATGAAGTACTGTTGTTGTTTAGTCAACTGTTCGAAGACAGGTCTGAACCTCACAAGTAATACTAACAAGGCACCACTTATGAAGCAACTAGGCCAGGAGATAATGGGGTAGGGTGACCAGTTCCTTGTGCTTAAATAATTACTTAAGAAATTCCTTCCGAAAACAAATGTGTATTATGACATGCATATTAAGTAAAACACAAAAGTACAGCTTTATAGCATTTCTCCCGCGACAGTTACAACTTAGCTCGCTCACGCTTGTAACATAATCAACGATCGGCTATCTTCGGCTATTGCTCTTAACGCTTCATCTGACTACGCTATCTACATTTGCTCTATGTAACAACTTCTATGAGTTGGCCTTGAGATGCCTGTACTAGACTGTGGTACAAGCTTCATAAAGACATTAGCGAATCACTATACAAGTATTAACCCCCGCGGTAGCTGAATGGTCAGACCTTTAGCCTGTCAACATCTCTTATCAATTCCACTACATCCCCACTTCCAGAGTCCCCTGTGATGTTCTCCGGTGAGGTGTGTGTACTCAATTCTATTGTCTAGGAAAGCTTTATGTTCTCTCCTGAAATTGATAGTAATTAAAAGTATTGCTTTATTTAATGAAGAAGTTCCGTCTTGTTACGAGTTTGAAAAATGGAGACAATTTTCATCCTTTCATCTCACCTAATCCATGTTATATTTTTTATACAAGATGTCTATTGTAAATTGTATTGTGTAATTGTATTGTGTAGACTATTTTAATTTTATTTTGTATCGTTTATATTGTTTGTACCACTGCCACCGGGTGCTTGCCCACTTGCAGTGTAAATACACAGTCTAGTATAAACAGTCACGAACCTTAATACGTTGTAAATATGCATCCATAGATAGTTGCTAACCACTAGGAACGCTAATATAGCCTCATTACAGACAATGCGAAATTGTACCGACACATTCTATTGTTCCTAGCACCCTCACAACTCAAGCTTCGCGACTGTATATAATAGACTGTGGTAAATAAATACATGACGCGTCAATAGCTCCGAAAATGTTTTCTCTATGTTGTTTAAATGAAAATGTGACTTTCTCCTTTTTTAACAATAGCGATTCAATGAGAGTCTTGAGATATGATTTTTAAAGTAGCTACTATACTTAACACACATACCTAAGGTAGAAAATCTACCATTTCTCTTTGTCTGACAAGTATAAGTCACTCTTTCATTACAGGACACATGAAGAGCATCGATCTCACGATCCCTAGTATACATCATGCTTTGCGCGTCTTAGACATTCATCCCTCCAAAGTCTTCAGGGTAATTAATCTCAGTGGTTGGTACTACTGTATAAAGCTTACCGGAGTAACTTGAAATGATAAATAACAAGCAGTTTCGTGACCTTCTATACCGCTCTGGATGACCGTGCAGAGATTCTGGGCGTGTAATCTCGCCAGGCACGCCGAGGTAATCCCATGTTAAGCCACATTACAGCTTCAAGCCAACACAGACCTCGCCAATGTCTCGTATAACCGCATTCTACTGTGTCCCTCACCTCTTCTGTACACGGCAATTAACACATTCAATTATCTTTTGCATTATTCACACTTTCAGCGATAGAAGCGAATTAATGCCTTAACACAATGTCTTAATTCGAGTCGTCGTCGACCAGATGATTAAGATGTATACAAGAAAGTTAGTTTTTGTTGACAAAGGAGGGAATACAAAGTTGCAAAGTTTTGTCCGTACAGTACAGTCGTTATATTTGTGGCAGCGAATCATAAAAGAGATCTGGTCACATGATACGTTGCTCAATTGACCTTTGCTGCTGATGGCATTATGCTGGTTGTAAATGTTCCCACGTTGTCAAGTCTATCACATAATGTGTTGTGGTCAACAGTTTACTAAGCACTATGGAACTTAATATCCATTACTCACAATTAAAAAAATATATATTTCATCTTTATATAAATACTGTATGTCCGAAAAGTCGCTGTGCAATGAAACTTAACTGACACGTGCGATTCATTATAGTTCCCACATATGTTGGAAATTTCGCCCATCTCTTGTTGAGATGATACTGTTCTCCAACCAGGAGATCAACCGTGAAAGGAATGTGCTTACTATTGCGTCATCTATTGGAGCGAAGTAGATAGATAATATTATCGTTATAACGTCAGTTTAAAAACCATGTGCTCTCCTGCATATGTTATTTCCTGTATGGAGGGATTAAAAGACCAGGAGATTAAAAGTGATCTAATTTTGTAACTAGGGTAGTATAAATATGTGTGCACCAATGTTATTGTTTGTGATGTGAGAGCTAGCCAATAGAGATACGAGTACCCACGTGTGTGACCTTATGGCACCTTATGACAACATTCATTCATAGCATTACCCCGCTTCGTCTCATTCCGCAGAGACTTTCTCGTGGTTGTAGTACAGTATGTACACCTATTATTATCAGGCAGAACATCTCACTTGATATGTGTCAGAGGAAGAACAATTGTTTGTATTCATCTCAAGTCTGACTAATGTAATATGTACCTAGTCGGTGATGTATGCAATGGAAGAGGTAAAGAACTGGCCACCCTACCCCATTATCTCCTGGCATAGTTGCATCATAAGTGGTGCCTTCTTGGTATAACTTGTGAGATTCAGACCTGTCTTCGGACAGTTGACTAAAAAACAACAACAACAATAATCCTTCTATGCGCGATGTGTCAAGATAAAACGAACGATGCAGTGAGGTACCGGCCTAATTATAACAAATTATTTCCACAGGCAGTTCACATGACTGATACAATAATCGAATTATTACTATCATCATCAGTTGGCCTCGGTAGCGTAGTTGTTATAGCGCTGGCCTACTATGCTCGAGGTTGCGAGTTCGATCCCGGCCCAGGTTGATGACATTTAAGTGTATTAAATGCGACAGGCTCATGTCAGTAGATTTACTGGCATGTAAAATAATCCCTACGGGACAAAATTCCAGCACATCGGCGACTCTGATATAACCTCTGCAGTTGCGAGAGTAGTTAAATAAGCCATAATTTAAATTTAATTACTATCATCATAATGAATAAAATCATCATCATTATCATCATCATCATCATCACTAATGAAGTATTCATTCATTGTGTTCTGTCTTTCACTGGAAATCCAGCTTTCTCCAATCAATCCTGTTTTCTGCCTTCCTCTTTGTCTCCGCATATGATCCATATATCTTAATGTCCTCTATCATCTTATATCTTCTTCTGCCCCAAACTCTACTCCTGTTCACCATTCCTTCCAGTGCATCCTTCAGTAGGCAGTTTCTCTTCAACCAGTGACCCAGCCAATCACTTTTCCTCTTCGTCATTAGTTTCAGCATCGTTCTTTCTTCACCCACTCTTTCCAACACAGCTTCATTTCTTATTCTTTCTGTCCACTTCACACTTGCCATTTTTCTCCAAATTCACATTTCAAATCCTTTTATTCGCTTCTGTTCACTTCGTCGTAACGTAAATGTTTCTGCCCCTTTCAATGCCACACTCCATACAAAGCATTTTACTCTTTTCCTTAGTTCTTACTCCAGAGATCCTCAGAAAATGCTACTTTTCCTATTAAAACCTTCCTTTGACATTGCTATCCATTTCACTTCTTGGCAATAGCTCATGTTATTTCTTATAGCACACCCCAAGTATTTGAAGCTGTCCACTTGCTCTACTGCTTCATTTACAATTCCCAAGTCTATCTTCTTTAGTTTTCTCCCTGTGACCATGGTCTTCGACTTATTTGTATTTATCTTCATTCCATACTGCTCACAGCTGTCATTTAGCTCCAGTAGCATATTCCTTATTATCTTCTCTTCCTCTGGTAACAACGCCATATCATCAAATCTTATGCACTTTATTCTTCTTCCTTCTACTATCAGTCTTCCCATGTTCTGAAAACAGATCTTCACTAAATCCTCCAAGTAGCTGTTGAACACGGTAGATGATAAAATACATCCTTGATGTATTACTCTTCCAATTTCACTTCCTTCTGACATTTCTTCTCCTATCCTGACTTTGACTCTTTGTTTCTTATCAAGATTACTGAACAGTCTGCTCTCTTTCCAATTCACATCTATTTCATTTAGGATTCCCATCAGTTGTCACCACTCTGTCAAACGCCTTTCCTAGGTCCACAAATATTACATACTGTACTCCAACCAGGAAGAAAGTCTCAGGGGAATGGGACGCAGTGGGGTAATGCAGTGAATGAATGTTGATGTCATAAGGTCACAGTGGATACACGCATCTCCATTGGCTAACTCTCAAAGCACAAACGATAACACTGGTACACACATTTTTATACTACCCTAGTTACAAAATTAGATCACGATTAATCTCCTGCTCTTTTAATCCCTCCATACAGGAAATAATATATGCAGGAGAGCGCATGTTTTTTAAACTGACGTTATAATGGTAATATTATCTACTTCGCTCCAATAGATGACTCAATAGTAAGCACATTCCTTTCACGGTTAATCTCCTGGTTGGAGAACAGTACACTTCTTCATTGTTTATTAAAATATCTTCTTTGATATCCTGATTTTGGAACACTAGTCAACAACTTTCATTAAAGACTTAATATTTTCCAGATGAAAAATTTTATTCTAGGAACCTCTAATATCTTTGGAATATAACTCGGTGGGGCAGTATCTGGTTTCTTTCAAGAGGAGTAATATTGATAACATAGTTAAGTTTAGAATGACTGAACAGGAGAATAGATTCCTGGATATCCTGTCCATCGAAAGTGCTGTTTTGTATCGATTCAGTGTTGATTTTTCAACGTAAAAATGCAGAATTATAGCTCTTTGGCTGTCAGTTAATGCAATAACGACTTTAACCTGTATATACTTTAATTGTAATGTAATTTCAAAGGAATTAAATTAGTAATATAACTATACTGCACAATATACTAATTGCGTTCCCCTCCTTCAATCAGCATAGTAATTTGCCTGGTGCAAATAATATCCGGAATTACGTCATATTCCACATATATGAATACACTACGAAATTTCGGAAAATGGAATTTGCAGTGTTCACATACGCACAAGTTATCAACTGAAGATAATTATTGCTGGTGGGGGGTAGGTTAGTCGACCCCCGATTTACCACCCCAAACAGCTTGTGACATGTGTTTATATTATGAATTGGATTATTTAGGGCAACTCTGCCGCGTTTACATTCCAATAATTCGGTTCTGAACTCAATTGCTACAGAGATGCTAATGTAAACTATATATTTACACCAAACGCCAGCTTATGCAACCGTCAGTACGTTTTATACAGTTATTTGCAATTTTCGACTGCCATATTACTATATCATTAACTTGTGTAAAATGCTAATACGCTGCTCTACAAACGATTGAATTAAATGTTATATCGGCATAAGTCGCATTTTTAGTTAGCCGAGCAACTAAAGCGTTGACTTTGCACGCTAGTAACCCGGGTTCGAATCCTTGCGGGTCTAAGTGGAATTTGTAG
The DNA here is from genome assembly GCF_040183065.1 of Periplaneta americana. NCBI lineage: Eukaryota > Metazoa > Arthropoda > Insecta > Blattodea > Blattidae > Periplaneta > Periplaneta americana. The sequence continues at coordinate 71,543,192 of NC_091117.1, read as the reverse complement.
TGGATGGATACTGTACTTACAAGCAAATATTCTGATGGGGCAGATAAAAAAGGTTAATTTTTATCTTTCACCATGTTAACAATGTCAATAGAAGCGCTTATACAAATTTTGACAACTCGACCGCAATTATGAGGCCGTCCGGAAAGTGATTTTCCCTGGGGCCGTTTACAGAAAAAATCACAATCATATTGAAAGATTTATTGAAACAGATACAGCAATTGTTGTGCTATTTGTCAACATATCTCCCACTGGAATTGAAACATTTGTCATACCATGGGATCAATTTTTGTATCCTTGTGTCATAGAAGTCAGACGCCTGGGATCGGAACCAGCGTTTGACATGTCTGCACCTCTCCATCGACCCCTTGATATGACAAATGTCTCAATTCCGGTGGGGAATATGCTGAAAAATAGCTCAACAATTGCTGTGTCTCTTCCAATAAATTTTTCCTATGAAATTGTGTTTTCTTTCTGTTAACGGCCCCTGGCCAATTAATTTTTTTACGGGCTCGTAATTGCGGTCGAGTTGCCTAAATTTGAATAAGCATTTCATTTGACATTGTTAACATGATGGAAGATAAAGATTTAACTTTTTTGTCTGACCCCATCAGAATGTTTGCTTGTTAGTGGTAGGTTTCGAGGAGCACTCCCGTTTCCACTACTGGAATTGCATCATTATCCCGTTAATCATCATAATCACTTGGTGCTATGTATTTCGCATCGCGAGGTAAAAATACAGCTTCTGCGAGCCACTTATAGATGGCGACGCTTGGATGAATGACGCAGTCATAAAACCTCGGAAAAAAAAAAAACTAGTTCAAGCGGGAACCGAACCAACTCCCGAGCACAACTTCGGATCAGCAGTAAAACGGTCTACCGTCTGAGCTACGACGGTGGCATATTATTGTTTTCAATGTGATGATTAGGGCCGTGAAATCGGTATATTTGTATTAGTCTGAGGTGAACATACGACGCCCCGGACAGAATGTAGTCGGCGTGTTTCAAGTACAGGCAGCGGAAGCGAATTTGACACACCTAAGCAAGTACGTTCCGTGTTTTGTATACGATTATTGCGTAGTATAAAATTAAGACAATACAATTATTGTATAATAATGATTATACAGGGACATCATTTTATTTTTACTTCAATTTTTATTGTACCTGACTTTTTGAATGTACTTCACTCCCACCCCTTCTACTAAGGAAGTTCCAACTCCACACAGAACCAAGACCGCAGATAGTAAGCAGTACTGAGTTACTGAGTATAGTACGTTCCAGAAATATGTTCACGTTTTCCAGTGATGAAAGAGCTTTCAATATTGAATCATATTTTCGCACAGGTACTGTCCGTTTGCCTACGTCGCATCTCGATTTCCCCCACCTGCTTCTGCTCGCCCCTCTGTAATAGCTGGGCTGTCTTAGCTCTTTTCTGAAAACATTAATTTCTCTTAGGAATTGGAAGTTTACGTAATATTATACAGCTGTTTAATTTAACTTAAATAAAAGGGCCTCGTTAAGTAATTAACTGTCACGTGATTTCCTCCCTTTCTACAATCCTGCGGCATAACCACTTGGACGGACAGTAAATAGCATGTCTGAGTAATTTTATATTTTCGGGTCGGGCAGAAGTGAAGATTGAATTTACAGTACGTAGAGTAGGTACAGAATTATTTCAACATGAGTTACTAGTACGAAGGACGAAACTAGCAATTGGAATTAGATGCAATAGTCTATAGTGCGATAATATGCACAAAAGAAGTGAAGCCTGTATCGAAATCAACGGCCACCATTTTCAAAATTGTGTTTAAATATTCATATTATGATTTTTTTCAATTTAACTTCTTTCTCTATATTATACGCTAATGTGCTGTAGACAGTATAATATACACTGCATAATGAATACGTTCGCATGGATAACTCACTTCGTGAGTAAAAACACTTATTCTTAATACAGCACTGTACTTTGATTAAAGAAAAACCTAATGAAAATTATCAAACTCAAAATCGCGATATTTCCTAGTTTACGTAAATGGATGAACTACTTCTCTTCCTTCCTATACCTAGTAGAGTGATTTGTGTTTTACGCCAGTATCATCGAACTCCAGTCTTGGAGGGGGGAGCAAGCGGTGTTTCCGGTTCTCTAAAGGTATAGATAGGTTAATAGTAAAAATGTTAGTAAAATAAAATGATGTCCCTGTATAAAACAATTATATAAGATGTTTTTTTTTATATTTAGAGTTTTGCATTAAAGTTTTAGAAAGCCGAAAACGTATATGGCGTACAATTTTGCTTTCTCTATATTTAACTGTTACATTAATTTATTTATCACATCAATTTCGTACTATAATTTTCTTGCATGTTGTTTGGTTTGGGTTCCTGCTGAAATAAACAACAACATTCATTTTCAAAGTTTCAAATGAAAATGACCGCCGAGTGTCGGATAGTATAAACTTGTATGCAGAAAAACTGCGTTCAACATCGGCTGAAACCAAGGGCGCATATGTAATATGTTTCATATTATCAAGTTCATTCCTACATCACACAGTAATACAAAAAACCGTGATTTCAATTCATTATGCAAAATTGCAAAAGTTTTATCAGATAACAAGTGTGATTGTTATAAACTTGATGTAGAAATGAAATTGTTGATGTGAAATATTTTACATATGCGCCCTTTATTTCAGACGATGTTGAACGCAGTTTTTCCGCGTACAAGGTTATACTTTCCGACACTCGGCGGTCATTTCCATTTGAACCTTTGAAAATTTTATTGGGTTATTTTATGACGCTGTATCAACATCTAGGTTATTTATCGTCTGAATGATATGAAGGTGATAATGCCGGTGAAATAGTCCGGGGTCCAGCAACGAAATTTACCCAACATTTGCTCGTATTGGGTTGAGGGAAAACCCAGGAAAAAACCTCAACCAGGTAACTTGCCCCAACCGGTATTCAAACCCCGGCTACCTGGTTTCGCGGCCAGACGCGCTGACCGTTACTCCACAGGTGTGGAAGAAATTTTGAAATTGAATGCTGTTGTTCATTGCAGCAGCAACCGGAACTAAGCGAACAACATGCAAGAAAGTAAGGTACAGAATAGATGTGATAAATAAATTATGTAACAGTTAAATATAGGGAAAGCAAAATTGTACGCCATATTCGTTTTCGGCATTCTAAAACTGTAATTCAAAACTCTAAATATGAAGAAAAACATCTTTTCAGACTTATGCTTTATCACTTTGTGACAGTTTAAGTATGATTTCCAACAATTATTCTCAACCTCACCAGCATTTTAGGCCTTTCCGATATTAATCCTTATTATCTTGATTTTATAACAAGCATTAATCGTATACAAAACACGGAACGTGCTTGCTTAGGCGTGTGTTCAAATTCGCTTCCGCTGCCTGTACTTGAAACGCCGACTACATTCTGACCGACATCGTATGTTCACCTCAGACTAATACAAATATATCGATGTCAAGGGCTTAGTGATGATACGTGGCCGAAAACACTGAGACCGGTACAAATTTTGTTTCAACATTTTTTTGGGGAAAATTTGTCTTGTCATATGTGTAGAATCCTGGAACATTTTGGTGAAATGTATCTACTTGAACCCAGAGGGCAAGGAAGGTGGAGTCTACTTGGGCAAAAGTGTTGATTATGTGACCCGACTTATGCCGTTCTTGTAGTTACATGTCCTATTACACAATATTTCATTCGCTTACAAAACACAACACTCGCTATTACTCGCCAATATTTAAATTATATTTATCACTGTATCGTACTGAAATATTACAGACCATTAAAGTCATAGGTATATCCATCGCATTCAATAATTATTGACTCTGAGAAACCATTAGAAAGTAGCAACTTCAAATATAACAATCATTAGTTCGCAAGGCTAATTATGACTTTTACAAACATGTGGACTAAAGAACATGTTAATTAATTACTCCTAAACCTACGCCATTAGTATATTGTTTTGTAGTACAGGGGCCACACAAACTTTCTGCACACTGATATAGCGATAAACTAGATCGCTTCTTGCTACATGATAAAATATGTGAAACAGTTTCTAAGATATGTTTCCTAGTTTAGCTGTCAGATAGTTTTAAGTTAACAGACAAAGAAATCAACGGATTTAAGTCCACAATACTTTCGAGCTATGATTTTTTTTATGACTTTGAACTGTTATTGACGTCAAAGAAATGCATCAAACGACTTCAAAATGGTAGTAGAGTTGAAGCACCATCAAGGACTGTGTATGATTGCTTTGCAGGATTCAAACCTGAACGAGTTTACATCATTGACGATTTCCGTGAGGGTCGACCAGCGACAGAAATATTGCCGCTGTGCGTCGATTGATTAAATAAGATAATCGAATCGCCTATGCCGAGATTCGAGCTTGTTTGTGGATAGATATGAGTACAATACAATGTACCATCCAAAGTCAACTTGCTGTGAGGAAGATCTATGCTGAACGTCTGCTAAAGGTAGGGGTTGGATACTGTCTGTTCAGTTCATGGTACACGCAAATACACCTGTGTACCAGTGCAGGCCTTATTTGTGTGCTGTGTTGAAGTAATACAGTAAAATGAAATGTAAACGACGTGAAACGACTGAAGAGAAGAGAAGAATTATAATTAATTTGCATGTCAATATCGAAAATTGTAAGAAGGTCTAGAGCAGGCATGTCAATTGATGCCCACAGGCGCAAGCGCGTGCTTTAGAGCCCAGGAGAGCATGAGCGCTTTGCAGCGGAAAGGAAAGAGACAGACGAAAGAGGTGGTATATGCCGCTTGGTCGAGCTATATTCAGGGATGGCCAGCACTGATTCAATAGATAAAGGGAAGAGAACTTATTAAAACTGTATCCATGTTAATTTTTAGATTTGCCTGGGAAGTATAAGTGCATTATAAGAATGTAAGTTTTAATTTTAATGCTCATTTTTCACAAGTTTTATTTTTTTATTCAAAAGAAATATTTTCTCAACTTTTCGTATAGAAAAGTGACATTTTCAGGTATAGGCCTATTTATTTAGTAGCCTTACAGAATGTTTTCGTAAATCTAATATACCGTATATACGTATTACTGCAGATAACGTATTGAAAATTTTGAAAATATTCGCATGGAGATTGTTTGTAAGGAAATGAATTAAGAAAGCAACTATTGTTACATCATAAGCAAAAGATACATGCCCATGTGTTGTAAAAATATCAGCTCTATAGCTTCAGCAGATTTCGAGAAAATAATTTAATATTCTGATGACAGGAAGTTGAACATAAATATCACCTTAAAAGCATAATGCGGTAAGAGTTTTGTTATGTAATATTAGTTACACTTAAAACAGATACAGTACCTAGGTAACTTTGCTTTGTACTGTAATATTGTTTTGATTAGTTTATTAATTACTTTTGTAAGGCTAAAGATATCATCAATATAAATTCCAACTTATCATGTCATACTGAATCTCTTTCTTTGGAATATCACTTTCTTTATGAATGATGTGTTTCATCCACTTAATACAGTATAATATTATACTACTGTGGAATGTAACTGAATATTCCTTCTTAACTCTCTATTATGTTATTAAGATTTAAAACACAAGTGCAATATTAAGAAATCAGTGTTAGTACTTTTGTTTTGCAGACAATATAGATCATATTAAACAGAAAGAAGCCATATAAAAATAATGCCATAAAATTTCACGTTCCGTTTGAAGTTTGTGCACCACTGTTTTCTTAATCTAACAGGCCGCTTATTCATATAGACAACCCTTCCTCTTTCCGTACTTAGCGCTTGCTGCTCGCGCACGACGTCAAGGTCAGAAAAATGCGCTTGCTTTGACATCACTGGTCTAGAGCAACCATTCAGACTATAATTCACAGAGTTGGTGAGTTAAAATCTTTAAAAAAATCGAAGGAGATGAGGCCGTCCAACAAAAGTGAGTAAACGAGCTGAATCACTGATACTCAGAAAAGTAAAAACAAATCCGCATATCAGAGCTTCGAAAATTGCTAGTGAGTTAAATCATCAAATTCATTTAAATGTCAGCACTTCAACAGTAAGAAACTGCCCAAGACATAATTTTCACGGTAGAATAGCACGTAGAAAATGTTATGTTTAGACTTCGTTGAATTGCCACACGCAGCATGCTATCATGTTGCCGATGTACGGTAGTATAGAAGAGGTGAGCGACCGCCCGGTCTCGTAGTATAAGCAGTTCATGTTAAGAGTTGTGACCTGTCCAAATAGACAGAGCAGCTACAGCTAATGTATACCTATGTAAGCACTTGTTTTTGCATTACTGTGGTTGGAATAGTCAAAGCTTAACATTTGTTCAGTGCAGACAAGAATTCAATCAAACATACTACAATGAGAGAATTGCTGTTCCAAATAATTGCCCCTGGAATACCTTTACCCCCGCAGCCATTCTTGACCCGTTGGGGAACGTGGTTGGATGCTGTTAATTATTGTGCAGAACATTACGGCAAAATAATGGAGGTAATTGATGCATTGGATAGCACAGACAGTTCCGCTGTTGCAGCTGTAAAATCATTGTCTTCTGAACAGCTATTGGAAAATATTTTGGTCGTTGATTCTAATTTTACAATCGTGTCCAAAGTATCATCCTGTTAGAATCGTCTAAACTACAACTCTCAGAAGCCCTTAATATAGTGGTTAAGTATCACAAACCGTTATTCAAAATAACAATTCACTAATTTCAGAAAAAATGAAATATAAGTTGAGAAACATTATTGCTAAAAATTGTGCCTATTCACAAATTCGTATTATAAATGATGTACTATCTATCGGGTCACGACAAGATATCTGAAGTTGGTGTACTAAAAAGTAGTGACTTTCCGTTCTTCAAATATGTACGTATTACATCGTGTAATGTTGAACGTACATTTTCCCAAAATAAAAACTATTTAAGTGACCATCGGAGGAGGTTACTTTGCAGTCGCTCAAAATGTACGTAATTCTTCACTGCAATGCACATATTCAAGGATGATGTGAGTATCTTATATTAAATTTTAAGAGTTAATATATCTCACTATAAAATAATTGTGTATTTACATGTTTAGACATTTCCTACTTCAATGATCATTCATTATATTTCTTGAATGCAGGACACAGGTTTTATTGTAACCGCAGTATACTGCTCAGTGTTTACATTAGACGCATACTCCAGCCTTTGCACGCCCCCTTGTCATACAGTCTATACCGCGTGCGCAGTAAACCTTACGATTCTCGTGGCAATTCCACGAAGTCTAGTTATGTCAATCAAAGAAATATAAAAAAACTCGTTTCCTAAAATTCATGTAAACATAACAGAAATTTTGGAATAGAGTAACAACACCTGTATCTGTATTTTCGTCCAACAGAGCATTTGTTGGACTATCTCGATACCATTCAGAGAAAAGCAATTGAAGAGCAAAGAGTATCTGAAGAATGTCCTCTTGGAAGAATGGAATAAAATTCAGCCTTACAAGACCAGAAATTTGGTAGCATCACAAGAGTTGTGAAAGCAAAAAGAAATCCCACCAAGTACTAATTTCTGCTAATTTGATGAAGAATGAGACATTAATTTGTAACTGTATGAACACTTTTTGTTCGTTGTTTTTAGTTTATGTTTAGAGAAAACAATCATTTTATATAAAGAGAATTGCTTCTGTTTTATCATGTGCATTAAACCCCGCATGTAAGTCTATTAGTTAAAATATTTTCGTGTATGAAGACTTTGCATACTCACTGTATGTTTTATTATGCATGAGGTTCTGTAAATGACAGAAAATAACTATTAATTCACTAGTCAATTGAAACCCAAACGTTTAATTGTGCACACAAAAAGAGGAGGGCATCACAGACTTTGATAATGATTCCCAATGGAAGTTAATAATTGAAAATGAAGTATCATGGAACCATGAAATAGAACGTTAAACTATTGCTGAGCTAATGGCTTCCAAAACTTTACGGCCTGTTGCCTTTAATGTATACTTGCGGAGGCAGAAGGATGACGATTTTAAAGCTAAATATATGAACTTCAAGCACTGTTTGCATTTAAAATTGACTTGATTCCTTCTCTATAGTCATATTATTCGTCTCATTTTTGCATGTCATTTATTGTATTCCATAAATCAGACATGGGGATTTCAGTCACCGGTTGTCAGACTATATATAGCTTCCATCCCTCCTTCTGCCAGTGTTTATAAAACATGACCTAAGTGAGCATATTATATACTAGTCTGTGGCGAATCACGCATATAACAACATTATAAACATGCGATTTATCTCACAAGAAAAGGTCCGAACATTTAAAGAGAATTGGGCTCATTCACATTTCTGGCTTACAAAGATAATGCAATCTTATATTGTGTACGTTGCATAAAGAAAAAATTTTAACTTATTTATATTTACAACGTCAAGAATCATTGTAACGCCACCCAGAATTGTGTTCTTTGAAAGTTACGTACCGGTACCACGTTATAACAAAAACACTGTTCATCCATTTAGCATCATTATTATTATTATTATTATTATTATTATTATTATTATTATTATTATTACTACTACTATTATTATTATTATCATTTACTTACAAATGGTTTTCAAGAAGCCCGAAGGTTCATTGCCGTCCTCACATAAAACTGCCATCGGTCCCTATACTGTTCAAGATTAATCCAGTCTCTATCAGCATATCCCACCTCACTCAAATCCATTTTAATATTATCCTCCATCTACGTCTCGGCCTCCCCAAAGCTCTTTGTCCCTCCGGTCTCCCAACTAACACTCTATATGCATTTCTAGATTCGTTCATACGTGCTACATGCCCTGTCCATCTCAATCGTCTGGATTTAATGTTCCTAATTCTGCAGTGTTTGGGAAATGTGACGTAAGTCAGTTTCCACAAACCTTTTTTTGATCATTTATTGACAAATTACACTGGTTTATGTTGATATGATTTTTCTCTGTATCAATTACTGTAATGGGAGAAATACTTACGTCTCTTTTTCCAAGCGAGCAGATGTTCCGTAAGTTGTCAATAAATTATGAAAAAAGGTTTGTGGAAATTGACTTATGTCACTTTTCCCAGGCACTGTAGAATTATGCCAGGTGAAGAATACACTGCATGCAGTTCTGCATTGTGTAACTTTCTCCATTCTCCTGTAACTTCATCACTCTAAGTCCCAAATATTTTCCTAAAAACCTTATTCTCAAACACCCTTAATCTCTGTTCCTCTCTCAAAGTGAGAGTCAAACCACAGTCTAGTATATACAGTCACGAAGCTCAATACGTAGTAAATAGGCATCCATAGATAGTTGCTAACCACCGGCACAGTCTATTGTTTCTAGCACCCTCACAACTCAAGCTTCGTGACTGCATATATACTAGACTGAGGTCCAAGTTTCACAACCATACAGAACAACCGGTAATTTAACTATTTTATAAATTCTAACTTTCAGATTTTTTGACAGCAGACTAGATGACAAAAGCTTCTCAACCGAATAATAACACGCATTTCCCATATTTATTCTGTGTTTAATTTCCTCCCGAGTGTCACTTATTATTATTATTATTATTATTATTATTATTATTATTATTATTATTATTATTATTATATGTTTTAACATTGTCATTAATAATAATAATAAAAATAATAAATATCTGATTAATGTTCTGTCTGATAGCCCACGTACAGTAAACCTATTATCAGAAGTACATCTCACTTGACGATATGTGTCAGAAGATGAACAATAATTGGTTGTATACATCTCAAGCCTGATTAGTGAAATAATATGTTACTAGTCAGCAATGTATGCAATGGAGGGGTAAAGGAACTGGCCACCCTATCCCATTACCTCTTGGCTTACTTGTCTCATGAGAGTAATGCCTTTTTGGTTTCACTTATAAGGTTCAGACCTGTGTTAAGACAGTTCCCTAATAATAATAATAATAATAATAATAATAATAATAATAATAATAATAATAATAATATTTTGCAAGGACAGTCTTCAAGAATTTTCAAATCCATTTATTGTTCCCTCCAATAAAGTATCACCAGAGTTACAGATGTGGTTATTAAGCTTCAATGTAACTCAGAGCATAAAGAGGAATAATACCTCCGAGGCAGGAAACATCTAGCTATAAAATCACAGTTTAGTATATACAGTTGCGAAGCTCAATACTTACTAAATATGCAAACACAGACAGTTGAAATATGCATCCATAGATAGTTGCTAGCCACCAGGATCGCTACTATCACCTCATCACAGACTCTTTCCCTAGCAGACGATAAAATGAATTGTACTTTTGATATCGTATTCTTTTGAAAAATTAACACCTTCCTTCCACTACTGAAATACGAGGTTTATATTTTATTTTCATAAAGTATATATTATATTTTATAAACTCACCTTCCTGGATCTTTCAGAAGGATAACTCTGACCTCTTTTTCTTAGAATTTATAGTGCAACAAACGTCTCCTTGTCCCATATTATTACTCAAATTATTGTATTTTAGCCATTTACAGTTACTACAACCGATAACGAACATTTCACTGTTCACACAACTTTTCACAACAAAGCGAAATACGGCACAGTCAATGCTTTTTCGATCTAGACTAGGTCGTAATATATGTTCGGGTTTTCTATTTCACTGTATGGAGCTCAGTGAATTACTCTATTATAACTTTATTGCGTATCATAGCTAATTTTTATTTAGTGTAATGTGTCCATAAGTTCCTTTTACTTCTTGTTGCGTAATATGTTGCAGAAATGATTACAAAACTGTGTAATTTTAATGTGAAGAGAATTTTACATGTTAACATAATCTTTTCGCATCAACATTTTAAGTTTAGAATGGAAGCTATTTTGAGGTTTAATAAAAAAGAACGTATATTGTGATTTTGATATAGCACATCTACCTTCCTTGATAAAGACAGAAAATTTATCATACCACTCTTATGAAATTAGTGTACGTACGATTGTTACTTCGTCTCTTAGGTAGTAGATGAATACAGTAATTCAATACTCAATTGTAGTATTAAAATACAGACAAATTGAATGTGTGGAGTATCATACATGACATTATGCTTAATTATAATGTATAATTGCGAATTTAGGAATATAAGATATAGTAAACATAACCTATAATATTTCCATATGAATGGCAGGGCACTGGAGACCACTAAAATTAGACAGAAAGGGGCAAATGGGACAGTAAACATAACCTATAATTTCAACATATCTAAATATTCGTGCGGTGCAACTGAAAATTATTGAATCGTGCATAAATTAATTTACGAGAATTTCGCAATATTTAATCGAAATAAAGGCAGGTATTACACATACGAATATGTAATTTTCACATCAAAAATAATATTACACCTTTACTCGCAAGGAATTATATCTGAAGTGTCTCCTAATCATTGTTTTAAATTTTATTAATGCAATTACACTAAATTTTAGAGAAATATATGTTACTTTTTATGAATTCCAATTAATTTATATGGTTGAAACGCCGCCCTTCGTGATCGGGTTAAGCGAGTCACATGGTCTGCCTTACGGCCTGTATTAAACCACGATGGCAGTGGCACAGTCTATTGATCCTAGTACACACAGCGCTCCAAGCGGCTAGCAACTATCGCGAGAAATGCAAAAAGTCACCCCAACCTTCGCGACTGTATATACTAGACTGTGATAAAATATAATGCCAACTTGTGTACCTTTGGAACGAAAACTAATATTATGAGTCAACATAAATTTGTGAACAGTTCGTTCTCATATGGTCCCGCGCCGTGGCGTCATGGCCTAAGGCATCCTGCCTAGGACTCGCGTTACGGAATCCGCGCTGGTTCGAGTCCTCATAGGGGAGGAAATGTTCTCATGAAATTTCGGCCAGTGAGTGTATGAGACCGGTGCCCACTCAACATCGAGATGCATTTGGGGAGCTACGATAGGTAGCGAAATCCGGTTGCGAAAGCCACCTTTAACGGCTGGGGGGATCATCGTGCTAACCACACAATACCTCCATTCTGGTTGGATGATCGTCCATCTCTGCTTCGGCATGTGAACGTGAGGCCAGCAGCCGGTTGGTCGGTCTGGGCCCTTCAAGAGCTGTGGCGCCACGGATTATTATTATTATTATTATTATTATTATTATTATTATTATTATTATTATTATTATTCGCGGACTGGCGGTAGGTGAAATCAATCTAATGTACTGTTTTAACAGTCGACAGTGACGATATGACCTTGTAGCTGGAGTGACTATAATAAACCTATATTATTTCATATATTATTTCAATGTACCGAGGTACATATGATATTTCCATGCAGATATTCTGCGTCATCATACGATGGAAGAGTAATGGAACGGAGAAAAATTCTCTCCGGCGCCGGGATTTGAACCCGGGTTTTCAGCTTTACGTGCTGATACTTTATCCACTAAGCCACACCGGATACAACCCCGACGCCGAACAGAATCGTCTCTGATTGAGTTCCAACTCTTGGGTTCCCTCTAGTGGCCGCCCTTTGCACTACGTCATAGATGTCTATGAACATCGGACCGAAGTCCACACATGTGCTCAGGTGCTCTCGTTATGAGTGACTAGTTGGCCGGGATCCGACGGAATAAGCGCCGTCTTAAATCACTTCGTGATTTACGCATATCATATATTATTTCAATGTACCGAGGTACATATGATATTTCCATGCAGATATTCTGCGTCATCATACGATGGAAGAGTAATGGAACGGAGAAAAATTCTCTCCGGCGTCGGATCCCGGCCAACTAGTCACTCATAACGAGAGCACCTGAGCACATGTGTGGACTTCGGTCCGATGTTCATAGACATCTATGACGTAGTGCAAAGGGCGGCCACTAGAGGGAACCCAAGAGTTGGAACTCAATCAGAGACGATTCTGTTCGGCGTCGGGGTTGTATCCGGTGTGGCTTAGTGGATAAAGCATCAGCACGTAAAGCTGAAAACCCGGGTTCAAATCCCGGCGCCGGAGAGAATTTTTCTCCGTTCCATTACTCTTCCATCGTATAATAAACCTGATAAATATTGTACTAGTACAGAAAGTTGTGAGGATAATGCTGCTGGATACGTGAAACGCGAAAATAGCAGGCGCATTGACAAAGGTAAAATATCTACTGACCATCGTTACTGTCTCATTTTGAAATTTACAACATTAATTTAAATTTACTTAAGAGGACATTGTAGATATCTTTTATAATTATGAGCTCTAATAGTTTGAGTGGGGATAATACAATATATAAAAAAGTAAAGCCATAGTAACATTTTTTTATCTCAAAATGGACCATGAAAGTATTAAAATATGTAAGGAGTATAAGTGCCGTCCTTTTCACAGTCGTCGGGGACGGTCTACAGAATCAAAAAATGTCCAAATAACATAGGGTCAAAACTTGATAATTTTCCCAGAAAAAAATATTTCTTTTCTTATTTTATTTGCGTTATAGTGCTTATATAGTTAGTAAAATTACGAAAACAATTACAGCAGTAGATACATCTAGCAAAGAGTTAATATTAGTTTATATAAATATTAATTTGTGTGTTCTATTACGTTTTCGTGAAATTAAATAAAAATGCATGCTTAAATTTATTAATATTCTGGCGTGAGAGACGTGGCAACGTGTTCAGTAGGCGTAAGTACGAGTCAGCTGAATTCAAGCTCCTTGTCCATAGGTCTACTGCCGAGCAGATGACAGTTCAGTATAGAGTATTCAGTAAACAACTTATAATGTCATTTTCAGTTTAGGAATAACGTTGTTATTAATTGAGCCGTTCAGAGCAGAAGTGGTGTAAGTCAAACTTAGATGTTGAGGTTTAAAGTAAGAATTCTGTAAAAAAACAGCGCAAAGTAGCAATTAATATGTCCTTCGTGCTATTCACTGACTACTAATAGTTTAAATAAATTCAATATTAATTGCTACTTTGCTCATTTGAATTTTACAGAATTTTTACTTATCCCTCATTACCCATTTCTGACTTACACCTCTTCTGCTCTGAACGGGTAAATTTATGGAGAAAGTCGTTGTATTTCATGTGAGACAAGAAGGATGTACCGTCAACCTTTTCATCAAAGAAGGTTACCTAATCGGCGGACTTTTCAGAAACTAGAAGTCTCTTACCCCGTTTCGAAAATCACACAACCAGAAATTTGTTTAAAAATGATGCTGCTTTACGGAAGCGGGAGAGATTAAAATTTTGAATTAGATAAAAGTTCGTATGATTTTGTGCAGAAATCCATTATTGTTTATTTTTTAGACATACAATAAAAATGGAGCAATATCGTTACATAAAATGTAAATTTACCATAATGTTCTATTAATGAGATTTAAAGTTTGTGTTTGTTGCTCGTTCTATGTAAACAACAGTATTATCATGGTCCGCCCCTGCATTAGAACAGAGCATCTGTACCGGTATGTCTGTACCCGCTTGAACTATACTGTGTACTTATAAACTCCTTCCTCCCTATCCAGCAATGTTGTAAAACGTCTAATATTGTAAACTTTAGTAATTAGTTAAATATTTCAATTAGGAAAAATTGTAAAGATATTTTTTTCTTTCTTATGAAATGAACAATCATGTTAAAATAATGGTGCTTATACCCCTTACACTCTGTATAATAATCATAAGCTGTCTCTCTAAATCAGCAATGAGTACTAGCGGTACATGTAACTACAGAATAATAAGAGCTGAAATGTAGATACTTAATTTTGTGATATATTTTGTATATCTGAACTGCGCCCGAGCACGAGTTTCTGCTCTTTCGGGCTACAATGCCTAATGTAGCTCAAGTGTAATGTATTAAATAAATAAATTTAAAAATTAAAAAAAAAAGATACGAATATTAAATTTCTTCCTTTATTTGTGTTACATGTAATATTTAAATAATAAACGTACGAGATAATTGGGTAAGAAATTAATGCATTAAATTTGTACATTGAATATTACATTTTCTTTGGCAGTGCGTAAAACGAATAGCAGTGTGTAAAGTGATTATTTACTTACTTACGCACTAATGTCTTAAAAGTTCACTTTACGCACTAATAACAGTGCGTAAAATGAAACTTTACGCATTATCGTAGGAAAAACATATTTTCTAATCTGTAACCGCAATAGAATAAATATTAATACATTATTATATATATATATATATATATATATATATATATTTCTCAATCAATTAAATGTTAAGCACAGGAAGGCCATTTCGTAATTTCAATTAAGAAACACGCCAAACGAATTATCTTTGCACCAAAAATGGATGTTCCCTGGACCAAATTATCGTATTTTATAATTCTTTGAATGCAACAGAAGCCAGAAGTCTTGCTAAAGCTGTTATTGCTAAAGCACTACGAAATGGCATTCCTGTGCTTATAATAACCAAATCGATTTCAATACTCGACGAAAAGTATGTATATCGACGTGCTGTAAATAAAATATATTGTTTCTTACCTTGATAACTTTTCTTGCCCCTCCGTTCTCTTCATTCTAGACGGAACATTCTTACATCATTCTTCTTTTAATTTCGTTATCACTAGAAATCACTTCTACTTCAAGAAAATGGGCTACATTACCACAGAACTCTTTATAGTTATTTTATTTCCTACTGATAGAAACACAGGTTTTGTATTTGCTAAAGCAAGCAGACAGGGGAAGGGACACAGACATAACAGACGCACAGATCTTTAACCAATGAAAATGTAGTTCAACCAGCGTACACATCAGCTCTAGAGTCGTACAGCTAACAAGAATAAAAACAGTGTGGAAGGGGTAGCATATCCTACATGTTAGATGGGAACAGGTTTTCCACATAGTCCTCTAAATTGAAATACCAAACTATTGCACAGATTGCAGTCGATTATTTTTGCTTTACTACATTCGATCTTTACCTTTTAGAATTTACGAGTAATATCACTATTGTAATAACTACTATTCCAAGAGGATAATTAGACATACTGCACGCAAAATTCCCGTATATGTATTTTGTGTTGTGTTCTACAGAATATTGTCTTGACCAATAAATGCTACAACTTGCAAATGGCCACTTCTGATATTTCTGTACCCACAAGAGTAAGGTCAGAAGAGGAGAACTTACCATATTCATTTCGAGTGCTTACAGGATGACTTATTATTATAACGACTGTAATAACTTGTGTATTATTTAACTCCATAATGTCCATTCAACACGAATTCACTCTGAGGATTCTTATAAATTATAAGAAAGTGGTGAAATATGGAGGAACACTATAAGGACTGCAATGTTAAAATTAGCATAATCTACTTAAATACTAACTACCTAAGAAACATAATACACTTTGCAAATCAAGCTTTAAGGTATAAGTCCCTGTAAAGTTGATTTGAATAATTTTGAGGGAAGAATTGTTCCGGGACCTTTGGTTAAACGTACCAACGCTCTACCAAATGTGCTACCCAGGAACTCTTAACAGTCACCGATCCAATTTTTCTCTCTATATCCAAAGACCTCAAAGTGGGCTGACAACTGTCACGTAACCAACAATGAATGCACGCTAACTCCGTGTGACTTAAATTGTGGTTTTCTATTAACGAACAGTGACATGAATTATGCAAATCAAGCTTTCAGGTATAACTCCCTGTAAAGTTGATTTGAATAATTTCGAATTTAGTCAAGTCAACTTTACAGGTAGTTATAACTGAAATCTTGATTTGCATAATACACGTCCTGTAAAGTTGATTTGAATAATTTCGAATTTAGTCAAGTCAACTTTACAGGTAATTATAACTCAAAGCTTGATTTGCATAATACACGTCCTGTAAAGTTGATTTGAATAATTTCGAATTTAGTCAAGTCAACTTTACAGGTAATTATAACTCAAAGCTTGATTTGCATAATACACGTCCTTAAAGTTGATTTGAATAATTTCGAATTTAGTCAAGTCAACTTTACAGGTAGTTATAACTGAAAGCTTGATTTGCATAATATACGTCCTGTAATGTTGATTTGAATGATTTCGAAATGAGTCAAATCAACTTTACAGGTAGTTATAACTGAAAGCTTGATTTGCATGATACACGTCACTGTTCGTTAAGAGAAAACCACAATTTAAGTCACAGAGTTAGTGTGCACTCAATGTTGGTTGCTTGACGATTGTCAACCCACTTTGAGGTCTGTGGATATAGAGGGAAAAATTGGATCGGTGTCTGGTAGAATTTCCGAGTAGCTCAGTTGGAAGAGCGTTGGTATGTATAACCAAAGTACCGGGTTCGATGCCCGGCCCCGGAACAACTTTTCCCTCGAAATTATGCATATTACACTTTACCACAGACATACTGCATGTAGACCATAACTTAACGTTATGGTTCAAAATGTAATTGAATTACCTATTTTTTCAGTCTATAACTATTTGATGATAAATTACCTATACGCATTTAATAAATGCGTATAGGTAATTTATTTAATAATAATTAAATTAAATGAAAATTATCATAATTTTAATGCACGATATCTTCGAGTTTTCACACAAGCCTACATTATATAGTGTATGCTTGTTGTTATTTAGTCAACTGTCCGAAGACAAATCTGGACCCACAAGTGACACCAACAAGGTATCATTCATGAGGCAACCAGGCCAAGAGATAATGGGGTAGAGTAGTCAGTTTCTTTCCCCCTTCATTACACACATCGCTAACTAGATACACATTACACTAATCACACTCCATATGTATACAAACAGTTGAAGGGTTTTTTTAAAAAAAGAACCATAGTCAAAAATACAAATTTGAGATATTAAGCACACGGTGAGCGTATTATAGCGGCCATCTACTGAATTAGTTGTTAGGAGGAAAAACTCCATAGGTATATGTTATAAGAGTGGAAATTTTCAATGGTTTTCACAAAACAACCATAGTCCACAGACTTTTTTTTTAAGTCATTCTTCAGCCAAGACGATGGTAGCATTTACAGATATTCCATTCATATCATCTTGAAACATTTAGCCATACAATTTTAAACTACAGGAGATTGGCAGTACTGCTTCTAACGTACGCGCCAAAAGCCATCTCAGGGAAAAATACTGTCACACGTGAACTGTTGTAATAGTTATGGTGTCATCTTTAGGTGCAGAAGTAACCCCATAGAAGAAACTTAAGCAATGGAAGGAAAAGGAGCAGTATATTATAAAGAAAAAGAAGATTAAAAAAGAGGTACACTTCAGCCACAACAGAAAATGTTTTCTAAAAACAACCATTGTCCACAGTTACATGCATTTACACAAGTATTTATGAGGCAGTTTAAGTTTATGTGTACTTCAGTTTTCCTACGTTTCTACAACACCTTAAGCAATCCTATGAAATCCTATTTGAAGTATCAACAGCACCAATGCCAGATAATTTTTTGTTTCTTCTGAAAATTTGTTTTTGAACTATGTTTGCTTTTTCAAAAAAACCTTCAATTGTTCTTCCTCGGACACATATCGTCAAGTGAAATGTACAGCCTGATAATAGACGTACAGTCTCAGAAAAAAATTTTGTTTTGATACTTTGTAAGTCTCAGAAAAGAGACAATGTACATGATCAGATATAGCTACAACGAAACAAAACTAATTTTATTACCTCAACTAGTCGTTCTCTTGTGGACCACGTCCTCTGACCATACGCACTGCCTCTTTTCTGTGACATAAAAAGTATCTATGCGACAAAAATTTTTTCTAAGGCTGTACATATCAGCCAAAGCTCAACCAGAGGTACATTACATACTGTACATGCCTCATATTTTCTACATGTTAACATGTATACGGTATAAGTAGCAATGACATTTTAAAATAAAACTAAATAAATAAAAATAAATTAATAAATAAATAATAATAATAATAATAATAATAACAATAATAATAATAAATGGCGCAACAGTTCATAGAGGCCAAGGCCGACCAGCCAACTGCTGATCTTACGTTCGCATGTCTCAATAGAGGTGAACGATCATCTCACCAGTAGGGAGTAACGTGTGGTTATCAACTTGCTTGGGGAACCTGATTTCGCTATTTACTCTATCTTTCCAAATTATAATAATTTTGAGTGGGTACAAGTTCCGTGGACTGACCTAATTTCTATGAAAAAACTTCTTCCTGCATGAAGAATCGAACCAGCGCTTATTTAGAAACGTCAGTACAAGTCATGATGCCTTTACCACTTAGCTACGACACGGAACAAAATTATTTGTAGAAGAACTATGGTCGTTTAAGTTCTTTAAAATTTTCTACATATGCAATATATTTCAAATATATTAAATTTATAAAACATTAATAAGTGGACAATTATTTTAATTTTAAACTATCAGAATTTGAAATGTAAAATATGGACTTCCATGTAGATTATTAAACCAACGCTGCAACACCAGGTGTAACGTTAAGGCTAGGGCTCCACTAGCTGTGTTTGATGGCTGCTGTGAGCTGCATTCTACTGCCTAGATTTGTACTGCAAGAAGGTGGCTCTACTTAATGTAAATTTTCTGCGTGTGAAAGCCGTAGTCTACTGCTCCGCTCTGCTCTGGCCAGGCTCCACTCCTGTTGTTCAGCTGAAAACAGCGTTGTGATGTTCTTTGTGTACTACAATATCAAGCAAAAATTGCAATGAAAATGAGCACACTACAAATATTTATCAAGGTGATAGTATGTTTGCTATTAGTTCGCTATCGTCGAAGATTGCATCAAAGAAAATGGTGGATACATCCAATATTTACTAGGTTATTTTACGACGCTTTATCAACAGCTTAGGTTATTTAGCGTCTGAATGAGATGAAGGTGATAATGCCGGTGAAATGAGTCCGGGGTCCAGCACCGAAAGTTACCCAGCATTTGCTCATATTGGGCTGAGGGAAAACCCCGGAAAAAACCTCAACCAGGTAACTTGCTCCGACCGGGAATCGAACCCGGGCCACCTGGTTTCGCGGCCAGACGTGCTAGCCGTTACTCCACAGGTGTGGACTACATCCAATATTAAGCAACAGAAAAACACGAAGGCATGATTGCTGCAATGCATCACAAGCTTAGGGAATATCCAGCTAAATTTGTTTAGTTCTACCGGATGTCGGAATTTTATTCTAGGCATACGGAGTAATTGTTCTGTATGGTTGTGAATCTTCGACTGTCACTTGAGAGAAGAACGGAGATTAAGGGTGTTTGAGAATAAGGTTCTTAGGAAAATATTTGGGGCTAAGAGGGATGAAATTACAGGAGAACGGAGAACGTTACACAACGCACAACTGCACGCATTGTATTCTTCACCTGACATAATTAGGAACATTAAATCCAGACGTTTGAGATGGGCAGGGCACGTAGCACGTATGGGCGAAACCAGAAATGCATATGGAGTGTTAGTTGGGAGACCGGAAGGAAAAAGACCTTTGTGGAGGCCGAGACGTAGATGGGAGGATAATATTAAAATTTATTTCAGGGAGATGGGATATGATGATAGAGACTGGATTAATCTTGCACAGGATAGGGACCGATGGTGGGCTTATGTGAGGGTGGCAATGAACCTACGGGTTCCTTAAAAGGCATTTGTAAGTAAGTAAGTGAGCATACCAAGTAATAATGCTCATACATAGGGGACGTTTCGCCTCATGCATAATTGGAAACAGGAGGACTACTACGGCCAGTGGAGCCAGGCTTCGGCGACAGATAACGGCACGAAAATGGAACATGTTCTATTCCCCTGGCAGTAGACCTTGGTACTGCCGCCGAAATTCTGTTAGGCGCAGTGAAATACTGCCCATATAGCCACCTACACTTGTTTTGCGTGTATTCCATTTTCAGGCAGTAGACTGCAGCTAACAGCAGCTGTCAAATACAGCTAGTGGAGCTCTAGCCTAAATCTAAAGCGAAATGCACGATATTGAGTTAAATCAAGCCGAAGACACGTCATTCTTTTCCATCGACTCGGGACTCAGTACATTTATTAACCTCCATTTGTAGATAAGATAATGGCACTCAAAATAACCAAAATAATTTGTGAACGTCAAAATGATTGAGATATCCAAACAATATGAAACATACGTACTGTAGATCTCCACTACATCAACACACAGAATCTTTCTATTGAATAGTTAAAGTCGATTTTATAAAAAAAACAATGTAACACAGTAAGCTCTATGCACAACTGGAGGAGAGAGTGAGCTCTTGAGATCGACTAGTAACGTCTGGTGTGCATAGCAAAAAATATCTACGCGTCTATAAATACGTAGGCATATACCTGTAGTATCGTGACATAGGATGGAAATAACAGTCCCACTTCTTACGTAGTTAAAGCGTTGTACAACCTACGATGACGCACAGCAGAAGCGAATAACTATTTTAATGCAAAGTAACTAAGATTAATTGAATAAATGCTTAGGCCTATCTATATTTTGTACGATCTGCATCAGTTTCGTTACGTATAGATCTCATAGTCAAAATCGTACGGTGTAATTCCTATTTACTTTCAAATCTCTGTATCGTTCCTTCGTTAACTATATAACTTACTCTTGTCAGTCTACAAATACGTACGTAAAATGATGTGAAACGGTTAGCCTAAAAATGTCCCGTTAAGGGCAAAGGCATCCTCCTATAGAGGGAGAGCTCTATTTGTCTCACGCGGTGAGCTATTTCGCGTAAGAGATGTTTATAACCTTGGAATTGTTCACTTGGTTCACATTCTGTACTGTTTGGTATTGTTCGCTTGTTTCTGTCGCACTGGTTTTAGTCGGTGTTAATTTGTCTTCTTAGGTTTTTTCAGTCTTCCCTATGTCTTGCTATGCTTGACCAATGGCTTCCTACACGATCACTGAAGAGGTTAGCCCATCTTCTTCTTGGTCTTCCGCGTGATCTCTTGCCAATGCGCGGGTCCCATAGTGTGACTTTCTGCGTCCATCTTCCGTCTCTTAGTTGTGCAACATGGCCTCCCCACTTCCATTTGGTGTTGGTGGCTTGCAGTGCTAGATGTGCAGTTGCTGACATCTTTTGTAGCACTTCGTTTGGAACTTTGTCCTTCAGTGATAAGCCTAGTATCCTTCTCAGCATCTTTCTTTGGCATATTTGAAACACGTACGTAGGCTTATGAGCCACATTGCATTGTTTCGGACCGTGAAGATTTTTCAACTAAATTTTACTAGCCAAATACGTACGTAGGCTAGGAAAATTTAGTTGAAAAAGCTTCACGGTCCGAAACAATGCAATGCGGCTCATAAGATGATGATGATGATGATGATGATAATAATAATAATAATAATAATAATAATAATAATAGTAAGCATGATTATCATCATTACTGGCCGCCGACGTGGCTCAGTCGGTTAAGGCGCTTGCCTACCGGTCTGAAGTTGCGCTCGGGAGCGGGTTCGATCCCCGCTTGGGCTGATTACCTGGTTGGGTTTTTTCCGAGGTTTCCCCCAACCGTGAGGTGAATGCCAGGTAATCTTTGGCGAATCCTCGGCCTGATTTCGCCAATTACCATTTCGCTATCACCAATCTTATCAACGCTAAATAACCTAGTAGTTATACAGAGTCGTTAAATAACCAACTAAAAATCATAATTATTGTTACCATTTTTACTACTACTACTACTGCTGCTGCTGCTGCTGCTACTGCTACTGCTACTACTACTACTACTACTACTACTACTACTACTACTACTACTAGGGGCCTACTTCACCTACAACAGGAATTACTATTTTCATGGGCTTAAAGCACAGTTTTTAATCCGAGGGCTGATGTACAGAAAGACATTTTACTGTACATAAAATCCTACTACAGATAATAATAATAATAATTTATTTATTTATTTATTTATTTATTTATTTATTTATTTATTTATTTATTTAGAATATTAACGTGAAAAAACAACAGCACAAGGCCAATTGCAGAATAATAATAATAATAATAATAATAATAATAATAATAATAATAATAATAATAATAATAATAATAGTAAGCAAGACTATCATCATTACTGGCAGCTGATAAGACAAGTGCATGATATTCGTTTGAGTGTGTTTTTGTGAAACGAACGTTAACAGAGTTGTTTAATTGGACTGAGTTACGCAACAATAGACCAACCGACAACTTTAATAAATTTAGATATTTGCACAAATCTTTTATTGGCTGAACTATTTAACTAAAAGAATCAGTAATCCGAAATCTGTATTTTGCGGCTATTTATAAGCAAAATTATTTTATTGCATAAAATTCATTTATATATTTTGCTCTGTAATATTAAATCAACTGCTGGCCTCTTATTAAAAATCGGTTAGTCTTTTTTTTAGTATTATTTGTGCTATTTTTTGTAATAGTATGAATCTTACAATACTTCTTGCATAAAATGTTTTGTGAAAACCAGATTTAATTTAATGGCCAATATCTCAAAAACAGGTTTTTGGAGGTAGGTCTCTATTGTGTAACGCCGTCCAATTACACGAGAGCGAAAATTAAGCACATGGGCTATTCCACCTCAAATCGAGCGAAATATAGAGGAAATTGACCTTGTAATTTTTAAATACAATGAAACTTTTTCTGTCCGTTGACAACTGTGATGCAATGCTTTCTGCAAAGTTTCAGGCATCGGAACTTCATAGTGTTTAAATTAAAAATATTTAAATTTATCGCATGTTCATAAAATGAGCAAATTTAAACTGTTGTGGCTCCGAAACCCTTTCACCCATTGATCAAAACCATGGTTTATTTTGATGCTGAGAAATTAAAGTTTATATTGACATGTAAACAGTTTTTGTTACTTTTTATGGAAATGGAGAAATTTAGATTTTTCTTCATTAAGACGCCTTTGCTCATGAAAAAATATTTTTAAAATATATGGTTAGATTCCGCATTGAAAGTACAAATAAACACATTTTTTACGGGTGCACCGTTGATAAGAAAGTATTGAAAATATCAATAGTACGCGCGTGAACTAACCAGCTGTGAGGCGGGAGCTAGCCGAGGCAAGCAAGGACAGGAGACAATAAACACGTGATGTTTCGTCTAGTAGCGCATAGCTGGGCTAGCTTTATCACAAGTTTTCATAAACACAGGAGTAAAATAACGCCCAACGCTCGCTTATCTTCAGCTCTCGGCCAGTGCTTACGGTACTGCGCCGTTCAATTCTAGGCGTGTGAAAATAATTTCTTTAATACCCTCGAAACTTATTTCCGAGCCATTAAGCAAACAATGCCGAATCCCTGTTAATAATGCAAGGTTTATTCTCAATATTTTTTTTACATTTTTACAAATGAGCAAAAAGCCTAAAAGTAAGTAAAATCAGATTATCTGTCTCTCTGTAGGCTATACAATAAAAATAAGTATTCCTTCTTATTATAACCTACCAAAATGTCAGCTTCAAAATGAGCTCCCGTTCAATGTTCTGCAGTAAAGGTTCTAGAGTTCTGAGCGCTGAAAGAGGCTTGTTTTTATAAAATACGCTAAATTTGTCGCTCAATAGTACGAGAACCGTTTGACTTTCGATAGTATATTTTCGAAAATGCACTCTCCTCAGCACCTTGTATAAATATTGTAAAAATTAGAGTATTAAAAAAATGCGAGGTTTTTTACTGATCGATTTCATATGGAATAGCCCACATCTCAATAGTTGCATACAATATTTCATCCACGATCGTTTAGTAATATTTATATTACAAAACATTAATTTACAAAAATTATTCTGTAAACAAACATATAATCATTGAATATACTGTAAGCTAAATATTGGAATCCATAGATGATAGCAAATCATATTACAATGCATAGTTGTCCAATTGTAGCGTAAGCAACCCGAAGCGCATATTCTTTAAGACCGTTTTTCCTATTTTATATGGAAAGTTATTGACCTTAGCAGAGCATGCTTGACGTGCAATATCTTGTGGTTCTATAGGCGTTTGGACAACCATGATCTATTGCCATGGCAACGTAATAATGATGATTATATTTACGACTTTATTTATAGATGCCTAGCTGCATTTGAGAGTTGATTACCCCACTGAGCGTGGTAATTAGTCAATTATTGCACTCAGTGTTTGGTTTCCATGGTGAAATAAATGTGAATAAATAGTTTTTATTATGGTCGTAATTAATAGTATAGTATGCTAGGTGTGGAGTAAGTGCATTATAATAGAATTTTTGTGTAAATGTAAAAAGAAAAAAAAAACGAAACGCTGTCCATTTATTTTTTATTTCGGATATTGTGTTATACACTTTGTAAACAACAAGCTGATCCTACATTATTTTTTCGACAAATAATTATAGGCCTACTTCAAATTTGAAAAAAAAATAATATAATTTGTAATTTTACATATTGCATGAAAAAATAAAAATTATAATTAGAATGCATTCATAACTGGTTGTGTGTAATCATTCTGTAGGCCAATTTACTAATCCCTCATTGATATCGGAATATGTAAACTTTCACAATAATTAAAGTTCAAAATCATTAATGTAGTCTGAATATTTTTGATCAAACATTTAATCATTCATTTATAGTGCTCTGCCCAAGGTTAGGTCTTTCACTGCAAACCCAGCATCCTGCAGTCTTTCCTATTTTCTGCCTTCTGATCCGCATATGATCCATATATCTTAATGTCTTCTATTATCTGATATCTTCTTCTGCACCGAACTGCATTCTCGTTCGTCATTCATTCCAGTGCATCCTTCAGTAGGCAGTTTCTTCTCAACCAGTGACCCAGCCAATTCCTTTTCCTCTTCGTCATCAGTTTCAGCATCATTCTTTCTTCATCCACTCTTTCCAACACAGTTTTGTATCCTGTCTGTCCAACTCGCATTCTCCATCCTTCTCCATATCCACATTTCAAATCCTTTTAGTCGCTTCTCTTCACTTCGTCGTAATGTCAATGTTGCTGCTCCTTACAATGCTGCACTCCACACAAAGCACTTTACTAGTCTCTTCCTTAGTTCTTTTTCCAGAAGATGCTCCTTTTTCTATTATTATTATTGTTATCCAAATATTGAAACCCTATTTTACCCTTTGGTATATTAGGGTTGTAGTTTGTTACATGTGAAATACATTGTAGAGATAATACACAATTTTAAAGTAGTAATAGTAGTAGGCATGAGTCATAGTTACAATATAAATACATTAATTAATAGACAGTAAACAACACTAAATACGTTATGCAATAATTACATTCAGTTAAAACAAAATTAAATAAAATTAGAAATTATAATCGAAGGTGTAGAGAGATTGCAAGAATATGACATAAATTTGCGATTTTATACATAATTTTAAGCAATAGTAAAGAGATAATGCACAAAATTGACTTAGTTACAAATTAAACACCTAACATATAGGTGGTTAGTAAAGAAATAGAAACAAAATTACTTACGGTTACAAACCATATACCTGTCATCAAATACTGAACAATAGTAAAATCTATAATACAAACATAGTTATTGTTGTTATTACTATTATTATGTCCCAAAGATAGACAACTTGTTTTAGATAGTGCATTAGGATTTTATATCATCATTAATTTACATACACTTAATAGCTACAGTCTTGCGTGGATGTGGTGTATAAACTCTGTGAATTGTTTATAACAACATTTTTCCTAAGTAAATGGTAAAGGGGTGTGCAGTAATTTAAATTGCAGTCCGAGATAAGATATCTTAAAAAGTGTCTTTTTTTTCGAACACTGGACAGTGAAAAATAAAATGTTCAACAATCTGATTGTCTTTGCATATGCACATAGATTCTTCTGCACTTTTGATCCTAAACCTTTCAAAGTAGGAACCGAATTTTCCATGACCGGTCATAAATTGAGTGAAAAAGAAGTCGGTTGAGAACTGACTGCAACATAGTCTCTCTTGTACATTGGGAAAGAATAATTTCTTGGTCACAGAGCCTTTAACACTAGAGTTCCAGTATGTTTTCCACTATAGTTGTGTGCTTGATCCTCTGCTTAATGTATGAAATAGGACAGGTGGAATATTTATATTCTGAGTTGGTTGAGGCTGTTTGTTTCGCTAATCTATCCGCTCTTTCGTTTCCTTCAGTACCTGTGTGGCTGCGCACCCACATTAAGCAAATACTGTGCCGTTTTATTTCGGCACGTCTTTCTTTTCCTTTCTATTTCTTTTACATTTTTCTATCTTTATACTTTTCTCTGTTAGTTTTAATTATTCTAACTCTTCATAGATGGCTTGTAGTTTTTTTTTTCCTTTCTGATCTAGTTCTTCTTACTTCTCGTAGATGGCTTCTTTCCTCTCACCTTTCTGTTTTCCCGTAGTCTATGGTGTTGTATTGTATTGTATTGTATTGTATTGTATTGTATTGTATTGTATTGTATTTATTAACATTCCATGGTATTCATACATGCTTACAGCTAGAATATGGAACGAGTCAAAAAACTTAATACTATTATAAAATCTTAATTTATAGTCACAGTCTAGATGAAATATATACAGACGAGATTTACAATACAGTCTACTAGTACAACACATAGTTTTAGTATCAATTTTATGAAGTGTTATTGAATTTCATGAATTAACCTACAGAATAGAAGGCGTGAGAAATTAGGTACTTCTTTAATTTGGCCCTAAATAATTTTATGTTTTGAGTTTCATTTTTTATATCGATAGGGAGGCTATTAAAAATTTGTACTGCCATATAACGCACTCCTTTTTGATAGCACGATAGACTTGCCGATGGAGTATGAAAGTCATTTTTTGACGTGTATTTATGCTATGAACTGTTGAATTAGTTACAAAGTTTTCACGATTACATACGAGGAAGACTATTAATGAAAAGATATACTGACAAGCCATGGGCATTATTTGTAGTTTTTTTAAAATAGTCCTACACGATTCCCTAGATTTGGCACCTACTATTATTCTAATTACTCTTTTTTGTAATATAAATACACTTGTGGCCATAATTCTGGAAACCTTTTTTGTACTGAATTATTATAACATTTGTATTGATTCACGGATTTATACAATTGAAAATGTTATTCTTGACTGATCCGTTAATTTTGGGGTTGTAATAAAGGTATTATATTAAATCCTGCATATTTTAACAATAAATACGCATTACTATTTGGAAAATTATGTTCTTGTCGTTTAAGATCTAAATATTAATTTTAGATTTCATTATAATTTCCCATTATTTACTGTAATAAAAACTGGTCCATCGTTGATTTTAAGATTATTGTTGATCAGTAGAAGCATTGTTGAGCACTGTTGGCATAAAATATGGACATTATTAGTGCGTTTCTATCATTAGTCTGACTTAATATTTCGTTAGGTGAACACCTGATTGCTTTACAACAAACTTTATTGATAATTTTATCTCAATGGCTCCACGAAAGGATTGGAAACGTTCTAGGGCAGTCACACTTCGAATAGAAGGCTATATATTCAAGGATATTGCAAGAAAACTTGGTAATGGTGCTATAGTGTCTGGCGTCCAAAAGGTATGGCAGAAGTACAAATCCACAAAATCTTGTAAAACAACACCTAGGACTGATAGAAAACCTAAAGTAAGTCCAAGAGATGTGAGACAGATTTGTCGAGTAATATAATTAATACAGTAAATAATGTGAAATGATAATGAAATCTGAAATGAATATTTAGATCTTCCCATAATTAACGGATCAGTCACGAGTAACATTTTCGTTTGTATAAATCTGTGAATCAATTCAGATGTTATAATAATTCAATACAAAAACAAAAAGTTTCCAGAATTATGGCCACCAGTGTATATTGTTACTATCTGTGGAATTTCCCCAGAATATTATTCCAAAACTCATTACCGAGTGGAAGTATGCAAAGTATATTGTTTTTAAGGTATTGATATTTACTATCTTTTGCATAGATCTAATAGCGAAACAAGCTGAATTTAGTTTGGGGGTAATTTCTTTAATATGATTTTTCCAATTTAACACATTATCGATTTTTAAGCCAAGAAATTTGGTTGTTTTTGTTTCCAATAGGGATCTATTGCTAATTATTGCGCTAGAAATTTGCGACGTTGAATTTGGACAGGATTCTTTCTTGTTATCTGTGATGTGTTGAAAACAAGGGCCTAGCCTAAGGCTGGCGAGTGATTGGTTGATTCCCTGGGGGGAAGTTAGTATTTATTGCTGATTGGTTGATATCCTGGGGGGAAGTTAGTATTTTTCATTACGTTATCCGATTGGTTTAGATAGTCACGCCGTTTGGGATTTTCGTCTTGAAGCGAGTTGTTCGTGGCTAGTGGTGTCGAGTACGCTAGAGGGATGGCTTGGAGGTAGTATGTGCGTTGGGATGGGTACGAGCTCCTATGTAGGCCGGGGATCAAACCGGGTTCGATAAGTCTACTAGTAGCTGTGTAGTCCAACGTGTTGTGGGAACCTGCGGTAGGACCGCGGAAGAGTGATTTTGGTGAGTAGCGTCTGTCTGGTGGTCGGCAGCGTGGTCGGAGCGTGTCGGCAGTTTCGTGATTTTTTTTTTTTTTGAGAGAAGCGTACAGCCCGGGAGTGTGTCGACAGTTTCAGTTACGTACACGTTGTTGCGGGAACCTACGATTGGATCGTGGAAGAAAGACTGATAGAGGATGGTAACGTTTACTCCCGAGGTCGGGAAGTTATACTCAGTCATTTGATGTACTACATATATTGAACTGGATGCGATTTTCTGCTTAGCTATCGGGCAGTTAACTTTGTTTAAATACTGACCGGTATTTTATTTGCTGTTCTGGTGCCTCAAGCTGTGATGTAACTAATAGTCAACCACGGACTACTAGAAGTTTTATTTCCTTATTCTGGAACGTTTTACTTAGAGATTTCACAAATAAACTTTGTACGAGTATGGAATTCAAAATGGAGGCTTTCATTGTTGTGTGACGTGTGAGGGGTGTCCATTTTCAGTGTAACGATTATATGTGTGTTAAGTATTGGTTATGAGTGAGGTGAGTCGACAAGATGGATGCCAACAAAGAGTAATTACCATTCTTGTAAGGTAACCAGTTGGGTTTAACATTACGCTGTGACATATATATAGTCTGTGTGATGCTATTATTTGGTTTATTTTAAATAAATGTCTGTCTTTAACGTAGGCAATGTGTGTTGTCACTTAATTACCTCGGCGAACTGATTACCATCCTGATCATAACTTTTCATGGCAGGGTTATTTGGTATAATTATGATATTTGTCATTTATTCCATCGATCAAAAGTTTTACCAGACCCAGCGGCGGTGCAATACGACCTTCAAATTTAAGTAGTAGGGATCTAATTTCGACGGCTATGGAATGCAAGTTGTATTTATCATCAATGGTTTGTAAGGCAGATTGAGAGTCGCTATGAATATATGAGTCAATCCCGTTGGTAATGCACCATTTCACTGCTTGCAAGGTGGCAAATAGTTCTGCTTGGAACACGGAGCACATGGGCGCCAGGTGGAACGTGCAAGAGTGAACTTCAGTAGTGTTGTAGTAGGTAACAAAAGCACAGCCCATCAAGGTGAAGTTGTTCTCCTTTTGCATCCGATAGCCGTCAGTATAGATGTTGTATTCATGTCGATCTGTACATTATTTTTCTATTAAAAGCTTCATTTGTCATTGCTATTCTCCTTTTGACTTCTTGGCAGCAGGTCATGTTACTACTTATAGTACACCCCAACCATTTGAAGCTGTCCAATTGTTCTACCGCCTTATTTAAAAATTAGCAAGTTTCTCTTTTTTACTTTCTTCCTATGACCATGGTCTTCGTTTTGTTGGCATTTATCTTCATCCCATACTGCTCACAGTAGTCATTTAGCTCCAGTAGCATATCGCTTAGTATCATCTCCTCTTCTGTTAACAACGTCATATCATCAGCAATTCTTACGCACTTTATTCTTCTTCCTTCTACTATCACTTCTCCCATGTTTTGAACACAGTTCATTAAATCCTCCAAGTAAATGTTGAACAGTGTGGGTGATAAATGGCATCGTTGACGTCTTCTTCCCCCTAT
Organism: Periplaneta americana; assembly: GCF_040183065.1. NCBI lineage: Eukaryota > Metazoa > Arthropoda > Insecta > Blattodea > Blattidae > Periplaneta > Periplaneta americana. The sequence goes on along the minus strand of NC_091117.1, from coordinate 71,512,209 downwards.
TTCGCTTCCTTCATAACATTAATTGCATCATGGCTGATATCTATATCAGTGATAATGAAATTCTCCAAAATGATGAAAATAGAATGGACGGGTGACGTGAAAGTTTGGTTGCTATTCATTGTTACAACAAGAATTGAAATAAAGTGTATGAAAAGGTACATAGTACGTAAATGTCGGGTTTTAAAGCGTTTCCTATGTTTGTAACACTAAGTCGAAACCTCCCCCATTATCGGAGAAGTCGATACTTCGGCATCGATTTATATTTATTTAAATACTGAGATATGAAATGATCACGTAGGAGCCAGATATGTGAAATGTACGGAGAATATAATATGCGTTATGATGGCCCTCATTTTTCAACATTCGAAATTTTTGCTCCCAACCCCTAATCTTGTTCCAATGCATAAAATAGAACTGCTTGCAAACTTTCACCTCATTCGAACTATTTTAAACCGACCCTCAAAGACCTTGAGATTTCAAATGTCTCTGAAAATTTGAAAGTTGTTGTTTAAAACTTTTGTATAATTTTATTTAATTTTAATTTCTTCATTTGGTAGATGACAAAATATTTAGCAAATATAATTAACCGTTATACATGAAATACAATCTAGATCTCCTTGAATGAGATAAATTCTCGTGCTAAAAATTTTCGGCAAGCATTTCTTCGCTTCTAATTGACCTAGATAATTAATTTCTTCACTAAATTGATCCTTAAACTGTTAAGAATGTTGTAATCTAGAATGAACTTGATAGCATTTCTCACTTATTTTTATGTAATTTTTAACACATAAGAAAGTCATTTAATTTTTTTTATTTATAGGGAGGCAATGATTTTATTTTGAGCTAAATTAGTTGATTCTTGATTACAAGATAGCTCTATGTCTAAACTTCAATTTGGTGTTGGAATGAAGTCGATAGCTAAATTCTAAGCGTACTTTTTAGTTGCTCAAAGACTGAAAAATTTTGAAGGAACTGAACTAGGGTAAAAATGAAGTTAAAATTTAAGTTCAAGCTGGGTACCGATAACAAATAACTTACTTTTATGCTTCTAAAACCATACTGCAACAAAGATGAGGCCCTTTTCTTGTGTCTTGAGGTCAAATTTCCTCTTTTTCACAGCCCTCCGATACCGTCTTCGCTGCTGTTGCTCAGGAGTGCACTGTATGTAGGTTTTCAGGATTCGAGTCTCGTCTGCAGCATTCACACCAGCCATTGTGTATTTTCCTGGTGTAATGCTCATCTTCCTGAATATGTCTAATTCAACTTCGTTGCCACAATTGAAGTGGCAGATAGCATTCATGACCCTAAGTTTCAGGGATGTACGACCTAATATACGTTTCTTTGGGGCAACGTCTCCAAATCAAACAATTGAAAGACTCGTTTGCATTCTGAGTCTTGTCACGCAAACACCTGCTCAGCATACTGGAGTCTGTAAGCTTTTCGTAAATAGATTTAACCTACTTCTTGGCGCAAGCACTGCGCATGGAGGAAAAAAGAAATATATTTCGTCCATCAATTTATAGTGGGAAAACCCAAATATGTTATATATCTTTAAAAACTAGAAGAATCAGGCTATAATATGAGGCAAAACAAATTTTTCATACAGTAGTTATGTTTCCATTATTCTAGCTCTCACTCTTTTTTTTAATAATAGGCCTACTATCGTTACTAGTTTCACATAATTCTTCGTTCCCCTCTCTATTTCTCTTCTGTATTCTTGCTCTTTTTGTCGTGAACAATAGCTCTTTATGTAGATCATTAGTTGTTGAGTTGAGACTCATCTCTTTAAAATCTCTGTGTTGTCTGCCGAAGTAATTGGGTAAATGACTGGTCAGAACCTAGTGATTATGTTAACAATATACTTCTAAATATATAAAATTTGTTTCACTTTCCCTTTTTTACTGTCGGTTGACAATTTTTCATAAGTCCTTTGGTATACAGGCCTGTATATTGTACAGATCTATTATTATCATACGTCCCAGAAAAGAGCGGCCGGTCGGCCGGCCGCGCCCTGAGTGGTTTCCGCCGAGCGCATAACCATTTCTCCGGCGCTTCTCCAATATATAACAGTACTAACAATAAATGTTCAATAATTTGGACTTACCATGCTCACAATCGTTGCTGAAAATGGCTCTAATTTTCCGCCACACACAACTGACATCTTCTGATGAACGAATGAACAACACTCCAAAGTTCCATATCATTGATAGCTTGGATTTCTTCTCGTATATAGTCTTTTAGTTCATCTATAGAATGAGGATTTTACCTATAAACCCTACCTTTTAGTGTTCCCCATAAATAAAAGCCACAGGATGTTATATCTGCGCTTCGTGGAAGCCACAAATTATTACTGATTAGTCTCGTACCGAAAATACGCCTCAATTCCCTGATTGACACGGCAGCTGTATGAGCAGTGACGGAATCTTGTTGAAATAAGCTAACAATCGTTCCGCATAAGAACACTACATTTTCTGCTTGATTTTTGTTTCTTCACTGAGAATGTTTCTTTAAATCTTTTAGCGATTCGTCTAATTGTTTTGGCAGAAGACACAGGTCTGTTTCAAAACTTTATTCGAAATATTCGTCTTGTTTTCGCACACGGCCTTCTGTCTTTTATGTACGTCTTGTACTGTATATATACACACGTTTACACAGTGAGATTTTGTTGCGAGGCATTATCTAAATACACACTAATCACTAAACTTTATACACTAACGTTGTGCACTTGAAGAATTGAGAGTTTCATTACACGACTTCTAAGCACACTGATTGCTATATGGCTACTGGAGCTCGATTGCGCGGGAGAAACGGTTTGTGTGCGGCGGAAACCACGTAGGGCCGCTCTTTTCTGGGACGTATGATAATAACAGCTCTTTGTTATTATTAGTCAGTTTACAGTACAATGCCTTTTGACATTTTCTGACAGCCAAATATTAATTTAGTCACTGATAAATACATCGCACTGTAAGATACCAATCTCCTATCTCTCTCCATAGGTCTTCTCCTAATTGTTACTTCTTTGTTGATGTGTTTATTTAGAATTTATTTAATTTATGTAGTTGTGTACACTAGAGTCAATTCACGTTATTTATTTCGTTGCCAACTTCATTCATTGTAGTAGGCCTCCATCTAATGTATGCCTGGCATTATTCTACAGGGTGATTTAGAACTTGTGTTACAGAAGAATATGGTAGATAAAGAAGCATTTTTATTAAGCAATGTGTGTCCTATCTCGTACCGGTGCCACGCTGCATTTGTTTCAATGTTGTGGCTGGTAGACAATTATTCATGTAAGGACTAATGGCTTGACTCTCTGCTGACTGAGCTTTCAACGAAAAACAACAGACAATGACACTTAACACACAATGTGCATTACAGAAGAGCTTGAAACTGACGTCCCCTTTCCTGTAAACAATACTGGCATCGCCGAAACATTGATTGCTGCATTCGTTCAAATATGCGAGGTGCAGTACGTATGGTGTTAACAGGCGTCGACAATCCGTGGAAGAAAATCATCGACAAATCTACAGGTGTGGCGTACACTAGGGTCTTCAGCTGTCCCCACAAGAAGAAGTCAAGAGGATTAAGATCTGGCGATCTTGCTGGCCATAGGGAGGGACCTTGATAACCAATCCATCTGTCATCAAATGTTGCCGTCTGCTGTTGCCTTACCACAAGACTGAAGTGCGCAGGAGCTCTCCATCATGCTGGTACCATATCCTGGTATATACTGCAAGCGTTATCATTTACAATAACATGGGCAGGGTGTTTTCCAGAAAGTGCCTGTAATTTTCTCTCTTTAGGCGATTTGTCATGACATGTGGACTGAGACATTGACGCATCAATGCGCATAGCAACAACAAACAATCACAGCATGACAAACAGCCACAACACTAAAACAAGTGTAGCGTAGTATCAGTGCGAGATAGAACACACATTGGTTAATGAAAAATGTTTGTTTTAGTACCCTCTATCTACTATATTCTTCTGTAACATAAGTTCTAAATCATCATGTATTACTTAAATTGTTTTTTTGTTAAAACAACCTATGTTTCAAAACGGAAACAACAATCGTTATTGATACCTGGCATACAATAAAATTCCATATTTCACCACTACTATCTATAGTTATTTGGAGCCATATAAAATACGACACCAGTTACTATAATGTAGGACATACCTCTCGTCCCCGGCGCAATTTTATTAGATGAAATAAATCTTCTGAAGTTGATATAACTTCTAAAAGTCAGTTATGATTATCCACAGCAGAACCCTGTAACTGGAAACAACATTCTCTTCTCTTATCGGGTACTGTCTAATGAACTTACTAGTATAAACGTGTTTGTCCACAAGAGCAATGTCTAGTCTTTCAACTCTTCTGGAAGTGCTGTCATATTATGAAGCCCAGTGAAAACTGTGTTATTCAATTGTGTAAAATTACGTGTAATTCACACAAATTTATATTTAAAACCGAAAAATATTCAAAATATCACTTTTGCTACATACTCAACAACTGTCCTAAAATTATCTCTTAGTCTCTTTGATCAATACGTTTCTAAGGAGCAGTAATGTGGAGGTATTATATATATTTTATTGTGTTAAATATCGTTAAGGATTCTCAAGAAGACATTTAACACTATAATAAAAAACTCAAGATTTGTGAAGTAAAATACAGGTTCAATTCCAAGCTACTCCAGGAATTCACCGATTATTCTGGTGGCTAATACAGAGAGCTCATAATTTAATTTCACACTTTCAACCCAGTGCAGTACACGTGTGTGCTGATTAAAAATTGTACACTTATAATAAGAAATAATTTCAATTACAAGTGACATCTATCATTATTTTTGCTCTAAATACGACATATATACAGGGTAATTCACGAGGATTTACCGTCCCTTACGGCGGTTATTTCCGAAGATATTTTGAGCAAAAATATCATATAAACATTTGTCCTAATCTTAATATTTTCAGAGTTACACTACCAAATACAATTATTCTGAAATTGTAAGGGTAAAAGAATATTACAGATTAAGAATCAACTATTCAGGAGTGTCATTTCTTTAATTAGTTAATATTCTGAAGCTAGAAAAGTGTTGTGAATTCCATAGTTGCTTCGAACAGATTTTTGTTCTCGATTTTTAACTACAAAATTACATTTACTTACGCATTCATCACAATTGTTACAAATCACTCCACTCTTGTAAATTCTTCCAGACTATACATTAGAATGCACAATTAAACTGTAAATAATCAAGTGCCTAAAGTTGTATGATTTGTAACAATTTTTGTGATACGTGCATAAGAATGATATTTTTAGTTAAGAATTGAAAAACAAAATCTGTACAAACCAACTGACAACACATGTTTAGCTTCAGAATAATAGACAATTAAAGAAATTATACTTTTCTATTTTTAATATTCTTTTATCCTTAAAACTAAAGAAAAAAAGGTATTTTACAAACAACTTGAAATTAGTGTAACTTTAAAAATATTGAGATTAGGATAAATGTTTATATCACATTTTTTGCTGAGTATGTCTTCGGAAATAAACTCCGTAAGTGACGGTAAATCCTCGTGAATCACCCTGTATGTATTTTTTATTTTCTCTCAGTTTATGAAACATTATTTAACATCCAGATAATGTAACATTTGCTGTTACCCGTCATTCCTTTACCTCGATGTGACCATTTCGAGAAAATTTGAAAGTATGATTTTTAATTAACAAAATCTGCAGCAGAGAAATATATTTTTGGGAGATACTGAATATTTCAGATAACAATAATCGTTGCCATGTAATATAAATGAGTAATCACACGTTAACAATATTTATCATACGTCCAGGAACCTTCAGGAGTAACTGACACTTACTAGTCGGAAAATAATTTTAGAAAAGCTAATTGTACAAAACAAAATTTTTAAAGATACCATTCACAAAACATTTATATTTACTTAGCGTTTTCAAAGTATACAGCCTCTTTGTTCACTCCCTGTGTAACTTCCAATATTTCTACAAAATTTTTGAACACGATAGCAACAAAATCAACATTTTTTAATCACTTTTAACGATACACTGCAGTATATTTAATATACATTGGAATAACATAGCTTCACTGGACGGCACTAAACTATCTAAGGTTTATAATGGAAGATCAAGTCATAATAATTGGACGAGGTGGTATAAATCAAATCATAATATGAGTATTAAAGAAAAGTAACTGATATCAAAGCGCAAATATTCCATGCTTCTTCCAGAACAAGTGATATTATATATAGTTATTTTATTGTATGTACATGTCATAGCTTCAATGTGTTATGGAGACGTATATATATGTTATTTTTTTGCAATGACGACGTTGACATTCATGTAGAATCACATAACTGTAATAATAATATGAAACATACACAACAGTATTATGAGAATATATGTATATCTAGATTATGTAATGCTCATTCGATTCATCTGGGCATGGTTTTTCACAAACGAAAAACGTTAGTACTTTACATTTAATAAACATTTGTTTGATTACAAAGTCAGTCCCTGTTTTTAAGATATAATTTTGATCATATAACACGATAGGTGAGTACTTAATGTAGCTATACAATATCACCGATTATATCATTTTTAACCACTCTTTCACTTTTTACTGCACTGGTAACATTTAAACACACGGATATTGTTCCAATAACAAAATTCAGTGTATGGTCCTTATTTGTTATTATCAAGTGACACTTTTTATATATTTTATTAAAAATATGTCAAAATATTCTTCCAATAACCAATGCTTTCATTCATGTTTGATATATGAAATACATATATATATATTTATATCTTCCAGGATATTCGGTTATTTCAACTCATTGTTAAGTAATATGAAACTAAGAAATATACAAAAGAAAAATATAAAACTTTATAAATTATTTTCACGTTTGGATCTTGCATTTCCTTCAAAGCAATTTCTTTCATATACAGCGGCCTTCATTCTATACGAGAGAATTTTAACTTTTATTTACTTGATGTGAATATTTGTTAATATGTTTATAACATTAACTACATAGCAATATTCACTTCGTCAGCATATGTCTTGTTACAATTGATACTTTTTTGTATCAAATATCATGGCAGATTTCAATGACAGCCGTAAATATTGATTACGTGTCTGAATTTGCTCTGGGTTTCAAACCCATTGGTTAATTCTGTGCATGTACATTACAGGTAGGTATAATAACATCCGTGTTATCATTTCTAGCTGGGATGGTGTTCGTGTTTGTGTATTTTGTAAATTGCGATGGACAGAGTACATAGTACTCAATATTAATATCATGCGAACTGTATCAACATCTACTGTTCTAAAAAAGGAACGAAACTGACATTTGGATGTATTAACCGATACACACGAAGCTAAAGTTTGTACAGAAACATGAATAAGTTCCAACATTTTTATCATTATACTACATTATCATACAAATCTCATTTCAGTCACTCCAACTAAAATATTCTCATAAAATAAATACTCCCGAAGTTATTTCTATTACCATTTGTAAACAACATGAACCTTCATCTCACCAGGGGAGTTTATGACAATCAACACAGATTCGAATTTACAGGAATTTCTTTTTGTATCATTATTTTCACAGTATTTTATAATCATACAGTTATTCAATGGAATTGCTATCAATAAAATATTAAAACCACATCCATTCATACCATTATAAATTGTACATAAATATTTCTCTCATTCTCACATCGTGGAATAACAGAAAGATAGAAGGTTGTGTGAACACTATAAATAGATATGTGTAGGGTATTATATGACCTGCATGTGTGAATGGTATAGTGTATTACTTTTTATAAAAAGAATTACAATAAATTCTTTCGTTATTTTTGTCACAACACATTTCACAGGAATTTAAGTGTTCTTACATGTATCTGTCAATACAACGAGAATTTTTTAAAGAGCTATTTACGTTTTTTATCCTAGCTAAGATCATGGCCTATTACATTGATATATCATTTTTAAACACCGGCGATCAAATATTCAACCATCTTGCGTATACTGTTGTGTTAATATATTAACGAACTTGAAAGAAAACAATATTGCATAAGTTTCCTTTAGTTTCTTACGGTATTTTCAAACCTTTGTTATTTCCTGTATATGTATGTTTTTTTTTTTTTGTATTGTAATATGACAACTTCATTAAGTGAATTTCAAATACAGGGTGTTTGAGGAGAAATTTGTAATACTTCAGAAAATTATTGCACCTATTTAATGCGTTATAATTGAATACATCCCTGGAATAAGGATGTAACCAACAAAACTATAATTCATGTTTCAGATGAAAGGAAAAAATTTCAGAATCATATTTGATTATGCTATATGTATTTACTGGCAGAACCACCTGACTAATCACGGATACAAATTTATTCAGCTATTGAATGCAATAATTAATTGTTACAAATGAATGCTTCAAAATTACTTTTGCCATGTATCACTTATTTCAATAATTTGATGTTATACGCTTCTGCCTGGGAGATCTGCAATTTTATATAAGAAAAGTTTTTCATGCTTTATACATTATGCATTCTTAGGTTAGATTGCATTTATATGTTGACAGAGGATGACCATCCAAATTTGTCTAGATCATATCACTCTTTAAAATAAAAAAAAATATGGTTTATTTAACTACGCTCCCAACTGCAGAGGTTACATCAGCGTCGTCGGTGTGCCAGAATTTTGTCCCGCAAGAGTTCTTTATATGCCAGTAAATCTACTGACATGAGCCTGTCGCATTTACGCACACTTAAATACCATCGACCTGGGCCGGGATCGAACCCTCAACCTCGAGCACAGAAGGCCAGCGCTATATCGACTGTTACCAGGTCGACTCACTCTATTTATTCCTGTGGAGAAAGTGAAGACTCTAATGAATTAACTAGAACTGTTAACAAATGAGAGCTGCTACGACGAAATGAATACAAGCGAATAATGGTCTCTTAGATAATTTACATTAAATTACTAACTACTTCTAATGAAAATTTTAGTTCAAAATAATATTATCTTGTGAATATAAAATTATTCATTTCTTAGCTACGGACCACATAACAAATCGATTTCGAATCACTAATTTAGCTACCCTATTTGTGTTCAGTTCAGTGTAGTTAGCGTGATATTTTGAATATAATTGAAGATTAAACTATTTTAGAGGCTCAGTCATTACATTTAACAGTACTGCTCAGAGTGTGTGGAATTCATAAGAAGGTAATCTGCCAATATTTTTGTTAGTGAGTTTGTAAATAACGTTAACTATAACATTAAAAGAAGACAAAAAATAAAATCTTCAGTAATATATTGTGCCAAAGATAGTCAGCTGGCAGTAAGAGGTCAAAATATCAAAATATCATTTTAATTTTCAATTTATACTTAAGAACTTATCTTAAGTTTTTCTCAAATAAATTATATAAGTTTTTATAATAGGTGTACCGTTATTCTTGCATGTGGAAAAAAAAAAATGAGGCGTTCGCGCGTAAAACATGGTAACTGACATTTTGGTAAAAAATTAGAAATGTTAGTTTTCAAACATCTCAAGAGATGGCAGAAGTATATAGATTTTACTTTCCTGGTAACTATACAAATTGTTTCATGTATAAATGTTTACCTCTACATAATAACTGCAAAAACACTAAAGCGTCACTTAACCATGTTTTACTTCCGAATCCCACAAATATTTGTTACACATTCTGTTTAGTTGGTTGTATTGCTATGGAAATCAAAAACATTACTGTATGAAATACAGTAATTTTCGAAAGTAATTAATTATATTTAGAAATCTATTTATGTTCCAGTTGAATAATCATTCCATAAATTGGATATGTTGTCGAAACAGTAAGAAGATGATTCTGAATGTGTAATTTGTGTCTTTTGGAATGATCAAGAGAAAAAATTGCAGGTTTTTTTGTAATCGCATTTCTAAATCACAACTCCAAAGGGGAAATATTTGAAATATTTTCTCTGGGAGCACGCAAGGAAAGGAGTTGAATTTTTCCTCATTTGTTTAAAATTCCACGAGCTCTATGGGACAATAAGTTTAATCACTTTAATATTAAATGTAAATTAAAGATTTTTTAGATTAAGTATTTATTATAAAAATAATATTATAATCTCAAAAATTTAAGAAAATATACTTCTTTGTAAGAAAATGATCTAGTGACTACTAAACAATCAATTAAAGTTACTAAATTTATTTACTTATTCATTTATTTATTTATTTTGCTAATAATTGTAACATAAAATATAATATAAACAGAAAACCTTTATCTCGCCTCTTTAGTAAAGTTTAATATAATTATAAGAAGCTTTAGTAATGGGCCATAGTCTATATTTAATGTTGTTGCCTTGTGCTTATAAATTTATAATGTTATGCATATACAACCTATTAATAGTGAAAATTTTCTCTCGCCAAGCCCTCTACTACATTTCGAGTTCGATATAGCTGTACCGCGTTAAATTCATTTGTATTTTTACCTAAAGAACATTTTCCTAAAATATTGTAAATTTCTCCAAATACACACTGTATATAATTGAAACATTCGATATACACCATACTGAAAAATTCATTTAGTAATTTAACTGATGTTTGTTAGATTTTTAAAATTAGTGTAACATTTTTTTTTTCAAATACAGTTATGAAATAAAAACGACGACATGTAAGAGTAAAAATCATTGAGATCCATATAAAATATGCAGGTAGTTAAATTATATCTTTATATTTCAGTGCGAGAAGTTCATCAGGAACGTAAACTCTAATTCAGAGTAGAAACGGTGATAAATACGAACATTTCTTTACAGCTAACGCACGAATTTATTCACAAATAACACGTAATAAACACTAATAAATAATAGGCTGTACCAGAAACGTCTGCTTATCTAACATTACAAAATAACTTTAAACTTATTACAAGCGACTTACTTATCTTTGTCTATAAATTATATTATTTAAACATACATTGTTTTCTCGTAACCCGCAGGTACATTGACAAATTTCATTAACAAAGAGGGATAATACGAAGCACCATTTCGATTCATTAATAAACATTTCGGATACAGCCTCATTCTTTTGAAGTTATTTACACGTTTTTATTAAAAAAACACTTAATGTTTTGCCCGTTTCACCGAAATGAGTAATAGTCTTTTGATAGACCATTGCAATATGAATATGTAATTCTGTTTAACTGCACAGATTTACAAACTAATCGCTTATAACTTTCAATAAATTGCGTCCCAATAAACATAACGACTTCACTATAACTAATATATGTTAAAAATATTTTTTTTCGGTTATTATATATATACTTCTTGTGAAAATTCGAATCGGTAAACTATCAACATTGGAGTGTAACCCGTTAAGATTCTAATTTACCGATTCCAATATGATATCGACTACTAAGAAAGACATGGTAGTACAATTTTCCTCTCCTCTTTTTCTCTCTTTTTAATTACTAATAGTGACATTTATTTAAATTAATTTAAAAATAAAAACAAAGCAATTACTCCGTTAATATAGCGCACAATAAGATTTTTACAATGGAACTTCCGTAAGCATAAACTTTTTACGTATATATGTATGTGACTTGTTTTCGTTGTCATTTCTCCACTTGCGAAAACATTACCCAGTCTTTTATTTTTATAGAAATACCGTTATTCATATCATAAATATTATTAATGATTCAGTAACTCATTCATTCATAGGCCCTAAAAAATATAAGCCACGTACTAAAACCGCGGAGAGACGGTTTCTATCTAAGCTTTCCCGGCCTGAAATTTCTCGGTCTGGATCTCCTACCACCTCCACATAGAATTCTTTTGAATGCTTGTCTAAATTCGGGGCTGAAGATTGTATAAATCACAGGATTGAGTGTTGAGTTGAAATAGCCGAGCCACAGAAAGAAGCTCTCCATATAGTCATTTATGTAACACGCTTCACAAAGAGGCATCAGGAGTGCCATGATGAAAAACGGCAACCAACACACCACAAACGCACCAGTGATTATGGCTAATGTCTTAGCAGCCTTCCTCTCTCTCTTTGCTTCTAAAGTCTCTTTCTTATCTCTCCTTTGATTGTTTATTAAGAGTTTCTCTTTGACATTCCCACCAACCACGTTCACGTCTTTGGTATTATTGGTAGCCTCCCTCTGGAGAATTTCAACTCTGCTCATATCACTGATATGACTCTGATGACTCGCCGATCCGTTGTTTGTTGTCGTCGCTGTAGAAGATTTCTCAGGAGAAACGTTATTAGAAGTAGCAGTCATGGGACCTACGCCATCTCTAGCACCAACTGTACCAACAACACCGACTCCAAGACCACTTGCTTCTTCAAGACTTTTAGAAATAGTAAACGCAGTTGTAACTACCTTTCCGTCGTCATCATCAACACCGTCGTCAATGCTACGCGTATCATTCCTCAAATTATCCTTTTCCCCAACACTACCACCTCCACCACCAGTACCACCACCAACTACACCACCACCAGAAGCACCACTAGTGTCAGAACTCTTCTGGTTCTCCACTGTGTCACCATCTTCCTCTCCAACAACATCGACAGATGCTGTTGAATGACCTTCTACAAGAACCAGAGAAGATACAAGTGCTTCAGCTGCAGATGATTTCTTGTTAGATTTCATCCTTCTGAAACGTCTCTTAGTTATAAATTTACTAGTACTTATACTGGCTGGTGGTGGATTATTATTTGAAGTTTTATTACCGGTTCCGCCACTAGGAGCGTTGTGTCCGGCCACCGTGCTTCTCTGTTGACGACGGCGATGAATTCTCTTCCGAGCTGTTTGGAAGATCTTCCAATAGAGCACCAGGATCACAAGGAGAGGAACGTAGAATGTGGAGCACGTGGCGAAGATCTGGTAGGCCACGTCCTGGCTTACGAGACACCGTTGTTGGAGGTTGATGCGGTCCAGATAGTCAGGATCCTTCCAGCCGAATTGTGGTGCCAAAGAGACGACAAGGGCTACAGACCAGACGACGACAATCATGATGCCGATCCGTGTGCCATTACGTGTGTGAATGTAGTCCACGTTAGTCACGGCCCAGTACCTGAAACAAAAATATGCTTGCGTTAATTTATATACTTCCTGAAACATTCGCAGAAGTGGACATTGCTAATAAATAAGGTCATAGGTAGGAAGATAGACATACAGAAATAGGTTGGCAAGTAGGACGAAAGGTAAATAAGAGCTAGAATTGGATAGGACAGGGCAGGACACACATACACATAGACAGTAGGACAGCTTAGCAGGCAGACAGGCAGACAGACTGACAGTATAGGCAAATAGTTGAATGCTATAGGAGAGGATAGATGTGACTTCACAGATATACATGCAGAGCCAGACACCTTAGCACATAGGCAACTGGATCTATAGGATAAGATAAGATAGGCAAATAGATGAATGCTATAAGATAGGATAGATGAGACTTTACAGACATCACGCTGAACCAGACTCCTAGCACATAGGCAGATAGAATAGGATTGGATACAGCAGGATAGTATGGAATAAGACAGACAGGATAGAACAAGACAGGCAGACAGGCAGGTGGGCGGGCAGGTAGATGGATAGGATAATATACAGTGGAAGCTCTTAAGTTCGAGATCCTATAGCTCGAACGCTTACGTAGACACGTCCCTATAGGGGCACTAAGAAATGGGTTTGCCATTTGATTGGGAATTGGTTCTGTGTCTTATAGTGGTACTTTTGTTAAAGGAAAACAGAATATTTTATTGATTAGGACATCCATATTTAATCACTGATTTTAAATTAATGAACTCTTCTTTTTCTTGTGCCGTTTGTGAGAGGGAACTGTCGAAACCCACTGTGGTACTAGAAGCGCATACACAATTCTCGGGGCGGGCAGGAAATGCAAATACAGTACTGTATTCGTTGATGGATAACCAATAAGAATTTGTATTCATTTCATAGGATAGGATAGAACAACATAATGATACAGGACAGACAGACAGATAGGTAGGTAGGCAGATAGGCAGACGGATAACATAAGATAGGATAGCATAGGATAGGATAGGACACAGTAGGTAGGTTAGGATAGGTTAAGATGGATAGAAAAGGACATGATAGAATAGGATAGCATAGGATAGAATAAGATAGGGTACGATAGAATAGAATAGGGTAGGATAGGATAGAATACGATAGAACATATAGCTACACGGATGGATGGATGAATACATGAATAGGTGGGCAAAGGAACAGACATGCAGGATGATCCCATCTATTTGCCAATCTGTCTGTCTTGTTTAGTCCTTACCTATCAGTCTGCTTTACCTTATCGTATACACCTGTCTATCTATCGATTTGTCTGTCTGTCTTATTCTGTTCTAATCTGATGGTATTCTTTTTGACAGTTAGGCAGGTTATGGAAGTTCGACGGACGGGCGGAAGGGCGGAAAGAGGGACAGATGGACAGACGAACAAACGGAGAAGCAGATGTAGGTCTAATGTTAAGCAGCTTTGAACAACTAATTGTGGTTAGATGAAAGTACTTTTTTTAGCATATATGTATGCACGGTAAAAAACGCACTGAATACAGCACGTAGAAAATCATGTAGTTTACTACATGCGTGTGAGAAAGGAAAACATGGTGAGATTGAGCATTTTAGGGAGAAATAACAGCATGATACGTGGACGTAAAAGCGGACATCCATGTGCAAATTCAAGTATTACTTAAGAAAGAGCTGGAAAGCTCCTCTCAAACATCAGTATAACCGTAATGTAGCTTTCATAGAGTTAGGCACTAATTCACCTATTCCCATCTCACTTCTCTGAAAATCCTTTCATATATTTTTCCTACCTCCTTCTTACTTTTGGTTCTTAGCTCTTTGAAATATTTGGTATTTTATTTTTGCCATACTTCCCAAATTGTTGAAATTATTTCATTTTATAGTTACATTTCAATATTTTCCAATAATGTAAGTGTATGTTTTCTTTTCTTCTACTTTTTCTTTTTTTTTTGTTTTGTAATCTACTTAAGAGTAACCTAATATTTTGCTATGTAGTTCATTTCTGCTGCTATTACAGGAGATACATTGCTCCGTCGATTTAGTAAAATGTCAATGTTCACCTACTTAAATATAACACGCGGAGCAAGTCTCCTGCAATCGGCAAGCATCATCTTTTGGTAGAGCAGAGGTATTCAAACTATGGTACGGACCCCCAGGAGTACTCGGGGTTGTCTCAAGGGGTACACATCCCACTTACTAATAAGTAAACATATTTATTTTATTATACTTGTTGATTTATTATTGCATTATATTACAGTACGCCTAGTTCCATTTCCGATATCAACTCTTGTTTTTCTTTGCTACTACAACATTTTACAATGCACCAGAAGCTGGAAAATTAAGATATAAACTATTTTATGAAAAAACAATTATAGTTGATTTAACGACGCTCGCAGGTTATATCAGCGTCGCCGGTGCGCCGGAATTTTGTGCCGCAGGAGTTATTTTATATGCGACTAAATCTAGTGACATGAGTCTGTAACACTTAAATGCCATCGACCTGGGCCGGAATGGAACCCGCAACCTCGGGCATAGAAAGCCATCGTATTCGAACTTCGCCACCCAGGGCGACTATGTCATGAATATTCAGAAGGGGACACTTCATGTCAATGAAAATATTTTAACAATACGAGCTTTCTCTGCATTCAATATATGATCTAATGAAAAAGAAACATTTACGCATATTAGGATTACTACATGTTTAAAAGTATATAATGCAAAATTATAAGATAGAAGTAATAACCAGGGAGTGATAATAAGTAATGATACAAATATAATAAAGAAAGTGGGAATGAAAATGTAATGAAACTGTAGAAACTACTTCGTCTGAAAATATAAAGATTAGATTAATGGGAATAAGTGGTCAGTGAACGTTAGTGATTCAAGTGAATAAATAAGCTAACAACTTCAGAAGAGTTCAACTAATATAAACAACGTGAGAACAATTAATAAGAGATTGAGAGAAATGATTGTTTAGTTAAATGAGAATAGTTAGAATAATATAGATAACTAGAAAAGGGAAGGATAAATAGAAAAAGAAGGGAGGGAAACAGAGGTGAGAGTCGTGATGGAAAAGTGATCAGGGTCATTTATAGTCTATGTAATAGCCGGATATTTAAAAAAGCGTAAGCAGAAATCCAAGGGAGTAATGGCACTGTATGCAGAAATGTGAAGGGCCATCACGACCGATGTAAGCTGGTGGAATAAGTATATCATATCATATCATATCATATCATATCATATCATATCATATCATATCATATCATATCATATCGTATCGTATCGTATCGTATCGTATCGTATCGTATCGTATCGTATCGTATCGTATCGTATCATATCATATCATATATCATATCATAAGCTGGTGGAATAAATATATCATATCATATCATATCATATCATATCATATCATATCATATCATATCATATCATATCATATCATATCATATCATATCATATCATATCATATCATATCATATCATATCGTTCGGTTAGACTTGAGCTACAACTTGCGCAGAAGACCAAAGCTGGAATTAGCTGGCTTGCCATAGATAACACTACCTCAGTAGGCGCAGAGTTTGATTAAAATACTCGAAAACATGCTGCTCTATTCTGAAATTATTTTCTTACTTTATAATTATTTCCCTCACATGACTATGAAATACTTAAAAATATTTAATTTCACTGCTTTTGTTTTCGCTGGAACACTTCTTATCCACTCTGAATCTCTAGTTAAAACTGACCGTTGTCTTTAAAATGCGAATACAATATGATAATTGGTTCGCTACGAAGACACAGCTATTTCGTAGCTCAGGCTGCTGAGGCGCTTGTGGGTTCGGTTCCCGCTTGGGTTTATTACATGAGCCGTTCAGAGCAAAAGTAGTATAAGTCAAAATTTGATAATGACGTTTAAAGTAAAAATTCTGTAAAATACAGCGCAAAGTAGCAATTAATATGTCGTTCTTGCTATCCACTGATTACTAATAGTTTAAATAAAGTGAATATTAATTGCTACTTCGCGCTGTATTTTACAGAATGTTTACTTTAACCCTCATTACCCATTCTCGACTTACACCACTTCTGCGCTGAACAGCTCACATGGTTTGCGTATTTTCAGAGTTCTTCCCAATCTTAAGGCTTATGTCAAGTAATCTATGACGAATCCTCATCTCACCAAATATCATCTCACCAAATATCATCTCGCTATCACAAATCCTATCGACGCTAAATAATCTAGTAGTTGATACAGCGTCGTTAAGTAGTAATCAACTAACTATTGAGACACGATTGACACATTTCTTCCTCCTACATTTGCAATGTAATATGTGCCACTGCGAAACCAAAAGTGAGAGCTTAAGTTTTAATGAACGATCTGTAAAGGTAACATGTTGACAGTAATAACTGTTTCTGGTAATATTTTAATGAAATACTGAAATAAATGCAAAATAATTCACGTCACAAATTCTTCTAGAAAATGTGACGTTTCGTCATAATTATTCCCAGCAAATCTCATCACTGTATTATCATGCGACAAGTGAATTTAAGGGGTCTGAGTCCCTGACGGAACAATGACAGGTCGCACGCCATCATGTAGTGTCACTCAGCAATTAGACACAGACAATGCTGCGCTGCCACGGGCTACAGTACTCTAATTCCACTGCCCTCAAAGTCCACTTTGATGTGCAGGGCAATGCTAGAATGAACCTTATTTGCAAACGCACATAGGACGATTATGTTTATTGAGTTGCGACGCTACAAATTATTATAACAGCTTCAACACTGTCAGATGTCAAGCTGCAACACTACAATGCATTATGGATCAGAACAGAACAACGCTACAGTTCTTCAATGTCGGGGGATCCCCGAATATCGACTTCCTTCACGGAAGTCTATGTATCAGACGAAAATGAACAGGAAACGTATGTGTACATACAAGCTTTCGTACTACGTAAGAGGTCATTATGTATGGATATATGGATATGTATTTTATGTGTATACAGTGTGTGTGTGCGTGCGTGCGTGTGTGTATGTATAAATGTATGTATGTATACAGAGTGAACTATAAGTAATGTCATTAATTTCAGCCCGTTATTCTTTGAGATATTTCGAACAAAATGTTTCATACAATTTTGCGCGTTTTTGCTTCCTTTTCGAGATAAAAGTTGTTTTATATGAAATATTTCATAGCGTGTTTTGGGAAAGCCGTTGAATTAATTCCCAATATTCTCAGAAAATTTAAGAGAGGATTGTATTATTATAACAAATGATTGAAAGAATTTCTGTTTTGTCCTTTATATGTGTAGAAATTTGATCCGAACATAATATGTAATTTCTCGTTCTGTAAAGGAATTATACAATGTTACATTTCTTCAGATCAAATTTCTGCACATTTAAAGGTATAAATTAAAATTCTTTAATAATTTATTATCATAATATGCTGTTCTCTTAAATTGACAGCGCATATTGGGAATTCAGTCAATTGCTTTCCCCAAACAAGGTATATATAATTTATTTCAAGAAATAGTCTGCCCAGGCATCCTGGGTTGCCAAAAACACAGAATAACACACATATAAGAATAGTAATGATTACAGTAAGATAGATGAGCCAAATTTAAATGTGAACTAGGAGCTTAAGTTTAAGAAATAATAAATCTGTACATATATTTGTAACAATCACACACTAACGAATAGAAAAGGGGGGGGGGGTACCATATAAACAATTTTTATCTCGAAAAGGAAGCAAGAAACGAACAATAAACTTCTTTTTTTGAAATGTCATATATATATATATATATATATATATATGTACAGAACTTTAATTTCAAAACTTCCCAGTCTAAATAACTGATTATTTAAATTGAAATCGATTTAAACAAAAAACACGTCAGTTTATATATTGATGGGGAAGTCTGAAACCAGGCTTAATTGCATTTTAGATTTCACCCACCAACCCCTAGCCTCGCCCACTTTGAAATTTAAAATGACATCCCTATATTTTATACTGAAATATGAAAAAGCATTCAATTGTTAACACGTCTCAGTCATTGATTTCACATCTTTTGTTTTATATCGTTGCCTGGCAACCTCGATTATTATTATTGTTGATTAGAGCTGAAGCTACAAATAATACCATTGAAAATTTGATCCGCTCAGAGCAAAAGTGGTGTAAGTGAAAATTGGGTAATGAGATTTAAAGTAAAAATTCTGTAAAATACAGCGCAAAGTAGCACTTAATTGTCCTTCGTGCTATCAACTGGCTACTAATAGTTTAAATAAATTCAATATTTATTGCTACTTAGCGCTGTATTTTACAGATGTTTACTTTAACCCTCATTACCCATTTCTGACTTAGACCACTTCTGCTCTGAACGGCTCATTTCTTGTAATAGTTGTGTTCGTGTATTAAATTATTGTAAAATGGTGTATACCCTTCAAGAGAGAATAGAAATCATATTTATTTACGGAGCTGAAAACCGTTGTGCTCGTATAACTGCTAGAGCTTTCAACGAGAGGCATTCTGATAAAAACGTAAGTCATAGATCTAATACGGAAATTTGAAGAAACTGGTTCTGTGTGCAATAAAGGAAATGACCAACCTAGAAAATTCGATGAAACATCGCAGATTGAAATACTAGGTCATTTCATTAATGAACCCACCACTTCCATTCCAAAAGTAGTTGCTGTAATAAACATTTTGGTTGGTTCCACACATTAAGTGCTGAAAATGAACAAATTTTTTCCTCTACAAAATACAGAGCCACCAACAGCTCAGCGAAGACGATTTTGAAAAAAGGAGTAGAATTTTGTGAACAGATGTCTCAGAGAATTGAAGACGATCCAAATTTGAAACAAAATATTTGCTTTAGTGATAAAGCGACTTTTTTCTTAAATGGGTTTGTCAACAGACACAATTGTAGGTACTGGGACATTAAAAATCCTCATGTGTTTCGTGAAGATAATATCCAGTTTCCTCAGAAGATCAATATGCAGACTGAAATTTTTGGAGATGATATTGTTGGACCGATTTTCATTGAAGAAAACCTGACTGGAGAATTGTATCTGAACGTATTAGAAAATGTAATGGATCCACTTATCACACAGTCACTAGAGAACCAAGTCAATGAATTTTATTTTATTTTAATGGATTATTTTACGACGCTGTATCAACATCTAGGTTATCCAAGTCAATGAAAGAAACCTGGTGTTGGACAACAAAATTTGCATTTTCAACAGCATAGAGCTCCCCCACACTATGCAGTAACTGTGCAACAATGGTTGGATAGAAGATTTCCAGGAAAATGGATTGGTAGGAGAGGTGCTGTAGAATGGCCGGCGAGATCTCCAGACCTGACGCCGCTTGACTTCTTCCTCTGAGTTCATTTGAAATCAGTTGTTTATACTCCTCCGCCTGAGAATATTCAAGATATGAAAAATAGAATAACCAAAGAATGTAATCGCATTAGTAAAGAAATACACCAAAACGTTCGCGAGGGGTTCCAAAATAGACTGTATTACTGTTTAACCAACGATCGAGCACATTTTGAACAATTGATTTAGTGCAAAATAAACTGTTTCTTGTCAGGTTGCCAGGCATAAAATGTGACATAAATGAGTGAGGTGTATAAACAATTGAATGCTCTTTCATATTTAAGTATAAAAATATAGGGATGGCTGAGATGGGGGTGAAACTTAAAATGCAATTAAGCCTGGTTTCAGACATCCCCCTCAATATCTAAATTGGGTGCTTTTTGTTTAATTTTCATTCAATTTAAATAATTAGTTATTTAAACTGGGAAGTTTTGAAATGAAAGCCCTGTCTAGGCCTATATATATTGACGTAGAAAACAGATATATAGCCATCGTAATAATACAGTTATTGAGTAACGACAGATCCACGGAAGCAAAAATAGAAGAGATAGCAGTACTTGCTCTTGCAAAGAACGCAAAAAAGTAATTAGTAGAATAAGAAATTTTCATAGAAGAGAGATATTGGAAATAAAATTATTCCAAAAATGAGGTTGAAAATTTGACTCACCTGTCTACGGCGATAGCAACAAGATGGAGTATTGAAGCTGTGCAACAGAGGACGTCACTGGAGGTCCACATGTCGCACAGCTCGGGGCCCAGAATCCACCCTTTACTGATCTGAAAGAAAGAAGAAAACTCATAACGTCTTGTAGTTAATTGAATCTCTGAAAGCTAAACAATTTAACCTGGAAAGTGTATGCGCTTGATGTTCGAGTAATATGGTGACATTCTCTGTTAACAAGCTGACGTCAATAATAAATAAACTAAAGAAAATAAATTTATATAGTATACCTCAACATTTTTACTAGAATCCAATTTACAAGTATTAAGCACTACTCTAAATACATTACAAAATATATTTGCCTACTATAACAAATTCATAATATAAAGTATATTTTATGTCTCTTGTTTTTAGTTTTTAGTGCATTTTTAAGAACCTTTAGATAATAAATGCCTCATTTTCAAGGACTTTTTAATAATATATAGGTCATCGATATGATCAATGATGTGTAATTTAATTTGTAATTAGGAAGATCTTATTTCCGAAAGTTGATGCACTCAATTTCCGCTAAAAGGCTTGTTACTTGCCCATGTCGCAATTCGAACGGCGCTATGCTAAGCGAAACCTGTTCCCAGGCGTACATTCATTACCAGTGAATCCATTAACGAGGTTTACTATGATTGTATTGAATGAAGGTAGAACAATTTCAACGTGTGTTATTCTCAAGCTCGCGTAATAAGTACCAGGTTATGTGAACTTATAACTTTAACGTTTAAGCCTGTAAGTATACACACAGTGCCCATTTTATTGCCGCTAATATCCCCGCATTGTCTGGGAGACGCCTCCGTAAATCAAATGTCGGGATATTTTAATCGCTGGCGTGGATAAACATTTTCTCATTTAAACTCTGTCTCGTTTTCCAGAATTATTGCCCTGTGCAAGTCGTCTGCTGTAAATTTATCTCGTAATAAATCAATATGGCCGTATCCCCGTGATCGACTTCCCATCCCGGCGCTTCATCAAACATTTTCTGCTAAAGTGGCGTAACGTGCAAACGCATTTCTATAATGTTTAATAATGATTAAAGCAATTTATCTCAAAAGCCTTTCCTTTCCATTTTTCTCCATTGTTTTCCTCACTTTCATTTTTTTCATCAGATATTCCTTCGTATATTCTTTCCAATTCTTTCTGCACCTTCATCATCATTTTTCTTCTTTTATGCTCGACCATACCGAAATGTAGTAATTATACACCTGGTAGTAGTCCTTTAATGCATGTCATTAAAGTACACCTACTCATTAAAGTACAGGTGTTCAGCCAATGACAACTCAGCTTACAGGTGTTCAGCCAATGACAAGTCAGCTTTGTACCGTTATAAAACCGCAAGTATCGATTATTCTCTGATATGCAATCGAAAGAGAATTAGCGAAAAGTCACGGAGGCTGGAAATCCAACACTGTCGCAGAAGGTTATGTTCTGTTACTATAATAATTAGCGTTAATTGTAAATAATATTCAAATAAAATCAATTTGTCATCTCGTTTTTCAATGTCGAATTCAATAATCAAGGTTATATCAAGTTTAACGGGATTACATCAAGGTCAATGACATTATTGTTCCTCGGAAAAAATCAATACTTTCGCGTCTGCGCACATCTCACAATTCACGATCTAGAACAAGGTCACTTCCGATCTTGTCGGATACAAATAAAATGTATACATCTGAATAATTTCAAGTTAGAAATATGGTCGAGCATAAAAAGTCGTATGAAACTCGCCTATAATGGTAATTAAGAAGCTCGTATGAAAATTATGAAACTCGCTTGCACTCGTTTCATAAAAATCCATACTCGCTTCTTAATTACTATCATTATAGGCTCGTTGCATAATGTACTATTATACAACCCTTTCTTTTCCCTTCATATTTTGCGTCTTCGTTTAGTTTCTCGCTTTTCCAGTCTTTAATTTCATTATCTTCTAATCCTCTAATTTTTCACTTTCCATTCTACACATATAGTACGATAATTTAGTGCTGACAGTCGCCGGCAATGTGCGCCTGGGTCAGGCGAGTGCACTAAGTTACGCTAGGTTAGTCTGTCGCCTGCAGTCAGAGCGATCGAATGTCACGCATGCGGTATAGCGTTGTGTTTCTAATACAGTTAATCTGTACTGCATTCCTTTACCGACCGCTCGCCTCTAGTCCGGAACTCTCTCCACTACTCCTATTAATTCCCCTCTTTCGCGTCGCTGAGCTGTCAGGACTAAATAATCGGTCTGTACTTTACGATCCAGTATTAAATTTCCAATTACTGAACCTCCTCAAAGCATATTTACTCCGTATTATATATCTAGCATCATATCTCTATTCTTCATATATTTATTCCTGGAGTTCTCTTTCTCTTCTTTATAACTTATATATTTTACAGCACCGCTCAAAAGTATTTTGTAGTTAGAGGTTTTATGTTCCTTTAAGTTATCAGTACTGTTTGCATGCAGTTACAACAACGCAAAGTGCACAGCTGTGTCATTCTATGAGTAGCGTCACGTTGCTGTGGTTATGCATGTAGGAAAAGGCAAGTGCATAGGATAACTATATACAGTCTGATTCGTTTGAGTATGGATAATTTTAATTTGTTGTTATAAAGCTATTGTGATAGTAGGAAAAATTTCTTGCTGGTTATATTATGACTAAAAGACGGGAGTTTCCATATATGACAATTAACAATGCATAATCTGAAAGGACAAATGAAAATCGTAGATGATTAAAATGATTAGTACAAATCAACAGCGGGCACAATGTGTTCTTTGGTATTTTAATTTTAAAGTGTTAGAAGAGTTCAAAGGGAATTCGACGTGAGTATGGTGTGTGTAATGTACTTAAATACGATTCCATAATGTTGTGGTATCGAACATTTGTAGAAACAGGTTCGGTATTAAGAAAAAATGCAGGAGGTCGCAGGCGAAACCCAGTACGAGAAGCAGCTATCTCTTGACTTGGCCCCCAAGCTCCCCAGATCTAACCCCTCCTGACATATTCGTGTGGGGTTGTGTTAAAGACATTGTCTATTCACAGAAACCCAGGAACATTGATGATCTGAGAGTAAAAATTACTCAAACTTTTCAACAACGGACATGGGCTGAATTGCATCACTGTTATGAGTTGTGCAGGGTGCTCAATGGAGTTCATGTTGAGCTCTGAGGAATCTCCCATCTTTCGGTATTGTATTCACAAAGTTTTAACAAATAAAGTTGAGTAGTAAATGTTTTACGGTGTTTTTATTTTATCCACACCCAAACGGATCATCCTGTAAATGTATATTCCATTAGGTCATAAGTATTTTATGGTTTGATTTGGTGGCATGGTATACATTAAATATTGGTGTTTAGGTATTTAGACAGTGCTTGTTTAATTGTACAGACCATTAAAAGCATGCAAAACAAAAGAAATACTCTGTGGATGTGAAATAAGTTGTTTTAAACGCTTTGAAGAAGGGAAAATCGCAGTCTAGCGTTGCTTAATATTTTGGTATATGACAACCCATAAGTGTATGCAGTCGACGGCAAAAACAAGAAGGGTCAGTAGACAATAAGCCAAGGTCTGGTCGTCCTCGAAAAACAATAGTAATGATTTGTAATCAGTCTGTTGCTGATCCACAAAAATCGACTCCAAAAATTAGGGATGATCTAGAACAGCAGCATGGACTGAACCTACATGTCTCTACTGCGAAACGTCGCCTAGTAAGTAGCTGATTATTTAAATGGTGTACGACCATCATTAAAACCATTCACAAATCCAAAAAAATAGGAAGGCCAGGTTAGAGTTTGAAAAAGTGTGTCAAACATGGATCATGGTATAAGGTGTTATGCAGTGATGAGAGTAAATTTAATTTATTTTCTTCTGATGGTGTGCACTATGTACGTCGGCCAAAAAACCAAAGAGACATAAAAAAATACCACGTACCGAACATTAACCACGGTGGTAGTAACACCATGGTATGGGGATGTTTTTCTAGAAGTAGAGTTGGTCCTCTAGTACAAATATAAGGGAAATGGATAGTTAATTGCATAGTGACATTCTAGAAAAGGATATGGTTCCACATGGGAAGAAGTATATGCCACGTACTTGGATTTTTCAGCAAGACAACTTCCAGCCATTAAAAAAATTCTTTGCAGATAAAAAAAATGAAACTTTTGAATCGGCCAAGCCAGAGTCCGGATCTTAATCCTACTGAAAATCTCTGGGATAAATTGGATCGACGTGTTCGTCGTAGAAGTTACTCAAATAAAGATCAGTTCTTTGCTGCCTTATTGGAAGAATGGTCACTTCTTCCACTTTAGCAATTCCAAAATCTTACGGATTCAATACCAAACAGATGTGCTGCTGCGATCAAAGCTCTGGGGTAAATCCATGTCACTTGGTACTTTAGCATTGAAATCCCCCAATCGAATTTTCATGTGATATCTAGATAACTGATCAAAAGTGTGTTCCAATTCCTTATAGAAGCTATCTTTTACATGGTCATGTTTCTCTTCTGTAGGGCGAGAGCATTTATAACTACGATATCACACCATCTATTCTTAAGTACTAAATACGATAACCTGTCACTGATAAATTCGACCTTTTTCACTGCTGATTTTATTTTTTATGGATAAAGAATCCTGTTCCTAACTGGTGATTATTCTTTCCTTCCAAATAATACAACAAGTAATCGTTATCTGGCTGAGGTTTTTTCCGGGGTTTTCCCTCAACCCAATATGAGCAAATGCTGGGTAACTTTCGGTGCTGGACCCCGGACTCATTTC
Source organism: Periplaneta americana (assembly GCF_040183065.1). Classification (NCBI taxonomy): domain Eukaryota; kingdom Metazoa; phylum Arthropoda; class Insecta; order Blattodea; family Blattidae; genus Periplaneta; species Periplaneta americana. The sequence goes on along the minus strand of NC_091117.1, from coordinate 71,486,296 downwards.
ACCGGCATTATCACCTTCATCTCATTGAGACGCTAAATAACCAAAGATGTTGATAAAGAGTCGTAAAATAACATACTAAAAAAAACAAGTAATCTCCTATTTGTGATATGCCGTTCCCATCTAATCTAACCTCCTGTACTCCCACAAAGTCTATTCAATATCTAGCTAGTTCTTTTGCTACTAATGTTACCCCTCCTGTTCTACAATCTAAATTGGTGTCAAATAATATTTCGGGGACGTGTTCCTAACATCGAAACAGTTAAAAAAAAAAGTTAATAAGAACATGGGTCTGAAAACCATTCGTTAGGGAGTTATTAAAGGATTTGTTCCTTCATTGACCGCTGATTGTTTGATGATTTTTTGTTTGTTTGTATTTTGTAAAGCAATGAAATCAGAAGAAAATGTATTCTGTGAGTGAATAGAAAAAAAATGTTTTGCATCATTTAATTGATGATGTGCTTCTGGACGTCATCCAACGAATGTGTTTAACACGATGCTGCTCCAGCTCATTTCAGTCTGACAATTCGTAATTTTTTAATGATCGATTTCCCCAAAGATGTATTGGTTGAAGGGGTTTCATTGCAGGGCGTGCTCGATCGCCTGATTTGAATCCAATGGATTTCTTCGTCTGGGGACATTTAAAGTCCCTGGTTTATGCGACCCCTGTACTTCATGTTGATATTCTGAGAGCGTATCCAAACTGAATTTCGCGAAATATTTTCAACAGAGTACGCCAGAGCATGTAACGCAGGTTTAGGGGATACATCGAATCAGGAGGAAGCCATTTCGATCAATTTTTGTAACATTAAATTTTATCTTGTAACTCTGAAATAAATTATTTTGAGATCAATGCAGCGCGTTTGGCCGCGAAACCAGGTGGCCCGGGTTCGAATCCCGGTCGGGGCAAGTTACCTGGTTGAGGTTTTTTTCCGGGGTTTTCCCTCAACCCAATACGAGCAAATGCTGGGTAACTTTCGGTGCTGGACCCCGGACTCATTTCACCGGCATTATCACCTTCATATCATTCAGACGCTAAATAACCTAGATGTTGATACAGCGTCGTAAAATAACCCAATAAAATGAAAAAATTGAGACCAATGTTCATATGAACCTTTTGTAATGTTTTTGTGTTACGAACACATCCCCGAAATATTTGACACCAATTTAGATACACCCTGTATAGACTTGTAACATTCCAAGTACCAAATCTCATAACCTTATTTCTTTGCTGTGGTCGTGCCAGAAAATCAGTCCGAGGCTTATTTTATAATGTTTACTGGACATTAAATATGGTACGCAATTCCTTTAATATGAAATCCTGCAAGCAGAAACAAACAAGCAATAAAATTACATAATATTATGTAATAGATTCTATTAATCATGTTTATCAGAGTTTTCGTTAAAATGAGTTGCAAATTAAAATGTAACTTATGTCACTTTTAAAGTTAAAACTATACTCTCCGATAGGCACATCATTCTTTAATTCAACATCTAAAACCTAAATAGTCCAATACATCAAGATTGTAGGGAGATAATAAACGCAGACTAATGCAAATTAGTTCATAATGAATTAGAACTACTGTTGTTAGGCAGAAATAAATTTGCCTCAGTTGTTAGTATTACGGGAAACGCCTGAAAATATTTGAGTTGAGATCAGATGCATCTACGTAACATATTACTTCTTTCTTGTTTCTCATTTTACTGTAGATAATGATATTATTATTACTAATGTTAAGTTAGAGCATCGTAGAAAGAAAGGGTATATATAAAAATATTTACTCGTGAAATTATGAAATAACAAAAGTATTGCAAAATGGACAAATAAAAAAAACTTATATTTTGCTTCAATTAATAAAGTTCATCACAACAATTATCTAGAGAGTAACAAATTGAATAACAAAACAATGTCTCACTCTGATTTACTTTCAATAATCAGGAAAGGCAGTACATCCATAGTCAGTACTGATAGGCAAACATTCTCATAGGGGCATATAAACATTTAATTGTTTTTCTTCCACCATGTTATTAATGTAAAACAAGTGCTTATACAAATTTTAGCCGCAATTAAGAGGGCCCTCCCAGAGAGTAAGTTTCCCTGCGGCCGTTTACAGAAATAAAACACATTTTCATGGAAAGATTTACTGGAAGAGATACAGCAACTGTTGAGCTATGTTCAACATATTCTCCACTCGAATTGAGACATTTGGTCTGAACACTCTATGATCGAATCAACTCTTCTGATTAACGATAATATTGATATTAGTAAGTGCGAAAAGCTGATGGCATTTTTAAAGAGACAATCCCTTGGTGACCGCGCAAAGAGTCAAAGGTATTAAGTCGAAATCAGATCACACACATCATAAGAAATGCGCCTCATTGTAAATACCAATTAAAAAACTTGTTTTTATCTTTGGGTTATGTCTGCAAGTTGCGGAAAATTTGGATTGTGATGCTGTCGATCATAGAAAAAAAAATACTAATACCACAAAGAATTACTTTCTTTAAATGCTGTACTCCTGTAAAAATTCAGATTTGTAAAATAGTTTCAACATTAACAAGTTTCAGTTACATTTTGTCTGACAATAAGTTGTATTTTATGTTTCAGTGAAGGTATGTCTGACGTTTTAAAAAAGCCGTGTTTTGAGTTTTATTCGTATTTTATATTTTAATGAATACAAACATTCGCTTTTGTTACCGGAAACAGTGAACTAAGTCTTCACTTTTGTAACAATAGTAGATACAGTTTTTAATTTCTAGCAATGAATTATTTTTTGTAAACCACTCTCTCCGTGACAACCAACACATTAGCCACAATAAAATCCATACATTCATAATTTCTTCACAAACAACACATTACAAAGAAAAGGCGTAAAACTTGAAATTACATTTAGATGCTTTATTAATGAAATTTAAGTAACAGTAATGGCTAAAATAATGTATAGCATACTAGTGAAAACAGATTTTATGTGCTCATAGATATTCACACCTTCGGTTTCGCCTTGGGCGCTAAACTTTCCACTCGCGTATGAAATCAAATTTTACTCTCTTTTACTACAAATTTTGTTTTCTCGAAACAAAGTAAAATTATATTTAACTTTTCCATTTTAAATATCTCAAAGATTAATCACGTGAGAAATACTATATGATACTGTTCACCCTGTCCTACATTCAATATTTACTCGTCAATTTATCCGACAATGTTGAATGTAGCCATATTTTAACACATTACATTCAGCGTATTCCGAATCTCACCGGACCGGTGGACAACAATGACGTCACGTTGCAGCGAAATAGGAACAGAACTGGTGGAAGGATCGATGGCTGTAATGGCGACCGTATAAGTTGTTGTCTGTGCTACGCTAGCAAAATTTTGCGAAATTTCCGTACTGCCATCTCGTTCAAAGAAAAGAGAGCATAAACAATTTATTTCTTGAACCGGTAGTAATATCTGGTCCGTTGACATGTTCGTTCATAAGCCATTAACATATTGTTTTACGTTGTACTCATTACAAACAATACAACAGAACTAAAGCAGAACACACCGCCATGACACAACAGTGTACGATGTCATTCGTCTGCTAATTCCCGCCCTATACAAGAACCAATCAGATTCACTGATGGCGGCTGATGGAGACTGCCACCACCTCTGCAAGTTGATGGCACCGGTGCGACACCGGTGGAGCATCAAGGACTCCATCGGTGAAATTCGGAACACCGTGATTCCATCAGATTGCTCAGCGCTGAGATTCGGAATACGCTCATTGCTGATAAAATTTACAATAGTAGCATGCCTCTAACACAAATGAGCTCTGGTCGCGCGGAAAACTTATTTTAATCTGGAAATTATTCCAGTAAAACTGAGAAGGATTTTACTGCGGAACACCACGTCTGCATTGTTGCGTACAGTGCTACATAGCCGCCATGGGCCATATTCAGAGATTCTTCTTCGCGCTGGCTACCGGTGGATGATCAGCGAAGTAACGTTTCTCGTACTCATACACCAGTGTTAGCAATATAATATGATATGAATCCTGCACAAGTAATCAGTCGATAGCCGGGGCTAGTTTAGCATGCTCGTAGCGCGGGTTAGCGAAATGTCTATGAATAACACCCGATATGTTTAAGAGTGAGCTAGAGATGAATAATAGGTACAGTACAGTCAGGGTTTAAGCTGGAAAATAAGTAATTGCCGAAAAAATACTCAAATGAAAAATTGTGTGTGTGCAAATTGCGATAAGCTTGCGCAATATTGTACATAAATTCTACAGAAAGATAAGACTTACAGAAACAAAAACAAAAAAACAAAATAACAAATAAATATATACAGTATATATATATATATATATATATATATATATATATATATATATATATAAAAGATAACAGCTCCCTGTATTAACAGGCTGCCACAGAGACAGAGCATATTGTGCAATAGGCAGATGGAAGTAAATAACATACATATGTTTAAGTTGAAGGGAGTCTTACAACAATGACAAGAAATGACTGAATAAATAAATAATGTAATTTGCTACTTGGAGATTTATTACTGATACAGTATATAATCATTGTAGTAATTTAGGCCCAAGAATATATAAACAATTTTTTTATAAATATCCTAATCCTGTCAATTCTAATAGTTCTAGTATTAAATTTGAAAAGTTATGTATGGATTTTATAAATAATGTAAAATGGTAAATTTAAATTTCTATTATTATTATAGTGCAGTAGACAATTTGTATTATATACTTCTTAATTTCAATTCAGGAATCCGACCCTGAGCGCGAGTTCTACTCTTTCAGAGGCGAGCTAGAGTTGTATATGTTTATAGTATATTTTATGTTACAATTATTAGCAAAATAAATACATATTATTATTATTATTATTATTATTATTATTGTTATTATTATTATTATTATTATTATTATTATTATTATTATTATTACTTCCAACTCATCTTACCTAGACATATGTTTAGGACCAACGATTACTTCTGAATTTACATCACAATAAAATACGTCTATTTTTATGAAAGCATTTGGGAAATGAAATTTTTACGAGTAGGCCTTACGAGATTTATTGTTGACATAGTGCTAACCGCCTAAAGATCATTTGTTCACAAAATTGAGTTAGTCCCACATATATTTTTGCTAAGAATCAATTCTAATGATTAATATAGTTTGAATTCAAATAGTAACTAAAATTAAAGCAAGAGGTTCGTTAAAAGTCATTGTTACGTTGGAAATTTCATCTATTTGCCACCAGTTACTGTCAAAATCCTTCAATTTGTGAAAGTGGATATAGGGGATTTTGAATGTATAGGATTCAGTCATCACTTAAAATATTTTGCGATATTTGCATGGTACAACGCTAAATATTGTCCTCCGTAATGGCTACGTGGATTGATTGTCTACTTCTCAACAAAACGATCCGACATTGGACTGCCTAACGAGGATAATGGAAGAATTTTATCTTCCATTCAAGGGACTGGTGTTTCTCCGATGTCTCAGAGATGGACATACGGCATGCCAATCCCATGACCAGTAGACCCAAATTTCTGAGATGTCTAGTTTACGATCAAATGAATGCCTTCTCTACTCGCAGTGGTGTTTTAGCCGTATAGAGGGGGATGTTAAGGGGTTAGGTACAGCTTACAGCAAATATTCAACATTTTTTTCCTCCATTACTGTATCTTGTACAATAATGAAAATTGGTATGTGTAAAACACTGTCCCGCTATATGAGAAAAAATATTTTTGCGATTAAAAAAACATTATTTATATTCTTTTTCTTTTCAAATTCAAAATGGTGGCAGTTCACTGTGCAGTGATGAAGCGTTTCTCTCATAACTCAGACTTGTTAACTTTTTCATGTTGTCTCTCTTTTATTTTATTGCTGAAACTCATGTTTACAATATCATGCTCATTCAACTACATTCCTTAATAAATAATACTTTTTTTGTTTTGTGTTAGAAGAGAATACTGATATTTGACGATTTTTAATGAACTTATTTTTTATCAGACAATCTATCAAAAGTAGAGAAGTGATTTTGCATCATATTGTAGATATGATATGTATAAATACACACAAAAAAATTCATCGCAGAATGTTGAATAGTTTTTGGCTTATGAGGGAAACGTTTGATCACTGCACAGTGAACTGCCACTATTTTGAATTTTGAATTAAAATATATAAATATTTTTTTAATCGTAAAATTATTTTTTCATATAGGCCTAGCAGAAGGACAGCGTTTTTACACATACTAATTTTCATTATTGTACAAGATACAGTAATGGAGGAAAAAATGTTTAATATTTCCAAAATTTTATTGCTGTAAGCTTTACCTAACCTCTTAACCGAGTAAGAAATTAAAAATAAAACGAACGCTAAATATTGCGTTAATTAACAGACACGTAATGCAGAATCTAATTATGGATTTGGTTCGCTATGCCATTTTAGCATTTTGAAACTGTCACATGCAAAGCCTTATATATTGCGTAGGCAACGGCATAAAACAAAATAAGTCTGTTGGAGAGGAAGCTGCACAGTTGCTAGGTGACGAGGAAGAAGGCTTTCCGTGCAACTCTGTTTATATGGGACGATACGTATGACCCATAATGACATTACAACGCTAGACCGATTATAATCAAATTTGGCAAGCGAGGCGCGAGTAAGCACGTCCGTCAACTCGAAACGAGGTTAAGACGAACGAGACAAAAGACGAGAGACAACGAAATAAATGTAGATTGAAGAAGGGAATACAATGATAAGATATTTGCAGAGTTGCAAACACTACGTGATAATGGGACTACGTGATAGTGAAACTGTATGCAAAGAACTACAACGAGGCCTCGAATATGGTGAATTCAATATACTCCTATGTGCAAAATATAAAAGTTTTCAGTAGGAAGAAAAAAACATTTATTCATCCTATGGCAGCCGTACATAGGTGACTGTGAATTCTTATAATTTCGACACGAAGAAATATAATTACATATAGGAGATTTTTTATTTGCTGCATCACTATTTAAGTTATTTAAAAGAGCAAAAATGTGAAAATCGATAAATATGTCACATAGGAGTTATTGGAGGTACAACGACGATATACTTCTATGGCACTAACAGTCGCATTTCTGGTTACATATTCAGTGAAATGCGGGTTCTTTACCCAGCATTGTATGAAATTGCAAAATACCTACAAATTATAGTGTACAAATAATTATATTATATAATAAAATTTCCATTCTCAATTACATCAAAGAGCTTTCTGCTACAACCATTAGAGCAACACAAAAAATTCAGTTCAATTATAGTCCAGTCCATGTAAAATATTTCCGGCTAAATTGACTTGTAATTATTAAGGAGCGGATTCCTATGTAATTAAATATTTTTTTGCGTGTGATGAAACATAATTAACAAAGTTAAACATGAACATGAAGTTTCAAGTTTAAAACCCGAATTTTATTTCACATAAAAACACATATTTTCACAAAAAAATTATGTAAATACATATTTTCAGGAAATCTATTATAAACACATAAATCTTGGAGTTTTTTTACTTAAATAATTTTTACAAGGAATTTTAAATATTTTAAAACTAAACCAATTATATCACTCAGAAGTGCGTTATCTTTTTTAAGAATTCTTGGTTACTTTGTGTTTCTAAGCGCTTTGTGGTGTATCCATGATCCATTTTTGTAATAGTATCGCCTCAAGTTCTGAGAACTGCTAGGCAGCATATCAATGTTATTATTAGAGAATAAATTAACATGGACACATAATTAGGAATGTTTATTGTTGCTGAAGATGATTATCATTCCACGCTTTGTTTGTGAAACACAACAGATAAGAGCTCGGGTATGAACATTATTTAATTTAAACAAATATCTCGCCTCTCGCAAGGCAATATATAGGCTCTTGTTGTGAGTCCCTGTTATCGGGCTTCGTCAATCGATATCCTTCAAGATATAATAAAAGATGGTTGTTTAAAAACGATTTGGCTTTCCTATTAGCAAATCTAAGCTTTTTGTGTGACACCATAAAAAAACTCCAAACATCCAAAAACCTGTTGTCTGAAACAGGGAGGTGCGTGCCGTGGAAATTAAACTAGACTCTCTACCAGGTTCAGAAGTTCAAGTACTAAGGGACAAATTCCAGAATGTGTTTGGGAAAAACAGTGGATATAAAAAAATGTGTAAAGTTGCTCAAGTATTGGAGGGTGTGCCTGTAGGTGAAATTGACGGTGTTTGTGTTCGTGACATTCCTCTCTTTAAATATGCACGTCTGACGTCCGTTTTCACAGTATAAGTCGTTGTTCAGAGATAATCGGCATGCATTTGTGATGAAGAATTTGGAGATGACCTTTGTTGTTCACTGCAATTCTCGGCCAACTACTAAGTGTGGTTGGTGAGTACCTAGTAACATTTTTTTTTTCCAAGCTAAGTAAGGTATTTTTGTCATATTTGAAAAAAAAAATTTTCTTTATTTTTAGCAAATATTTTCGTACATTTAGCACATAAAAATAAATATATTTACATTTTTTAGCACATAAAAATCCGCGCCTTAGTAATTACTGAATATGACCTAATTCATTACGCAATTTAGGAAATTTCACCACTGTTAATGAGAATGATCATAGCATAATTTCAAAATTGTAACAGCTAAAAGGGCTTCTTCACAAAAGAAGACATTGTGTGTTATGGTTATAGGGAACCAGATTTTCGTGACTGTGCAGGGAAGTTTCTAGTAGAGATGAACAAAACTAACTGCCGCTCTCGCTCGCTGTGTTCGTTGCATTTGTCTTTAGAGTCTCGTCTCATAATTCTCATGCGTTACGAGTCTCGCTCATTATTCTCGAAACAGCATTTGGTCAGCGTGGAAAGATTTCGTAACTTTGAATAATATACATCACTGAAATAAATAACATTATAAATGTTTAATTCAGACAAGTAGACAAAACAGAACAGTATCTTAGTTATCAAAATGTTCTGGTTCTATTATATGATATTACCCATGGTTATATAAATACAAAAAAATAAATTGTCAAATAAATTTGCATTCCTAAAAAACATAAAACATAACGTTAAATAAAGCGTTAATATTTTTTTACTTGAGATTGTACACTTGACCTCAAACACACGAAAAGAAAATGTCTAAACTTTTAATAAGGGCCTAGTAATTAAATAAAGATTGAGGAACGGATTATTATACCCTTAAAGGTAGAGATGATGTTTCAAATAAGCTACTTGATTGTTTATACATATATAACAGTTGCCAAAGTAGATAAAAGTTCAGTCTGGTATGAACAACAATGGCGATTCAAGGCTGTTTGAAGTTCGTGACTTCGGGAGTGATCAACTCTCGAAGTTTTGAAACACTCACAACCAGTCTTTACGTCCACGATGCGACGAAGAAAATTGTCGTGCGGGGATTTCGGCTTTCCGGGCGCTGTTAGTCTTGCTTTCTCGATCGTTGTTCAACTCTAGTTTCTAGTTTTAATTTCACGAGATTCAACCACAGCACAATCCCTTAGACGCTGACTGAAGCAGTTTCTAGGTACAGCTAGTGTTGCTTCAGAAGGGAATAAAATGACATACTGTTTCAGCAGGAAGTGTTTGCAGTACTGATCAAACATCGACTAGGAATAAAAAAAATCAATTCTATGAGCAAGTGGCATTGATATTTGAAAATTCTCTGTCTGATGGATCAGTCGGGTGGACACTTTTTTCTCCTTAGCAGTTTACAAAACAATGTCTCGAAGGATGGCAATACCTTCGTCTTCAGGAGGAAGAGGGGGAGCCTTGAAAAGTAATACATTCTTACACGGATACATATCACGATTTATTTCTTCGTCTGAAATCACACTAATTGACTTGTTTCTTGTGGAGATGTGTGAAGGACCGAGTATATACAAAGAAAATGAATGACATGAATGAACTCAAAATCAGGAATGAAAAATAAGTAAAATCTATCAAGTCTTAAATCATTCACAAGAGTAATAGTCTTATTGGTTTTGTTGAATATAAACTGTGATTGCTACTAACGACTAATTTTTTGTTGAATTTCACGCTTTGGGGTGTATCGAACTTTTGTATGAGTCTCGTATAGAGCGTTCGCAGTTTAGAAAATATCATTGGGTATAGGCTACTCGTATAGGCGTCTTCTTGGCGGACGTAACTCTTCATTGTAATACAACTATAATAAGCTATTTCCGTATTTTCTACCGTATAATATACACGATTTATATTGTTTAAAAGTAGACCTAAAGGCCTATTAGTTTCTTTGCTTTTCCAATAACCGAATAAATAAAACACATTCACTTTTTATTTTATATACTAAGTTGGAAAATACGTAAATAACTTATTTGAGTTATGCAACAAAGAAGGGGGATGTCCGCTAAGAAGATGCCTATACAGAGGGAGTCTTAAGTAATGTCATTATTTTGAGGGGATCTTCCTTGAGATATTTTAAACGAAAAAGTTTAATACAATTTTGCCTGTTCTTTCTTCCTCTTCGAGATAAAAATTGCTTTTATATGAAGTATTTCATAGCATGATTTCGGAGAGACATTGATCTAATTCCCAATATTCTCAATCAATTTAAGAGAGCAGGGTATTATGATAATAAATGATAGAAAGAATTTTAGTTTTGTCCTGTAAATATGTAAACATTTTATACAAAACAAATTTGACATTCTAAAATTCCTTCTCAGAACGAAAATTTACATTTGATCAGATCAAATTTTTCCACATTTAATGGACAAAACCAAAATTGTTTCTATCATTTACTATCATAATACACTGCCCTCTTAAAGTGACCGAGTATATTGGGAATTAATTCCGTAGCTTTTCCAAAACACGCTGTGAAATATTCCATATAAAGTATTTTTTTCTCGAAAAGGAATAAAAAACGAGTAAAATTCTATTAAACATTTTTATACATCTTGATTACACAACTTTTAACACTATATCACTTCGGAATATATATTATACAGTATATCTTTCGCGTGTTGAATATTACAGTACCTGGTCACCTAGTCTCAGCCTGTTATTGGCCATATTCAGAACTGGTTGGTGCTGGACTTGACGCCTTTTGTTTGTGTTTCCTGTTGGGGTGTGTATAGTGTAAGGTAGAGTATAGTTTAGTGAAAATAAAAAAAAGCCTACAAAAAACGTGGTTACGTTATTTCCAAGAAAGGCATCTTCTGTGTAACTAAATGACTGGCAAAGCTCGCATGGGATTAATTCCAGAGGGGAAAATCAAGCTAATCTACCCCTGCCACAAGCCGCAGCCCCCGAAATGATAAATTAATCTCATCCGAGCTTTACCAGTCTTGTTCGGAACACGAAACATGCCTTTCTTGGAAATAACGAAACCACGTTTTCTGCAGGCGTCTTTTATTTTCACTAAACTGTACTTGGCATTGGAAAGTGTCGTAATGTACTCCTACCAAAAAGGCTCCATTTTCTTGGCCATTGCTGCTATGAGACACCGTGCACTCCGACTATGAAATCACTCTATACTGGTCTGTCACCTCTCACTACAGTTCAGCTGACTCCTGACGCATATGACGTCATTCAAAATTCGTTTCCAGAGATCGGAAATAACTCTCTGTATATCATGTATAAAAGTGGTTAATAAATTAAACGAAGTAGGTGGAGAAAATTTAAATAACTGAATCCTACTGGTATAATCAACTTTTCTTTTCAAAAGATCATGCATTTGAACTACCTGGTGCTGCGGTCTAAATAGTGACCTCTTTCACTACGATATTTAGTGTCCCACTACTACAATCTTCGATCTTGCTTTTAAAGTTTGAACTAACAATTATTTGGTAGCAATTATCTCTCCAGTCTGCGAAGTTTCAAACTGCTTAATTGACTAGAGTAAAAGGAAAAGAGAAGGATTAAAAATGTAATAAAAAAGTCAACAGTTCAGAATTTTATTCCGTAGCCTCTAAAATTTTATTGCCGGCACTTTGACAACAATTACGACAGGAACATATGTCGCCACCATATTGCAAAAAAAGCCTACAAGTTATTTCCGCCACAGTCCGCGGCCCCATAAAGTCTCGCATCAAACCAGAACGAGGAGCTAATGATAAGATGGAAGTCCTGGGGGCAAACTATTGCAAGTTCGGCACAACGTGGGGTTAATTGAGTAATGAGTTAGAAAAGAGAATTAAGAAAGAGATGGCATGCCATAAAAATGAAAGCGTAAATATAAAAACGGTGTTGAATAAATTTACAACGCAATTATCACTCTCTGTAAACTGTGTTGACAACTCAACTAGGGACGTATTTTTTTTTTCGCGTAATTTCTCGGCAGTCTTAAAAGAAATTTAACGATCTGGGTTATGATAAGGCCTTTTTTTCCAATTCTCTCTGGAGAGTATCAATTTCTTCTTCTGCCGTCTTCTACATTCCGGGATCCTGCCCAACTCTCCCTCATACTCATTTCTCTACCCTTCCCCAAAGATGCCACGGACTACATTTCTACTCCCCTTCTCCCCATACTCGTGAAACTTGCTTACTACTAATTACGCTACAACCCTTTCCGACTTCCAACAAACTTTTGCAGCACTTGAAGTAAGACGAAGAAAAAGAAGAAAAAACTATGCTCAGCTAGTTACTGCAGAAGGCATTAGAATATCAAGTTTGTTTTCCTTCCTCTTTTCTAGGCCTAAGATCAGACACGCTAGCCCATTACCGCTTCAAAGATACTTTCACCGCTTTCTAGGTCTCCTCTTCATCCTATTCCCTATACCTGTAGCGCCTTAAGTTAAACCCTGTTCCTGAGTTTTAAACAAGATCATACCACTAAGTTACGTGCTACCTGAAGAAATGCAAAACAGAAAAGTATATTGACACAGAGTCATTCGCAAACTACGACACAGGACGTCCAGAAACGTTGCTTCCTTTGATAAGTTTAAGGGCGTTTATCGGGCGTTGCGTGGGTGCAGTTCACTTCATTGTTACCTACTACTGAAGGGATTATTTCGTCGGTTTACAAGCAAAACATATTAAGTCAAAAATATTATTTCTGAGAGAAAAACGTACATAATATACAGTATATAATGTATGTGTATAAATTTAGAATGGGAAAATTAAATACACATAAAGAGAAACAACCTACTAAATGTAATATTTTGAGAATTCAGTTTTTTTTTAATTTTTCAAAACGCCTTTTTCTCAGGGGTAATATTTTTGACTTAATGTGTTTTGTTTGTAAGCTTGTAAGTCGACGATTTATGCGTGTGTAATGTACTGCAAGCTATTTATGTGTTCAAATTGTTTAGTGTTGGTGGTAGTGGTAGTAGATACAGTAACAGAAGCAGTAGTAGTAATAGAATTAGTAGTAGCTGCAGCAGAAATAGTACAGTAGTGTAGTACAAACTAGGTCGTTATATTTTTTTTTGTTTGAGGACAGTGAAGGGAATACTCATTCGTGTAGCTATAGTTTTATGTAAGCTATTGTATATTATTCTAATTTTTTGAGAATTGTGTATGGCATATTTCGGAAAATTTTTGTAGTTTTAATTTATGAAAAATGTGGAAGACATTATCTGAGTCATTACGAACATTTTGTAAGGAGAGATTATTCGAGTATTTCAGAATAAACTTCGGAGATGTCAAGAATTCATTGAACCAGGAAGCGGACACAGTGAACATCTTCTGTAACATAGGAAAGATGAATTTTTATTCACTTTAAGTTGTTTATAAACATTTTCTGCGCTTAGCACGTTTTATAAACCAAAGTTATTACCTTAGGAACGGCAGCCGATTTGTCGGTGATTCTGCGAGGCGTATAACGGATATTGTCGCTGAGCTTGCGATAGAAGGACATCGGCATATTATAAGGATGACTCTGTACTGTCATATTTTAAATTATTTTACGCCTTTTGAAACAACGATTTCTTGATTAATGTCTTCTTTCTTTCTTTCTTTCTTTCTTTCTTTCTTTCTTTCTTTCTTTCTTTCTTTCTTTCTTTCTTTCTTTCATTTCTCTCGCTTTCTCTTTTCTGTTGTCCTTCCTTTCTTTTTGCGTTTTTTTTATCTTCTTATATTAAAAACGTTATATAATCCAGTGAGGAAATGAAAAGGGTAAATCTTTGGAGCGAACTAAAGACAAGCTCACATTGCTGGTTTCCCTGATCGTGTGATCAACATTGTCAAGGGCCATCTCCGAGATAATACAGAGATATGCACAAGACAAGGAATATGTGCCCAATCTCGTGGAGGAAATTAAACTTTTTCATTCCTTATTCAGGAAATCAAATCAAGGACTATCTACTGTATACGGGTAACACGTGCTCTATTCGCGAAGAGAAGGCGGACTAGTTTGAAGAGCTCAATCATTTATTATTTTGAGAATTATGGGTAACACTTACCAATGATTTAGAGGTGTATAATGTACTTTGTAGTTTACGATTGTAAACTTTAACTACAAAGGGAAAATTTCCTAAGTAGGCCTACACCAACCAGAAAAAAAAATCTTTCGTTTTTTGGATTTCATTAAGATGGGCCTATGCAACGACTTGAACTAATATCCACTTTTTCCACTCAGTCTCTCAAACTTTTGTGATATGATTCTTTGGTGTAATATAAGATATTTATGTTATCGAAATATAAAATCTAATTTTCGAGCCCAAATGACTATTTATGAATTTGAATATAATTTTGGAGAGATCTAACTTCATTACAAATAGTCCTTGAGTGAAATTGATCATCTATACACAGAGAACGAACGAACGAACGAACGAACGAATGAATGAATAATTGAATGAATGAATAAATGAATGAATGAATGAAGAATGAATGAATGGACGAATGAATGAATGGACGAATGAATTAATGAATGAATGAATGAATGAATGAATGAATGAATGAATGAACAGCCGATTTATCCCTGAAGGGCTAAGGCCTCCTCTTGCACAGAGAATGACCACTTTAAAATCAGTTTTTTTCTCTTTGACCATTTTTAATGCATAGGCCTATTATACTACAGCAGTAAAGGTACTTTAAAAATAGAATTAATATTAATGTTACACATACAATTTTTGGGTTCAACTACTTCGAATTGATTTAACCCCTTCAGGCCTGATGTACATTATAATGTACATTGTTTTTTTTTTCTTTTGTGGAATGTCTTCGATACTTTAAAATATTTTGAAAAATTCAATGTGATAGAAATGGAGAATATTATTTTTGAAACATTTCTGTACCTGAATTAAAAATAAAATTTAAAATTTTGGGACCCCAGGGGTCAAAATTGTCCACAAATTTTGATTTTCTGTGAAAACTTGATCTGGGAATTTTGGATCTCCAGAATGATTATGTGACCAGTATTTTTTTTTTTTCAATTTTCTTTAATATAAATTCAGGTCTGAAGGAGTTAAATTAACAATTTTCATATTATACTGACTGATATTCTGGTTAACATATACACCCCCTTTGACACCTCACTGTTTAGGGACTAGTAAGTAGGGGAGAAGTGGGTACAGTAAGACAGGGAGAACAGTGAGACATTTTTTATTAGATGGTAAATTTTGATGTTGAGATGTTGATAACAGTGGAGTTGTGTGTTGCATGAGTAAAGTAACAGTATTTTCATACTCTATTTGATTCTAGTTATAAAGGTGAGTGATGAAAAAATAATTCGTAATTTTTCACTCTAGAAGTAAAATTTTGGTTTGTGGTTAATGAAGGTTATATTGGATACACAAATGAGATATAAACATGAATGTTTTGTTATCTAATACTATGGTATTTGAAATTATGTTTGGCAAAGTTTCGTCTTTCTTGTTTTAATTTTGAAGTGATGGCGTCATTTTTAAATGAACTATGCGTAAAGGGAACAGTGAGACATGCCATTGAAGGGTACACTGAGACGTCTTACTCTCCTCATGTACCAACGATTCCAAAAACAAACTGTAATTATATTACATTTACCAGTAACTGACATCAAAAATGAACATACTAGTAACCAATTTAGGAACTGTAGCTTAAAATAATGGATACATTACATTGTAATGGTTTCATAAATAAAAACTTATTCACAAAATTTAAGAAAATGTTAAAAAATTAATAAAGAATTACATTAAATTCTTATAATTATAAGCTTTGTTATCACCAAAAATTCATTCCATTTTTTCGCAAAAGTTGGAAATGACATGGAAATTTCACTTTTCGAAATGTTCCAAATGTTTCAATGGTTTCGAATTCAGACATCAAAATATTTCTAAATAAGCCTACAGAACATGTCAAGATAAAGAGACAGCAAGTTTCTGTTTTCTTTTGAAATAAATGCAAATCATTTTAATGTCCGTTAATAGACACTGTGGTGTCTCACTGTACCCTCCTGAATGGGAACAGTGAGACATTTGCATTTTTTTGACAAAGACGCATTGTATATTATGTCCTTTATCTATTAACATTTTTGTTTATGTATTATTATACTCCATATTTTAATGTCTATTTCTATTGCACTTGATTTTTAAAATACTTGAATAATCACTTGCATACAAATGTCTTAATATTTTGTGTTTCACTGTACCCACTACTCCCGTACCATCTCGGAATGGGTCGTGTGCGCTGTGTTTACATGCGTACATACGTTTCTGTAATGCGAAATAGAATTTTGTTGTACATTTCTATTAAAACAATTCCAGATAAATCATCTCAATATAAATTAATCACTTTCAATAAAACTTAGGAAATGGCATAGATAAGGTACATAATTTTTAAATAGTAAAATAATCTCGGCGTCTAATGAATTCAACTTTACACATTCAATATAAAATACTATTGATGGTAATTTTATCTCTAGCAGATAGCAGTTGCAGAGTTAGACTATGCGTGACGCTGATATATAATTAGAGGAGATACGACCCGCCTAGAGGTATAATTAATTATTTGTACACGGGAGTTAATTATGCATCAGTTATCCGAGCGAAAATTCGAGAACTCCATTTCAGTGCTCCATTGAATTACCTTGCCTGATTCTCCTCGTCTCCACAATCGAGTTCAAATATTATAAGATGAAATACCTGCGCTTTTTTCCTCCTAGTACGAGAGTCGACAAAACAAAAACGGTTAGCGAACTGGAAGAAAATATAATCCAGGCACATATAAGATCGCGCCATTTTACAATACACATTACACATTACATTAAAATATACAGGGTGGAAGTGAAATAAACCTGCAGATTTTCAAAGTTAATAGCTCATGTTGTATGTAATAAAAAAGTGTAATACCATATTGGTGGAAAGTTCATAGTTTTTTTAACAGAAAATGTTTTTCCCAAATCTTTAATACACTCTTATTAGGCAACTATTTCGAGTACGATCGTGATTTTTATACATATCGATAGAAAATTCAAATGATTCATTTATCCTTCTGACGTGTTTTCATAGCATGGACGGTTTTCGCAAAAATTTAATAAAAAAAAATGTCTGAAAAAGTCTATTGATTACTCTACTAAACTTCTTTATTTGAAATTTAACATTTTCAAATTGGAGCAGATATATAAATATGAATTATTAACCTTCTTTCATAGGAACATGAAAAATTTCAACAGATATTGACATAATTATATTACGAGAAGAAACGTATTATTTTATTTTACAGAATCTAAAGTTTCAAGCCATGTTCTTTTTCTCTGTACCCTGTATTAGCTAACATAAGTATGGTTAAATTTAAACTGATAATCAAAGAAATTATTAAAGGAACTTAGCATAGAGTTAGATAATTAATTTCTAAATATTAGTCTTATTTCATACTTGTGAATATTGGATATAAACGTTTTCAATTGTGATTGTTCTTTATCATATATGGTCTTGATTTTGTAATCTGTTCTATTTTATTGCTTATATTAATTGTTTATTTTGTAAACTATTGTTTTTTAAAACCTAATTGTCTGTGGGCGAACCATTTTTAATAATATCGACTACATTGTACCTGTAATTGTTGAAATTTAGCTAACTTCATGTATACATCGTTATGGGAGCGCACCCACACAGAAAAGCGAGCAGCTTTAGAGGCCTTAAGCAGGCAGCCCCACCATTAAACTCACTCAGCGATGGACAGTTGTCCAATTCTGAGGACATTTCCAAATACTCGAAATCTTCAGGAGAACAATCGGATTGATAGTGCGTTGACTGCAGATGGTAGTCATCGAGAACAAATTTAAAATTATATATAGTATTTTAATATCATCTGAAAAACCATAAATTTTTGTTTTGCTATGTAATTCTAAATTTGAATCCTATAGATTAAAAATTCCCTATATCCACTTTCACAAATTATAGTATTTTGACAGTAACTGGTATAAAATACAGGAAATTTTCAGCCTAACAGTGACTTTTCAAACTTTTTGCTTCAAATTTAGTGGCTTTTTGAATTTAAACTATATAAATCATTGGAATTCATTCTTAGCAAGCAATATGAGGGCATAATCCAATTCTGAACAAAATCGTCTTTAGGATGGGGTTTGAATCTAGAGGATTCATTTGTTTTATAGTCTACAGAAACAGTACGGTTATGGTTATTAATATACCAAATTAATAAAATCGTTGGTATAGCTCGCGTAAGGAACGATTACCGAAAAGCAGTGGTGGCGTTACTGTCTGTTTTGATGTGTGTATGTAGGCACGCCGAGGGAGCGAGAGGTGCGGGCCGATGGAAGTACTGCCTCTTCCAATAAGATAAACAGATGGGGACATGGCCTGTGGAAATGAATAGCTTAGCAAGAGAAAAATTCGAAGCGAATTAAACGCGCAACAATATGCTTACGAATAAAATAATGATACTTTGCGAGGGGAACGCTCCATCACTAATAATAAAATAAACGCACTTGGAAGAAGACACGTATTCACATGCAGTGGAACTGAAACTATAACCGTAATGTAACTATCACAATGCAAGACTGATTCTATCAATGTCGTTTCTCTTCCGACTCTTGAATATCATTCAAGTTATCTCGTGACCTATCCTGTTGCCCGTTCTTCCTTATCGAATTGTTTCGTTCGCATCCCTGTCGTTGGTAATCCCTGCTTGCGAGACCTATATGTTCTGTTGGTCCTTGTAATATGAAATTAGCTTCATTCTTGAAATAAACATAAAACCAGATGTTCCTTAAACAGAAAATGAGACAATTGATATCCTTATGTTCATAGAATTTGGTGACGTATGTAGTAGGCAAAGCCTATACTTCATCCCATACTGTCTGAGAGGTGACGTAAACATAGCCGGGAGAGAGAGGAGGAAGGGTAAATGCTATTTAATCAATGGCAGTGGTCACATTTCAGGCTTATCTTGAAGCTCAGCGGAGGTAGAACGCTTCAGACAGCCCACTTCAAGATAAGCCTGGAATGTGAACTCTGTCGTCTGTTGAATTTCAATAATCCTTCTCCTTCTCTTTGCCGGCAATATTTATGTCGCCTGTGAGACATTATGGAACGCAGTATAGGCAAGACAAAGGTGTGCACAATTTTTAAATAATCTCTTCCAAATCAGCCGCCTATTTCTAAGTCATATGTGTGTAGAATTAATATAAAATGGCTATTCACTCGGCCATGCACTTGCAACCATGACTATTCACTCAAAATACTAATTACGGGTTTCAATTACTCACACGTATGGACTCAGGAACCCAAGTACAAAATCGTATTCTTAGCTATGGTTCCCTGTCCTCTAGGGCTAGTACTTCTGTCGTTTTATATGGACGAAATTTAATCAAATTTGTCTCCCTGTATGCTGACTTATGGCTGACTCCTGCTGGCTAGTCCAACTTAGAGATTTTCGTGTTGACCCTTCTAATCGAGAACCGATATCGTCAAGTTTTCCCTATTAAAACGTGATGTCTTCGATTATTTTCTTATCAAATACCGATTCTGTAATTTTCAATAAGTTGACTACTGTAGTTTTGAATAAGTTGAATACTGTAGTTTTGAATAAGTTGACCACTGTATTTTTATGAACTGTCCGCCTCTTAGACGGATCAATGTCAGGAAATCGTTCCCGAAATGCTCCACGAAATCGAGCAGTTAATTAATTTTTATAAATTTACATCGAATAGAAACTCACTGTTCTGCAGTAAATTTCTGCACCATGACTCGCGCAATCAAAACACAAGAGTTGTACACCACAGCACGCTTCTTAACTACAGTCTGAGCGTTCAATTAGGCTTTCGAACCCTCTCGTATTTCCCGGGATTCCCCAAACTTTCCCCTAATTTTTAAAAGTCCCCAGGGTTCCATATTTTTCTTCTTTTCGAGCATTTTTCTCCCCTATTTTTGCATAATGTAAACATCTTAATTCTAAATATTTCATTTTGCTGTGAATTATGATTTTTACACGATGAATTTTATTGTTCAAGAGAGGCATTGCGACGCCAAATAAGCTAGTAATTGACACTGCGTCTTAAATAACAAACTAAAAAGTTATAAAAAAAAGAGGCATTAAAATGTGCAGAAGATAGCTTGCCAGAATCGGGTTTCAGTGCTCATCTGTTTAAAATCAAACATTTTTATTATAAATTTGAAAAAACTGCCTAGTTTTGTTCTAAGCATACCAATTATAGGTACCATACAAGGAAAACTCAGCTCGGAGTGCTCACGGCGCGCATGTTATACCCCTCTTACCCCCCTGCAGTAGGTGTGAGATCATGCTGAGAACGGGAGCATACGTCAACTGTGCGATACAATCACGCCCACTGGTTTCTGCGCAATGAGTTTTCTTTGTCGGATGGCTATAATACCTAATGCTCATACGAAGAAGATATTTTATCTCATGAACAATAATTGGACAGATGTCCAAAACATTAGCAAGACACATAATTAAATGAGAGCTGCAAACTGCAGTCGATTTCAACTATTACGCCAGATAAAATCTATCTCAAAATATTCTTAATGTAAGTCTAGCTGGCAAAGTGTAGAATGAAGTTGTTATTTCTATGTGAAATTCTTTCGATTCCTTAGTCTCCCGTCTTTTCTTTAAAAAAAAGGGTTGCCAACGTTACGTTCAATTAATATTCAGACGAAAGACTATGTGTTGTTGGATATATCTTTCTTGCATGCATTAATATTTGTAATGTCAAGCGGTGTTGTCACATTTACGTTGCAAAGATTATTCCTGGTTAAAACTATTTGATACCGATATCAATACATTGATTTCTACCACAACAGTGAATGAATGTTAAGTTATAAGATTACTTGTAATCAATATTAATATTAAATTAAAATTACTGATCTTTTTTGTCGTCATCAATCAGCACCAGAAAACATTAGTTTCTATTCCACGTGGAAAGATAGATATTGTTCTCGCCAAGCTTAGACGACCTCACTCACACCACTCTGCTGACTCGTGCCATAACCAAAACATAATAAATCATACGGTGCATGGCTGTTAGTTATGCAGTGTTGTCATATTATGACTCTGAATTAGCCCAGCCGCTGGGCTGAGGCAAGTACGATGTTTTTTTTTTTTAACAGAGAAGTTAGTAGTTGTCTCTTGCGGCAAGATAAGCTGACCTCTCTACACGGGCTGAGGCCGTATATGTTTGGCAACGCTGTTATAAAGCAATTCCGTTAACGGACGCGGCCAACTGCATAACCTAAACATCGGGTAGCATGTTGATGTGACTTCTTTGACTTCTTTCCTCTGAGCTGGGATCGTCTAAGTTTGGCAAGTACAATACCGCTAAAGCATCATTGGCAGAAATATGTTTTGTAATTGGAGCGGCATCTGAAAAGGCCTAACCAATAAACAACCCCATATCATCCTTATCTCTTCAAAAGAAAGTGCCCTCTGTGATACAGCCTGGGTATTATATGAACGCTCGGACTGTACATAATCTTGTTTCTAACTGAGCTTGCATACCGTTCTTATCGCTACCGGTTCGCGGGCGGGCGCGCCCTGCTTGGCCACGTAAATGAGCCCAGATAATTAAAGATTTGCATTACATACCAAAGAATCATGTTAAGAGTTTCTACCCTTACACAATTTAATTTCATTAATTCTATAACAAACTCATAAATATTGAACTCATTGGCATGTATTGTATAGAGTGAACCATAAGTAATGTCATTAATTTCTGGAGTTAATACTTTCAGATATTTCAGACAAAAAGTTTAATACGACTTCGCTCGTTTTTGCTTCCTTTTCGAGAGAAATATGGTTTTATATGTAATATTTCATATCATTTGAATTTTGAATTCATTTTTATGTGTATTCCAATAAGTCATATAATGATAATACAAAAATGCGAAGTCTTGATTGTTAAGTCTTTGACTTATTTATTATAGCAAAACTAGCTGAAAGCACCCGGCGTTGCCCGAGTTGTTCTTTTTGCTTCTTTTTTTAATTAAACTGGTTGTTGGACTTTTCGGTCGTACCAAACAATCAGTATATAGCCTACATATATCATTTAATTTATATTGGAAGATTTTTTTACCCCTTGACTGCTACATGCCTATTTTTTAATATGACTTGAGAAACTATATCTCACAAATTCATAACATATTAGGCCTACATTAATTCTTATTTCATACACACAATACAAATACAATATAAACTCGCAATAAGTCATTTTTTAACATAGAGACTAATATTCTGAGAGACGTATACCAGTTTTTTTTTTAGAAATTAAGAGATTATTTCCACAACGCAAAACATACTACATTAGCAACGTGATTATACAGTTAGAATTTCGCAGTAACACATTTTCGGACACGAACAACAATATTTTGAGAGAAGTATGATATTATTTTTATTTTTACTATCTGAGCTGACAGTATTATTTTCAGTCGGCATACGTACATTCACATACTACATTAGCAATATGACAAAAGTATCATTGGATTTCTTTTTGATGTGTAAAATCTTTTTTTTTCCTACTTCTTTGTGTAAAATGTAGTTGAGAATGTGAAAAACACGGAGTTTTTAAGTTAATGTCTGCAACTTTGAGCAACTGTCTTTGAGCTTAATTTTAATATGACCATTACAAATGCTAGTCGTACTGAAATTGCTGTTACTTAAAACCGAAATGCATGTTAGTGGGTAGATATCATAAGAATGCGTGGATAAAAACATCTTCTTTCATTTTGTCAGTTAATATTCTCACTTCTATTACTACGTTCTGAATGAGTTTTTTCACACCAATTCTGGTTTCATTGCATAATTTTGGTGAGTCAGTATTTCACAATAGTACTATTGGTGATTCAATATTAAGTATTAAATTATATGGTTCAATCCTTGTGATTAGAAAGAATTCAAGAATTCAGTTGGATAAAACATAGTCTGCTCACTATGTACAACTGCATTGAGAAATTCATAATACGTTCCTGGGCTGAGTAAAGATATTTATTGCATGAATTATTTAGTTTTAGCCTTCATGATATGCATCAACAATGTTATTTAATTTGGTATTATAATTTCCATGGCCTCGTGAAAGTCGATGTTGAATACAACAGACAATAATAAAGAACAACTGACTGTAGAAAATTGCATTTTAATATTATACATGAATTTTTGATCGTATGTCATTTTATTTTTTATTTTTTTTTTATTAATTTAACGTACATTTGCAGAATTTTAATGTAGCCTATGTTCTTCTCCTGGTTATGAAGGTTAAATGTGCAAACTTTGGCAAATAGCGGTCAAAGTGTGTAGATTTGTACAGAGTACATACATACATACATACATACATACATACATACATACATACATATATAGCCACATTGACTTTTATATATATAAGATATTAAAAAGTTATTTTTATTTTTGCTAATACATATTAGTGAACGTTTTCGCCCTTATTATGGGCATCATCAGACTAATAAGTAGATATATATATATATATATATATATATATATATATATATATATATGTGTGTAAAAGTAAGTAAATCCATATTAAACATGTTGCAATAAACAAGTTCAAAACGTTTAAAACAACCATCAATAAATTAAAAATAAAGGGTTAAAAATGATTGAGAAGGTTACATGTGACATTTATTGGAAATTATACATATTTAATAAAAAACGTACTGAAAATTGTCTATATGAGATGAGTTAAAAATTTACGAACCAAGGCTTTTCTATTATCACTATGTTGGTCAAGGGTAAATTGTTAAATGTATACTTTACGCAACAGTTGTATGAATGTGAAAAGAAAACGGTAAGAAACCACTTGTGGAGAAATTAAATATGCATAGTTTTTACAAAAAGTTTACAAAGGACAAAGATATCTGCAAAAAAAGATTGTGTCATGAATTTACTTACTTATTAGTCTGATGATGCCCATAATAAGGGTGAAAACGTTCACTAATATGTATTAGTAAAAATAACTTTTGACATTCTGCAATAATAAAAAAGTCAAAGACTGAACAATCAAGACTTCACATTTTTGTATTATCATTTCATATCAATTTCTGAGATTTTCATTGACTGAATTTCAAATATGCTCAGTCAATTCACGACAGTAGTACAATATGATAATAATTGATTGGAAGAATTTTAGTTTTGTCATTCAAATGTGCAGACATTTGATCCGAAGAAATGTAACATTTTAAAATTCCTTTGCAGAACGAAAAATTGCATTTCTTCGGATCAAAATTCTACACATTTGTAGGACAAAACAGAAATTATTTCAATCATATATTATGTATGTATTTATTTACACTGCAAGTGGGCAAGCACCCGGTGGCAGTGGTATACACAATATAAACAATACACAATACAATTATAATACACAATACAATTATACAATACACAATACAATTATATACATAATACAATAATAATACACAATACAATTTAACACAATAATTGCAATTAAAAATAAAACATAAAATACCTAATTTTACAATACAACCTACATATGTATTGGCCCTACATAAGTTTCAATAGTCTTTCACTTTACTCTCATCTCACTCACTGTAGTGGCACTATGATACATTTCACTGACACTATAGAACACATTTCATTGACGCTATAAATTTTCACTGATCGGAACTATTCACTGCCCTGTAAAACCATAAATTCACTGACTCACCTCTCTCCACTGATACAACAGTTCAAATAAGACAAATAATTACACCCTTATGCATAATTATAAACAGAACTACATTTAAACTAAACATTTCTAGTCTGAGGCCCTCTTACACGCTATTTTTAAATAATTTACAATTGAAGCCAAGGGAGTAACTCGTCAGGCTAAATAAATACATGCCACCTTAAAAAATGAAATGATAAATGTCATCTTAATTTTAATTTGCACTTTATACACAACTTTTTAAGTTATTCTTGAATCTCCTTAAGGAAGGATAGCCCTGAAAGACCGCTGCAGGTACGTCATTCCAATCATTTATAGTTCTATTTAGAAATGAGAATTTACCTACATCCGTTTTCTGTTTCCTACATTTGATTTTAAAATCATGATCATTCCTACCATAGTACGTTGGCTTTTCTAACCGAGGCGTTATATGTACCCATGCTTTTTGACCAAGATGTGCTCTATACAGTGATGTTATTCTAGTTTTCCTACGTCTGTTTTCCAAAGTTTCCCATTTAAGTTCTTTTATCGTATCGTTTCCATCTTCTCTTTTACCTTTAACAAATTTAGCTGCCCTATACTGGATTCTTTCTAAGGAATTTATCTGATATATTCTATAGGGATCCCAATATGTAGTTCCGTATTCCATTAACGGTCACACTAACGTTAGATATGCTATTTCCCTCGATTTGGGGCTAGCCTTTCTCAAGATTCTAATAATAAAGTGAAGTGCCCTCCATGCTTATAATATACACTGCTGTCTTATATTGACTAAGCATATTGGGAATTAAATCAATGGCTTTCTCAAGACACGTTATGAAATGTTTAATATGAAAAACATTTTATCTCGAAATGGAAGCGAAAGCGAGAAAAAATTTATTAAACATTTTTTGTTTGAAATATCTCAAAGAATAACCTCCTGAAATTAATGACATTACTTACGGTTCACTCTGTATATTCGTAAAATAAAAATGCATCCTGAGAATAGCTGTACAATGGAGATGAATTTTATTTGAATATGACTGTACTTCGGTAATACAAGTCCCTTAACAGACAGAAATATACCGACGTATAGCAGCTCAGTGCTTATCTTTCCCAGGACCTGTACCGCAGCCATATCATGCTGCCATATCAAAGACGCAAGACTACTTTGACATTAGAAAGACATTTCTCAAGTAGAGGTTGTAAGCTTGAAAACTAGATGCCTTGCAGAGTTTATGCTAAACCTCCAGGGCAGCGTTGCTATGAAATGTCAAGTTAATATAAGCATTCGGAAAATTAAAGCTGAATATTCATGTTTGGCTCATAAAGGACCTTGTACCTCTTGCAAGAATTACATATGCAGCCAATTTTATTATTAATCAGGAGTATGGCAAAACACTGAGATAGATTCTACTCTACCAAACTAAAGGAAAAAGAAGTTTTGCATGACCGAATGAACGACTTATGAGATCTAAAGGAAAGAATGATTATGATGAAATTTCAAAGATTCGCTGTTTCTTTGTCTTCAGGTGAATGAGATGTGGGACGTATTTCTTCTCGTTAGGGGTCATTTTTCAAACGACTAACTCGAACTGACTGGTCAACGATGGCCAGCAGAATACGGGTCAATGCATAGTGGATTTATTTTCACAGGGCCCGCTCGCTGAATCTCAATATATGAGGTATTGAACATCGCAGCTTCCAGCACGTAGCCCGCAGAGACGTCGGTTGTGAGTCAAGAACACGCAAGATAAACCGTAAAACGAACAGTTCATTGCAATTTACAATCGTAAATAATGCTTCTCTTTTCGGAGACAAAGCTGAAATTGTTCCCCATTTGCTGCGAAGCAAACGTTGTAGCTTGTAAACAGATCGTGATTCACACGTTGCAGCTACTTTTGTGACGCTTTCGAGTTGCTTTATTCTCATATAGGCCTACTGATCTCAAAATTTTTAATTTATTCAGTATTCATGAACTGTTTCCCTGTTAGTTGGATATATACCAGGCAATCGTTCATGAAATTCTTTACGACACTGGAGAGTTCATTCGTCTTTTTTTTGTTTGTTTGTTTCAATAAATGGCAATTCTTTGCTAGGTAACAAATCTTAGAACCATGTCGCAAACAGAAGACACAAGCAGAGAACTAAAACGTCACTGCACAAGTCTAAAAAAAAAAAAAAAAATCACTCATGCGACATGCAAACTTATCGCTGCCTGACTACTCGGCTTATGTTTATGTCACTGCCACCTATCTACTCCGAATAGTAGCGAGCCCAAGCAAAATAAATGCACCGTAGAAAGGTCATAATATGTGGGTTCCACGGCACAAATATATGACAAAGAGTAACAAAAAAGCAAAGTTAAACAGAACAGATATAAATTAAAGTTAGGTAATATTGTGATGCGATTAAAATTGTGATAGTTCTTTTTGAGAATTTATTACAATTTTACTGAGCGAGAGAATCAAACGTTTTGTGCAGCAACTTTTACACGAGCATTCCCTTAATACAGGGCCGGGCATGAGAGCGGCTCCATTTAGTCTGCCAGAGCTGCTCTCGCTCCGCAAGGCACTTCAATTCCAAGACAGAGCAGAACGCTCACTCAGTGGCGGACTCGCATTACAGCTACCTTCCTTGCATTAAAATAACAAGAGCCACGGTTGTTCTAGTCATTCAGTCTGTCAGTACATAATAGTTTATAAGGATATTACATCAATCCATTGTACATTACAGAATTTATAACACTCTTATTAATTTAATGAAATAAAATTCGCTCTATGCACACACACAAATCATTAGGCATATTTACATAACCCATACGCTCATAATGCAATCTCCTCACCACGGTTCTACGAGACAGGCGTATGGCTTCCACTTCCCCTACTTGCTGTGGACAGAGTTCTTCTACCAATATAATTAAACATCGCTTGATTAAATTACGTTCGTTGAATGTTTTCAATTCCCTTGCAATTCCGTGGCATATTTTGTATCTAATTCTCATAGCCGATTCACTAAGTGCATCATTGTCATCCTGTTAATACATAATATCATATAATATAATATAATATAATATAATATAATATAATATAATATAATATAATATAATATAATATAATATAATATAATATAATATAATATGATATGATATGATATGACCATAAATTAATACAACTTAAAGAAAATGTTTCTTAGGTACATTATATTGGAGTATTTATTCGATATTTATATTACATTATAAGTTATTATAGTACATTTAGTAATATATAATTTTAAATTATACAAATATTATGATATATCATAGTATAGTATATTACAGTTAATGATATATGATATCATGAACTAATTATATATTACTAAATGTATAATCTATATATATATATATATAATTTGAACTGGTAATGGCAATTACGGGAAAACGGCTGAACGGATTTTAATAAATGGCCCCTCATTTTGAAGCTTGGAACCAAACGTTTTTCGGAAAAGTAGTATTTTTTCAGTGAAATGTAAATATTCCTACATAATTTTCCTATTTTCCAAAATCCATCTGTTGTCAGTTTTGAGTACTAATTTTATTGAATCACGGCCGACTTGATTGAATTTCAGAACAAAACACATACTACAATAAACAATAGGCTATTACACGAAGGCCATGACCTGCAGGATTGCCGACATATTTAGAGCTCAATTCAATTTGTTATTAAAAACTGAGTCTGCAGTGTATAATAATTTTCTGAGTTCAGCTGTGTATTGGATATTCAAATCTACGAAACTTGAGGTGGTTTGATGACATTATTATCATTAGAAAGTAAATATTATTATAGTTAATATCATGATGCATCTATTTTTCATTAATTGTACATAATATTGATGCTATGTTGATGACATGAAAGTGAAACGTTTTGAGGTTATGTAAGTAAATGAAGAGAATATCTTAATTTAGATCTTCATTTCTATAATTTACTGAGTGGCTGCTATATGTAACTACAAAACTTAAGTAAGATAATAATATTATTAAAAATATAAAATTTTTTATATATATTAGCCCAGTGGGGTTGGGTCTTTTTCATATACTTAATGGCGGTGTAGTGTAAATATTGATATGTGTCATTGTCTTCAGTATTGGCTCGAGAGAGCGCAAAAATTACAGTTCCTAAGGAAAGATCAAAAGGTATTACTTACAGATAAAATAAGAGGCCTAGAAAATTTTTTAGTCTCCAGATCATTTCAGCAAGATCTCTTAGTAGGATAAAATGATTTCACGCTCTACATTTCAAGTTTTACATGCAGCAGTTATACGAAAATGCTATTGTTCGAAAGCTTAGCAAACCTGACATTTTTTTAACTTTCGCCTACAATCCACAATGACCTGAAATAGCTACTGCTATCGTCTTGACATTGATACTTGCGTTTTCGCGTTGAAACTCAAAAACTGAAATTGGATAGGTTCAAGAAAAAGTATTTGGCCTCAAAAAATCCATTCAGAGGGAGTATGTTTCATTATTATGGAAGCAAATAACTATTAAAAAGACAAGTATTCTTCACTGAAAATAAATCTGAGAAATTTTTATTTGAACGTCTAACGAACTTAGTTTGCAGCAGCATTTGCTGCACAAGCCACTAGTAACATATAATGCAATGTAAATATCAAATAGATACTCTAATATAATGTATCTGAGAAACATTTTATTTAAGTTGTATTAATTTATGGCGTTCATTACGAACATATTTGTCATAGTCAGTAGCATGTGGTAAAGAATAATGTCGTTGGATATTGAACCTCTTAATCAGTTGGGGTGTTTTATTCCAAATTAAACACTTTGCTAATCCACTGCTCTCTAATATAAAGAACTCCTCCTCCCATGATACATTAAACCCTTAGGGAATAGCGGGACGGTTTAGTGTATGAGCGGAAGCTCCGTCTTCAAAGTTCATCATACTGCAGAGTCACCACTGCACCGACACTGAATGACGTACATTATGCATACGTCAGAGCGCTCGCAGGATGCGCTCTTTAAAGCACACAGCGCTCATTTCTCAGAATCACGTAATGTGCCCAGCCCTACCTTAATACGTTGACGCAAAAGACCGATCTTCCTCTCGCTGAGTAAAATTGTAATATATTCTCAAAAAGAACTATCACAATATTACTAACCTTTACCCTATGTTATAGTATATGGCAATATTAGAGAAGTACAAATAAATTTATATCAGCAGTGAAAAACCATTCTGTAAGATCATTAAGTAGTGAATTGAGACATTGTATGAAATAAGTATAATATAAAGAAAGGATGTGATTTGATATCTTACAAAAGTATTGGTTATTGTTTATTTCGTAAATATTACATGTCTCACAGCCATTGCTAACTGCATCATCACCATCATCATCATCAACGCAGACGAAGAGAATGATTTGACGGATTCTTGAAACTACTAACAAACAAAATCCGTATAGAGATCGAAAAAGATCTCTATGCCTGTACTTGGCGTAGGATATAATATTAATAATCATCATCATCATCCTTCACGAATTAGGCCTTTGTAGATCTGTTTCGGCCCCATCTAGCAGTCTTCTTAAAGGTCTTCCTGGTCGACGATGTCCTCTAGGTTTATATTGCATCATAATTTTTGGGATTCTTGAATTTTCCATAATAATGATAATAATAATAATAATAATAATAATAATAATAATATTATTATTATTATATATATTTATTAGTATTATTATTATTAGTAGTAGTAGTAGTAGTAGTAGTAGCAGCAGCAGCAGCAGTAGTAACTGTAGTATGTCGTGAACTTTTACGAACAAAATAAATTAGAAAACTGAAGTGATTAAAATTTTTCTTGGAACAAATATGAAAATGTATCATCATTACCTTGAAATGTAGAAGGTTATTGATCAGGCTATAAATAAACAAAATAAATTCATGTATAATTTTTTTTTTCCCAGGAATGTAACAGATTAAGAACAACTCCAATTATTAACATTAAAACATTTTATTTCTGGAGGTCAACGTAACTTAACTTTTGAATTATTCATGTTACTTGTTTGCTACCAGTAAAATAATTCAGAAAAAGCAGACGATGCAGTTCAACAGAGAAACAAAAGAGTGCAGATGATCTGGGCCAGAGTCCAGATATGTTGAAGATAATTGTCCGCGACGTACAAAAGCATTAACAAATGAGTAACGAACAACGCATGTGAGCAATAAACACTGAAAATTATGAACCGCACTATAGAATGGGTATTATAAATCTGTTTGTAGTCTGCAGTTCTTCAACTATTATCGTATTATTGTGACACAATTCGACGCTTCTAAAAAAATTATACCATCCTCCGGACATTGAAATACGCGAGCAAACATATATCCACAATGAAAGCTGTAATGGTATAAAATACAGGGACTGGGGGGTAGGGGTATAGAGAGAGAATTACACGGGATAAAGTAGCCTATGATTTATAAGGTGTTAGGAAAATGAAGTTGTCATCCAGCATATCGGAACTAAAAATCATCAAAAATCTCTCTATATATACTAAAGCAGCGAATAATATAACTAGCAGAGTATAGGCCTATCTGTTGTAGATAATATGGGATATGAAAGTTTGGGGAATAAAAGCGGTGTTTTTCCCTCCCCAGTATAAAAAACTGGATAGGGGTTGTTTTATGAGGTAGAAGCAGGGGGCCCTGTTCTGTTATGCATGCATAAGCCTACCACGTGTTTTTACAGTGTCTGTGTATGTGTGAGTGCAGTGGATTTACTGCTTCGTTATGTACCTCCCTGCGAACAATTTTCGACGTGTTCTAGCCTGGTACATGATACTCGGTTTAAATCACTCCTCTAACCTAACAGAATCCGCTCCCAATCCCGCCACTAAAAATCACTGATTTCTCTCCAATAATTTAGGTTTAAATTTGTATTTGTAATACAAAACATTGTTTCAGAGGATTCGTAATGACTTGTTATGGGATTTTCAATATTTTGCAGGCGGAATTCAATATAATACGCAAAGAGAATTACGGTTTTAATGGAGTAAAATATATTATTTTAGAATATGTTGGGATTAATGTAATAGATGTTACAACGTAGGTGGACACGAAATTCGTGGGTTGAAATTCCCCTTCGAGGCGCAGAAAATCTCTCTGAATGGTAGAGAGAAATTGCATGTCGCTGATTTATAGCACGCAAATCACTGATTTTGAATGAGATTGCTCGATTCATATTATACTGGGAAAATTATATAGGATAGAAGCAATAGAAGTGAGCAGATTTTAATAACGTACTGCTTGCGTAGAGTATAAACAGGGACATCATTTTATTTTTGCTAACATTTCTAATATTAATCTGGCTATACCTTTGGAGTAACAGTTGAAAATCAGAAACACCGCTTTCTACCTCCTTCCACGACTGGAGTTCGATGATACCGACGTAAAATACAAACAAATCACTTCACTAGGTATAGGAGGGAAGATAAGTAGTTCATCCATTTACGTAAACTAGGAAATATCGTGATTTTGAGTTTGATAATTTTCATTAGGTTTTTGTTTAACCAAAATCAGTATTGTATTAACAATTTAGTACTTTTACTCACGAACTGAGCTGTCCATTCGGACGTATTCATTATGCAGTGTCTATTATACTGTCTACATCACATTAGTGTACAATATAGAAAATGAAGTTAAGAATTAAAAAATAATCATAATATGGATATTTAAACACATTTTTGAAAATGGTGGCCGTTCACTTCGATACAGGCTTCAATTAGACTATTGTACCTAATTCCAATCACCAGTTTCGTCATTCGTACTAGTAACTCATGTTGAAATAATTATGTACCTCCTCTCTATAGAAGAGTGCCTTGCG
The DNA here is from genome assembly GCF_040183065.1 of Periplaneta americana. NCBI lineage: Eukaryota > Metazoa > Arthropoda > Insecta > Blattodea > Blattidae > Periplaneta > Periplaneta americana. The sequence goes on along the minus strand of NC_091117.1, from coordinate 71,453,405 downwards.
TACTGTAAATTCAATCTTCACTTCTGCACTATCCGAAAAGATAAAATTACTCAGACATGCTATCTACTGTTCGTACAAGTGGTTATGTCGCAGAGTCGTAGAAAGGTGGGAAGGCATGTGACAGTTAATTACTTAACGAGGCCCTTTTATTTAAGTTGTTTTAAACAGTTGTAAAATATTACGTAGACGTCCAATTGCTAACAGAAAATGTTTTCAGAAAAGAGCTAAAACAGCCCAGCCACTAGACTTTACAGAGGTGCCAGCAGAAGCGGGTGCGGGAAACCGGGATGCGACGTAGGCAAACGGACGACAGAACCTATGCGAAAATATGATTCAATATTGAAAGTTCTTTCGTCACTGGAAAATGCGAACATATTTTTGGAACGTACTATACTCATTAATTCAGTAGTTTACTATGACCGTAAGGCGACTCCGACTGCATACGCGGCCTTGGTTCTGTGTGGAGGATGGTTGGTAGATTACTAGTAGAAGGTGTGGGAGTGAAGTACATTAAAAAACTCAGGTAGAATAAGAATTGAAGTAAAAATAAAATGATGTCTCTGCACATACAACAAAAATTCTAATACCATATTAGTCCCAAATGAATACATCTCTTACAAAATAATAATTATGATAATAATAATAATAATAATAATAATAATAATAATAATAATAATAATAATGATAATAATAATAATAATAACAAAAATTATAATAAAAATAATAATAATAATCCGTTAGGTCAGTTAATGTCAGATTCGTTTCCAATTCACTGTGGGCTAAAGCAAGGAGATGCACTACCACCTTTACTTTTTAACTTTGCTCTAGAGTATGCCATTATGAAAGTCCAGGATAACAGACAGGGTTTGGAATTGAACGGATTAAGTCAGCTGCTTGTCTATGCGGATGACTTGAATATATTAGGAGAAAATCCACAAACGATTAGGGAAAACACGGAAATCTATCTTGAAGCAAGTAAAGAGATAGGTTTGGAAGTAAATCCCGAAAAGACAATGTATATGATTATGTCTCGTGACGAGAATATTGTACGAAATGGAAATATAAAACTTGGAAATTTATCTTTCGAAGAGGTGGAAAAATTCAAATACCTGGGAGCAACAGTAACAGATATAAATTATATTCGGTAGGAAATTAAACACAGAAAAAATATGGGAAATGCCTGTTATTATTCGGTAGAGAAGCTTTTATCATGCGGTCTGCTGTCAAAAAATCTTAAAGTTAGAATTTATAAAACAGTTATATTACCGGTTGTTCGGTATGGTTGTGAAACTTGGACTCTCACTTTGAGAGAGGAACATAGGTTAAGGGTGTTTCAGAATACGCTGCTTAGGAAAGTATTTCAGGCTAAGATGAATGAAGTTACAGGAGAATGGAGAAAGTTACACAACACAGAACTGTATGCATTGTATTCTTCACCTGACATAATTAGGAACATTAAATCCAGACGTTTGAGATGGGCAGGGCATGTAGCACGTATGGGCGAATCCAGAAATGCATATAAGTTTGTGTATTATTTGGGAGGCCGGAGGGAAAAAGACCTTTGGGGAAGTCGAGACGTAGATGGGAAGATAATATTAAAATGGATTTGAATGAGGTGGAATATGATGATAGAGAATGGATTAATCTTGCTCAGGATAGGGACCAATGGCGGGCTTATGGTAATGCGGCAATGAACCGCTGGGTTTCTGAAAAGCCAGTAAGTAAGTAAGTAATAATAATAATAATAATAATAATAATAATAATAATAATAATAATAATGATAATAATTAGCCCTAAATGTTAACACTGTTTTACTTGATAAGTACAGCTTGCACGAAAGATCTGAAAACTTCGGGACCGTTGAAATTTAAAAGGTAGATAACGGTTTCTTGTCATGCATATATTCCATTTGCAAAACATTTCTCTCTTTGTCAGTCAGTCGCTTTCTCACTATAATAAGCGCTTGTAGTAGTCTCCTTCTATTATATTACGGAAGTATTCAGTTGCAGCATTTTTAAGTGTGTGTAATACCGTACCATAAAAATCTTGTATATAGAGTTAAAGTTCTTGCGTGCGTGTATATGTGGTATTGCTATTTAAATTGTGTATATATATTAGGCCTATATAGTTATTTAAATCGTGTATATAGAGTTTGAGTGCGTGTGTGTATATATAACATTTCAATTGTGTATATACAGTTAATTTAAGTGTTTATAAGTTGCAATTAGACCTATTGTTACAGAAAGTTTAAACGTGCTGGGCATATCCCACTTACACTTCCCCCGTATCAGCCCGAATTAAGCCCGATCGAGAACATTTGGTCAATAGTGAATGGATGGGTTGCTTCCAGAGACATAGATTGTAAAATTAATTCAGAAAGAACTATATGAGCAGAAATTTAACAGTATGACTGAACTCGATTGGTGTCCTCTTTGTGAAAATGTAAAAAAAATATATATATAAGCAAAATATATGGACCAGGAAGTACTGTTTGATTATGACGTCACAGAAAAAATTATCATAAATCTCGGTGGTATCAGCGATTACGACGACGATGACGGTCATTTTAGCTATGACGATGAAATGGAAGAGATAGCAGAGATTGAAGACTCCGACTAACAGCTCAAAGTAAGAGTTCAATGTTTCCAGTTAGATGTTTAGAGCGCATTTGTTGTTCTTTGCAATCTTCCCCCCCATCTTCTCCTCTGAGACGTCAGCCTCGCTTTCAGATCTTTTGCGCGAGTTGTATTACCTATACCTCATTTTACCCTTACCCTTACAGAAATTAATGAGGAGTAATTTTTCCCTTTGCAGTTTTTCAATAAAATGGGTGGTCTTCTTCAAATTTAATTAAAAGATTAACAGGTTATTTCCTGTCGTCAGGAAATCTGGCAACTCAACTGTAGTTACTAACTGTATAGAACAAAATACTGCTGTTCAGAGCGAATGTATGTGTTTCGTGCGTGAGTCTCGCTGATGACAAACTACGAAGACTTTGAGCATAATTTCATAATTAACCATGCACTTAATTACAAAACATAAATAAGTTTTTTATTTATTTTAATGTATTCTATCACTCCCTAAAATCTGTACAATTATATCACTTCCAACCTGTATAGGCCGACTTTGTTTTACTGATGACGTACTTATTTTGCGGAGAGATATCTCTGCAGTCTCTATATACTTCGCTCATCTCTCTTAATGTCTGCAGTATATAAAAATCGTAGTGTCATATTTAGAGATAAGAAATTTGCACAAGGAACTGAAGAGTTACCAGAGTGATTTTCGGTATGTTTATGTAAAGACGAATTGTGTCGCCAGAATGTCACATAATTTACAATCAACGTTAAGAATTGTGGTTGGCTAAGGATATGTTATTATGCAATCTATTTTGCGTTTCTTACTGATCCTGTATGTATAATATTTTATTCAATTACAATTAATGTATATTACAGAAGCAAACTTCCTTCCATTAAACCTCTTTATTCTTTGTATTGTGCTATAGTACTTGACTAAGTGTTGCAGCTTATTTCTGTATTCCGTGAACAATAATTTATATAATATATTACGATTTTAATTGATAAAATTCTACCTAAATTGCTCTCGTGTTTAAAATATACGAATCTTTATATTATAAGACGCTCATTATCAAAATAAGCTTCCTAAATTATTACAGTGAAGAGGTATTTATAACAACATTTTTATATTCATTAGTGTTCCATTGTAAATGCTATAAGATCTTCTCGTCTCCAGTAGAAGACAATTTCAATATAATTGAAAATTCACTTATAATTTCTCATAAATACGCTAATGACTGAGGTCTGACTAGAAAATAGTTGTATGTCACTAAAAGATAATAGTTAAATTTGAGACAATATATCCGAGGGAATTTAATGAGGCAAACGTTTTCACAGAACACAAACTAAGTGTCATTATGTTATGTAAATAATTTCTCATTGTATACACTAAGCAGACGTCATGGTTATATTTGCAGACACTCTGAGAGCTGAAAACGTCTTTAGGGTTAAATGATAGAAAGCAATCAGCAATAATGATCTGGATATTAACATCATTAGGCTACTACAAAATATATTCAAGCTCTGAGATCAAAAAGCATTCAAGTCACTTTTAAAGTTTTGAGAAAAAAGTAAAAAAAAAAAAATGTAATTTCTGTCTTTCTAACTATTATTTTGATATGTCACAAGAATAAGAGACAGTACGTATACAACAACTTGTTTTCCTTCTGAAGAACAGCCTAATGTGCGAAATGTATGGAAGGAACTACGAAATCAACAGCTTGAAGAAAGGAAAAACTTAACCATCGTGGTAAAGGTATTTGCTATTTTTCAGAATGGTCAAAATCAAATTCCTGGATTTCAATCAAGAAAGTCCTCTCCACCTCTCAATGGACTTAAGCCTTGGTTTTTCTGAACCGACGCATGCGACTTGCGAGGTGCGAGGCCCGCCTCGCATAAATCTGGACTGCACAAGAGATAGTGAGTGGTTCCTATGGCTGCGAGGTGTGTAGACCTCGCATCTCCCAGTCATACAGGGACATCATTTTATTTTTATTTCAATTTTTATTGTACCTGAATTTTTGAATGTACTTCACTCCCACCCCTTCTACTAAGGAAGTTCCAAATCCACACAGAACCAAGACCGCAGATAGTAAGCAGTACTGAGTTACTGAGTATAGTACGTTCCAGAAATATGTTCGCGTTTTCCAGTGACGAAAGAGCTTTCAATATTGAATCATATTTTCGCACAGGTACTGTCCGTTTGCCTACGTCACATCCCGATTTCCCCCACCTGCTTCTGCTCGCCCCTCTGTAACAGCTGGGCTGTCTTAGCTCTTTTCTGAAAACATTAATTTCTCTTAGGAATTGGAAGTTTACGTAATATTATACAGCTGTTTAATTTAACTTAAATAAAAGGGCCTCGTTAAGTAATTAACTGTCACGTGATTTCCTCCATTTCTACAATCCTGCGGCATAACCACTTGGACGGACAGTAAATAGCATGTCTGAGTAATTTTATATTTTCGGGTCGGGCAGAAGTGAAGATTGAATTTACAGTACGTAGAGTAGGTACAGAATTATTTCAACATGAGTTACTAGTACGAAGGACGAAACTGGCAATTGGAATTAGATGCAATAGTGCGATAATATGCACAAAAGAACTGAAGCCTGTATCGAAATGAACGGCCACCATTTTCAAAATTGTGTTTAAATATTCATATTATGATTATTTTTCAATTTAACTTCTTTCTCTACATTGTACGCTAATGTGCTGTAGAAAGTATAATATACACTGCATAATGAATACGTTCGCATGGATAACTCACTTCGTGAGTAAAAACACTTATTCTTAATACAGTACTGTACTTTGATTAAAGAAAAACCTAATGAAAATTATCAAAGTCAAAATCGCGATATTTCCTAGTTTACGTAAATGGATGAACTACGTTTCTTCCTTCCTATACCTAGTAGAGTGATTTGTGTTTTACGCCAGTATCATCGAACTCCAGTTTTGGAGGGGGGAGCAAGCGGTGTTTCCGGTTCTCTAAAGGTATAGACAGGTTAATATTAAAAATGTTAGTAAAAATAAAATGATGTCCCTGTAGAAACCACTCACTATCTCTCGTATAGTCCGGATTTGTGCGAGACGGGCCTGGCACCTCGCAACTCGCATGCGTCGGTTCAGAAAAACCAAGTCTTAAAACTATAAAAATGAACTGTCAGAAAGTGACAAATAGCCTTCTAGAGTAGCAAGCAAGATACTGTAAGTAACTCTGAATATTCGATTATACTATACTGGATCTTACTTTCCGAATGCCCCACGTATATCATGTCCGTTACTAACCGTATGAATCGACTCATAGGTACTTGCAGTGAGTGCACACCTCTTATGAAATATGTATTTGCTGTGCGTCCTTCGATCTGGCACAATGTGGTTTCTATTTAGCGATCTATAACGCTAGTATTATTCCACCTTCTCTACAGCGTGTAAAGATGGATCCTTTTTATCCCCTTCTCCAGATCTGCGTTTCTTGATATTAGCGATAAAGGAGTAAATTATTTTTAGTTGTGGTTAGAGATATGTACTACTATGACAATATTTTTCACGCGATTTTTCGCGAATTTTACGTTTTCTTGCAAAAGTTTCAATTTGCGCATTAAACACGAACAATAGTGTATTTATTATTATTATTTTTTTTTTATTTTAACAGCAACTGATATCTAGTTTTCGTGGAAGGTCTTGGTGCTAATACTGAAATCTTTTGACTTTAACTTATCTTACTTATATTTTATGTTAAGATTGAATAAAAGCACTTTTGCTTGTCACTTAATAGCTTGACCACCCTTTGGGAACATTGCTTTAGACCTGTATGAACATAGAATAATTTTAACTCTCTTCAGACAATGAGTGTTTCATAAGAAACTCCGCATGTCTGTACGAAAGATAGAATTTAACGGTACCGTACTTCAGGTAGTGAATCCTTGCAAATCATAAGTTTTAATTATGTATCATTATGCAATGCAAACAATTTCTCATTGTATACACTAAGCAGACGACATGGTTATATTTGCAGGCACTCTGGAGAGCTGAAAACGTCTTAAATATGAAATGATAGAACGCAGTCACCAATAATGTTCTAGATATTAACATCATTAGAACAAAATGTATTCAAGCCATGATATCAAAAAACATTCAAGTCACTTTTTAAAGTTTTGAGAAAAACGTAAAAAAATAAAATGTAATTTCTGCCTTTCTAAATTTCATTTTGACATTCCATTTTGTCTAGTTAAATTATAAACAAAATCAATTTTTATGCGCGCATTTTCGAAGTAGCGACGATTGTTAAGTAGTCCCTAGTAATTAAAACTTTTCCATCATTTATATTCTTTATATTATTAGGTTATGTTATAGCTTCTGCTGTATGAGATTATGGACAGTCACGTATAAAAAATGGTTTAATATATTGGTAATTGAAATGGAATGCAACTGTTTTAATAAAATGAAACTGAATCAACAAAGACTTCTTCACTAATAATCGTCCATGGAGTTCAATGAAGATTGTATAGTTTGCACAACTGGTAACAAGAGAACAGCACATCATAACACATTACTGCCATCTAGGGAGTATTTGTATTGATGAGAATGTACAATAACACATTTGAAGACAGTTCAGTATTTTCGTAAGTCAATTAATATTTTATTGTATTAGAGTAGCTACTTCATTTCTTCTAATCTGTATGTAGAATCTTTTATTTTCGCTGGCAGAGTTAAGGCCATAAGGTCTTCTCTTCCACTCAACCATTCTTAATCAATACAATAGTTAAATGCATATTAAAAATTATGAATATTTACAATACACTTAAAATATTCTCTAGGAATTTCCTTCAGTTAAGTTTTAGCGACTAGTAAATGTTTGTTTAAATTGAGATAAAACCTATAAGAAAAAGTAATAACTTAATTTATGAGCTAATGCAATTCAATTCAGTCTATACGCAATACGTAAATAATTATAATTAAGTTGAGATAGCTAGTTGGTTAAAATGATGAGAATTAATTTAATATAAATTTAATAGAACTAAGTTATAGGGGGAAAAAAAATACGTATGAATCTAAAATATTTATATAACGAGAATATTAATGTAATGAAATTTTGTCATTAAAGGTTTTGTATTCTATGTACTTTCTTCTAATCGTGTAATAGTCAATTAAATCCAACTAGAATTATGATTTTCTCTAGATAAATTAAAACTTCTAGTGAGATTATATTTTATAAGTTTCTTAATATTGTTACAACGTCTTTTATTTGCAGTGTTCTATTTGTTCGTCAGAATAATTTCAAGGGAAAAATTGTTCCGGGGACAGGTATCGATCCCAGGACCTCTGGTTGAACGTACCAGCGCCCTGCCAACTGAGCTACCCGGGAACTCCACCCGACACCGTCCGAACTTTTCCCTTTATATCCACACAACTGTGTGGTTTTCTGTTAACGTACACAGTGACGTGGGACGGTGTCGGGTGGAGTTCCCGGGTAGCTCAGTTGGCAGAGCGCTGATACGTTCAACCAGAGGTCCCGGGATCGATACCCGGCCCCGGAACAATTTTTCCCTTGAAATTATTCAAATCTGCTTTACAGGGAGCTTTACCTGAAAGACTAGATTTGCATAATTATTTGTTCGTTAGTTTACAAGAAAGCATCGACCGCGAAGACACAAATAATTATTTCTTCTTTTTTTTTATAGGTTATTTTACGTCGTTTTATCAACGTCTTAGGTTATTTAGCGTCTGAATGAGATGAAAGTGATAATGCCGGTGAGATGAGTCCGGGATCCAGCACCGATAGTTGCCCAGCATTTGTTCATATTGGGTTGGGGGAAAACCTCGGAAAAACCTCAACCAGGTAACTTGCCCCAACCGAGAATCGAACCCGGGCCACCTGGTTTCGCGACCAGACGCGCCAGCCATTACTCCACAGGTGTGGACCAATTATTTCGTGACAAGGGTGCTGCAATACGTGTATTTTCGTGAAATTCTGAAATTATAATTTTGCAGCATAGCAGTATTAAGTTCTATCAATGAATTTTGTATAATGAGTTAAAGGTTAACAAGAAACGGAATAAAATAAAACGGAATTGAAATAAACGGGCTAAAGGAGAGAATAAAACAAAAATAGGAGACAGAGATAGCGAACGCGTGGAGGAACATCCGATGAGGAGAGCGCTGACGTGAAATGACTAATTGCTAATTAATGGCCTGAATAACAGAACAGAATGTAAAGTAGTTTTGAGTACACAATTTCCTGCAAGACAGTCATTTTCTCTGTGGGGCTGTACATAAAGGTGATTCATTACGTGGACAAGGCAGAGGAATTAGCATAGACAAATACGCGGTTATGGCTCAGCAACTGCTGGTGCGGCCGCCAGAACAACAGGTTCTAGCGCAGGGTGCAGGGATGCTAGGAGCTCTCCTCACGGTTTCGCGGTCAATGGAAAGTAAGCAGACGGAAGAGCAAATTCCAATTAAGTCAGAATGTACTTGCAAAATTAAACACGCTTCGTAGAGTCTTTGCCGTACGATTATTTTCAGTTCCCCACAATAAAGCGAGGTCTGGAAACCCTGTAATTATTAATTACATACTTTTGGCAACGCTTATAACCCTAGTATTCCTTCGCCTAAGTACCTATCTGGGTAATTTCGAGACGCGATTCATTTATATAAAGGGAAGTGGTGTGATTCCCTTGATATGGGAACATAACAACGTTGAATATGGAGTTAAGCAACAAAGGGAATTACACTAACAGCGAAGAAATATATAATACAGCAGGTGGTAATTCAACACACTACCACGGCTTCCATACAGAACAAAAACCGAGCACCTTATACTTACACTATACAGGGTGTCTCAGGAGGAATGTAATAGTAATATACGTTACAAGAGCGGTACGTTGACGTTTTCATGGTCGAGGAAAAGATTGAAAAAGCGAAACGTAGTTGAGCTTTTTTAATTTCCGAGAACATGAAAACAAACATACCGCTCGTGTATCGTACATTATTTTGTACGAAGATCGTTTATTACATACCTGAAAGACGAATTTCTAATTAGTTGCAATGAAATTTCCATCTTGGTTTCTGTTCAATGACGACAACTTTTAAAACTAAAATATCTATCTTCAACATTGTTGCTATAAAATGTTTTCTGTGTTTACTATACTCCAGCAGGCCGTGATATACGTCTGTCTTTTTTTCCCCCCAGTCTATAAAAACGAACTTAAAGTAAACGGAAAGGTTAAGTAATGATTTATTTTTCATTTTAATATTTTAGGTTTCTGTTCAATGACGGCAACTTTTAAAACTAAAATATCTATCTTCAACATTGTTGCTATAAAATGTTTTCTGTGTTTACTATACTCCAGCAGGCCGTGATATACGTCTGTCTTTTTTTCTCCCCAGTCTATAAATGCGAACTTAAAACAAACGGTAAGGTTATGTAATGATTTATTTTTCATTTTAATATTTTAACAATATTATTTATATAACATATTGCAGTAATAACATCGGCATCTGGAATCTTGTTGATTTTTTCACGGCTTCCTTAATGTTACTTGTATCAGGAATGCAATAAGTTTCGTGGAGTAGTAGACTTTACTTAATTTTTGCAAATATTTAAAAACAATAATTAACATTGCAATTTAGGTGAAATTGCAGTGGTAAGTTTCCAATTTATAATTATTACTATGTTAAACGTCTCTAAAAATAATATGTTAAAAGCCTAAAGCAGTAAAATGAATGTCGCGCTTAAGCGATAAGAAGAGGGAAATTGCTGTGTGTGTTACGTTGGGAATACTGAATGTGGTATTTCACACTTACCGCGTATTGGTTCTGTGCCGAAAACAAGCAAATACGCACGATTTCGCACAAAATACTTTAGGAGGAATGTAAAATACTTCAGGATAATGTGGTTTAGGTTAACACTAGAAGGAATGATGAGACAATTTTGTCCCATTGTGAAGTTTGAAACCTTACCACTTAAACAACTGAATATTTACAGTCTTGAAATTTTGTGACTTTTATTTAAGTTTAACTGCCTACTATTTGAGTTTTAAAACCCTGAACCTCTTTCTTGGGTAACAATGATTATTAGAGGAGAAAAATTCGCTTTGACTCTGGGGATCGAACCCGGGTCCTTTGTTCTACGTACCAAGTGCTCTAACCACTGAGCTACGCCGAAGTTCAATCCACAGCACCGAATCGGATCCCTCTCCTCTAGTGTTTTTTCCTTTGTGGCCTGACTCCAAGTTCGACATATAGGCCTATGGAGACATACATTAAGTCAACTGCTGTTACACAAGGAGCGCACTCAATTGAGTGACTTGGTGGCCGGAATTCCACAGTAATATGCATTGTCACCATAACAGATATATTCTGTAGCACCAAAAATTATTCTTTACGTATACTCTTTCTTTAGGTTTTATAAAAGAATTTACCGGGGAGGACGTTGGGCCAGTTTTGTCCCATTCTATTTACTTTTGAGTTTAAACACAATTCTTTCCCTTATAGACATCTGCTTGTCACAAAAGTTTATTATTTGTAAAATGTATTTATTAGTGTGTTTCAGAGAGAGTAATAAGACATTTCCGTTAGACCTAACTACCTTTTCCAAGAAAATTTATTTTACCTGAATTATTTTCGCAAATCTGTTTAAAAAATATAATAGTAGCATTATTTGAAGTCCTAAGTACAATAAGCTTCAATTTTGAATACTATACATTTGCCTTTGTGCTATCAGCTCATAATTAGAACCATGTTTCATGCAGAGATAAGGCTCCTCCATTCTGCCAGACACGAACAACTCTTTTCTTCACAACAATAATTGGGCAATAGTAGGATTATAAACAACCTTTACTTGATACGTATTGCAACTTTTACTAGGTATTTCAAAGGCTGGATTGTCTTTTGTGAAAGTGTGTACATGAACATAATGAAGGTTTGTTGATTTACAAGTTGTAAAGAAAACAACTCTGCATGAAACATGGGCCTAATGATCAGCAGGTAGTACAAAGATAAATGTATAATATTTGAAATTGTTGATTTGTTTAGTTCCTGCATCACTATATTAGAAACAAATAAGTTGTCCTATACAGCTATAGAATAATACAAAATGTCACGTTGACAAGACACATCTGAGGCTGTAGTAACGAACTCGAGAACCTTCATAATTTACATGAGGATGATTCTGGAGATCGATATGTTAATGATTCTGAAGATAGAGATTTTGTTTCACCGAACATAATTCACAGTTCATCTAATTGTGAAAAAACATATGTACGTGTAAATTGCAGGCAGAATTGCGTGCATATAAATAACAAGAACTGATACAAAAAGTTTTAATTGAAAAATTTAATTGAGTGCGAAAATGTAATAAATTTAAGAAGATTTAGATTTAGATTTATTTAATAATAACATATACATAAAAACGTTACATTAAAATACCCCGAAAGAGTAAAGCTCGTGTTCGGGGACAGTTCCGTTACATAGATACACATACTTTGTAGACAAAATACTTAAGAAAAAAGCTCACATAAAGATGATAATAAAATTAGTAAATAATAATACTAGTAATAACTGAATGAAAAAAAAGAGACGATGTTGAAAAAGAGAGAGAATAATCCAGCATATTATTGTAAATGAACTATATTTATGCATTAATACAGTTTTTGTACTCTAACCATATAAATTACGTGATTTATACAAAATGGGACATTTTTGTCCCATCTGGCCTTCTAGAAAGTTACAGAGTACAGATTTTGTAGTGTTAACTATACATCGATTTAACCTGATATACCTATATCCGAAATGTAATGGTTGGGAAGTTACTGTTGGGCGAAATTTTAAATAGATAGAGGTGTTATATACATATTTCTACGCTTTCGAATATTGTGATAGTCTATGATACATTATTCATTCGATCTAGCTGCTTCAAACTGATTCCATAAGTGAAAATTTATACCTTCAAAATATTCATCTAAACCATGAGTGTTCAAACGACTATAGAACCAGGAGATATTGCACGTCAAGCATGCTCTGCTAAGGCCAATAACTTTCCATATAAAATAGGAAAAAAGACCTTAAAGAATATGCGCTGCGGGTTCCTTACGCCAGGGGTTACCTCGTACCAGAGTCCACGGACTCTGCCTCGTACCAGTTACAATGGACATCTATTACCTAAACTGAAGAATTTTATAATGAAAGTATCACCGCGGAAACTAATTTTGAATTTTGAAGAAAATACTTCAAAATATTCATATACACTTAAACATTTCGTGATACAAATGTTACCACGGAAACGGAATGTTAAAAATGTATTTACAATGAAATGAACTCAACTTTATCGTAATGAGTGAATTTTCCATGAGTGAGGGTGAGAATGAAAAGCGTTGGCTGTAACCACTTTGGGCGATTATTCCTGGATCAATATTTTTGGGCGAATTTTTTTGGGTGAATTTTCTTTTTGGCCAATTTCCGTTGTGCGGACTAGCCTAGTTCCGGGATGAAGTTAAAGAGAAATGCAGAAAGTTACACAACGCAGAACAGCACGCATTTTATTCTTCACCTAACATACAGTAATTAGGAACATTAAGTTCAAACGTTTGAGATGGTCATGGCATACAGCCCGTATGGATGAATCCAGATTAGCGTATGAAGTCTTAGTTGGGAGATCTGAGGGAAACAGACCTTTGGGGAGGTGAGACGTATATGGGAGGATAATATTAAAATGGATTTGAGGTAGGTGGGATATGATGGTAGGGACTGGATTAATCTTGCTCAAGATAGGGACCGATGGAGGGCTTATGTGAGGGCGGCAATGAACATCCTGGTTCCCTAAAAGCCATTTGTAAGTAAGTTTAGACAATAGCTATATTTCTTTCCATTGGTTAGAACCAGTTACCATGAGCTCTATTAATTTATTAATAAGCGAATCTAATAACATATAAATAAGTCTAATAACAGTACCGATTAAATTATAGATAGTTCTTTATTCAAACAAAATTATACCTACTTATTTTACATAAAAACAGTGAAATCCTTATTTGACTGTATCACAAATTAAAACAGGTAATGACTTGATAGCACTCAAAGACAACGAAGCAGACAAAAATCACGTGTGAAAAGTAAAACCTTAAATATTATAAACATATGTTTTTTTTTTTTTAGTTTAAGTTCCCCTTTTCCGTCTTACACTGGAGGTACTGAATCACATATACAAGATATTTCTCAACCCTGGTCATGTGATTAGCATGGCACAGGGGCACCACAGAGAAATCACAGGACAATTTTATTATAATCTGATATTAAACAAATTTGATACATACAAGGTGCAATAAATATATTTCAAAACTGCACTTGTATTTATTGTACCTTTAAACATTAAAGCGCATGTCTCTGAAGATCATTGGTTCCATGCCTGGTGAGTGAGTTTATCAAGGAGCGTCTTATTGTGTTTCAAAATGATCTACAACATTTGATTTTGTGCAACATGTCAAGGGCGTATTGCGAGTTTTCCTGTAACCTCTCCACATACGCCTTACTGTTAGTCCTCTTCTCTGCCTTTCAAGTCATGCATTTAGCATAGATTACAGGCATTTCCCTGGTTCTAAATAAATTCTTCGTTTCTTACATTCTGTGCGTTGCTCATATTCAGGGCAGTCCGAAACCTTATTGAATGCTTCTGTAGGTAGAGTAAGATATTATTTATTTTACATAATTACACAAGACATTTTATACATAATTCTCAATTTGTTTGCAGCTACTTTATCGGTAAGAAATAAGGAAAACCTAATATCTAGAGACCGGATGTTTAGGCATTTATTTTGGTTAAAATAGGCAGGCATATAGGCACTAAAAACAGTAAAGAGAGGCAGTGAAGTAGGCATTTATTATTCATGGAAACAGGCAAAAAAATAGAGAAATTATTAATAATCTATCCATACGGTACTCACTTGCCTTGTTACATTTCACAACAAGACTTTTTTTTTTTTTCAGTTGTCAACTGTCATAGTGAGCCGCCTGTCAGAGAGAACTTTTTTATGGTGGAAAAAGATCTTCCACTTCTACTGAAGTGATTGGAGCAAATTTAAAACAACTTATTTCAGAAAGACTTTCTCTACTTTCTTTCCGAGAACGGGAAAAACGGATTGTGTATTGTCTCAAAAAGAGGGGTGTGAGAAGGGATTTAGAGACTTCAAAGTACGCGTGATTTGTGTGTACAAGCGACAACAGTAACGGTACCTGGAGGCTTGCTTTTAATACTTCCCTCGTCCCCTTCCTGTCGCTGGTAAACCCCGAAGTGACCTCAGCACTGAGGGTTATACTGTTCAAACATCTTTGTTAAGTGACATAGAAGTTGGAATCGATAGGGGAAAATAGTTTACGACTTCTTGGAAACATATGTATTGCTGGATAAGAATATTCTCAGCAAATATTTGTGTGAGATGAATATATATTTTTAATTTGTACAACCGTTCTTTTTTGTTTATTGATATAATTTATGTGCGGTTTATTGTAAATGCATTAAAATATAGAAAATGTACAATAACGAAGTAAAAAGGCTAAAAAAGACATTTAACCTTGAAATAGGCAACGGAAGCTAAAATAGGAAAAAAAGGCAGAATAAGGATTGGGCCTATCGTCCCCAAATGTGTGGAAACGTGTTTAACTGTATGGGTAATAGGTATTTCATACATACACTCAGTTCAAAAAAGGCATTTTGCCTAACATTCGGGCTTTACTAATATCTTTACTTACTAGAAGAGAAGTCATTGTATGTGTTTACTGAATTATGCATTAAAATAGGCCATGTCTGGTTCCATTTTCTCAGTTCTTGTTTTAGATATTATACAGGGACTCTAGAGCTACATGTCGTATTGCATATTCCTAGCTAGCAATGCAGGTTACAAATTGGATCCCCTTTGCAGAAGGGTTTTTTTACCGCGCTGACAGGGAACGTCTCTCCCTAAATTACTTCTGCGTTATCACTGTTATCCGAAACACGAATACAGTAGAGCGTGGTCAAGCTAATTCTTCAATCGGAAATTCTGTGAGCCTGTTGACTATGTAATTGCATGCTCTACACAGGTATAAAAAAGTAAAGTATCCAATTTACATACAAATGGGCGGTACTTGAAAGTTAGATGTCAGCTAATTGGGCACTCAGAAAAAATAGGGAAAGAAACGCGAAAAGAATTGTTTTACAAGCTTCGTTCTTCCTATGCGCATTTTTATGTAGGAAATTTATCTTAAGAGTTCAAGGTTTTATTTCTTACCTCGAAGCTTTTATAGACAGGAGAAAACTTACTAAGTACCTGATGTTTGCTTTAAAAATTTTTACCATATTATATGGTGTCTGATGCTTTTTCAATTCACTGCGGATTAAAGCAAGGAGATGCATTATCACTAGGGACCGGATTTTTATGTAATATCAAGGTGTGAAATATGTACATATTTATGTAAGAAACATAAGCTGAATATGTAGGAAAATATGTAAAATAATGAAAATCTTTAATATCAATATCTGACAGGTATAGGATACGTAAGACTCTCCAGTTGTGATTTCATAGAGCACTCGACTTTTTTACCGCACTCTTGACACATTACTATTTTTTCCTCTGTAGTAGAAGCTTCGTCCATCGCAATCCATGATTTTATTTTTGTCGTTATGGTTGAAGATTCAGGGGCCATTTTAGTTAGTTAAAAGCAGTAGATAAACTCACTTGCACTTTATACTGTAAGTACAAAACTAGAGAACTGAGTGAAATGAATGACACAACATTACTGCAAGCATTGTTTCGCTTTACTGGATTAGGAGAAAATAAGAGTAGATGTGGGACATATGTATTTTAGCTGCTCCCTGTAAGAAACAAAGTATCTACTAAAACCTCCAACTATAGGCATTTACAAACTGTTCATTTCAAATGTAACATTCCTGTCTCATTCAGAAGGGTAGGATTATTCCAGCCGAGAACCATGCTTTCTAATTGCTCGGAAAATCCCATTTTCGTGTAGGTTTACTAAATTTAAAGTGAAGAGGCCAAGCAATAATGTGAAAAGTTACTTATTTTGATCTTTCAACATCTTTCCAGTTTGTTTCTTTACTCCAGCTTTTTTTAAAAATGTCGGCTACTTTATTGCGGCTCGTGTCAGACTTGACACGGATTTTCCGAGGGTGGGTAAGGTTGCAAATTGCATGGAAACGGCTTGTTAGACGTGTGCAGAATAATTATAGTTCGAGACAAATCATGTCGTTCTCGTCCCACTCCACAACATGAAGGCAACGCTACTTTATGAGTAATTTTTACAATACAAAATAATTGTATGAAAAAGGTTGTTCACTCATATTTACAGTATGGGGTGAGTGCCTCTATTATTTCCTGGAACTAAGGACGTTATGTTTCGTCCAGAAATATATCCTTTCTTGGATAGGTAAAAAGGCATTTTAAATCTGTGAATTTCAAATTGTAAACTTCCCCAGCAGAAGTTCCCCCCCCCCTTTAGAGAAGTAAAAATGAATAAAATCCCTAAATATGTAGATTTATCTGATATCAAGCATAATATGTAATGTGGGTTAAATATGTAAAAATATGTAGTATCAAATTTTAACATATTAATGGTAATTACAAGATTCGCAAAGATTTATTGTTTATATACGCTTAGGTTGAAAGGAATATAATATGTAATTACATAAAAATCCGATCCCTAATTATCACCTTTACTTTTTAACGTAGCTCTAGAATATGCCATTAGGGAAGTCCAGGAAAACAAAGGGTAGAACTGAATGGATTACATCATCTGCTTGTTTATGCGGATGACGTGAATACATTAGGAAAATATGCATAAACTATAATGAAAACACGGAAATTTTACTTGAAGCAAATAAAGAGGTAAATTTCGAAGTAAATCCCGAAAAGATGAAGTATATGATGTCTCATGACCTGAACATAGTACGAAATGAAATATAAAATTTGGAAATTTATTCTTTGAATAGGTTAAAAATTCAAATATTTTTGAGCAAGAGTAACAAATATAAATGATACTACAGAGGAAAATAAACGCGGAATAAATATGGAAAACGCTTGTTATTATTCGGGTGAGAAGCTTTTGTCATCTAGTCTGCTGTCAAAAATGTGAACGTTAAAATTTATTAAACAGTTATATTACCGGTTGTTCTGCATGGTTGTTAAACTTGGACTCTCACTTTGAGAGAGAAACAGAGGATAAGGATGTTTGAGAAGAAGGTGTTTAGGTATATATTTTGGGCTAAGAGTGATGAAGTTACAGAAGAATGGAGAACGTTACACAACACACATCTGCACCCATTGTATTCTCCAGGTAACATAATTAGGAACATTAAGTCCATACGTTTGAGATGGGCAGAGCATGTAACACGTATGGGCGAATCAAGAAATGCACATAGTGTTGGAAGGGCAGAGACATAGATGGAAGGATAATATTAAAATCAATTTGAAGGAGGTGGGATATGAAGCTAGAGACTGGATTAATTTTGCTCAGGATAGGACTGATGATGAGCCTATGTGATGGAGGCAATGAATCCTCGGATTCTCTTAAAGCCAGTTTTAATTATTATCCTACCAACTAGAATGTCCAATACGTACATCTGTAGCAACTGAAGTAGAAATAGTCTTAGAAAGCCACTTTATTGATTTATTTTCAGGACTTAATTTTTGAAAAACCATTTTATTAGAACTATCTCTCTCAAATTTTGTTCTGTCTCACATCTCTACCAAATGCACTTATTCCCTTAAGGAGTACAGATACCAATTACGTACATTGTATATGGGAAGAAAATTCGGTTTCTATTTTTTTGTTTTTATTTGACTCATAACAATAATAACAGTTTACCCTACATGGATACATTATTTTATTTTATTTTTTATTTAAAGAGGTCAAATGGCCCTGGGATATTGTAAAATGAAAGTACAATAAATGTTTCGTTTTCACATCATAACTATGCGAGAGGGCGTATCATTAAAATTAAGATAACAGGATCTATGCGAACACACTGAATTTCAAAGTCAAGAACAAATGAATATCAATGTTGGTTACGGCACCAATACGAGATTCACACGCGAGCAAACAGGTGTTTTGATTCAGAGGGAGCAAAATAAAATTTTATAAGATACTGTAACCATCGTCTTCAATTGCAATAAAACTATATTGACATCTACATACGTACCACTTCTGACTAAGGTTCTAGCTGTACATCTCACTTGACGGTATGTGTCAGAGGAAGAACAATTGGACGGAGTTACGCAATAATAGACCAACCGACAATGTGAAAAAAATTAGATATTTGCACAAATCTGTTGAAGGTAGACTAATTTAACTCGGAAAAAATCAAGATTGCGATATCTGAATTTTGCTGCCATTTATAAGCAAAAATTCGTTTATTGCATACCATTCATTTATTTATTTTGCTTTGAAATATTAATTCAAGTGCTGGTCTCTTATTAAAAATCGGTTAGCCTTTTTTTGGTATTATTTGTGCTATTTTTTTGTAATAGTATGAATGCTATAATACTCCTTGCATAAAATGTTTTATACAAAAAAAAAAAAACAGATTTATTTCAACGGCCAATATCTCGAAACAGGTTTTTGGCGCTTAGTCTCTTATTACGTAAGTCCCTCCAATTGTTTGTGTGCATCTGATGTCTGATTAGTGGAATATGTAGCTAGTCAGCGATGTATGCAATGGAGGGGGAAAGAAACTGGCCACTCTACCCCATTATCTTCTGGCCTAGTTGCCTCATGAGTAATACCATGATGGTGTCACTTGTGGTGTCTTTGGACAGTTCACTAAACAACAGCATACGTACCTAAAGACTCAAATAACACTGATTACAAATAGCTATATTGTTCGCAATCTGAATCGTGATGAGAGAGAAAATAAGGAACACATTTAGGTATAAAGACGAAAAATATCTCGTCATTACACAAATAAATAATGGGGAAATTGTCAATGTGTATGAATTCATCAATAGCTTAGGATTACAACTTCAATTTTTGCAGCTAATCAACACACAAAAGAGTAAAAAAGTTATTTCTCTTGAATCAACTGTAGGGGAGAGTTGGGTAGTATCGGACATCGGGTAATATCGGACAGTGAGTTTCTTTCATCTACAACCAGATGATAGTATCTGAATGACATGGTTACGTTTCTGTGATGTCGCATACAATTACCTAACCAGGTCATTCAGGTACTACCATCTGTGGTAGATGAAAGAAACGCACTGTCCGATATTACCCGATGTCCGATACTACCCAACTCTCCCCTGTTGCTGCCAGCATCAGACTATCTGTAGTTGTTCAACCTCATTCATTCTCTGCGGTCGCTGAGCGGTTAGAATTTCAGCCTGTCCGCATGAGGTCTGAGTTCGAGTTCCGGTCAAGCTTGGGATTTTTTATTGAAAAATTCATAGAGACCTTGTGGCGGAAACGGTCGCAGTTGGGGTTTCTTCGGAGCTCTTCCGTTTCCTCACATTAGACACCTACATCATTCCGCAACATTTCTTAATTTCAATATCATTACATACCAATCCCCGAACGCCGACTGGCGACGCACGGAGGGGGCTGGCATAGGGACGAGTGCAGTAGCGTTGGACGTTTGGGACGATTTGCATAGGACAGTTTAGGCGGTGGATGTATGGGACGATTCCACCTACTTGCGCACGATTTTCATAGGACGTTTGGGACAGTTACAGAAACAAAACTCTTGCGTCTCATATTGTGCAGACTTGTAACTGCCAGATACTTGTAACTCTATATGATTAAACATGTTGTTTCTTAAATTAAAAATGTAATCAAGAGAAAGAAGCAAACTTCAAATATTCCATTACGGTTACTTCTCCAGTGTTATATTCCTCAAATTTTTTTTATCGATATCCCCTCTCCTTCTTTGGTGCCTTTTCTTTCCTTTTAGCAACAGTTCTTACAACTTCTAAAGAAATTTGCTCTGCTGTAATGGGTTGATGGTAATGATATCCACACACACTTTCAATTTTCGAAAATTTTGAGTCACTGTACACCACTACACTACATTTTCTATGCACACATAGAAACTTCACCTTTCCATCTTACAATTCACATCGCTTACTTATCGTTAAATTGTCCTCTCCAATGCAAACATTGCCCCTTTTTGTAGTCAATGTGTTATATAGTAGGAACGTCCATTTCACAGTCAGGCTATCAAACTGCCTACTACTAGTGTTGTTTATGTGAGAGAATTACCGGATTCAGGTACAGCTGTTGAGTAACGGCTAGCGCGTCTGGCTGCCAAACCAGGTGGCCCGGGTTCGATTCCCGTTCGATGTAAGTTACCTGGTTGAGGTTTTTCCGGTGTTTTCCCTCAACCCAACATGAACAAATGCTGGGCAACTATCGGTGCTGGACCCCGGACTCATTTCACCGGCATTATCACATTCATTTCATTCAGACGCTAAATAACCTGAGATGTTGACACAGCGTCGTAAAAAACCTACAAAAAGAAATTATTCATGTAGACTAACACACGATCCTTTAAAAATTGACCGTCCCAAACGACCTCTTTGTTATTCAGGTAAATAAATACGCAACAGTTCCAAAAGTCCTTCGCCTCGTGTGGGGTGGCTTGCTCGAAACCTAGGTATGCATAGAACCTTAGTGTAGTCAATCGGTGTGGGTTTGAGAATGCGCCTAGCTTTAGGATTAGTGCAATAGATCGTGAAAGTTCACAGTGCTGGGTCATAGTGCCCTCTCAGAAAAATTCCATTCCATTTAACCCCATTATCAGCTATGCAAGTACAGGGTGTAAACGATTTAAACTACCAAAATTATACCGACTCTAGATTTCAGTCTACTAAACATGATGTGTAGTGAATTTTTCTTTTGTTTTAATTCCTGAAATATCATGTTTTTTGGATTGATAATAGTCTAATATTTACTGTCCGAGTAAATGTGAACGTCACTGTCAATGCTCTTCCGTCCAACACATGCTAATACCACAGTCTAATATATATTATAGTCACGAAGCTTGAGTTTATGAGGGTACTAGAAACAATAGACTGTACAGGTACTATTTCGCATTGTCCGTAATTAGGCGATAGTAGCGATCCTAGTGGTTAGCAACTATCTATGGATGCATATTTACTACGTATTGAGCTTCGTGACTGTATATACTAGACTGTGCTAACATCACTACAATAGAGAGACAACAGAGTAGCTTACACTGATTCGTAAACAAGTATATCACCACAGTTGCAATCTACGTCAGTGACTGAAGTAAATAATGATGGTCTACTAACATTTCTATAAACATTAAACGCGCAGATAACATTTATTTTTCTAGGGAAACCACAAAAGTTACAGAAAAATTTTATTAAACTTTTTTGTTCAGTAATGTATGCTCAATAGCCAGTTTTTTTGTCGGTTTATACCGTTTGCACCCTGTATGCTGTGATAAAATGAGAGCAGATAGTAGTACTTTATTCCAACTCTAGATATGGCCTTTTCATGAATCGTCCTGTTCAAATCGTTGTCCGTTAGGACTTCACATTACAACACCTCATATATATTCATGCATATTTTAAATATTTATTATTAATAAAATATATGACGAATAATTCAAGATGATTCTACTATGGAATTAAACTTCTAGGTGTAAAAATGTTAACAAACATTGACAGATACCGGAGTAGAGAACACATCTGTGTCTCCATTGAGAGAACAGAGTCAGCTAATGGGAGTGGGGTGTGGGGGAAGGTCCTTTTAAGACGGAGCCATGTTTCACTCTGGCGCTGAAGGGGTAAGATAAGTCGAGCAGGGGGCTAATCCCACCGGAGTGATGGCAGGCGATGGATGTTTGCAGTGAGATGTGTGGAGAGTTTGCACCTGTGACCAAACATACCCTCCCCTCGTCCTCCGATCCATCCCCACCGTCCAACCGACCGACACTACAATCAATAGTATTGCGGACTGCTCCGTTGGGTATGTTATTACGCTACTGTTCCATGTACAAACGATGACCACGACTGATGCTCTGAGGGTGACTCCTGACTCCACTGCTACATATTGGGTAGGGAGCTTCAACGCTCATCTATGAATTATTTAACAATGCTGCTAATATTGAAATCAATCAAAAATTCACTACAAGTTTTAAAAACGTTATAAATAATATAATATTTGAAGGGTTCAAAGCCATAGTGGGCCAAGCACCATTTGTTAAAAACAGAGAAGAAAAGGCTAAAGTTAAGTGAATACCATAGTTTAATGAAGATTGACATATCATTTAGTTTTAATGTATATACTTTATATTACTTGCTATATGTCTCCATTGAATTTTGGTAATGACTTCATTTTAACCCTTGTTTTCTACGGTTTTAGTAAATGGCGCTTGGCCCACTATGGTTCTGAACTCTTCATTTGAGGCAGAAGAATCTCACCTTTGGGAAAACAACAGGGTCTGACTTTTACAAAATATTGGGAATATGAACGCCGTTCTATTCTTAAACCAGCTGGTCGCAATGTAAGTATTCTGTTAAGGCAATGTATATAAATCTGAATTCAGTCAATTTTTACCCTAAGGCTATGAAAATTTAACCACATAGTAAATACCAAAAAAAAAACATGCTGCGTACAAAATATGAATGTTTTAACTTCCATCCTTTTTGAAAAATTAATTTTTAATTCAATTTCATGTAGATAATTGTACAATCATTAAAAATTCTCCACGTTATGAACGGTTGAGAAAATCAGTTACAATTTTTAATTTCTGATTTATAGTAAGATAGTGCATAAACTGATTTGGTTCGATAGTCTTGTTAAGAAATCACCTGAGATAAGACATTGCATTGCATTTTTTTCCCTGTATCTTGCATTGGTTTACTATTCATAACAAAACTATCCATATAATATGTACTATATAAATTTTCTTTTACAAATAATATGCTTTGGCTTTTACTCAATCCCTGTATAGGGAAAGTATTTGATGATGATGATGATGATGATGATGATGATAATGTTCATGATAATAATAGTAATAATAATAATAATAGTAGTCGTACAAAACTTCAATATTTGTCAAGAAAATATTTAAATTGTGGAAAATTCTTTTAGTTCATTTTAATTACTATTTTATACATCATATTTAGTAACAGTTGTGGTATTGAATTAATGAAAAAATCCAAATCTTTTTTTTCTTATAATCTTACGATGCTATCTCCAAAATTTCAAAGCACCATAATTGAATGACAATTTTTTCAAGTAGGATGTTTTGAAGTTTTAAAAATGCTGAAAATATTATATGCCAGAAAACACACATTAAAGTTTCGACACGTGTAAAATTGGGGATCAATTCTCTTTAAAAGTCACGTGACATCTTTTAAAGAGATGTTCACGAAACATTGTTCATCACAATGTTAATATATAGCTTCAGACTGTAAAAAAAACGCAAAAACAAGAAAACATTTAAGATATATATATTTTTTTTTCGGCCAAAATGTCACTGATCAAATGCCTTAAGTATCAAATTCAAATGATAATCATATCAAAATAGACGGGGTTACAAGTTTGTCCCTCTCTTTAGCTAATTTTTTATCTCCAGAGTCCTAAGAGTATAGTATAGCCTATTATACTATAGCTATTTCATACATGATTATGATATAAGATGTATGTGCAGACCCGAAATCTAGTATAATATATCTGCACTTCTGCCCTAACGGTAACCTGCAGAATTTTTTCAGCATTTTTCGTCATTTCAGCGGCTTTTTTTTTTTTTTTAAGTTTAGAAATGGACTTGAAAAATAAAACAATAAATGTCTCAAGACTCAGGAGGATAATAATGTTGGCTAATACCTGCTAGAATATTCTCTTCAAACAATACACGGTACTTGTATTGTCAGATCAGTACTTTAATTATAATGGAATAATTAATTTCGTGACCTTGTAAAGTTCCTAATTCTATTCGTGTTTAATTATTTCCTTTTAGAATTACTAAAGCTTTCCTTGATTGGAGGTATTTCTCAAGAAAATTTCTTCTTTTCTAAAATAAAATAAAAATATTTATTTTCCAGTAAAAAAGCTAGTTGAATATAATAGGGCCTTGAAGTATTGAAGAAACTACGGACATTATTTTCAAAGGAACTATATTATTATATTGCGATTACATAAAAAGAAAGTTCAAGTCTTAAGAAAACGCGTGTTGTCACTTCCATTAGGTATTTCGCCCCTCTGAAATGTTGAGAGAGGAAAAATCCAATATGCTTTAGTGAAAAGCTGGATATACGACCACCCGAAGGACACGGTATTGCGACCTACCCCGCGTTAACAAACACTTTACGACACCATACAGCACGTACGGTCAAAAGACCCGTGCATTGGATTTAAGAGAAAATTATGATAGTGTAGTGCATCTACATGTACCTTATAATATTGCTGAATAAATCCACCTATCTATCTAACTTAATGTCAATCTTCAGAGAACATCAAATGTCTGTCGTGTCACGGATTATTTTTATTATTATTATTATTATTATTATTATTATTATTATTATTATTATTGTCAATATTATTATTATTATTATTATTATTATTTATTTATTTATTTTTACTATATACCAATAAAATAGAAATAATTGAGTTGGTTACAATTTATATTATTAAAAAAAGGAATAGCGAAAAGCTCAAATTGGATAACGTAAATTGAAATAATACGACAGCCAGTGTAAAAGAAAATGTTCTTCTCGTGTCTAAAGCATTGGGATTGATGTTATCCGGGCTAACGGACATGATCTGCTTGAACTGTTGTAACCATGCATTTCATCTATGGAAGCAGTAGACGAAACGTATGGTTACAGCAGTCCACGGCCCTTTAGCCCGTATAACTCCAACCAAAAATAAGGAACACCTTTTAAAACTTCAGATTATATATTTTCATTAATTCCCAAAACTAATATTTTAAATAACCCTACATCTACTTAATCTGGCTTCGGAGATCCCAATTTCCCTATCTCAAAATTTTCGTTAGTTCATCACTATCTATATATATAATTTGAACTTGTAATGGAAATTACTGGAAAACGGCTGAACGGATTTTAATAAATGGCCCCTCATTTTGAAGCTTGGAACCCAAAGTTTTTCGGAAAAGTAGTAGTTTTAAGTGAAATGTAAAGTTTCCTACATAATTTTCCTATTTTCCAAAATCCATCTGTTGTCAGTTTTGAGAACTAATTTTATTCAATCACGGCCGACTTGATTGAATTTCAGAACAAAACACACACTACAATAAACAATAGGCTATTACACGAAGGCCATGACCTGCAGGATTGCCGACATATTTAGAGCTCAATTCAATTTGTTATTAAAAATTGATTCTGCAGTGTATAATTTTCTGAGTACAGCTGTGTATTGGATATTCAAATCTACGAAACTTGAGGTGGTTTGATGACATTATTATCATTAGAAATTAAATATTATTATAGTTAATATCATGATGCGTCTATTTTTCATTAATTGTACACAATATTGATGCTATATTGATGACATGAAAGTGAAACGTTTTGAGGTTATGTAAGTAAATGAAAAGAATATCTTAATTTAGATCTTCATTTCTATAATTTACTGAGTGGCTGCTATATATAACTACAAAACTTAAGTAAGATAATAATATTGTTATTAAAAATCAAATATTTTTATACTTATTAACCCAGTGGGGTTGGGTCTTTTTCCATATACTTAATGGCGGTGTAGTGTAGATATTGATATGTGTCATTGTCTTCAGTATTGGCTCGAGAGAACGCAAAAATTACAGTTCCTAAGAAAAGATCAAAAGGTATTACTTACTGATAAAATAAGAGGCCTAGAAAATTTTGTAGTCTCCAGATCATTTCAGCAAGATCTCTTAGTAGGATAAAATGATTTTACGCTCTACATTTCAAGTTCTACATGCAGCAGCTATACGAAAGTGCTATTGTTCGAAAGCTTAGCAAACCTGAATTTTTTTTTTTTTTTTTTAACTTTCGCCTACAATCCACAATGACCTGAAATAGCTACTGCTAACGTCCTGACATTGGTACTTGCGTTTTCGCGTTGAAACTCAAAAACTGAAGTTGGATAGGTTCAAGAAAAAGTATTTGGCCTAAAAAAATCCATTCAGAGGGAGTATGTTTCATTATTACGGAAGCAAATAACTATTAAAAAGACAAGTATTCTTCATTGAAAATAAATCTGAAAAATATTTATTTGAACGTCTAACGAACTTAGTTTGCAGCAGCATTTGCTGCACAAGCCACTAGTTTTCTCTATAATTTTCACACTGTTTTAATGAATCACCCTGTATAATCCACTGTAACAAATCGTACGGAATGTTTGCTACTGGTACTACATTTACATCAATTTTGGCTAGACCGGTTCACGATTCAACGCATTATTAGGAGCTCATTCTGTAGTTAAACTAACGTACCTAATCCATAGCGGATCACAGCGTAAATCCTACATCACCTTCGAAAACCATCCTAACATTTTACGGCATAGACAGCCAACTGACTGTCAACGAGGTGTGACGACAAGAAGCAAGACGCACGTCCGCTCCAATCGGCAGAGCACAACTATCAAGGTCCCCCCTCATCTCATGTGGAGTGGTTCTTGAAGATATCCGATTTTCTATTGTTCTGTAGAGGTTTAGAAGAAAATGGGAAGGCGATTCAAGCAACTGACGTCGTTGCTATGGGAACAATACGGGCTGGATAAGTGGACTTAGAAACGACGCTAAGGACCTCTTGTGGGACAGCGCGGAATGTATGAAATGAACTCAATTCCTATACCAGTGGAGTGGAGTGCTGTGAGCCCAATTTAACAAGTACGGTCCAAGACATTACTGACTGGAAATTAATTTGGTTGGCTCTGAAGCACTTCGATTCATGTGGACTGTCGACTGCAGATAAGATATAACTCCAATCGTAGTATTTCTGTGGGATATTTAAGCTTTGTTGAGTCTACAGAGAAGAGAATGATCTCATTTTCTGCGTTTATTTAGCGGTTTAGATAACTGAGTCCGTCGCACAGTGTGCAATTAAGGGAGTCTTACTTACTTACTTACTTAAAAATGACTTTTAAGGAACCCGGAGGGTCATTGCCGCCCTCACATAACCTCGCCATCGGTCCCTATCCTGTGCAAGATTAATCCAGTATCTATCATCATATCCTACCTCCTTCAAATCCATTTTAATATTATCCTCCGATCTACGTCTCGGCTTCTCCAAAGGTCTTTTTCCCTCCGGTCTCCCAAATAACACTATTATATACATATCTGGATTCGCCGGTATGTGCTACATGCCCTTCCCATTTCAAACGTCTGGATTTAATGTTCCTAATTATGTCAGGTGAAGAATACAATGCGTGCAGTTCTGTGTTGTGTAACTTCCTCCATTCTCCTATAACTTCATCCCTCTTAGCCACAAATATTTTCCTAAGAACCTTATTCTCAAACACCCTTAATCTCTGTTCCTCTCTCAAAGTGAGAGTCCAAGTTTCACAACCATACAGAACAACATGTATAAATCTATTTTATAAATTCTAACTTTCAGATTTTTTTACAGCAGACTAGATGATAAAAGCTTGTCAACCGAATAATAATAGGCATTTCCCATATTTATTCTCCGTTTAAGTTCCTCCCGAGTGTCATTTATATTTTGTTATTGTTGCTCCAAGATATTTGAATTTTTCCACCTCTTCGAAGAATAAATCTCCAAATTTTTCTGTTTCCATTTCGTACAATATTCTGGTCACGAGACAAAATCATATAATTTGTCTTTTCGGGATTTACTTCCAAACCTATCACTTTACTTGCTTCAAGTAAAATTTCCGTGTTTTCCCTAATCGTTTGTGGAATTAAGGGAGTCTAGCCGGTCAAGAATAATTTCTCGAAAACTAATTGCTTGATTTTCATAAAATTTGGTACTAGCTATAATTATAGACAGTGAGTAAATTTCTAATGATGTAAATTGAAATAGCACTTAATTCTAAAAAGAGAACTTAGCCACTGAATGACTTCCTGCAGAAATGAGATAGCTCCATATTTACAAAATTTTGTAAAAGAACAAGAAACACTATAAAAATTCAAATGTCAACTAAGCGCCTTACCTTTTTCGGAGTATGACCTGGGTGCCTAAGAGTTTCATTTTATCGCTCAATCGTTTATTACAATCAGTAATTTAGGAGGAGAGAATAAATATGAACAAATATTGAAGTTACCCCCTTTTTGCAATAAAATTGGATACAATTAGCCACATTTTGCACTGAACACACATTCACTGTGCTAATATCATAAACTAGAACACGAGACATAGCAGACATTATAAATATTCCGATTTTTTTTAATGAAACATTTCATAGTGTGTTTTAGGGAAGGCATTTGATTTAATTCCAAATATGCTCAGTCAATTTAAGACAGCAGCATATTATGGTAATAGATAATTGAAATAATTTTAGTTTTGTCCTATAAATGTGCAGAAATTTGATTCGAACGAATGTAAAATTGTAAAATTCCTTTGCAGAACGATAAGTTATCGATATGTACATCTTGAAGTGCTACTTATGTAATGGCAATATATTTGAATAGGATTTCAAAATGTTAGTATAGGTCATTCGTTATTTCTTTGCGTGCACCGTAGCATTTCGTAAGAATCTTATGATGGAGGTAAGTGAGCTCGCTTGCTACAAGTCGAAGCGTAGCGAGGGACAGAAGCTTCTCAGTTCACATTTTTCTCCCCCTGACGCGCGGGTAAGTTTCACGAGATACCGAATAGCCTTTAACGGCTTTAAATTCCTACAGTGTAGTTTTATGTTTATATACTATCACTGTGGAAATGAAAGAAGCTTCACTGCTGTACAGTACCTAAAAGGAAAATCTGCTGATCTGAAGGAATATTTAACTACCGGTACTTATTTTAAAATGAAATAATAAATTAATTAATAAAATTACATAATCAACCAACAAACTAATTACGATATACTCGTAGCATCTCATTTATTATATTCAATCATTATTTTGTTGTGTTATTTATTTATATTTGTTATATCTAATATATTTTATTGGGATAATTTAAGATATTAATTATATTATTGTCATTTTCACATCCCCTTAATAACACTAATATTCATCAATAGTATGATCTTACAACTTAAGTGTGTCATGTACAGTTCTATTCAAAAATAACTCCTTAGTTGTGTGATTCTATTGTGGGATATATAATCATTATTAATGTGCAAATCTGTACTATCAGTTCATATTTTTTTTTTGGAATAGTTCGCACAGTTTCACAGTTTTCCACTAGGAGCGTGCAAAACCTACTTAGCGGCAGTGTTGCCAACTGTACGACCTGGATCGTACAAATGCGATAATTTGGTATCACGTACGATCGTACGATCTAACCCAACAACTACCTTACTTATGAAGCTAGATTCACCAAACATTGATGACTGGTATATCTTGTTAATAGTGACAAATGTATAAAATTTCACCCGCCTATGATAAGTGGTTTGTTTGCATTTTATAATATTTTATTTAAACATTGAATCGCTTTACATAAAAAGTTCTTTCAGCCACAATTTACATTATTCTTAATTGATATTCATTTATATGGATTCTTATATACATGGGATCAAAACTTACTATAGCGTTTTCCTGTAAAATTAATCAATAAGTTACTTGAACTTTTATTATAACAGAATAAAAAATAAAATATTAACAATCATAAAAATTTCCTAGTAATTTACGGATTCACTGTACAGAAAACCGAATAGTAGGCCTAATGTTTGTTTCCATGTATATAAAAACCGAATAGTAATGTTTGTTTCAATGTATATAAAAACCAAATAGTAATGTTTGTTTTAATGTATATAAAGACTCACGTAAGAGAATATCAGTAAAAAATAATGTAAATTGTGGCGCAAAGACTTTTTATAGAGTATATAAAGCGATACAATCTTTTATTAAGATATTAATAAAATGCAAACACTTGTCATAGAGGAATAAATTTTGTACATGTGTTTTTATTAACCAGATACACCATTGATAAAAGTTTTGTGAATTTAGCTTTAAAAACATGAAGTTAGTAAGTTCAGTATAGTGTCCCCTTACGTAATTTCAGAGCAACTTTTGACAACTTTTTGTGTTGTCATTATGATTTTCTTTGTCGACCACATTATCAAAAAGAAAGACTTTGTGTTTTGTGAATGTGAAGGCTAGGATATTAAAACATATAATAATATGACGCGCACTCATGCGAATCGCGATAATTATTTACATAATTATAATGTGGATGAGATAGTTTGTAATATTCCACTAAAGGTAAAGAGCACATAAAAATTCTGAAGGGAAACTCAGTTTTTAAAGACTTCTTGTTTTCTATGATACACAATAACAATCTCGCCACAATACCCCATTATCTCTGGCTTAATTGCCTCTGAGTGATGCCTTATTGGTTTCACTTATGAGGTTCAAATCTGTCTTCGGGCAGTTGACAAAACAACAACATGATAACTATAACTATCGTAAAACCAAGTTTATTTTTTATACTTTTCCTAACTCTTTGCGTACCATACCTTACGTTTTCTACGTATTTTACAATAATTTTTACGTATAATTTAAGTATCATATAAAATAGAAGAGGAGTAGTTTGGCTTCAGGAAGGAAAAAGGTACGAGAGATGCAATTGAACTGCTACGAACAATCGGCGAAAGATACCTAGAGAAAAATAAATAAGTGTATATAGTATTTGTGGACTTTGAAAAGACGTTTGACAGAGTGGACTGGAATAAACTGATGGGGATCCTAAAGAAAATTGGCGTGGATTGGAAAGAGAGGAGGCTGTTCAGTAACCTTTATATAAACTCTTTTACACGGAAAATAGTCTCCCTCCTGTAGCGTGAATAAGTCTAAGTGCCGTTAAGATTAACGCGAGATTCACACGGAGAAATATTAAGCATCGCTTTCCCAGGGTGAAGTTAATTCGTAGCAGCGACGTATCTCTATGTGATGGAATAGCATATTCCCTACTAAGCCTTTATGACTTACTGATAAACCGGGCTTCGAATCTCTCTATGTAAAATGTACACGTGCAAACACTGCGTACACGACGATTCCCGAGCAATTCCGAGGCGGGTCATAGTATTTGAACAATGACAAATTTTCGTTCCGAAGGATGTAGAAACA
Source organism: Periplaneta americana (assembly GCF_040183065.1). NCBI lineage: Eukaryota > Metazoa > Arthropoda > Insecta > Blattodea > Blattidae > Periplaneta > Periplaneta americana. The sequence continues at coordinate 71,421,634 of NC_091117.1, read as the reverse complement.
GAGTTCGTATTTCCAACTCACTTTTCCCAATCAGTAGTAGATTATCCAAGAATGCAAAAGATTTCGCGTTGTCCACCTAATTTATGCCACCGGAATTAATTTCAATTTTCTAATTATCTTCTCTAATGCATTGTCAAACAAAATTGGGGAGAGAGCGTCACCTTTCCTTAATCCTGTTTTGATTGAAATACTTATGCTCAATACAATTTGCCACTACTCTGCTTAGTGTTCCCGCCATACATATCTTGCTTAACTTCGTTAATTTGGAAGGTATTCCAAACTCTACCATTATATTCCACACACTTTCTCTATGTATCGAGTCAAAACTTTAGTGAAATCCAATACACAGAACTTCATTATATTCCCAAACTTTTTCATTAAGCATTTTAATACTTACTTACTTACTGGCTTTTAAGGAACCCGAAGGTTCATTGCCGCCCTCACATAAGCCCGCCATCGGTCCCTATCCTGTGCAAGGTTAATCCAGTCCCTATCATCATATACCACCTCCCTCAAATCCATTTTAATATTATCCTCCATCTACGTCTCGGCCTCCCCAAAGGTCTTTTTCCCTCCGGTCTCCCAACTAACACTCTATATGCATTCCTGGATTCGCCCATACGTGCTACATGCCCTGCCCATCGCAAACATCTGGATTTAATGTTCCTAATTATGTCAGGTGAAGAATACAATGTATTGTGGGTCCCTATCACCACGGCATGGCGCGTCCTCAGGTTGCGGATAGAGGAGACGGCCTCCAGATATGGAGGGTAGCTGTGAATATATTGAATAAGCAGTCGTGGACAGCCGATAAGGGGTGGTCCTCCAACTTGGGGGTTGGGCGAAGGCCTAACAACCCATCACCGTAAGAAACAGCTTATTACGAACCCCTATAATAAGCATTTTAATAAAGTGAATATTATGTAAAGCAGATCTCTCTTGACGAAATATATTTTGATAATCCGCAATAATTAATTATATCAGCATAGCATCTCAGTCTGTCAGCTAGCATGATGATAAAACTTGGTAAATTCTATTTAACAATGATATTTCTCTATAATTCTTTAAGTTGTCTCTATATACATTTTTGGATGGAGTAAAATATGATAGTTTCCATTCGTCTGGTAACCTTTGCTCTTTCTAAATTTACTAAACCAGCTCAACAGTATAAAAGAGATGGAAACAGACTAAAAAACTAGAAAGAAAATCAGTTGGATAACTACTTATAATTTTATTATGTGGTTCGTTAATGAGTACGATTGTTATAGTCGCGACGCTGTTATTCCCGGCGTGACTCCTCCTCCTTTGCTTACGTGTTAGGAAGTGAATGCTCTATAAAGTGTAGGTAGGTAGTATCGTTCGCCATTTTTGTTCTTTCGTTGCCAAACTACCATACGAGGAATCTATTTGCCACACCGTTAAACATTATCATGTCGTAGCTCCTATAATAATAAATCAAACGCACTGTAAGTCAGCGAATAATTGAGCGGCAAATAACGTCCTCGTGTAATTTCTGCGAACGCCAACGAAAGAGCCAAAATGGCGGGCGATTATATTAATATTTATCGAGCCTTAAGAAATGAATAATGTCTTCATCAGCGAATCACAAGACGCACACGTTTAAACGTAGCCGACCTGCAAAGCGATTGGCTGCCGGAAATTAGAGCGACGGGACTATAGATTGTTTGTTAACTACATAGCTACCTAACCGTTTAAAATAATAATTGTTTTTATAAAGGCTGAAGTTGATCTGTAACTTTTTTCCTTGTCCGTTAGAATTAGTTAAGAGTCATAACCAAATTTGCTAAATACGTAGGGAAAGACTTTATAAAATATGCTCAATAAATTATGTATTTTAAGGAAAAAGTAAAAAGTATCTTAAACAATAATGAATAATACAGATCAACGTTTCCTTCATGAAAATATTATGTTCACTGATGACCAGGGAACGGATTTATATGGACTAGAAGTGTATAAAATATGTAAATAAATACGTACTTATTGCTATCAAAATATGAAATTAAATATGGACTTAAAATGATAAAAAAATGACTATCTACGTGAAATATAGTACAGTTTAATCAAACTAAACAAATAATATAATGAACGTATCTTATCTTTCATTGCACTATTTTTATGTGAACTTAAAATAAAAAAAATGTTTATTGCCTGTCTACGTTAAAATTATATTAGTACAATTTAATGAAACTAAACAAAGAATATAATGCGCTCGGCCGTGGCTTAGATTCCCGCTTGGTCTGATTATCTGGTTGAGTTTTTTCCGAGGTTTTCTCCAACAATAAGGCGAATGTCAGGTAATCTATGGCGAATCCTCGACCTCATTTCGCCAAATACAATCTCGCTATCACCAATTCCATCGACGCTAAATAACCTAGTAGTTGATACAGCGTCGTTAAATAACAATCTAAAGAAGAAACAATCTCTTGTTCGAATACGGAAGTAATCACGTGATTATTGTCAGTACTCGGTACATTCTAAGTCTCCCTTGAGTTGTATCTCATAACATTTGTCGAAGTAAAGAAAATTAAGACTAGTAAAAGAACTCACTGTTTGAGAATATTCCCAAAAATCACAGGAAATATTCCCAAATATATTTCTTCCTTCGACAATGGAAATATTTCCACATCCCAGCACTAAACAGAACCCAACGTTTAGAAATTTAAATATCAGACATTATCGTCAGGGGAATCAAGGACAAGCTGTAGGCCTACGTTATGAAAGTTTAATATACGGTGAAATAACGAAGCCAATAGATTACTTCGAAATGTTTGGAGTTTCTACACCTACGACAAAACGAAGAAATCCAATAATAGGATATCTCACTGAACATCGCATACTCTCTAAAGGGTGGAAGTGAAATAGTCCTGCAGATTGAAGGGGGCGATAGGATAAGCTTAAATGAATAGAAAACCTATAGGCTATTACGTTTTGTGATTAACTACATGGTTAATTAGAAAATTAAATTGAAAGTTCCAGTAGTCTGGCAACATCGCTGCTAACAGTCTCCATTCGCACCGTAATATAGATGTAAGAGGTCAACGAACTCAGCATACGTGAACTGCCTCGCGTCTCCTTCTCTAGCTACGTTGCGATGTGGCTGCATCGTTCAGTGGCTTGAAATTAGTGGTTTTTACATTAAATTTACACGAAAACCGTTCATGTTATTGAAATACGACAGAGGGATAAATTATTCTTTATTAGATTTTCTATCGATATGGACAAAAATCACGATCCATTCTTTCGCCCCTCTCAACAACTGTTTATACAGGTTTGAAACACATGCAAGTTATTAAGATTAATATAAATTTAAAATTTTGATCCAAATTTGCACTTTTTCCCTTTATTTCAGCATATCACCCATTCTAAAACCTACAAGCATATGTTTCTACCAACACAATGATGTTTGCTACTATTTGAATGCAGTACTTATATACGCAATCAATAAGTAAGTTTCTAGCACGATACGATCATTCACCTGAAATTTATTAGCCATATATTTCTCAGATAAAGCATTGAAACATGTATTTTACAGATTCAAGATTGATGAATGAAGAACAGCCAAATGTATTGATAAACAACTACTAAGGATCAATTATTGTAACAGAACTGCACTATTCGACACATAAGATTTTATCAAATTTATCATTATTTATTATTAATTTTATTAATCATCTATTATTGATTTTATAAATTGTCTTTTAAATATATTGATATTACATCACTATTCTACTCATAATTAATAAAATTCAACAATTAAGTCTTTTCCACCAATATTAATTATTGCTGGCATTCGTATTTTGTTAATAATTTAATGCGAGATATAATATAATATGCTTGTGATTTTAATCATTTCATATGTGTTTTGTAACATGAGTTATATGTATCTGCAATCATATCGACCTTCCAAATTTATATTTCCTGGAAATCTTTTTCTACATAAACCTTTTTACCTATAAGACATACTACATAAAACTCATGAAAATCTGTCATGCATATTACAATGTACATTTGTTAATTTGTTCAAGGTTTAGATTACGTATTTCTTAACATATCTGATGATGCCGAAAAGGCGAAAACGTTAATATTCTGTATACAATGTTGTAGAAAATAAACATTTGCAAAATAGATAAATCTTATAGATTGAAGTTAAAAAAAAAAAAAAAAAAGAAAAATTCATTATACGATCCAGCTCGCAATAGTTACCGAGCAAGAGGGTGTTAAATATTTAGGGAAAAAAAATTCTGAGGAAAGTACTAACTTTCCATTACAGCTTTCTGTTACATACAATATGAGCTATTCGCTCTAAAAATCTGCAGGGTCGTTTCACTTCCTGTCTGTATATTATACTGTATCAGGGTTTCAATTTCTTTTTGAAGGTGCTGAAACTTCATGACACATTAACTTACTTGTCTTGCGACGTATTGAAGGCAAGGCTTATCAAATACGAAACCAGTTAGCAGGCAACAACATAAACTTCTCTGAGCTGAATACCGTACATCAAGTGAGAAAATTAGTTGTTTAAGTTACCATATGTTTACTGCGATTAGAATATTATAGTCCTAAGTTAATGTGTTTATGTGTACACGAGACGTTGATCAGCCGTTTATTGCAAATGTTGAATTAGTAATACGAGGAAGAGATAATTGCACGAGATGGCAGCACATTGTGAAGCTGTCATCCCTCGGTATCATCAATTTACACGTCTGAGGAGAGGAAGTCCTTGCATCGACTCGCTCGAGGCGGTCCAGACTTCATTCACAAGTACAGAATAGAACTTCGGTCCAAGACGGAAACGTGTTTTACACAAATTAAATTCAAGCCTCTTTTCACAACAATGACGAATGTTGTTCAACGTCATTCAAGAGGACTGCATTCTTTTCGTTCTCCCAATGGAGGATGAGACAAATCTGTCACTTCAGTATTTACTGAGAACCTGGAGAGAAGTAAGAAAATAGCTGCACAATCGACCATTACTGCTGTTTCAAAAAGGCATAAAGATGATCTCTAGTATATAGTAGATGTGTGTTGATAAGCTGGGGATATATTTTTAAAAGTAATCAGGGGCTGTTCATAAACAAATAAAATAAGGATCAATTTTGAGCTCTCTAATTGTATATTTATAATTATTGAGGTCCATACTTTGTCCACAGAAGGCTACAAGATTAATATTACTTGAGTTTTTAAGTGACGACGCACATGCAACAAGCAAGCGAAGTACATGACTGACGGCTCAGGCGACTCTTGTTTCTTAAAGTGGGATATAACAAAACGTGAACTACTTTAACGATTACAATAATATTTAGAATTTACACTATTTACACTATGTGCACTAGAATTAGCTATTTTTTACTATTAACACTATAATAAAAAATGTAGACTTAAATTGATCTAAAACTATTTACACTATTAACCCTAGAATGCTATCGTACTGTACATAATTTTGACCTATAATGGGTAAACATTTGATCTTCACTACTTTTCTCGCCAAGCGAACCTCTCTTTCTTCTAGCTATACCTCCATCTGTCAGTTGCTATCAGTCGTGACAGCAGTTGCCAAGTTATTATAAGATATATTTTGAAGTGTACGTCAGATTTACGTATCAACAGTATTAATAGAATATTTTCTGTCGGTGAAGTTTATGTATTTCCTTATAAGTATGTTTTATCTAACAACGTAACACTGGATGAAAATTTAGGTGATGACCCAGACACTACTCTGCAAATGAAAGATGAAAGTTCAGACTACGAGATTGAATATGAAGCTTGTGACAATGACAAGGATCCAAAATACATACCGGGATGAAGTTTGCAGCTCAAGGAGAAAAATGTTAATTGACGATACAATAGAAAAGATTGAGAATAATTTTGGAAAAAAACCGAATGAAAAAAAAGAGTATGAAGCAAGAAAACAGGAAACGGGAGACTCACCATTTATTCCTCTTCCGAAGAAAAGAAAAGAAAGAATAAATTTGTGTCCTGAAATATTTCCTTGCAGTTAGATATGGTATATGGTTTTTTGTTTTCTATTAATTTATTTTGATATAAGCCGAAATTAGAAACTAAAAACAAATAAAACTAAAGAAACGAACTAAAAATTATTTTCATAAATATTTTCTTGTAGTTAGGTCTATATGATTTTATATTACATGCAAGTTTATTTTCATGAAATTAAAAATTATAAACTAAAAATGGACCTAAGCAAATAAAACTACAGAGAAAGAAATGCAAATTGTATTACAAAACGAATATAGAGCTCAAAAACACTTGTTTCGCATATTACGTCATTTTTACGAATCAATAGCAATACAATACTATTCAATGACGATAGCATTCTAACGTTAAACTTATGAACAGTGTTGTGTACTGTACTGCAAGGTACTTTATTTCATGATACTGTGGCCTAATTATATTGTAAATTGTGTACAGTAGTGTAATAATGTTTGACCAATGTATGCCTTCATTCTTTATAATATTACAATGGTGAAAATAGCGTATTTTAATGCCCAAAGTGTAAAGGGCTATCAGACATTGACTACTTTCAAAAGCCGATTGTCAGAAAGACGGGTCTACAATATAATCTTTCTTCAAATATTACCCTGTAGAATATGATGTTTATTCTAAATATAGGCTATTAATTTTCCTTGATTATGTTAATCACTTCTTCGGTTCAAATTGTCTTATTTAACACTAAATTGTAATTGTTTGACTCTTTTAAGTATGTGCAACTAAACATAGACTATCTACATTCTGAATTATTATTGTTATTATTATTATTATTATTATTATTATTATTATTATTATTATTACATTGTTCGCTATATAGGTGTTATTTATATTTGCTGTGTATTTTTATATTGGTTGAGTGGAAGAGAAGGCTTTGTGGCCTTACCTCTGCCAGTACCAGTAAAAATAAATCAAACAAATAAATTAAAAAATAATTTAAATTATAGGAAAGGTCATCATAGTAGCAGTCTTTATCAGTAGAATGCATTTTCAACAGTCTTCGAGGTCCAGTTTTAAATCATGAATAGAACGTCAACAAACAAGATACAAGTGTTCCTTGACAATACATATGCCACGTGCCAAATAATGACGTCACGCCAATACAGTCTAGGATCAACTAAGCTTATCTCCATACGCCCTGGGACAGATTAAGGCACCTAGTAATTACCGTACACAACAGAAACGATACAATTTAATAAGCTTGCACTGGCACCATCACAAAATGAACAGGGTTTTTATGAACTGTGTAGAACCAATTAAGAAAGTGTAAGCATCTTCCCCTTGCTTACTCGAAACGCCTCTAGCCTAGAATGCTGCCGTTCAAGTTTCAGCAGAGAAGACTTTCGTAAATTATATACAAACTAAATGTAGTGGAATTTAAAATAGGCTTCTACATGTACTTATTTCATTCACTTAAAGAACTAGACGCAGCTCTAAGACATTGGCCTAGGGTTTGGGGTGAGAACTGAAATCTCATCTGTTACAATGCAGAGCTCATGTGTGTGTAGTAAGGAAAATAGTGCGCAAGAGGTCGAAGGTTAGATAGCAGAGGTATTTGTTACATTGCCAATCGAGAAGACGGCTCGCATTCTGATGGTGTGGCGGTCTTAAAGGGGCACTAGACGGGTCGCAGCTAGGCAACAACACAACAACTACAAAACTGATACTCGTAATTTATATCGTTAAAAGATTGTGACAAAGTCTCTTTCAAACATAGTCTTTGTGTTTTTAATTATCTCATTTTAACAGTATGTGTTAAGCATACAGTATTGTTTTAAGGGGTTATGTACAGCTTACAGCAGTAAAATTTTTCGAAATATTAAACATTTTTTCATCCATTAATCTATCTTGTACAATAATAAAAATTGGTATGTATAAAACACTCACCTTCTGTTATATGAAAAAAATAATTTTACGATTTAGAAAAAAATATTTACATTTTTTTTTAATTATGACAGTTCACTGTACAGTGACGAAGCCTTTCCCTCGTAACTAAAAAACTTGTTAACTTTATCATTTTCTCTCGCTTTTATTTTATTGCTGAAACTCATGTTTACAATATCATGCTCTTTCAACTACATTCCTTAATAAATAATATTTTTTTTTTTATTTTGTGTTAGAAGAAAATACTGATATTTGATCATTTTTTTAAGTTAATTTATTTTATCAAGTAATCTATCAAAGGTAGAGACGTAATCTTGCATCATATTGCAGATATGACTTGCATAAATACACAAAATATTTCATCGCAGAATGTTGGATAGTTTTTGAGTTATGTGGAAAACGCTTCGACACTGCGCAGTGAACTGAATTTTGAAAAAAAAAAAAAAAAAATGTAAATAATTTTTTAAATCGTAAAAATATTTTTTTTCGTATAGCAGAAAGACAGTGTTTTACACATACTAATTTACATTATTGTACAAGATAGAGTAATGGAGGAAAAAATGTTGAATATTTCCAAAATGTTACTGCTGTTAGCTGTACCTAATCCCTTGAAGCAAATATACACCTTATTGGAATATCTGCTCTTGTTTGGTTGCCTTTTTGGAATGACAAGGAAATAGGGTAAAAGTTGGTAATATTGTGATACGAGTAATATTGTGATAGTTCTTTTTGAAAATTTATTATAATTTTTCTGAGCTAGAGGAAGATCGGTTTTTTGCGTCAACGTATTAAGGAAATGTTCGTGGACAAGTTGCTGCACAAAACCGGTCCTTCTCTGACTCAGTAAAATTGTAATAAATTCTCTAAAAGACTTATCACAATATTACTCGTATCACAGTATTACCAAGCTTTACCCTATAAGTGGTTATTGGCAGGAAGCATAATATACTGGATGTAATCATTATTTTATATAAAACTACCTAGTATATCTGCTTCCAATTTTTATCACATTTACCTAAAACTCGTCCTATGATTAGTAATTGCATTAATTCTTTTCAAATAAGTTTATACAGATTGAGGTCAGAGGATGTATAATCTGAAATTATTTCCCTAATTGACTCAAAATTTTCATCATTCGTATATAGAAATATCATTGCTACAAGAACTTACATTCACGATTAATTTTAGAAAAAAAAATGGTACGAATTTTGAAAAAAAATCATACACTAATTAATGAAAATAGATATATCTCGGTCATTTTTAAAAGGAATTCATAATTTCTTTGCCTCGGTGTCTGGAATTTTGAAAACTCGTATATCCACGAAATTGTAAATCTATTTGTTTACGAATGAAAAAACTTTCGTTCTATACTTAGTACAAAGACAAAGTATAATTGGAGAGTATTGGCAAAGGACCGTAACATAAAATATCAAACACAAAAAATTCTTTCTTATTATTAAGATATACCTGTATTATCCTAATAGATCTATAATCTTCCCTTTCATAGGTGTGTAATCTCAAAGATTTTTTTATACATTATCATAGGCCTGTAGTCTTCAGTCTACAGTGGCTAGTGTATACTTTCCGTTCACATAGATGTTCAGAGGCATTTATTGGGTAAACAAGAAACACTGTGAAACATAAAATGATAGGAAAATATTTTCATGATTTCTTTCATTAATGGATAATAATTTAAAAAATGGTATATACTTTGAAAATTACTCCCTTCACTTATGAGAAATATACGAATACAAATGTATCGCCTTCTTCTTCTTCTTTTTCTTCTTCTTCTTCCATTTCCAAATTTTGAGGACTGCGATTTGTTTATTTGAGAATATATTTATATGTTCGTACACATATTAACTTGGACATACAGCTGTATATATTTTGTTCACGTCCTTGGTTGTCGTAGACATGGCGAAGTACTGCGTAAAATCAGACATCACATATTAAGATCAATAATTTCAATACCGTAAATTTGAGAAAACAAAGCTACCTTGTCGAAGATGATGCCCACAGTCTTTCCTCAGAAGGGAGCATAAGAAGAAGTGATATTACTTTCTACAAAGGCAGTGAGACAGCACATACAGACAAACCCAAAAGTAATGTTATTAATGGCAAAGGGGTTATTATTTGAGATATTTCAAACAAATAAGTTTAATACAGTTTGTTTGTTTTTGCTTCTTTTTCGAGATAAAATCTGTTTTATATTGACAAATTTCATAGCGTGCTTTGGGAAAGCAATGGATTTAATTCCCAAAATGCTCAGTCAATTTAAGAGAGCAGTGTATTACGATAATAAATGATTCAAATAATTTTAATTTTGTACTCTGAATGTGCAGAAAATTGATCCGAACAAATGTAACATTTTTAAGTTCCTTTTCCAAACGAAAAGTTACATTTGTTCGTATCAAATTTCTGCACACTTGAAGGACAAACCTAACATTCTTTCAATAATTTAATATCATAATACACTGCCCTATTAAACTGAGAGATCATATTGGGAATTAAATCGGTAACACTTTCAAAATATTGTATAAAATGTTACATAGGCTATTTTTTTCCTCTCAAAAGGAAGCAAAAACGAGGAAAATTGTATTCAATTTTTTTTTAATATCTCCCCTATTGAGCAATCCCTTGAAATTTTAATTATATTAGTTACGGTTCGCTCTGATACTAGACGAAAAAATTAATTATATTCGAGAAGGGTACAAATTAGTTCAATGGAAGTTGACAAGGAAAAGAAAGCTATTTGCAAACCAACTAAAACTACTACAAACAAATATATAACAACTCGATGACATTAAAGTTATTGGTCTTCTAATCGGTGCTAGAGGGACAATTACTAAATTCTTTGTTGACGTGTGAAAGAAACTAGGTTTTCCACCTACAACCGTAAAAATATATTACCATTAGCCCTTAAAGGCTCTCTGAACGTAAAAAATTATTTATACTCTCATTGAATAGAAAACCATTTTATACCTTCTAAAAACTTATTAGTGCCTATATAAATGTTTCATTGTTTCCTATAAACTTTTCGCTAATTACAACAATCTTTACTATTATGCATGTGCTATTAATAGTGTAACTTTTTGTTCTGTTTTTACCACCACACCTGTCAACAATGTGACTTTAATTTCTTAATAATTCACCCTACTAAAATGGGTACTCCTCTCAACACAGCAACACAATAGTCGTTATTACACTCCACACGACGACAAAGACAATACATGTGTATTATTGAGAAGAACAACAATGTACTCATAACTTCAATTAATGTTCACAAATCACTTTGTGTAGAACAAAACTGTCAGTTCTCAGTTCCCTTGCCTTGGCTAGTTCTTCTAGCTCACTGTTCAAGTTCACTGCACATCGAACTTAGGTTTTCCGGACGCGCCGCCCTCGCCTGGACGCTGCCGCAGTTACGGACTCACTCAAGTTCACTGCACGTCGAACTCAGGTCCACCCTGCTCGCTGCTGTCCAAGACTTGAAGGCTGACTGAAGACTGAAGACTAACTCGCGACTGACTGTTCTGCGTCACGAAGCTTCTGGACCTCCACAACAATCCGTCTCCAGACGCTTCCTTACTTCCGCCTAGTCACAGTCGCTTTTTCTTCCCCCTCACTCCGCTCTGCGTCTAGCTCAGGGATTCATGTTTCCGTTTCCCCGCGCCTTCCTTCTCGCTAGATGCGTGCGCAACTCCCTGACGCGACCAGAACGTTCCAGACTGGTGCCACAATATATCTATATAAATTAATTTGTAAATAATTTTGTATTAATTGTTAAACTTTGTCAAGAGGCAGCCTTGAATTTCGAGGAAGCACATAAGTAAAATAATATGTGTATCTGCTCTTCATGTATTTTTTTGGTTTATACTTGAGGGCATACGAAAAATGTTATTTCAACTGACTTAACGTAAGTAATTTTTTCTCTTAGAACTTGAGAATCTAATTTGTTTCTTATACTTCCGCTTCCTCTTCAATCTGTTATTTAATATCTTATTCCTAAAGTCTTAGAATTTTCATTTCAGATGTTTCTGAAATAGTAACATCATTTTCCTTCCTTAAGACAATATAACCCATACCACACGTTTAATACAGACATGATCTTCAACTAATATCTTATTAACTTATTCTTGTATTGATATTTAAGTTTCTTCCATTCATACGAGGTTTTTGGTTTTATTCATTATATCCTTGTCTTACCGAGCGGACTAGCGGAGTGGTAGAGGGCAGGCCTTGCATTCGGGAGGTCCGAGGTTCGATCCCAGGGGCCGGCATTCCTGAGGTTTTTCATGGTTTCCTCAGTTATTTCCAGGCAAATGCCGGGATTGTACCTTTTGAAAGTCCGGCCATGGACGGCGATCCTTCCCTTAATCCTTTCATATGTATGTGAGTGAATCCTGTGTAATGTCTTAAATGTTTGTGTTGTATCGGAGGTGGCCCTGGCATTGAGCTGATTCCTCGTCCGGGGAGGCCCTCCATATCCTTGTGTGGTCAAAAAAGTATGAATGTGATCCATAGATTAATTCCTCTTCCGACAGGCCCGTGTGACGTGGGTCGTGTAAATGAACCTAAAAGGGAGAGGTTAAACTAAGGGAAAGAAAGAAAGAAAGAAAGAAAGAAAGAAAGAAAGAAAGAAAGAGAGAAAGAAAGAAAGAAAGAATATCCTTGTCTTCTTTCTAAGTACGTTGGCCGCATTAGAACCCATGAACCTCGAGTCTGAGAGCAGCCCAGTCTCACGTTTCAGCCGACGTCTTCATAAGATGGTGGTCTTACCAACTTTAGGCGTTGAGAGCTTATGATCAGAATAGCGGCAGACTGGACGCAAAGTACTGTACTTACAATAGCGCGCCGACGGCAACGGGGATTCCTGCAAAGGAGTCGTCCCTGCCCCCTCCGCACTTGAGCTCCTCAGGGAAATCAAGTGTGTGCCGCGGAACGTTTTGGCAAGGTGTTAATAAGTCGACTAAAATGAACCACTCTCGTCGACTTAATTAAACAATTAATAATGGTTTGGGAAGGGACTTCTACTTTAAGGTATATCACTTTAAACCCCACTCTAAAAGGTTAAATCATCAGGAGAATTATTACCAGTTTTATGGCCGTGCAAGTGGGCAACGATTTCAGATCGAGCTCTATCTAACTGTACTGGAGGTTTTTCTGCAACGTCCGACTTCTAGAAAATATTTTCCGTAACAGAACGTCTACATGATAAGTTTCTCCAAAATTATTCCTTCAACTATCATTACTGCTAATTATCATGTTATCATTATTTTTGCTTCTTAGCAGCCTCTTAAGTTGTGATGGTATCTGAAATTATGAAGATACTCTGAATGTGAGAAATTCAACCTCGCCAATTTGTACCACAATAATTAACAATAGATCCGAGTATTAGAAACACCAACAACCAAATTTCTTGGCTTAAAAATCGATAATGTATTAAATTGGAAAAATCATATTAAAGAACTAAATTCATCATGTTTTGCTATTAGGTTTATGCAAAAGATAGTAAATATCAATACCTTAAAGACAATATACTTTGCTTACTTCCACTCGGTAATGAGTTTTGGAATAATATTCAGGGGAAATTCCACAGATAGTAACAGTATATTCTTATTACTAAAAAAGAGTAATTAGAACGATAGTAGGTGCCAAATCTAGGGAATCTTGTAGGACTATTTTAAAAAAACTACAAATAATGCCCATGGCTTGTCAATATATCTTTTCATTAATAATCTTCCTCTTATGTAATCGTGAAAACTTTGTAACTAATTCAACAGTTCATAGCATAAATACACGTCAAAAAATGACTTTCATACTCCATCGGCAAGTCTATCATGCTATCAAAAAAGGAGTGCGTTATATGGCAGTAAAAAGTTTTAATAGCCTCCCTATCGATATAAAAAATGAAACTCAAAACATAAGATTATTTAGGGCCAAATAGAAGAAGTACCTAAATTATCACGCCTTCTATTCTGTAGGTGAATTCATGACATTCAACAACGCTTCATGAAATTGATACTAAAACTTTGTGTTGTACTACTAGACTATATTGTAAATCTCTTCTGTATATATTTCATCTAGACTGTGATTATAAATTAAGACTTCATAATAGTATTAAGTTTTTTGACTTGTTCCATATTCTAGCTGAGAAGCAATGTATGAATACCATGAAATGTTAATAAATACAATACAATACGAAGGATTGCCGTAGTCTTCTGCTTCAGTCTAGGGCGGTAGGGTCAACTGGGGCTACTATGATACAAGAAATCAGCCTTTTTCCTGTAAATTTTCTATCAAAGCTAAACAAATTTAAATAGTACATTATGCAAGAGCCTATAATGGTAGTAATTAAGACGCAAGCATGTTTGTTTATGAAACGAGCGCAAGCGAGTTTCATAATTTTCATAAAAGCGTCTTAATTACCATTATATGCAAGTTTCATACGACTTTTTATGCTCGACCATATTTCTAACTTGAAATTATTCATAAGTATTCATGTTATAGTTATGTGAGGAGCGGAATTGACCTGAATTGTGAGATGTGCGCAGACGCGAAAGTATTGATTTTTTCCGAGGCACGAATGTCATTGACCTTGATATAATCTAGACAATAACATTAAGTTTAATCTTGATATAACCTGGAAATTTATTTAGAATTGAAAAACGAGATGACAAATTGAATTTATTTGAATATTATTTACAATTAACGATAATTATTATAGTAACAGAACATAACCTTCTGCGACAGTATTGGATTTCCAGCCTCCGTGACTTTTCGCTAATTGTCTTTCGATTGCATATCCGAGAATAATCGATACTTGCGGTTTTATAATGGTACAATGGTGATTTCTCATTGGCTGAACAATTGAATTATAATGAATAGGTATACTTTAATGAGGTGCATTAAAGGGCTACTACCAGGTGTATAATTACTACATTTCGGCATGGTCGAGCATAAAGAAATTAAGTCATATGCTATTTTAGACTTATAAGATTATGAAGGATTTGTAGTTAAATTTATTTTTATTTGTAATAATGGATAAAATTAAAACGAATCCAGTGTATTATAATAGCATTGTAATACACCTAGAGGGCTATTCTGATACAGTGCTATAAATTTGGCCATATTATACAGAGCAATGAAGTAAGTGTATCACAATAGATACACAGAAATACTTAATATACTCGTATCACCTGTAAACGTTTGACTGAAATCACATTAAAATTGATAAAAGATATAGCAACTTTGTAATGATCTGTATTTCCCATAAAATGTGTATGATTTACTTAAAGTTTAGCACCTTACTGCCAATGCTAGAAAACTGCTGCATGTCCCACTAGTTTTTTTGTATGTAAGGAAATAGACAGAAAATTATAATATAGTTCGTATTACTTACAGTAGTTACAACGGTTTTTAAGGA
The DNA here is from genome assembly GCF_040183065.1 of Periplaneta americana. Lineage (NCBI taxonomy): Eukaryota > Metazoa > Arthropoda > Insecta > Blattodea > Blattidae > Periplaneta > Periplaneta americana. The sequence goes on along the minus strand of NC_091117.1, from coordinate 71,406,300 downwards.
ACTCGGAGGTCCACTGCCGCCCTCACATAAGTCAGTCCCTATCCTGAGCGGGATTAATCCAGTCCCTATTATCATATACCACATCCCGCAAATATATTTTAATGTTATCCTCCCATCTACGTCTCGTCCTGCTCGAAGGTAGTTTTTCCTCACGTCTCCAATCTAACACTCTATATGCAATCCTGAATTCACCCATACGTGCTACATATCCTCTTTGCTGTTCTTCTGCTAAGATGCTAAGGACTTTAATAAGTTGGGTGAAAGTGAGACATTCGCTTTCAATCAAGAGTTGGCATTCAAAGAGCTTTAGTTCTATTCAGTGACAGAGATATACAGAAATGCTGCTGCAGATGGAGTCCATCATTTTCCAAGAATTTGGCAACGTATTGTTGAAATGGCAGGGGACTATATTATTTGAATTACTTATTGTCAAAAGTAACCTAAATAAATGTAATGTGAAACGGTAACTAATTTGACATTACTTTCGAATGTCCTAGTATAAAATCACAGACTTTCAACGAAATTCGTGGTAGGCTATATGGCAACCCTATCTTAGGATGACACATATATATCTGGACATGAAGGAACGTTCGTTGAGGTCTAGTTTAGAGTAATGTAGAACAGTGCTTAGAAACGGTTTATATTCGACCGGTAGCAGAACAAGCGGCAAGGTTGAATATCGGTCTGAATATCTGACTTTCAAGCGGTTGCGCCTAATATTTTTCATGGTAGACAGAACACCAGACACACTTCACCATACAAGAACTCTGATGAATTTTCTCAGTGGACAAATGGCGTAACAATTGAAGGAAATTTGCTTTTCCTAATAAAAAAAAGTGTCAGCTTGAAATAGGCCTATAACTGATTGGGCACTTTGATACATTTATCTTCATAACTAACATATAAATCAACCAATGGACACCGGTAACAACAAAGGAAATAAGCGTAATACATAGGTGAACTGACATGTAAACAAATGCAAGCAAAAAATAATTACAGTTACTTACAAAATAGAAGCGCAAATAAGTACACACTATTGTAACGTTCATACTTTAAACTAAAAAGGCATAGGTTGCCTGTAAAACAGTAATTGTTAGCCTAATATAGCCTATGCCTTTTAATTATTCTCAGTGGATGTATTATCATTTCATTAATAGATAATTTTAAAAAGATGAAAAGTTATTAACAAAATTATAAAAACACTCTCAAGCTGTAATGATTGTAATTTCATGATCTGTTGCTTCTGACGATATCTAACTGCAATACAAGAATGAATGAATGAATGAATGAATGAATGAACGAAGGGGAGTGAGGAGAAAATATCAATTGAAAGATACATGATGATAATGCATACTTGCAACAATTTCTGAAACTCCTGGGTGGCTCAATGTCGTCTGTCTTTCATGATCCAGAGCTGTCCACCCGAGAAAGACTCGGACATTCGTTGGATCAGACAGAAGAGCTTTGCATACTGTCTATAGCGCCAGGCGTTCTGTAGCAATATATCATTTCTACTTTTCGTAACCGGTTGTGCACGACTCTAGTCTAGTTTGTGATGGTAATGCAGACCTCTGAGTACGTACGAACAGTCCGCTTAGCGTAGCAATTTGTTTATATTTATGTAGCAAGCTGGCCGTAAGGAGGCAAAACGTAAAACGCCTATGAATATTATATAAACGGCTCGGTCAAGACCTCGAAGCTTTGCACTTACGGGCGACTTGGCAATCTATTAACGTGTTAGCACTCCCATTGCGTGACACTTTATTCTGTTTGTTCCAGAAGCCGCTGTATCCTGGTTTCGTATTTATATCCCTTATGTAAAGTTACCGCGGTAGACCACAAGTTCATAATGTAAAACGTTCTCTGCCTCTCACAGATGCTAATACGGGGAGACTGAAATATTTAAGTGGAAGAATGGTATATAGTTCGTTTGAAATACCAAAACAAGGTTCTTTATAAATAATTGTGGAGCAGTTTCAACATCACAAATGTTGTGCTCTCTAGCAGATACAATGCCAAATTTCCGTGTACTTAAGAGTATTTCTTCTTATATTCTGGATAGCTACATAGGCAAATTAAATACATCATTTTCTTTCCACTTTCTTTCCTCTTCTCCTCCTCTATTACATATTCTTTTTCTTCCATATTTTTCTCGTCTTTTATTCATCTATTTCTCTTCCTTTTCAATTCCTTCCCATTTCATTTTTCTCCTCTCTACATTTCGGAACTCACTTTCTTATTTTTCGCTCTTTTTAATCGTAAAGTCTATTTCTTTATTTTCTCTCTCATATTTTTCTCTTCATTTTTCTACTCCAGTGGTTCCCAAAGTGGGATATTTCTGGATTCGCCTATACCTGCTACATGCCCTGCCCATCTCAAACTTCTGAATTTAATGTTCCTAATTATGTCAGGTGAAGAATACAATGCGTGCAGTTCTGCGTTGTGTAATTTTCTCTATTCTCTTGTAACTTCATCTCTCTTAGCCCCAAATATTTTCCTAAGTACCTTATTCTCAAACACCCTTAACTTCTGTTCCTCTTTCAAAGTGACAATCCAAGTTTTACAACTATACAAAACAACCGGTAATATAACTGTTTTTAAAATTCTAACTTTCAGCTTTTTTGACAGCAGATTGGATGATAAAAGCTTCCCAGTCGAATAATAATATATATATTCCATAGGGCCTATTTATTCCGCGTTTAAATTCCTCCCGAATGTCATTTATATTTCTTACTGTCGCTCCAAGATGTTTGAAATTTCCTATCTTTTGAAAAAATAAATTTTCAATTTTTATATTTCCATTTCGTAGTATGTTCTGGTCGCGAGACATAATCATATACTTTCTCTTTTCCGAATTTACTTTCAAACCTATCTGTTTACTTGCTTCAAGTAAAATTCCCGTGTTTTCCCTAATCGTTTGTGGATTTTCTCCTAACACATTCATGTCATCCGCATATACAAGCCGCTGATCTAACCCGTTCAATTCCAAACGCTCTCTGTTATTCTGGCTAGTGTACATAGTGTAAATAATTTAAATTGCAAATATTAGTGTAATTTAATATAATCTAATTTTATTAGAGTTCAGTCCAAATGACATATCATAGTTTAAAATCAATAACACTTACAAAAGTAAATGATCATTTTTAATACAAATGCAAAAAGGTCTATACACATAACCTAATGCAATATATATGAACTTAATTAACCGATTCCATTATTGGATGGATTGCCAAATCAGTGAGATCAATACTCGCACTACAAACATTCAACTAACAGAAGTATATTGGCCTATTATGAAGTTTAAGAGGAATCATATGATTTCATTATGTTGTTTTAATGATTACAATTTTATAATTAAGAAACATAAGAACAATATTACATTTTAGTCACAATTTTATTACATACTAGCCGTACCCGTGCGCTCCGCTGCACCCGTTAGAAATAAATATAAAGTAATTACATAATTAAAATAGGACATTTGATCCAGGGAATGTTCATGTTTGATAGAAGGATAAATCGTTTAATATGTTACTTAATTTAAATTGCATCCAAATAATTAAAATGTGATCATTTTGGTCCAGAGACCACTCATTTGTGCAATGACAATTCCTTTAACATGTTTCTAATTTTTATTACATGCAACCATAGTTTAATGAACATTGACATCATATAGATTTAATGTATGTACTTTATTTTACTTGTTATAGGTTTCCATTGACTTATGGTAATAACTTAATTTTAACCCTTGTTTTCTACGTATTCAGTAAATGGCGTTTGGCCCACTATGGTTCTGAACCCTTCAAATAACTTAAATTATATTATATAATTTTACATTACATATATTATATTATATTATATTATATTATATTATATTATATTATATTATATTATATTATATTATATTATATTATATTATATTATATTATATTATATTATATTATATTATATTATATTATATTATATTATATTATATTATATTATATTACATTACATTATATTATATCAGAAGTTACTGTAATAACATTATAGCATTATGTCCATCTAGAGAAACTACACTTTCCAATGGTGAAATAATAATTAATTATAAAAGTCGGTTAATTTAGCTTCCGATATTACTTCATACAAACACAGAAACATTCTCTGTAGGCTATCTTTCATAGCTTTCGACTGTTGCTGTCCAAGGCCCTTTATAGACGAAGTCATTTTTTTTTATTTTATTATAAGGCCTTAGATGACAGTTATTTTAATTTTAAAACTCATTTATCTCATTAAATAACAGTCCTATCAAAATTTTTTGATGGAATAACACTTATCGCAAATTATTTTTAAAGAAACTTTTGTTATGTAACATTTTTCACAAAAATCAATAATAAGCGAGATATTTCGATTTATTTAATTCAGGCCCTCTTATAACCCCCCTTTTAAATAATGTATTTTGAATGCCATATAGCCTAAAATCTAAGTTACAACGAACATAATTTATATTCCAATTTTAATCGAAATCCGTTCGTCCATTATCGCGTGAAAAGGTAACAAACATACAGATAGACATGCAGACATACGAACAAAAATTTAAAAAAAGCGATTTTCGGTCTCAGGGTGTTTAATTATATATGTTAGGACCAATTATTTTTGGAAAATCGAAAATTACCAGAAAAATTTCGGCTACAGATTTATTATTAGTATAGATAATTTTAATAATTGTATTCATTTTAAATTTTCAGATTGTTACTTACCATAGAGTTTACCATGCATATAGTTATTTATTAAATACACAAAATTGTATACATAAATTACCTGTTACATATTTCACAGCTAATATATAGTAAAAATTGTGTAAGATTTTATGAGTCAAATGCCTGATGATGCACAAGGGCGGAAACGTTTGCATTTCAATGTTATAATATACAATGATCATTTACTTTTTTAAGTGTTATTGATTTTAAAGTATGACATGTCCATGGGTGGGCAACTCGTGCTCTCAAGTGCGAACACAACCTCAGTGCTGGTAGAAGGGACTCTGTACTTTCAAGTTCGCTCGCGTCTGCAGTAAGAGGCAGCTCGTTTTAAGTGAAAAACAATATAATCCCCAGATCATTTCCCTTTAGTGATGAGTCGAATGAGAAAGATTATGTTATTAAGAAGGAAGGTGAACCTTGTATTATGTTCTATTACACTTTCTTACGCATGACATTTTATGTTACAAATAAACACAGTGAAGGTTTCAGTAAAGAAATACTGTCTAGATCTGCTTTAGAATAGCTAAAGGTAAAAATGGGATATCAACAAGATGAGACTGATATCAAATATCGTTAGCACGTTGTGCGTGAGAGTTACAGAATTGCACGACATATGATCGACTAGCTAAGAGCATTTATGGATAAATTTGAAATTGGCAGTATCATGTAGAACATAGACAACTTCACTTTCCTTGACTATAAACTATCTTGAAGAGTGATAAGAAAATCTTCTTATCAAATATAAGATCCTACTTCAAGACCTACAGCAGAATTCACTGGTAAGTTTGGAAAAAACAGTTACAATTGACAAGGAATCGAGATATTTCTGAAATCCTTTTGGCTTACAGATAGAAGATCCTGAAAGTTTATAGATTGAATTTATAAATCTACAGAACAGCACGACACTCAGATTCCAGCGAAATCAGGAATAGAACTGTTCGTAATGCTGTATGTGCTTGAGTCAGAACTTAATATAAGAAAGATCTCAATGTAAAGAAAGAGCTTAGAAGTAAGTTTAGTTCATCTGCTCTGACATGTAAAAAGTTCTTCCTTGCATTTTTGATTGTTTGCGAATACAGACTATACCTTTCTGAGAGCAGATAAATGCTCTTTAATGTATAAAGACTTGTAAATTCTCGCGTTCTATGTTTCAAATAAGACATAATAAGAAATATTAACAAATAGTGTAATAATAAATAAGTGTTGTAACTATATTTGTTGTATCTTGAAAAGATTGTATTCAGTTTGTGTTTCCACTACTAAACTAATTTACAAAGCTAGAAAATAATATAATTTTTTTATGTGTTCAGGTATAGTCTGTCTAAAATTACTATAATTGTTGCACCATGCGTAATTCTTAAATTAAAATCATGGAGTAGATATCACAACCACCTGCATAAGCCGCCAGAGCGCACCGTGGCAGTGAACTGTTTTGCAGCGAAACTATAAACAACTTGTAACTGCTATACCTGGCTCCGTCTGTCTTTCTCTCTTTCAAGTTTTTTTTAGCACTTTGTGAGCACGAGTTGCCCATCCATGGACATGTCATTTGGACTGAACGATAATGAAATTAGATTATATTACATCATATTGACTATCGGAATATCTCTATCATCATGCTTTCTAAGATTAGTGTAATTGTTAAAGTGGTCCATGTTTTCCTTTGCCCCACTTGACGTAACAAGATTCGCGTAAGCCGTGAGTTAAGTATTCGCTTGCTAGATGGACTTGCGTCGTCTATTTAAAAACTCCAGTAATACTGAACATCGAAGTACGGTCCTTAGTTATTACAGAAAGCATTCGAATTTATGTCATTTCTGTTTCACTAAGGATTCCGGTACGGGTACTCATAATCTGTGCCGGGGAAGACGTATCATACTCCAAAAATATAGGGACATCATTTTATTTTTACTTCAACTTTTATTGTACCTGAGTTTCTGAATGTACTTCACTCCCACCCCTTCTACTAACTAAGTTCCAACTGTCCACACAGAACCAAGGCCGCAATACTGAGTTAGTGATTACAGTACGTTTCAGAAATATGTTCGCGTTTTCCAGTGACGAAAACTTCCAATATTGAATCATATTTTCGCACAGGTACTGTCGTCCGTTTGCCTACGTCGCATCCCGATTTCCCCCACCTGCTTCTGCTCGCTCCACTGTAAAGACTAGTGGCTGGGCTTTCTTAGCTCTTTTCTGAAAACATTAATTTCTGCTAGGAATTAATTGGACGTCTACGTAATATTATGCAACTGTTTAAAATAACTTAAATAAAAGGGCCTCGTTAAGTAATTAACTATCACGTGATTCCCCCCCCCTTTCTAAGATCCTGCGACATAACCACTTGGACGGACAGTAGATACCATGTCTGAGTAATTTTATCTGTGCGGGTCGGGCAGAAGTGAAGACTGAATTTACAGTACCGTACGTAAGGTACTCTTTTATAGAGTAGTTATAGAATCATTTCAACATGAGTTACTAAGTATGAAGGACGAAACTGGTAATTGGAATTAGATGCAATAATCTATAGTGCGATAATATGCACAAAAGAACTGAAGCCTGTATCAAAATGAACGGCCACCATTTTCAAAAATGTGTTTAAATATCCTTTTCATTTTAACTGCATTCTCTATATCGTACGCTAATGTGCTGTAGACAGTATAATATACACTGCATAACGAATACGTCCGAATGGATAACTCAGTTCGTGAGTAAAAACACATATTGTTAATACTGTACTTATTTTGATTAAACAAAACCTAATGAAAATTATCACACTCAAAATCGCGATATTTCCTACTTTACGTAAATGGATGAAGTACTTTTCTTCCCTCCTGTACCTAGTAAAGTGATTTGTTTGTATTTTACGCCAGTACCATCTAACTCCAGTCGTGGAAGGGTAGCAAACGGCGTTTCCGTGTTTCAATCACTAATCCAAAGGTATAGCCAGGTTAATATTAAAAATGTTAGTAAAAATAAAATGATGTCCCTGTATAAGATAGATAGGAACAGAGTAAAAAATACAAAAGGAAGAAGGAATAGGCCTAAAGCCAGAAAGAAAAGAAAATTAATGACGAATTACCGAAAAAAAAAAGATCACACGTTACTGAACTCTAGAGTTTGGTGTGTAATCCACAGCACTCTTTCTGAAAGAGATAAGAGAAATGAGTTAATGGAGCGAGGCGCGGCCGGGAATCAAAGTAAGCGCTCTCGTTTGAAAAAGGGTGCAAGGAGACGAGTGCGGCCACCGACAGGAAATTGCAACGATACTTCACGCAGACAGCCGAGCAACGTTTCCTCTCAGCGCCTCCGAGCAAGTACTGGCCACAGATACAACACGTAATGCATCGGGAACGTATTTTTTGGAATAGCGATACGCGTGAAATTTTCCACAATTATTTTCTTCACTGAATTTGTACTTCTGGAAACATAATATACCATATTTAAGTAAAAGAAATTCCTGAAATAACGTGAAATTTAGATCATTGTGCGAAATAGGTATGTCAATATCAACGAAATGCATCCCCTTTATTTTAAAAACTACGAAATGTACATCAACATTTTACTCAAGATTATCAAAAAACATGTTTGTGACATTTCTTTTAAACAATTTGCCAATCGCTTTGCATTGTCGGACCATCGAATCTATGCCCCTTCAGCGCTGTCGTCGTTCTTGGAAAAGTTAACGCCTCTACTCACCCCATTCCACCCGTTTCTCTCCCACTACGTCAAACAGCAGGCCACGAACCTTGCCGAATAGGGATTTTGCCAAACTTCCGTCAAACAGTGTCATGTCTCTTGAATATTGCTTATAGTACTGTCAGGTTAATTATTACTTATTCATAATTTAATTTAAGTAGGTCTAATGACGCTGATTGACTTATGCAAAATGCTATTACTTGCTTAATGATATTTCTTTCACCACTCCGTGCTACAGTATTCATGTTGAGTTGACAACACTGGACTGCAAGTGAAAATAAACTGTCCCGCAATTAGGCTCAAAATTGTGAGTAGTGGGGGACAGAAAGGGAGAGGGATAGAAAAGAGAGAAATAGGAATACAGGGGGAGAAATGAATTGCCGAGGCTGAAAAGGAATTAAGGTTCAGTTCGCATATCTTACGGGGGCACAGATCCGACGGTCGGACTATAACGCCTATATTCCTGTATTTTCTCTAGTTTTACTATCTCTATGGCAGTAGTCGGCATTTCTTGACTTGCGAATCAACCCCTTAGCACACAAACATGGTGAATGGTAAGGCATGACCTCCTTCCCCTTAGCCATCACTTATTCATTTATACAAAGTGATTCACGAGGAGTCCACACCTGTGGAGTAACGGTCAGCGCGTCTGGCCGCGAAACCAAGTGGCCCGGGTTCGAATCCCGGTCGGAGCAAGTTACCTGGTTGAGATTTTTTCCGGGGTTTTCCATCAGCCCAATACGAGCAAATGCTGGACCCCGGACTCATTTCACCGGCATTTTCACCTTCATTTCATTCAGACGCTAAATAACCTAGATGTTGATACAGCGTCGTAAAATAACCCAATAAAATAAAAATTCACGAGGATTTACCGTCCTTTACGGAGCTTATTTCTGAAAACATTTTGAGCAAAAATTTCATTTAAAAAATTGGGTCCTATTCTCAAAATTTTCAGAGTTACACTAATTTAAAGTTGGTTGTAAAATACGTTTTTCTCTTTAGTTTGAAGGTAAAAGAATAATACAAATAGAGAATGAACTATTCACAAGTGTCATTTCTTTAATTGGCTAGTATTATGAACGATGAAAGAGTAATGGAACGGAGAAAAATTCTCTCCGGCGCCGGGATTTCAACCCGGGTTTTCAGCTCTACATGTTGACGCTTTATCCACTAAGCCACACCGGATTCTACCCCGGCGTCGGAAGAATCGTCTCAGTTTTAAGTTCCAACTCTTGGGTTCCCTCTAGTGGCCGCCCTCTGCACTACGTCATAGATATCTATGAACCTAGGACCGAAGTCCACACATGTGCTGAGGTGCACTCGTAATGAGTGACTAGTTGGCCGGGATCTGACGGAATAAGCGCCGTCTTAAATCACGAAGTGATTTACGCATATCATATATATTATTATAATGTACCGAAGTACATATGATATTTCCATGCAGATATTCTGCGTCATCATACGATGAAAGAGTAATGGAACGGAGAAAAATTCTCTCCGGCGCCGGGATTTGAACCCGGGTTTTCAGCTCTACGTGCTGACGCTTTATCCACTAAGCCACACCGGATTCTACCCCGGCGTCGGAAGAATCGTCTCAGTTTTAAGTTCAACTCTTGGGTTCCCTCTAGTGGCCGCCCTCTGCACTACGTTATAGATATCTATGAACCTAGAACCGAAGTCCACACATGTGTTCAGGTGCACTCGTAATGAGTGACTAGTTGGCCGGGATCCGACGTTCCATTACTCTTTCATCGTATGATGACGCAGAATATCTGCATGGAAATATCATATGTACTTCGGTACATTATAATAATATATAGTATTATGAAGCTAAAAATGTGCTGCGAACTCCTTAGTTGCTTCGTACAGACATCTTTTTCTATTTTTAACTAGAAAATTACATTATTCTTACGCACTTATCACAACAATTATTGCAAATCACACTACTTCTACCGACTTAAATTCTTTGCAGTTCAATTTTGCATCCTAATTTACAGTATTGGAGAGTTTACAGCACATTTTAAAAAATGTCGTCCTCCGCTTGAGTACACTTGGCCGCACGCTTGTGAAAGGCACTCGTCGCGCTACGTAACTGCATACGGCTATCCTTGATTCCCGTAGCGCTCGCGCTGCTTGCTGACTGCACGCTGACCAGGATCACGCGTTCACAGCAATGCGTTCCAATAACGAAACGTAACTGTGTAAATATTGAGAATAGGACCCATGTTTAATGACATTTTTGCTCCGAATGTCTTCGGAAATAAGCTCCGTAAAGGACGGTAAATTCTCGTGAATCACCCTGCATATTTTGCATATATATTTCAACAATTTTTTTTTTCTAAAATGAAAATTGTTAAACCTACAAGAATTACGTCTATGACAGACGAACATCACGTTGCTCATTTAAAATTGGTTACATGCAGCTTGACAACTAATTTTTAATGAGTCAATTACACATCCATCATAATGTTTAAATTATGTATAAAACAAGGGAGGTAAGAAATAAAATCAAACAAAAATGAAAAACAAATGAACAAATAATTCATAATGACATACACTTCATTGCGCTTTTCTTAGTTTGGGTATATTCGCAGTACGTCTTTGCGCACGCAAAACTTAGGATAGTTCAATAGTGTCGTGCATTTCAAGCGCTATGTTCGGTTCAAGTGTGTCGAGCGTAACAAGGACCGAAGTCTGCTTTGAAGATGCGGATCTGTCCAGCTCGCTCGAATTTGCCCCTCTCTGGCCCCTCCTACCCTCACCTTCCATTCATTCATGCTTTTAGCTGCGTAAGGACTTCACAAATCTTGTGATCTTTTATTTACATGTAAGAACAAGCAATTTTTATTACAAAACTATGATTAAACATTTACAGAAATATACGTCAATTAACAGAATCTTTCATAAGTAACGAGTCGATCGAAAAATGAACTATTTTTCATATATATATTTTTTAAATGATGTTCATCCTCACGAGAAAGAACCCTTCGCGGTATCGTACCAGTCGATTTGGAAACAAACACTCCCTCCCCTCGACGCCACAGCTATTAAACGAAAGAATGGTTAGTGTTTTAAACCTTTATTAAAACACATAACTGTGAAAACAGTTTCAATTGTTGACAACTTATGGTGTACAATTTTCAAAATGCCGTCCGTTCTGTTGAATGCACAAATATAGCGACATATCAACTCTTCATGGCCTCTAGTGAGCGTGTCAGGCGTAACCATTTGTATCGTGTGTTCAGTTCGTTCCAATGATTCAGGAGTGGTGCGTGGCTTCGTGGCATATACACGGTCCTTGATGAATACCCAGAAAAAGAAGTCCAGGGGAGTTAAATCAGGTGATCGCGGAGGCCAATGGATTGCGCCTGTACGACAGATCTACCTGCCTGGAAACACTTCATCTACGGAGTAAACGCTTAATTTGAGCGACACTGTTTCCAAATTCAAACCAAGCAGCACTTTTTCTCTTCTGCAACAACGTTAAACGGCTGCGTGGAATTTTATCATTCCAGTCTATCACAACAATGTGTATAGGCATGGCCGTGTGACATTATTCTTGGCTTATAGAAGACCATTAAATGCACATTACACATGGATAAGTGGCTTGCTCTGGCGGTGGGGGAGGGGGTGTTTGTTTCCAAATAGACTGTACGGCACCGAGAAGGGTTCTGATAAAAACATTGATGATAAACATTGTTTCAAAAAATTATCTAAAATTGTTGATTTTTCGATAGACTAGTTACTTATGAAAGGCTCTGTAGGTAAATCACATTACGTTTTAAACATACATGGCTGTATACAGGTACCAAATACCGACAGAAAGTAGCTATAATTACATTCTTCACATGATATTCAAATAAATCATAGTTGCTCGATAACAATATTTGTGTGACTATGCGAATTATGAAAGTATTAGCGTCATGCATTACAGGCGCGAAGTACGGTTCAAGTTAATAGAGTAGGACAAAGTTCGATATCGTCTATGTTCGCTCTGCAAAAGGAGGTCTGTCGTGTTTGTAGCAAAGGCTTTAATTGAACATAATACAATACATTTAATTTACAATTTATTTCACAAAATATCAACCGAGATAGTAACAGGTTTAACATTTGAATCACGCATTTTATTTCACCAAAAATTCTGGTCCATAATAAAGCAAATCTTTCAGATATTTCTGCGACAGATCTATTGGTATAAACTGGGATCATTTTTGTGACTGATTATGATGATGATGATTATGATGAAGATGTTGATGATGATGATGATGATGATAATAATAATAATAATAATAATAATAATAATAGACTTCCACAAGTACAAGGGGGTATTGATACGTTTTTAGTCTAACATAGTTACGGTATCCCTTAATGTTCATTTATTCAACCTAGGCCCTGATCACCTTTCCACTCAGTATACTCTGACTGAGAACTTCTCCGTTCTCTATTGAATATGGTATATTCAATGATTTTATATAGCCATCACTTAGTCATTGGCCGGCTCTGTGGCTCGGATCCCGGCATAGCTCAGATGGTAAGAGCACTAAGCGCGCCAAGCTGAAGGTCCTGGGTTCGATTTTCGGTGCCGGATCGAATTTTTCTGAACTAATAAATATTCATTCAGCACTGAAGTCATAAAGGAATATTCTACGCCTATAAACAGAATACTCTGCTTTGGTCGCCTAACCAGTATTCCAGAGTAGCCTACTTATTAATAGGGCTCGGATTCCTACTATGACCTAAAAATCAGGAAATATTCATACACTTATCCCCTAAAAATATCAATATGTGACATAAAAACTTGGAAATATAACGAAAAACAAATTTTGTCCAATAGCAATTTTGGAATATTTTTTACCTACATTCCAATTTCTTTAAGGGGAGGTGGTACACCCTATCTCCGAAATGTTCAATTTGCTATCTTTATTCTTAATTTTCTCTAAAACTACCAATCCTAAGGCGATGAAATTTGGTACACTAATATATTGACGGTTTCTGTACTGATTGACATTTTTGTAAATGGATCAGGACACATACACATTATATTTTGTCCTGCCTTGTTGTACCACCTCCCCTTAACAACGAAAGGTCCACCTCCACCTACAAATAATTATCACTTAGTAATACATCATATTTTATATAATGAATTAACAAATATTTATTGTAATTGCCCACATCTAACACCTTTCACACAAGCCAAATATTTAGGAATTATTATAGATCAGCATTTACGTTGGGATAAACAAATTGATTTTATGGGTACAAGTATAAGAAAAACAATTTATAAATTCGTAACACTTTGAAATTTTATCACTAAGGAGGCATTGACAATAATATTTTTAATTCTAGTACAATCATTAAAACAATATGGTATAATAAATTGAGGTGGAGTAGCATCATCTTTAGTTAATCCATTAATTTTATTACACAGAAGGTCGATAAAAATTTGTCTAACCAAAAATATGGATTGCCCAACAAATTTAATTTATACAGATTTTAAAGTACTAACTACTGAAGAAATTTATAAAATATATAGTTTACTAACTTACTACCACAGAAATCAAATAAAACATAAATCTAATCAACATGAATATCGTACTCGAAGACAAAAGTCTACTTTCCCATTAATTGAGCCTGAATGTCATACAAGTGCAGCTCTTAAATATGGTGCTAGTTTCGGCCCAAGACTTTATAATAAAATTTCGAACCATTTTCCAAATTTGAAGTATTTTAGAATTGAAGCTTTAAAAAAATAAATTTATAAAATTATTCATGATATATAATATAGGACGCGGCAGTCAATATAACGGTTTTATAGCCCTGATGTGGGACACTCAGGAGAAATTAAAAGAAAACACATTTACTGGAAGTAATCTAGTACAATGCAATTTATTAATGTCTGACTACTTTTTAAAAACTACATTTCGTAAGTAGCCTCCACGGCAACGAATACATTCCTGCAATCTGCTATGAAAGTTCTGCACAAATCGTCCCAACAAAACAAGTTCGATCACATTAATTTCGTTCCTTATGTTTTGTTTCAGCTGGATGATGGTGTGAGGTTTGTTGCGATACACCCTATTTTTGAAATAATTCCATAGGATGTAATCAGCGCACACTGCTCATGGTTCACTAAACTGCCCGCGAAACATTTTCCAGGACGAATAATTTCACGATTTGGAGACATTGCCTGGCCGCTAAGATCTCCTGACCTGACTGCAGCTGATTACATCCTATGGAGTTATCTCAACAATAGGGTCTATCGTAACAAGCCTCGCACTATCATCCAGCTGAAACAAAACATAAGGAACGAAATTAGTACCGTTGTTTTGTTGGGGCGAGTTATGCAGAACTTTCACAGCAGATTGCAGGAATGTATTCGTTGCCGTGGAGGCTACTTACGAAATGTAGTTTTTAAAAAGTAATCTGACATTAATAAATTGCATTGTACTAGATTACTTCCAGTATATGTGTTTTCTTTTAATTCATCCTGAGTGTCTCACAACAGGGCTATAAAAACAGTCATATCCCACTGCCGCACCCTATATTAACAAATGTGAGAATTTTTTACCTTTTATTTCTATCGACTATATTCTTTTTTTTTATTGTATACCACTGGCTTCTGTCTGATTGTCAGTTTATATTAAATGTGTTTTTTCTCTCTTTTTCTCCCTCTTCTTTTTTATTATTGTATGTTATTTATTGGTTAAAATTAAGTTAATTACTGTATTTAGTAAACTGTCTTTGTAAATTTTATGTTATATTATTGGCTAAGACCACACCGTACACGAGCCTGGCTCTTACAGTATTAGCTAGATACATTTTTGTTTTATAATTGTAGTTTGTAATTTGTATTCACTAGCTAACTAGTTAAAGAAATTAAATTAAATAAACCATTTTACAATACTGCTTCTGTGCATATTAACTCCTTTTAGTGCCCACAGTGGAGTCTTTTAGCCTATAAAAACAGAAGAAAGAAAAGCAGTGAGAGAAATGTCCAACTTCTGCTACTGCGTAATGGTTCTTCTCCAATTTTTCTTTTTTCCCTTTTCCCCCCAAAGATCAGTTAATTCCAAAGAACACTACACTTCCGTACGTAACAATTTTACTTTCTTCTAAGCCTTCTGTCGTAATTATTCAGTCCTTGTATCAAGAAACTGATGCGAAGAAAATTTCTGCAGATTTTTGCACGCGAAATTTATTTTTCGATCGAGACAATCACAATTTTTCAATTATTTAAATTGGTCTTTCGTTTCTGGATTCCATGTTGGTTTTTTTATATAACAAATTTAGCAATTCTTCTGTTATAAAAGTGTGTAATGACGATGTAAATAAAATATAGTGCATGTTCCCATGACTGTCGGTCCATAGCTATTATTATGCGCAATACATATGAAGAGACATCCATTTCGGGTATCCACCCGAGACTGACAAATAAGAAGGGGCTGCAGGAATGCACAGGGGAGTACGTCATGTAATAGGAGCTACCTCAAGGAAAACACTCAAGTCAATAAAAAAAATATCACAGGCAAAACAGAATAAAAGAGCTGTTGGCAAGGGAAATAGAAGTTTTGTTTGGAAATGTGTCTATATGTGAAAATGTTATGCGATATCCCTGCATGGACTTTATTGTATTTTCACCCCTTCCCCATCTCGTGTTCTACGTCAAACTCCACTTTTCCATCTTCCTTCACTGACTTTATTTTCTCCCTTATGCGACATTTGATAGCTGTTGTTATATCTGTGGGGACTCTTCCTCTCCACCTTCCTAAGGGAGACTTTCTGTGAAAAGAGTGACGAAATTCTGGGACGATGTACTCGGTCAAATAAACTCATTTTTCTTTTCCTTTTGTAACTTACATGATGATAGTGACAGAATGTGTGGTAAGAATAACTAGACATAAACTTAAAAAATAACATTAACCTGAGTTTCGTTATCCTGCAAGCTGCCTATTAAAGAAAGGCTATAATTTCATTCTGAAAATATTGCTTTTAATATTTTCTGATAAACCACGTTTATAAATGTCAAATTCATACATTTTAATCCTGTAACCAGAATATTGTACCATATGGAAATATATAAAAATTGGAGATTTATCCTTCGAAGAGGGGGAAAAACTCAAATATCTTGGAGCAACAGTAACAAATATAAACGACACTCGGGAGGAAATTAAACGCAGAATAAATATGGGAAATGAGTGTTATTAGTCGGTTGAGAAGCTTTTGTCATCTAGTCTGTTGCCAAAAAATCTGAAAGTTAAAATTTATAAAACAGTTATATTACCGGTTGTTCTGTATGGTTGTGAAACTTGGACTCTCACTTTGAAAGAGGAACAGAGATTAAGGGTGTTTGAGAATAACGTTCTTAGGAAAATATTTGGGACTAAAAGGGATGAAGTTACAGGAGAATGGAGAAAATTACATAACGCAGAACTGCACGCATTGTATTCTTCACCTGAAATAATTAGGAACATAAAATACAGACGTTTGAGATGAGCAGGGCATGTAGCACGTATGGGCGAAGCCAGAAATGCTTATAGAGTGTTAGTTGGGAGACCAGAGGGAAATAGACCTTTGGGGAAGCCGAGACGTAGATGGGAGGATAATATTAAAATGGATTTGTGGGAGGTGGAATACAGTATGATGGTAGGTTGTTTTACGACGCTTTATCATCATCTTAGGTTATTTAGCGTCTGAATGATATGAAGGTGATAATGTCGGTGAAATGAGTCCAGGGTCCAGCACCGAAAGTTACCCAGCATCGGCTTAAGGGAAAACCCCGGAAAAAACCTTAACCACGTAACTTGCCCCGACCGAGAATCTAACCCGGGGCACCTGGCTTCGCAGCCAGACGCGCTAACCGTTGCTCCACAAGTGTGGACTTCCAGCTGTCCCAGCTGACTTTAGTTGAGGAGAATGGTTCAGGATTTCAGTAAGCACACATGGAAAATGCAGTCCATTGCTTGACCTTGAGCCGCCAGGTGGAAATGCACGGACTATAGCGTACTGTGTTCCATATGTTTAGGAAAGCTAGCTACTGTAGGCCTAATTGACTTGGACTAAAGAACTTAAAACAAAATTATTTTTAAATTAATATATTGTGTTCCATATATTTATAAAATAGAATGGTTAAACATCAACTTATTAATTAACAGCTATATTTATCGTTATTTTTTATAATTGTCGAAATAATTCTGATCCATTAAGTTCTTTATAATTATTTCGGACTTCACCATTTCACACTGAATTTATTCCCTATTAGTGAGATTATACTGTACGCACTAATTGGGTTGAGAGTCCGCCACTGGGATCCGAACGGAGTGCTCTATACTCCTCAATTGATGTAAAATTATAAAAAAATTTAAAAAGCATTAGAAAATTCGGAAAAATTTTCCAAATTTTCAAAAATTTTCAAAATATTCAAAAATATTATTTTGCACCCTAAAGAAACCTAAGAGCTGATAAATTAGAAGCAGGGGCGGCTTTCGAAGAGGGGCTGCGGAGCTGCAGCACCCCCAGACATTTGTGCTCTTGTCTCGTTTTATAGTGTGAAATACATTTATTATACAGTCTTTATTTAGCGGCTCGAATTTAAAAAAAAACATCGCTCTCAATGACATTCACGCAATCGTTAGTGAAGTCACTTCCTCCCCTGGTGCTGCCAGAGCGAAACCAGAGACAAGGACTATAGGGTGAAGCCACTTCCTATCCTGGAGCTACCAGTCTCGTCTCGGATGCTTTGCGCGTTAGTTTTACCCCTCCTCCCTACTGCCCCTTGCCGTGAATCCGTTTCAAGGCGCTGCAAAATTTGCACAATTTGTCAGTAGCGCGCAGTTTTAAATACATTTTTTTTAATGTTGCGAGTATAACAAGTGCAACAATGTTTAATTCTGTACAATATTTACAGTCTATTCAGTTCAGTACCTTAACAATTCATCAGTTGAATCTCATAATGGAAAGAGCCGCTAAACAAAATACAAAGGCTCGTATATTTTTTTGCTAATTTATCCAGTATCCCTGCTTTCTTCTCTCGATCTCCACACAGTTTGTATTAGATTAATGTGTTTCAAAGACAATTCCATCAGCTGGGGCACAAGATGGATTTAAAATAAGAACAGTAAATGTTGTTCATGAGAAGAAGGAGCCATTGCTAGAATGTTTTCAAACCATAATGGAATCTGAAACATCTAACATCACAATAAATGAGGCAAGCGCCCTGGTGCATATTCTTGAATATCCTAAATTCAATTTCTGGCTCAGTTTTTTTTTTCTCATTTATTGATGTATCATGTATATATATTATACAACCAACTACAACATCGCCAGTGAGATATTTCTAAGGTTCAAATCTGCATATAAAAAGTTAAATTATGGTTTATTTAACGACACTCGCAACTGCAGGGATTATATCAGCGTCGCCGGTGTGCCGGAATTTTGTCCGCAGGATTCTTTTAAATGCCAGTAAATCTACTAACATGAGCCTGTCTCATTTAAACACAACTTACAAGATAAGGCGCATGGAACTAATCTTTAAATAAAGTAAGTTGCTTGGTTTATTTTTGTATGTAGCCCTCCTTAATTCAATACCCACGAGCCGCCACTGATTATAAGATCTGGAAACATTGCTCTCGCCAAGCTTAGACGACCTCACTCACACCACTCTGCTGACTCGTACCTTACCCAAATCATACGGTGCATGCCTGTTAGTTATGCAGCGTTGTCACATTATGACTCGGAATTAGCCCAGTCGCTGGGTTGAGGCAAGTACGATGTTTTTTTTTAACACAGAAGTTAGTAGTTGTCTCTTGCGGCAAGATAAGCTGACCTCTCTACTCGGGTTGAGGCCGTCTATATTTGGCAACGCTGTTATAAAGCAATTCAGTTATCGGACGCGGCCAACTGCATAACATAAACAATGAGAGAATGTTAATATGACTTTTTTGACTTCTTTCCTTTGAGCTTGGGTCGTCTAAGTTTGGCGAATAGCCTACAATACATTCCCTTCTCGCCTTAATACAAAGACACACCTAAGCTTGTCTGTACAAATCGTAACAGGAACTCGAAGCATTAGCAGGAACAGAGTATAAAGTACATATAATCTAGTATTTGGATAACAACATTATTTGGAAAGCACAAAAGCAAATTACACTAGAAACTCAGACAAATGTTAGCGTTGTTCAACATATCAATTACTTTAAATGAGGTATGGTAGATGACCCGTAATCTCCTGAATAGTGGATCAAAAACTCGAAGTAAACATACAATAACAACAATCACTCTCGACTAAATAATACTGTCATTAAGTTAATGGGTATTGCTGTTCCATTAAGTCATAATCTCCATTTCGTTCACAAGAAATTCAACAAATAATATCAAGAGCAAGAGCTCAGAAACTTACAGCAAACAGACACAGCCACTAACAGACCTACTATCATTTCATCAACAGCAACTATTCCAACATCTGCACTACAGCATAATACCTAAACCTACTTAAATCAAGAATACTGGACGCCGAAATATAAGGTTTTCCTTGGGAAAATCGTACATTTTTAATTGGTTATTTTACGACGCTTCATGAGGCACTGGAATGATTTACCTACAGACTTACTAAAGGCTTTAACAATAACCAAAAATGTATTTAAAAATAGGCTTAAGGACTTTAAGTACTAATAGACGGTAGTATATTATACACACTATTTAAAGGATGTAATTTATATTTTGTTATTTGAAGTGTTGTATCAGTGAAGAAGTGTGTTGTGTCAGTGCAGTGTGAAGTGTGTTGTCAGTGAAGTGTGTTGTGTAAGTGAAGTGTGTTTCTGTCAGTGAAGTTTTATAGTTTACAGTGGCAGTGCAAAGTATTTGACACTGAAATGTTTTTGAAGTGTTAGTGAAATCAGGGTAGAATCAGTGAAATGTGTCGTAGTTCCAGTGAAGTGAGTGAGTTGTCAGCGAAATGAGTGTAGTGCTGAAAGGAACTTGTGCAGGTATGAACATATTATAGTCGTGGGTTTCAGTTCGAACAACTTAGGGTTAAGATACAAATTAGATTTACTTTAAATGTTATTTTAAGCGATCGTGATTCATTTAATATAGGGTGCTCTATGTTATTATTATTATTATTATTATTATTATTATTATTATTATTAATTTACTATTAATTGTGTTTATTTTTAATTTTCATTATTGAGTGTAATTATTTACCACTGCCACCGGGTATATACCCATTTGCAGTGTGAATAAATACATACAATTGTTATGTTTATCTAGCGTCTGACTGAAATGAAGGTAATACTGATAATACAGCGAAATGAATCCAGGGTCTTAAGGGACATAGGACTGAGTTTTAAAACTTTTAAATTGTTTGATTAATTTATTTCAAATTGTACGGGTTTGTTGTGTCTGTACGCTTAAATAACAGTACCAAATTTCATCAAGTTTCATTCATTAGTTCCTTCGATATTAATTTTCACGCATTTTAATTATATTAAATTGTACTTACGCAAATTCAAAGACATCCCTGACGGCTTCAAAAATATTCCGTGAAGGACTTAAATTTCATTATAAAGAAAATTGCGCATATAGTTTTCTTTAAATTTTCCCACAAATCATAATCTTTGCTTGATAATTTCCTTTAATTTTTAAAATTAAAAAATTGATAACATGAAAAGTTGTCAGTAAAGAGCTGATTCCATGCACAGCTTTGTGTATTGCAATATGTTTAGTAATCTTGCAAAGTTTCATGTAAATCGGAGCAAATGAAAGTCGCTAGGAAATTTATTATTGACAAAAACGTATTTTTGAGAAAGCGCAATTTTTAGTAGGTGTGGCATTTTAAAAATGGTCACCAGACCTGTAAAAGTAGTAGATGGGCGCTAAATATAGGACAGAACATTAACCAAATATATAAGGCAATTATTTATGTAAAAAAAAAAAACAAAAATATTAATTTTTAACCATTTTGACCAATAATTCAGTCCTTGTGTCCCTTACTTTTTTCAGGAAAAACACAGGAAAAACCTCAACCAGGTAACTTGTCTCAATCAGTATTCGAACACGGACCCACTCGTTTAATACTCAGGAATGCTATCAGACTTTTTTATATTCAGATTTAATGAATATTTTCAATCTCTCATAGCGGTGAGATATATTGGGCATAGTATTTAGACTGGAGAATATGGAACCAGACGTCGAATCCATCTCATCGTTGCGTTACATTAACGTGACGTGTGAGATGTCATCAAATATACATAGAATGTCAATGCTTTTACCCTTTCAAAAACACTTATAATGTAACACGGTATTACTAGTGGGCAATTACAGCCATTTTAAGTATTATGATAATTTTTTTTTAATTTTTAAATATATAATTTTTTAAACTTCAAAATATTCATAAAATTTAACTAAAACTGGTAATATAACATACAAAGACACAACTATAGTGTGGTTATTGTATTACAAGATTATTTTAACATATCAAAGTTTACTAAATGTTATTTTATTGCATGTAAAAAAATGGCTCAGAGCCACACTATTTCATATAACTCTACAATAGTTTCACACATGTTTTAACTTCACAATATATAAAAGTGATCTTTTCTCTTTTCATTGTATGTAATCTGTGTTCAATTTGTTATTTATTAATGTTTTCCACCTGAAGATGACTTTCTATAAGTCGAAAATATTTGTGGTAATAATGTTGTAATGTAATACGACAGAAAATTATTTCTGTATTTGTATAAAGTTTGATAAAGTGTAGACTGAAATTATAGAACACAATATTTTATTACAAAAACGTGTTGTTAATTCCTTAGTTGCTTTGTATTGTTTTGTTTTCATTTTTTTTTTTCAATTTTTAACTAAAAATTACATTATTCTTACGCACCTACCACAACAATTGTTACAAATCACATGGCTGCTAGCAACTTGATTCTGTACAGTTCAAATTTGCATCCTAATGTACAATCTTAACCCTTTGCACCACAAATTAATTTTTGTATGTTTCTCACTTCATGGATCATAACAAAGCTTCTATCAATATTTTTCAACATTTTAACTCTGCACACAATTTCAAAACACAGATGGCACTTCTATCTATACTCAAGAGATGGTTGCTTGGTGGAATATCTGTACTACAAAATTTAGAAAGAAAGAAAATGGTAGTTATTCTGAACAACCATTATGCTGCAAAGGGTTAAAGTATTCACAAGAGTGACTGCCGTTTCATTTTGAGAGAAGGCAAAGAACAATTGTAACGTAAACATATGCTACCTCGACAGCAAGCTTTATTAGCTTAGATTAGAGCATAGATGTCCAATTGCAACTCGTACGAGGTAACCCCTAGCGTAAGCAACCCGCAACGCATATCCTTTAAGGTCGTTTTTCCTATTTTATATGGAAAGATATTGACCTTAGCAGAGCATGCTGGTTCTATAGGCGTTTGAACAACCATGGCTTAGGGTATATTCAGTACTTGTATGAGTTTTCGGAGTTTATCCCTGCATATTACAATGGAACTATACTAGCCCCACAATTAATGTTGTTATTGTTTAGTCAACTGTCCTAAGACAGGGTTGGACCTCTCAAGTGAAACCAACAAGGCATCACTCATGAGGCAACTAGGCTATGAGGTAATGCGGTAGAGTGGCCAGTTACTTTCCCCCTCCATTACATACATCGCCGATTACCTACATATTACACTAATGAGACTTCAGATTTATACAAATAATTTGTTCTACCTCTCACACACACATCGTCACGTAAGATGTAGGCCTACTGCTGATAATAGAACCTCAATCAGAGTTAACTCTCGATTAACTGGGTTGTTGATTATCTGGGACGATCCGTAGTGAAAAATATATAGGCGATATAGTGGAAAATATGTAAGAAAGCAGGTCACCTTGACTGCGAAAAAATCCATTTTATGAATAATGCCTTTAATGTAGATTAATTACAAAATCCACATTTTAACTTCAAATTTTCAAATCATCCTACATATTCAAAACTACATGCACATAACCTAAAAAATTCACGAATAATCGTGAGACTATTCGGATAATATTATTTCATCCTATTAAAAATTGTATTTGATTTTTCTATAGCTACAGAAATAGGAGGAACTTGGCCCGAAACGTCCTTCCCTTATAAAGAAACACCATTGGTGGATGCATATCCTGTTTTTCACGTACGACATACAGTACGAATGAATAAAGAGGCAATATTCGACAAAGTTTATATTTTTTATTCATTTATTTATTCGTCCACCTAGTTCTCGAAGTTCTCGTTTAGGTTCATGGACCTTCACTTTACTTGTATCTATATTCAGCATACTGCACATTCATCTCTTGAAGGGAATCACTCAGTGTCACACATTTACGGTATGATTTGTTATAAATTAAATTAAGGTATGATGAGATAAGAAAATACTGAATTTTATAAATTATACTATGCTATACTAAATAATAACAAATGTAATTTAGAAATGCACAGAAAATCAATAAGCCAGAGAACCTAAGGAACTGTAGCACATAGTCCTACAACATGTTGTGCCGCATGGAACGCTCCTCCCATCTAACGATAAAACTTCGCATAAGATATCCATCCTCTAGGACACTAGAAGGCGGGAGGATGGAATGTCCGTACTGATGGCAGGCCTATGAAAACAAATATATTTTTTCGAATTACCATAGATAAATCTCCAGAAAAAAACGCGAATTGGCAGATCAAACAAAAGAGGGAAAGACAGTGTATAGTGTGTTGAACAGGATTTTATCTTAGGTTTTAAAGTCAGAAGAAGTAGTATATCACTATGCTTTCGAAGTTCTACATACCTCATGATGCCTTGGAAATATCACGGAGAGATATGATACGAGGAGACAACGAGTGGGAGAATTAAAGAGAAGGAAACCAAATTGCACGACGTATTTAATTAAGGATTTAATCAGAAAACGTTGCTACGTCTTATTTTTAAATCAAAGAGATGCAAGAGGTATTAGATGAGGAAGGCGGAGATGGGATGATTTCCTTTGAATCGAGGCAAGCTTGTAGCATACTTTGTAGATGGATGTTTTCATTTGAACTCATAGTATAGAAACAGAGTTAAAATGTACTAAAAGGGAGCAGTTACAGCTTTTAAGGGAGTTAACATACTAAGAAGCGCTCATATAAATCCTTGCTGAACAATTATTGATAGTTTTATTAATTTGTATTGTTCGAATATCTTAATGTACATTACCCGTTGCTCTGATAGAAAGAATTCTTAGGAAGAAAACGGAAATTTTATTCCCAGGCGATTTTATAACATTATATCCAATTTATTTCGTTATAGGTTCCTCCTCTCAGACCCTAATTCCCTTGCAAGATGTGCGATTGTGTATCTTTTACTTATTTCTCCTCTCATATTAATATGACCTTTTCAGTGCCTTATTCGACACTGTCCATGTTGCTGCGTTATCTCATTATTAGATAGGTTGTATTCATCCTCCTTATGGTAGTATTCAGGGTCGCCGACAGAATTTATGTGCCTCTATGCAATACTGTACTCGGTCCCCCGTTGAAAAAAGTAACAATTACAAGTTACCAGTTATTCTAACCATAATAATTATTTGAAAAATAAGTGAGAGATAACCCCATACACAGATACGAACTTAAAAATACACAGTTTTATTGCACTGAAAACTTGAAGCAAAACTTCACATTAGCACAATATATTATTTTTATAAAGTATTATTCATAAACACCTGCAATTTCTAACTTGCAGTCCAATATCAACAAACAACTCTCCTTGACTTCACTGATGCAAAATCATCAATTATATCATCAACATTTTAAAGACCTAGCAAGATCGCTCTCCTGACTAAAGAGCTCTCAGGTATTTAGGAGATTCATTGGTTTCAGTGGGGTTGGCCATAAATTAGAGGCATGAATTGATTTTAAATTATTCGGCTCATCACTGATTCCATTGTTAATGTCTTCACAATATTTTTCACGCAATCTAGCATCCATACTAATATCTTTCAATTTTTTCTGTCTCTCCTTGTGCTTTTCAGCTCCCGACTTATCCCTATATTTGTCCATTGTACAGTTTGACTATTACCAATACTAATAGACAGAATTTACTAGACAAACGACAAGGAAAAGAACATTTTGACACGAAACATACAATGTACTGAAAAAGAAACGTATCCTGCGACTTCGGTTTGGGAGAGTCCACTAGCATATTGCAGTAGATCAGCAGGTGGTTAGTAGTTAAAATGGACAAGCCAATAAGTAATTAAACGTGTTCGGTACAAGTGACGGGAGCATAGTTCAGGCAAATGCCGGGGCCCTCAATTGTCGTGTCGGTGAACGTTAATGCGGGAAACCGCTATTCTTTTATATAAAAGTGAAATATTTACATATGAAGTGTAATTTATATTAATTCTAATATTGTTGAATTAATATGTCAAATTTATGTAACAAATATTCTCACAAAATTTTATAGTACCCATATGTATCTACGAATAATTATTCATGGTATTAAAAAGTAATCAGACTCACTTAATCTGATGGGCCCTTATTGCTCACGGGCCCATAAGCATTCGTCCCCCCACCTTCTCGGCGGCCCTGGTAGTATTTATTTAATACTTAAAACTATCCTTACCTAACCTAAAATGACAAACCTAGACCAAAAATGTTTCACGTAGGCCTAATCGAAAGGATTTCATAAATGCTCAGTCAATTTTGTAATTTTCTTGTCATTTTATTCAGGAAAGATAAAGTTTTTCCGATATTTTCGAATACATACGGTATATTATTATAGACCTACTATGTCTAACGGAAAAGAGTTCTGCTGCGCTTAATTTATATCTACCATATTCTCCTCATTTTATTTATTATGAAAGTGCGACACTTCATTTCACTTTTAAATTACTATGGGAACAACGAAACTTTTTAATACAAATCCTGGATTTGTTTATACGCGCCTTTGAGATCCCTTTTATGAGCGTAATTGCATTTAATGTTTGCATTAATTCTAATTTAATTAACGGAAGTATATGTGTTGCGTGACATTTTAACTACTCTGTCATGCAAATTGACGGTTGAAATATGCAAGAGGAACTCCAACGAGTGGGCAAGATATCATAAACTTTGAATCTAGGAAATTTATAAAGAGAATTCTTGAAAGTGGGAATATAAAATTCGTTTAGTAACGATTTGTGATTCTCACTGTAGGAATAAAAATAAATAACAGTGTAGGTGTTTGACGCCCGGACTACTGATGTGTACTCAAAACAAGTAAATTATTAAAAGACAATCAATTGTACATCTACTGCCAGGCAGTACATCTCACTTTATAATGTGTATCAGAAGAAGAACAATAATGAGGGGTTTGCCGGAAAAAGGGCGTATACGTCAATATGGCGAATTGAGATACATGCAATCTAAGATTTTAAAAGGCACCTGAATAAAATGTTATACATGCACTCAGCCCTGTCCTGCAGGTATGTACAGTACAATCAAAAGAAAATTTCTCTACTTTAATTGTTCACTATATTTTAAACCGTTTTCCCGAAGAAGGGCGTATAGGTCTATCCGCCTTTCTTCCGGCAAAGCCCTCAATTGTTTGTATACATCTGAAGTATGATTAGTGTAATATTATGTTATTAATACTCGTCAGCGACGTAACAATGAAGTGGGAAAGGAACTGGTCACTCTACCCCATTATCTTCTAGCCTAGTTACCTCGTAAGTAGTGCCTTCTTGGTATCACTTGTGAGGTTCAGACCTGTCTTCGGACAGTTGGTTAAACAAAAAGGATTTTACTCAACTTACTTACTTACTTACTTACAAATGGCTTTTAAGGAACCCGAAGGTTCATTGCCGCCCTCACATAAGCCCGCCAGCGGTCCCTATCCTGTGCAAGATTAATCCAGTCTCTATCATCATACCCCACCTCCCTCAAATCCATTTTAATATTATCCTCCCATCTACGTCTCGGCCTCCCTAAAGGTCTTATTATAGGGATACGTAACAAGCTGTTTTTTACGGTGATGGGTTGTTAGCCCTTCGCCCAACCCCCAAGCTGGAGGACCACCCCTTATCGGCTGTCCACGACTGCTTATTCAATAAAATTAATGAATGTGTTATAATTATTAATGTGCCAGTCAACACCAATAATCCAAGCTTTACAATAACAGTACGAGTACAACAATAGTAATCAAAATAATAACCTAAATATTGTAAACATTTCACAACAAATTAAGTTCTATGTCTAAAAAATTAAATGAATGACTTAATTTTTACAGAATTCCTTTTATAAATAAATTTCTGAGTCAGTGTTCCCAGAACAGGCAGAATGATGCTAGATGTACTTACTAACATACTTTACTTACGTATGGCTTTTAAGGAACCCGGAGGTTCATTGCCGCCCTCACATATGTCCGCCATCGGTCCCTATCCTGAGCAAGATTAATCCGCACCTCCCTCAAATCCATTTTAATATTATCTTCCCATCCACGTCTCGGCCTCCCTAAAGTCTTTTTCCCTCCGGCCTCCCAACTAACACTCTATATGCATTTCTGGATTCGCCCATACGTGCTACATGCCCTGCCCTTCTCAAACGTTTGGATTTAATGTTCCTAATTATGTCAGGTGAAGAATACAATGCTTACAGTTCTGTGTTGTGTAACTTTCTCCATTCTCCTGTAACTTCTTCCCTCTTAGCCCCAAATATTTTCCCAAGCACCTTATTCTCAAATACCCTTAACCTCTGTTCCTCTCTCAAAGTGTAGCATAATTTATCTTGGCATCTAGCATCTTGGTATTAGCATAATGCCGAATTCTAGCATAATCCGTCTCTAGCTACTAATACTACCATCACCACCAGCACCACCACTATCACCACAACTAATAATAATAATAATAATAATAATAATAATAATAATAATAATAATAATACGTTGCGCTACCGCCCGTGAAGGGCCTAGATCGACCAGCCGGCTGCTGGCCTTACGCTCACATGCCGAAGCAGAGGTGAACGATCATCCAACCAGAATGGATATATCGTGTGGTTAGCACGATTATCCCCCCCCAGCCGTTATAGCTGGCTTTCGCAACCGGATTTCGCTACCTATCGTAGCTCCCCAAGTGTATCACGATGCTGGGTGAGCACCGGTCCCATACACTAGCCGAAATTTCATGAGAAAATTTCTTTCCCCATGAGGACTCGAACCAGCGCGCATTCCGTAACGCGAGTCCCAGGCAGGATGCCTTAGACTACTACGTCACGGCGCGGGACACTTTTAATGTTAAAATGTTATGTTTTATTTAACGACGCTCGCAACTGCAGAGGTTATATCAGTGTCGCCGGATGTGCCGGAATTTTGTCCCGCAGGAGTTCTTTTACATGCCATAAATCTACTGACATGAGTCTGTCGCATTTAAGCACACTTAAATGCCATCGACCTGGCCCGGGATCGAACCCGCAATCTTGGGCATAGAAGGCCAGCGCTATACCAACTCGCCAACCAGGTCGACGACACTCTTAATCTGTGGATATCAACTCATAAATATTAGTTAACATATGTTGCAACAAGCATATGATTATTGATCACTTGTAATTCTGCAAATAAAGTTACTGAAAGGTTTGTCTAAAGCTTCGCAAAACGTACATGTAATCACAATAAATGCGTTATGTGGAAGATTAAAACCCGATTTGTAATTCTCTTTCGATGAGTGCATGTGATTGGCGATACAAGAATGGATTTGATTATGTCATGTATCAAAGCAGTCGAATAAAACAAAGAGATTTGAAAAATAACGCTTTGCTAGGCGGGGAATAACTTTTGTTGCATATTCCCACATCATAATCATTGTCACAGATATAAAGAGATTTTTCCATACATTTAAATTGGAATCAAATGAAAGCTGGAGGGATTATTAATCAGAATAATCAATCAGGTTTGTGGGAAGAATTCGCTCTCATCCCCGTTCACACAAACAAATTGTGTGTGAACAATTGCATTAATTTTGTTCTAATACACAAAAACATTTTCATGGAAGGTGAGTTAATATAGCCTACATTTTATGAAACTAGATATGTAGTTGTCTGCAACGACTGTGGAGTTTTAACTTAAAATAACCTCTTTTTCCGGTCACTCGTTCCGGTGAAACAAGAAAAAACAAACATTTATAAAACGCTTACTGTAACAACATTATATGCCACAGCCGAATGCTAATTTTATTAGTAGTTACGCCATGAATCAATGTAACTTATGTCTAGAGCTGAAAAAACTATGGGTTATAAGTTACGCTGCGTAGTACGTAGAGCTCTGTGTTGACAATGCTTGTGTGCACGCACGACTGGTTACGGTAGCGGCTGCTTGTACAGTCCGCTCTGTAGCCTATGAATTAACTCATAATACAATTCACATTTACAGGATTATTTGTATTTCAAATTAATTAACTCGGAACAAATATTAAATTTACAAAAAAAAAGTCATTATCAATTAAGCCAACACAATTTCCCCTTGTTCTGAATTCAGTCCCCCTATTATGTGTTCTTTGTTGGATTTTTGTTTCGGCATTCTGATACAACCTCGCGTCACCTCAGCAGGTCTACTATTGAGGAGAGTCGGATGTTCACTCTATCTGCTCCTTACAGACGGTAGAGCAGCGGTGACCAAAGCGGGTGTAGTGATTACAACGTGTAATCACAAACATTCAAACGGGTAAGAGGAGTTTCCTGTACATTGCTGTGTGTTTCATTCATGTACTGAAGACAAGCAGTGGCGATACCATGCCGCTCTACAAACTCTGTCTCTACAAGCAGTAAGAAGTGGTTTTGTAAAGAATGAGAAGAACATTTTTGTTGTTCTGTCGGACAAAATATAATGTGTTTACTTTGCTCAACGGTTCAATTTGGAGTATATAGAAATATTAATTGTCATGCTGAATAGTTTATTATTATTCATCATCATCTGAGGTCTAGCCTTGACCTCCTTAAGAATCTTCGCCCAATCCTCTCTATCCAAAGCTCTCTGCCTCCATCTCCTAATTCCTGCCTTGACAAGATCATCTTGGACATCATCCAGCCATCGTAATTTGGGCCTACCAACACTTCTTTTGCACTCTCTGCATCATAATCCACAGTTAATTCCCGATTTACCACGAAAATCGTCTGTAGCTGCATTTATATTGGCAACAGGCCATGACTGTTTGGCCAAACACCTGCATATAATTTGAATATATCAGTCCCCTAACTGCCCATTGTGCAACTCAAACCAAGAAATGGATTCGAAACACCTAAAAATCTGTGCTTCAGTGGCTGACCATGATAATATCTTTGAAAAATATTGAAGTGAAAGAGGTCAAGTGACTTTATTGTCAAACGCCTGGCATTAGAAAACAACAACAACACTTCTTTTTCCACTTGGTTTCACATCTACTAGTTTTTTAGGAATTCTGTTATTGTCCATCCTGATAATGTGGCCCAGTCACCCCAACCTTCTCATTTTTATATCAGTGACAATATTTGTATCCTTGTATAATACTTGAAATTTAGAATTAATCCTGATTCTCCAAACTCCCTTATAATAAACAGGACCATAAATTTTCCTTAAAATTTTCCTTTCCCAAGTGTTATGATAGTTATTGCTCGTTCAGGTAGGGTCCAAGATTCACTTCCAAAAGTAACCGTAGGTTTAATGATAGTCTTATAAATTCTCACTTTAACCTTTCTTGAGATATATCTAGCTCTTATGATTCTATCTGATGCTCTAAGACATCGATTACCAATAGCAATTTTTCCCTTAATATCTGTTAACATATTGTTGTCATCAGTAAGTGTCGAGCCAAGACATCTAAAGTTAGATACATTCTCAAGAGTTATATCATTTAAAACAATAGTGTTTTAAGTTGTTATTACTCTTGGTTGCGTTATTCATATATTTTGTTTTAGTACTATTAATCTCCAGACCTGACGTATTTGTCTGATGTTGTATCTGCCTCAAGACATCATTAAGAGAGGATACATTCCTTGAAAATATAGCAACATCATCAGCAAATGCAAAATATTAGAACATTCTGTTAAATATGTTCCACCAGGATTGATAATAATCTTTCTGATAATTCGTTCCAGGCCAATGTTAAATAACAACGTTGATAAAGAATCACCCTGTCTAATTCCATTATGGGTCAAAAAACTTTCTGACAATTTGTTTTGTATTTTAACCTAATTTTGCTTTCTCATTAAGGTCATTTTTGTTAAGGTAATTAGCTCACTGGGGAGTCCAAATTCTGTTACGGCATCAAATATATAGTTCCTCTGCATTATTATTATTATTATTATTATTATTATTATTATTATTATTACTACTACTACTACTACTGACCACTAAGTATGTGTTTCTATAATTCTTCTGTACGTGCATGAATATTGATATTTTTAGATCTTCTCTCTAGAAGGGTACAATTATTAGGTTTTACCTCAGTTATAATCTTCTTAATCTTTAGATGAGGGTAACTATTTATTAGTTATTCACTTAATAATAATATTGTAGAAAAACTGATTCAATATTATATGCCAACGAACTGTTACACGCCAGGAAATGACATGTTTTAAATCATAGCCAGGAAGAGAAAGATCACATAAATAAATGTAAGGGGTTTGAAATATCTAGTGCTCTAAAACCTTTTAATAGAACACAATATCTCAAAAGAGGAATAATTGAAATAGCTTAAATAACTTGTCCATGAGAAGTTTTTAATTTTGAAAAAAAAAAAAACTATGAATTTCTTGAACAAGTATCGAGAGAAGAATTTAGAAAATTCCTGATTATATTCAAGAGGAAGGTTAAAAAAATAAGCAAGAAAAATCGTATATTATTCACTGGCTCTTGATGACAGCAGTGACATTACTGATACAGCAAAGCTTGAGATTTTTATTCGCGGGATTGATCAAGATGTTAGTACAGGAACCATCACTGATTGTAATTTTCATGCCAAGTACCTTTTCTCGTCTCCTTACTTCCTAGGCTGTCTGTCTGCAGCTCGAGTTTTGGTCACCGCTGCAGTAGACACACCCGGCAACGCGACGCATTTTGTAAATAATGTATATAGAAATTATTTACTACCCTGATATCAATACTTTTCTTTAGAACTACTTATGTCACAACGCCCAATTACACCAACACCCCTTTCTAGCAGCATAAGGGCGCCGAATTAGTGTATAAAATTAATCATGCCGCGCGAGCTCTATCAGTAATATCTCGGCATCGAGAGCGGCTACAGGTCTATGCGTTCGGTCCTCGTTTTGTTTGTAATACCGATTTGTGCAACATTAAGGTAATAGCCCTAAGTCACATACTGCATACTTTGAGTGAACCATATTGAAAAATTTGTTGTGATCTGGGAATAATATTAAATACAATAGCGTTAGTGTAAAATGGTATATTGAGAAAAAAAAGTTAAAGTTTTGATAGTGTCCGAGACTTAGAGCAACGTATGAATATACTGAAAAATGTATTTATTAGTCAACATTCTGAAGTACGATCACATCAAAGTAAATCATTTTTACACAAATCTGGACTTCGGAATATGTATTTTATGTCTTTCTCGTGTTAAATTTCACCGTACTTGGTTAACATGTTTCAGCCTGTTATGTACCATTTCAGAACTGGTTGGTGCTAGTCTTGGTGCCTTTTGTTTGTGTTTCCCATGAGGGTGTGTTTCTGTAGTGTAATGTGGAGTCAAAGAATGTGTGTGTTCTGAAATTGAGTTGTGTGTTGAGAATTTCATTTGGATGTGATTTTGTCTGTCTATCTATTTCTATGTATTTCGTACAATAGGAAAGTTGATTATTACTACAGTTAGAAGGAAATTTAGAGCCAAATTAAAGAAGTACCTAATTTCTCACGCCTTCTCTTCTGTAGGTAAATTCATGACATTCCACAACCCTGCTGGAATATTTTTGCCTTCTATCAAGTATCGATACTACCCTTTGTGTTGTACTAGTAAAGTATTGTAAAACTCTTCTGTATATATTTCAACCAGACTGTGACTGTAATTAAGTATTTTTAATGCTATTTAAACTTTTTCACATCTAGCTGTGAAGCGAAGTATGAATACCATAGAATGTAAATAAATAAAATACAATAGAATGAAAACTGGATCTTTGTAAAACTCGATATTCGTTCTCTATCACTTAAAGCAAAAAGTGATAAAAGCAAACTACATTACAAGCAGAATAGAATACGCAATATACGACGATCAATTATGTAAATTATTAGAAGTAGCTACTAGCTACTGACAGCGCAGCAAGCTAGTAAAGATCCTGTGGTCGGAGATTACAATGGAAATTAAGCGGCGCGAGAATGAAACTGAGTTGTAAATTATAATAATGAAACTAATTCTAATAAGAAGATATTAAAATGTTAAAAAAGTGTAGTAATGAAAATAGCACTACAATTTTTAAAGATAAATTGATTTGTATTATTACTTTTCATGCCTTCTAAATTTGTAACCTAATGACTTAAAGAAAATCAAACAACAATGTACTGTAGGTCTCCTACTGTCAGTGGCGGACACCTACAATGGAGATCATACTGAATTTGAGTTATTAAAATCAGGTCTGTATCCAGAAATAATGAAAACAGCTACTTTGCCAAAAAAGATTATGGTCAATGGGAAGGACGACTGGAACCTCATGAAGTATTTTGAAGTACCAACATTATCTAAAGAATTTTACAATATATTACTGGAGATTTATATTAAATTTAATGTCTGATAGGAAAAGACAGAAAATTCAGGCAGCTGTGTTTTGAGAAAACCCATAAAAATTTTCCTGTGAATGTTTTGAATAGTTCTCACTGTTATGGAGATATCATTCCTCTTGTAAAATATCGAGTAACTGTTTTTGTCTCTCTTACTTTAACTATTCTTCACACTAAGTAGGGCAATTACTGCATAAGTTGTCATTCCATTCTCTGAAAGCAAGCAAAGCTCTGTCTGTAGCAGCTTGATGTCCACAAAATAGCGGAAGTTTAAGTGTCGATTTCTAAAACGAGGTCCAGACAACGGCCATGGCTTTAAACCGCGTCTGAATTTATAAAACGAGGTCTTTTTCATTTTTCTGAGCCATGGTTCGAAACCATGGTCTGAAGCAGAGACGATGGCTAGGGTAGGTTTAAAACAATGACTTCATGTATACAAGATGGAGGTAGTAGATCAGCTAGATGATTATCAAAGGAAAATTTGTGTCTACAAGTATTAAATCCCCGGATTAAAGTGTTGAGAGACAGGAATAATCCTTTGTAACTATATAACGACGATAATTTCAGGCAAATATTTCGATTTTTTATGGAATCAACGCAAAATTTAGCAATACTGCTAAATAATTATCTCCAACGAAATGCAAGAGACGGCAGGTTGATATTTTTTTTTTACATCTTCTTGTTGCTTTGAGGGAAGTAAGATATAATATTTTATATTGTTTATACCTTTACGTCTATAAGACGATGTAACTTAATTCTTAGTCTTTACAGTAGTTTTGGACATTTCATTTAATGCTCGAAAATGATATGGGCCTATAATAATATGAAGCAAACGTGATTTTGTCTTCTTATTTTAAGTGTTATGCTACTGGGACTTTCCACGTAGTTAGTCTATTATATGTGAAAATATAACCATGCTACATTTTAGTTTCAATTGAAATTTTAATCCAGCTAATATTTAGGTTATTAATTCCTTAGAACCGGCTTTTCAGGTA
Source organism: Periplaneta americana (assembly GCF_040183065.1). Taxonomy (NCBI): domain Eukaryota; kingdom Metazoa; phylum Arthropoda; class Insecta; order Blattodea; family Blattidae; genus Periplaneta; species Periplaneta americana. The sequence continues at coordinate 71,371,123 of NC_091117.1, read as the reverse complement.
GTTAATTTTGTTAGTAGTTATGAACAATATCATTCTGGTACCTAAAAACGGAGTACCTAAAATTCATTCCCTATTAATTACCAAGTAATGCTAGTATTTTAAACGCACATATATTCTGTAAATTAGCAAATATAACAATAACTTAGCACAAAAGACTGTGATGTACAGCAATTCAACAAAAATATTAATTCCGATCATTTCTTTCTCAAATCGACTGTTTATCAGGAATAAAAATCGATTTTTAGCTGCGTTGCCATTATATAAAACTCACGAACATCGGTTTCTTCTCAAGCCGCGTCTCGACTTTGTTTCAGAAATCGCATAAAGATTCGGACCTCGATTGCTGTTTAAAAGCCGAGATTTGGAACCACGATTTCGTCCGTGTTCTAGAAATCGACTCTAACGCTCTTACTAATAAACCGTGTATAGTTTTCATACGAGACTTATACAGAGTTGAGACAGAAAACATTACTAATGAACCGTGCATATGCGATGGATGTATAAACAGTCCGTAACTATACAATGGGAATTGCTTTGCAGTAGTTATATACCCGAAACCCCTTGTTTAAGCGTTGTATATAAAGAAAAAAATGGCCGCCCCTCTAACAGCTGTTCGTATCATCAGATGATGATGGTTGCGTTGTAACCACAGAAGAACAAACCAAAGAGCACAGAATAATTAGAATAATATTGCTGTAGCTTGTACTCTTTGACCAAAATATAGTGTAGTAATCGATCGGAGCCAGTTGTACTATCGATACTTATCACACCACACTAGAGCGCTCTACCGAATGCAATAGAGAACCTTAGATATTCTATACCTTTCGTAATGGAGTAATGAGGAAACTATGGCGTAGCTGTGTAACAGTTATACTGTTATACACGACGTATGTAGTAAGGAATTTAAACACGACTTATAAATGAGCTACTCATTGTATAAATATAAGACAGTTAAACGTCTTTATTAGTAGTCTATTTATCGTTTTTATTGCTAAGACCGCAAGAGTTTTATTTTACGAAACAATAGGCACTGTGTAGTATTAGGGATGTGAGTTGTAGGTGCTAGTCACAATTAACTCCAAGGAAATATCCTTGGTACTCATTTACGTAAGGAACTGTGTGAATTCCAGGTCCACAGTCCGGCCGAAAGCTTTATAGGCCTATCAATGGAGAAAATTGTATGATCATATCGAGAATTGAACCTGATGACTCCTATTCTGTGTAAGTAAAGTTGCAAATATTCGCAGCAAATAAATTCACCTTAAATTCCTAAAAATATACTGTTCTGGAGTTTAAAATGTGCACTGTGTATCAGTAGATTGAAATACGATGGAAGGGTGAGATTCTTAAATAATGGAAAACTACTTCCTGACTTATGTAATTAAAACAATAGAAAACTCACGAAAATGATAGTGATGATGATGATGTCGACGATGATGGTAGAGAGGTTAATGTTTATAAACAATTTGTATGAAAGTACTGTAATTTTCCTTCTGTAAAATAAACTGTTTTTACTACCTCTATATAAAATAAAAACAAGATTCTATTATGTTTTTCTAGTTATGTGCAATAATTATAATGTAATTTTGCATGTACATTGTAATTAATTAAATGGCATTACCGAATCCATGCTACAATTGCAGGTTGTTCTTATACAATTTAATTATTCAAACAACTGCACTCTCGTCGCTGTAAAAATCATTCCGTGTTCTTTTTATCCCGGAATGTGCCGTCCGTGTAATGCAACATAGACCGAATTTTTGTTCTTTGTAAGTTCAACAATTTCAGAGACATAATGAGAGTTTATGATGCTATATACTCAAGAATACATGGCGCTTTTACCGAGCTCTTTCGGAAAATTACTAGTGCAGTAATGTCTGTTAAAGTTTTATCCATCTAGTGCTTTTGAAAATGTATAAGCAGAAAGCCGGAAATTGCGCAGTAATCCATTAAAGTTACGTCCTGATAATGTTTGTTCTTTTCTCGACACAATCTGAGAGTATGTTCCCAAAACACGTAAGCTACTGCATAAGTAGGTACATACAGGGATATAGAGGATGAACCGTAAGTGATGTCATTAACTTCAGGGGTTTAATCTTTGACTTATTTCAAACAAGAGAGTTTAATATAATTTTGCTAGTTTTTTTGTCTCCTTTTCAAAATAAAAATTGTTTTAACCTATATAAAATATTTCGTAACGTGTTTTGGGAAAGCCATTGATTTAATTCTCAATATGCTCAGTCAATTTAAGAAAGTAGTGTATTATGATAATACAGCATATTATAGAAAATATTTTAGTTTTCTCCTTCAAATGTGCAGGAATTTGTTTGGAAAATATGTAACTTTTCGCTCTGTAAAGAAATTGTAAAAAGTTACATTTGTTCATATCAAATTTCTGCACATTTAAGGAACAAAACTGAAATTCTTTAAATGATTACTATCATAATACTTACTTACCTACAAATGGTTTTTAAGGAACCCGGAGGTTCATTGCCGCCCTCACATAAGCCCGCCATCGGTCTCTGTCTGTGCAAGATTAATCCAGTGTCTATCATTATACTCCTCCTCCCTCAAATCCATTTTAATATTATGCTTCCATCTACGTGTCGGCCTCCCCAAAGGTCTTTTTCCCTCCGGCCTCCCAACTAAAGCTCTATATGCATTTCTGGATTCGCTTATACGTGCTACATGGCCTGCCCATCTCAAAAGTCTGGATTTAATGTTCGTAATTATGTAAGGTGAAGAACACAATGCGTTCAGTTCTGCATTGTGTAACTTTCTCTATTCTCCTTTAACTTCATCCCTTTCAGCCCCAAATATTTTCCTAAGAACATTATTCTCATACACCCTTAATCTCTGTTCCTCTCTCAAAGTGAGAGTCCAAGTTTCACAACCATACAGAACAACCGGTAATATAACTGTTTTATAAATTCTAACTTCCAGATTTTTTGACAGCAGACTGGATGACAAAAGTTTCTCAACTGAATAATAACACGCATTTCTCATATTTGTTCTGTGTTTAATTTCCTCCCGAGCGTCATTTCTATTTGTTACTGTTGCTTCAAGGCATTTGAATATTTCAACCTCTTCGAAAGATAAATCTCCTATCTTTATATTTCCATTTCGTACAATATTCTGGTCAGGAGACTTTGTCTTTTCGGGATTTACTTCTAAACCTATCGCTTTACTTGATTCAAGTAAAATTTTCGTGTTTTCTCTAATCGTTTTGGATTTTATACTAACATATTTACGTCATCCGCATAGACAAGAAGCTGATGTAACCCGTTCAACTCCAAACCCTGTCTATTATCCTGAACTTTCCTAATGGCATATTCTAGAGCGAAGTTAAAAAGTAAATGTGATAGTGCATCTCCTTACTTTAGCCCGCAGTGAATTGGAAAAGCATCAGACAGAAGTTGGCCTATACGGGCTCTGCTGTAAGTAACAATTTAATTAATCGAACTAGTTTCTTGGAAATACCAAATGCAATAAGAATATTAGACAAAACTTCTCTCTTAACCGAGTCATATGCCTTTTTGAAATTATGAATAATGATGTGCTGTACCCTTATAATCCCATTTTTTTTTCTCCAATATCTGTCGAATACAAAAAATCTGATCAGTAGTCCATCTAATACTCCTAAAACAACACTGATGATCCCCAATAATTTAATCTTCTCAAAAGAATATTGGACAAAATTTTGTACGACGTCAACAAAAGTGACATTCCTCGAAAGTTACTACAGTTAGTCTTGTCCCTCGTCTTAAAAATAGGTACAATTCTGGACTCCTTTCATTGTTCTGGTACAATTTCCTTTCCCGAAATAGCAAGTACAAGCTTATAAATTTCGCTCGATAATGCGCTTTCACCCTCTTGTATTAATTCTGCTGGAATTTGGTCGATACCTGGAGACTTGTACTTTTTCTGATTTTCTATCGCAATTTCGACTTCAGAAAGTGTGGGTTCGGGTATACTATCATAATATTCTCTTAAATTGACTGAGCATATTGGGACTTAAATCAATGGCTTTCCCGGAAAACACCATGAAATATTTAATATAAAGCAATTATTATCTGGAAAAGGAAGCAAAAACGAGCTAAATTATATGAAACTTTGTTTGAAATGTCTCAAAGAATAACCTCCTGCAATTAATGACAATATTTACTGTTCACCCTACATGTATAACATTGTACACTGTGTCCACACTAACAGCATACAGAAATAAAAGCTTGTAATGTCACAACCGTATATTATATTTCCTTAAGAATTAGTTCAATCAATAGAAAACTCTCCAAGATTTCGTTTCGTACCTTTTCCATGGTCATTTTGTGCAATGTTTTGTTTCAAGCTTATTGTTTTATGGTTATTGTTATGTGAACTGTTTCATTTAAAGCTTATTGTTGCATGAATGAAAATTTGCATTTATCAGTCTAGTTCTTTGTCAATAGAGATGTGGACTGTACAGCAAAAAGTTCAATGCGTGCTCTGGTTTGCAGAATTGAATTCAGTTACGCGTGTTCAGCGGCGCATACGGAGGGAATGGAATGTGGATCCTCCTACACGCAAATCCATTTACATACGAGTGGGATAGAACTGTACGAGATAATGGAAGCTTGATTTCAAAGACAGGGAAACATTCTAAAAAGCATGTGGCCGAAATGACTGTGGATCAGATTTTCTCTCTTATAATATTATCTTCTTCACTTTTTCTCCTTATGCGATATTTAAAATTATTATCAACAGTAATCTCACTAGACGTTTTGATTTATCTAGAGAAAATCAAAACTCGAGTGGGATTTAATTGACTATTACACGATTAGAAGAAAGTATATAAAGATTAGAAGTAACGAAGCACTCCAATACAATAAAATATTAATTGACTTACGAAAATACAACTATCTTCAAATGTATTATTGTACCATCTCAACATTACAAATATTACGCTAGATGCATGCTAGATGGCAGTAGTGAGCAATGCCTTCTGGTCGAGAAGTTATCGATCTATTATACACAATGACAATGTTACTAGTCAAGAAGACTTTGTTGATTCAGTTTCATTTTTATTAAAATGCAACATTCCACTTCAATTATCCGAATCCCAGTAATCAACGTCACTTGACAGATGATTTTCAATAAATCTTAATATTAAACAATCTCTGATAGTGACTATCCATAATATCATATAGCAGAAGCTATAACATAACCTAACAAATACGTGACTATCCATAATATCATATAGCAGAAGCTATAACATAACCTAAGGAATATACACAAGTGTTAGAAAAGTTTTAATTAACGACGATGACATAAAAATAAACATGAATAATTTTAAAAGGAATAATTATTGAATGTACAATTTTCAAATTTGAATGTGGTTGGTGGTTCAATTGATGTTATATTGGACGTGTGCGTAATAGAAGTGGAACTCGTTGATTTAGGCCTGCATGGTGTATTCAACTTATTCAGAATTTCCGAATGAATAATTTTAAAAGGAATAATTATTGAGTGTACAATTTTCAAATTTGAACGTGGTTGGTGGTTCAATTGATGTTATATTGGACGTGTGTGTAATAGAAGTGGAACTCGTTGATTTAGGCCTACATAGTGTATTCAACTTATTCAGGACTTCCGAATGGTGCTCTTCATTTATTTGTAAATCGGATTTCAGAAGATGCATAGGTATGGTCAGTGATTTTTATTAATTCTTGTTCTTGAATGCCAATGCGAGTCATATTTGAAACTGCTGTGCATCGACTGGAGTGGTTTGTAATTTTATATACATATATATATTTTTTTGACATCCAGACCAGCGCAGTTTCAAATGTTGGCAAACAAAGAAACAAATGCTAGGGACGCGATAAAATTAAACAAATGCTAGGGACGCGATAAAATTGTGCGATAAGCAGCCATGATTGGTTGAAATACGCCCTTTCGTACCGTTTTATTGGTCAAAAGTAGTATGACGTAGTAAGAGTGTAATAGTCAATAGAAAAATTGTTCAGATAATGTTCAGCTCTATTATTATACACAGTTTTGCCCTCTAATACTAATCCTCTCTTAAACGAAATAATTTCATTTCTTAAGGCGATATTAGAATATTGAAAACAACAGTAAACTTAATGCAGCTTGTGTTTGATTCTTTGCATACTTTGCTCTGTATTGTAAATAAGAACCTCACTCTCAGCTAACTGTAATGCGTCCGAATAGTTTGCATAATTTAAACTCGAGCGCAAAGTATTATTTTGCTGACCCCATTGTCTCGATAACAAGTTTCAATGTTGTTCAGCACTTCACAAGATGCAAGCCCGTTTCTAGCACTGCAGTAGGAAATGAGGTTTGAACTAACAGAATCAGATTGTGTTTGCGCAGATAATGAATGAATTAATGCAAACTTGATGAAATCGCAGGTAGCGCGGGCTGCAGTCTATTGTCATGAAAACACAGTCGTCGTCTGTTTCTTGTTGCCATGTCTTTTAGACTGCTCCAAGTCTCGTGTCTGAACTGTAATTTAGTTTTGTCTAGTTTCTAAAATAAATAAACTTCGAGGAATATATCTTGAGCAAGTCAGTTCATTCCGTATTCATTAATGTTTAGCGTGTTTTAGCTACAATTCAGTCGTGATGGACTTCTATTTCTTATCCACTATCAGGGAATTAAATAGCGGGGATGCTAGAAAGCGTCCCATGATTTAAGTAATAGGTATGGGATAATTATAATATGTAGGCCTAAGTTTAAAAAACGAATCACACCCACTTGTACTTTCATATAGGTTGCGAAAGTAAAACGTAACGAATTTAGACAAGATGTGCACTTATGGCGACTCGAGGAAGTCCCATTGTTTGAGTGCAAAATCTAAGAAGGACTTAGGATAATGAAATTGAGATAAATAGATAACACATGGATAAATAAATGAATAAATAAATAAGGCAAACATCAAACAAGTAAACAAATCAATAAACAAATTAATGAATGAATTAATCGATTAATTGTATGTATGTATGTATGTATGTATGTATGTATGTATGTATGTATGTATGTATGTATGTATGTATGTATGTATGTATGTATGTATGTATGTATGTATGTATGTATTTGTCTTTAAGCAATATACCTTTCGGTGAGGCGGCACTTCACAATATTAGCATACAGTGCCGTCTCACCGTTTTACACGCCTCTCGTACAAGTCAATTAGGACATTACTGCAATTCTTCCACTAGTCTTTTTTTGTCTGTCATCAATTCTTCCACTATTTCACTCCTAACTCATCATTATACCAAAAATACTATAACCCCCTCCTGTATGACACATTTCCCCTCACTCTACATCTAATTAGTTGCACTTTTCGCTACTCACTTTTCCACATTGCTACTTTTTAGATCTTAGTTTTCTTTTCTCACGATTTATTTCCCCTGCACACCATTTCCTTAAGTCATACTGATTTTTCACCTTGTTTTCCCCTCTTCCTTCAGCACTGCTCCCTGAACCATCTCCTACTTGCATTACTCTGCTTCTCGTCAGCCTCGATTTAGATCTTAGTTCCTTCACCCGCTTCGGAATTGCTCCCATCTGATGTCCACTATTTCCATTCGCTTGCATTGAGGTCTTGTTCTGCTGAGCTTGTTGAATGCCAGTTCGCGTCACTTCTGTTTCATCAGTTGACGTCACTGCCTGCTTTCCGGAAATCGTCACTGAGTTTGACACGTTTGCATTTTTCTCGCGTACAGAGGCCTCAAACTAGGAAGCTGCCTGGATAGGGGAAGTAGTAGAGCTAACGGAGGGGGCCCACCTAGGCTCCGATACCCAGGTATAGTCATATTATCTGAAAAGTTGACCTCTTGACAATGTATTCAAGATGTACCCTCCCTATGCAGCCTTCTCAACTGTTTTATTAGAACTGAGCTGTACCGTTCTACTCCACAGTGCACAGCAGTAGGCGGACAGTGGTAGGGGAGAAGTGCTCTATGCGCCTGCGCGAACGAGACAGCTTGCTAGTTCGAGGCATCTGTACACTCACAATACTTGTGTCATTAACCTCGCCTTTAGCTACGATATTCTTGATTTTTTCTTTCAAAATTTTTCTGATCCTTTCCTTTTCTTCTGAGCCTACGATCGGTTCCTTTAATGTTACTAAGCACTCCTCTACACTAAAAACCAAATTGTTTATCTTAATTTTGTCCTTGATGAGTTTCGCGAACTGTCCATTATTACGTGCTGCTTTAAGAAAAGGGATTAGAACTCTTCTTCTACTTCTCACTTCGTAGCTCCAGTAATCGATTAATTAAACTTTAAACAAATTAACAAACATATACACGAATAAATAAATAAATACATAAATAAATAAATAAATAAATAAATAAATAAATAAATAAATAAATAAATAAATAACTACATAAATACATAAATAAATAAACAAACATTTTTTTTCTGCGTTTTTTCTTTCTTTTATATTTTTTCTGTTTTTTTTTTTTCGTTTTCTTAAACTAGTACATGCACAACACCCATGCCCAAGGCGGGACTCGAACCCACAACCTTTCGGACCAAGCGATAGAGACTTGCCGTGCCTCTACCGCTTGAGCCATCCAGGTCGGCTTTTTTGGCTCCCCGGCGGGGAATCGAACCCCGGTCTCCCGCGTGACAGGCGGGGATACTGACCACTAACATTCAAACAAACAAACAATAAATAATAATAATTATTATTATTATTACTACTACTATTATTATTATTATTATTATTACTATTGTTATTATTATTATTATTATTATTATTATTATTATTATTATTATTATTATTGAAAACAATAGTTCTTGAGAAAATTCAGTTTCTTCTGAGGTAAGGTACTAGGCCTATATATCCTATGCGAATAATGGAATGAGTATATTAACTGATTGTACTGAGATAAAAGTTGGCATCCTTTCGCGAGAATCCGCCATATGATAAACGCATGACTGAATCAGCACTCCTTTGAACTTGTCACATACTTCCGAAAGACGTCTCTTGTCTTGGATGCAGTTATTCTGTTCGCTAACAACCATGCACAGACTTGAAGAGGAAATACAGTATCCTGTCTCCAAGGATTTGGAGCAGCCCAGATTTGTAAAAATACACAGAGGGTGAACTGCTTTCCTGTGTGACATCCTTTATGTCCAGTCCTCGACATTATATTCCAGAGTCTGAGTGTGACAGTCGCATTCAGTGGATCCCTTTCCAGGCCCTAATCTTCCCAGACTTTAATGGACTGTGATTCCACGCCTTGACCATATGTTCCTTCGAGCCATAATAATCGGCCAGATGCTCGGCGAAGCACGAAATTTCATTGATGTAGCTTATGAATTCAAAACTTTGAGGGAAGCCGCCTCGTTTCTCTGTTTTATGTTGAGAGAGTTGATATGAGATCTGTCAAGAGAACTGATTCCGCCCTGTTCGACAAGCTTGCATAGAAATTCTCTCATTACATATCGTAATAACTAGACAACGGAACTTCGTGTACTAAAAAACCTGAAAATATGCATGTAACTATGTTATAAAAATTGTTGAAAAATGCGCAGTAAAAAACACATTTTACATGTTTATTTATTTTAATAAAATGATGTGAATGGGAATAATATATATAATATACGTCATTTTATATTGAAACGTCCTCTAAAAAGTATTAATTAATTTTCATTTTTGATAGCTATGCTGCGGAATGCAAACCTCCTATTTCAAAAACTGAAACTTTATAGGAGAAGGTAAAATCTAATTATAAATTAAACACGTAACTAAATTAATATTTATAATGCTCAAATATTTTTCAAAATCATACAAATATTATTTATATAGAAAAATTAGCTTTTATTTTTTTAAGAGAAAAGTAACATAGGAGATTTTTGTACATTGGTTAATTATTAAATCATTATACTCAGTAACTACATAAATAATGTGATGACGGAACTCAATGTTGCCAATTAACAAACAAAAGTCCTTATTTTAAGTCTCCTGCAAAAAAAGCTCGTTTCACATAGCAGATTTCTGCAACATTAAATTTGGAATGCCATAGGAGATAAATACATAAGTTGGTAAAAACGAGCGTTGAGGGACTTCCGCCGATTTTGGAATAGACACCGACGCACTTCAACTGCCAACACAGAAAACAAAAAATCACGCTCAATCGCTTTCACCTTCATCTTGGCGGGATAATGAAAGCCTAACCTAACCTAACCTAACCTAACCTAACCTAACCTAACCTAACCTAACCGCGTCGGTGTCTATTCCAAAATCGGCTGAAGTCCCTCATCACTCGTTAAACCAAGAAGTTAATATATGCATTTAAATGTACAAAATAAATAAATAAATAAATAAATAAATAAATAAATATAAATACATATATAGCCTATATGCACATGAAAGGAAAAAAACCCAAAAAATAGAGTTGGCTTTATTCGAACGTAAAAGCCATGATCGGCAAAGATTCGCGTTTACTTTTGTAACAAAAACATGCATTTGCATGAAGTTCCGCAGTTTAGTAATAACGATACTGGAGATCGTCGCTGCGTCTCCAACATCCGCTATGTGTTTTCAAAAAGTTTTTGCAGGGGAAATAAAAAAAGCATTGTCACTTTTAATATCCTTGATTTTCAAAGCTACTTTCGGCAGATTCTCAATCATTACAAGAAAATATATGTAGAGAGTTTTTCTCCGTTAATAACAAATAATAAATAACACATTATTACTTTTTTTTTACTTTCTTTAGTTGGTTATTTAACGACGCTGTGTCAAGTACTAGGTTATTTAACATCGGTGAGATCTGTGATAGCGAGTTGGTATTTGGAAAGATGAGACCGAGGATTCGCCATAGATTACCTGGCATTCACCTTACGGTTGGGAAAAACCTCGGAAAAACCCATCCAGTGGCGAACATGATTACGAGAAAAATTATGAAATCATACAGAAAGTATCTTTGAAAATCAATAAATTTAAAAGTGATATTTCTTTTATCTTTCTTCAGAAAAAATCTTTTTAAAAACACACAGCGGATTTTGGAGACGCAGCGACGAAATATCAAGAAGAGTTTACGATGAAATTTAACATATTCGCAAACAATTCGGTAAAGAAAACATAACGGAAAATGTAAAGAGAAATAGTTATAATTTCAAACGAATATTAATGCTATTTAGGATGGAAGTAAACCAATAGAAGTAAATAAAACAGTTACTCTCTACTTATATAAATAATCTCTAAAGTTAGCTACTAAAACATAGACAATTGCTTCAGTGACTTTCAATAAACTGTTAGTTATAATACCGTCACATATTTAAATATTTGGAACAAGTCTTTGTTGATATAAATATACCTATAAATTTCACTTGAGCTGGCCCAACCATATATGTCCAATTGAATGGAAAATATTCATAAACCTCTCCTTTGACAGTTTTCACCGTCTAAACCACACAACAAATCAATATTACCGTACGTTTCCTATTGCATTATATGTGACATTTCCAGCAGTTTAAACCCGAGAAATGGACGACTAACTTAAATTTTAAAGTTATCAGTTACGCCACTTGATATCTGTACCTTCTGTTCATAATTCACTGTTTATATTAATAAGGGAATAAATAAACTCACACAGCATTAGAAGGGTTCAGAACCATAATGGGCTAAGCGCCATTTACTAAAGCCGTAAGAAACAAAGGGTTAAAATGAAGTTATTACCATAATTCAATGGGAACATATAGCAAGTAGAGAGATAGATGGATTTATTGAGTAATATTATACATACAGTTGTTATATTAGAGTGATTTTCTCTAAAATCCAATGCACGGGTCTTCTAACTGTACGTGCTTTGTACCTAAAACAAGTCCTACTTTGTAGGTTTCACTCCCCTCACCTATGATTATATCCAACCACTCTCTAAAAGAACACACATATTAAAATGAAAATGGCACAACAAAACACATTATATATGTCCTAACCTAAAACAGACATAAAAGTTTATAATTGAGTAGATACCATTATCCCTTCGTCAGTTTGTATCACAAACTTCCACAGCTACACTTCTAATCTGTCTCGCCTTCAAGAGAAACAATGCAGTCTTTTGTTCATATTCTCTATTCCCCATGAGGTCAAGATATGCAAGCGAACTCCTATTCTGACTTAGCATCGAGGGTGGTAGATATATTTTCTCCGTACTTGTTCCAATTCGACATACTGTAATAAAATATGTGTGTAGGAGTCCTTTTCTCTGCAAAGGGGATAAAGGTGTTCTCCTTCTTCGTTGACAAGTAATATAAAGTATACACAACAAAACCAAATGATATGTCAATCTTCATTAAACCATGATATTCACTTAACTTTAACCCTTGCTTTCTCCGTTTTTGATAAATGGCGCTTAGCCCAGTATGGCTCTGAACCCTTCGCTTATTGTCACGAAGATATAGTGTAATTCGTTTTATTACTTAAGTTCATATACCTAGGCCTACCACATTATTTCAAATGCAAGGAATCCTGTCTTTTCGACATAATAAATGAGTATGAATTTTCGTGCATCGAATATGGACACCAGTTCCGGTATCCGTGGAGGAACAAAAAAGACAGAATTTCAATTAATACTTAATGTACTATACCAACACTATGAACCGTAGCCAAATGTTATTAGTAGTTAGGCCATGAACCGTTGTAACTTATGTGACAGCCCAATGACGATACTTCCCACGTTCACGTGTTACTATTCGACAAATCATTATGAATATTTCGCAAGATGAGATTAGTCGAGTATTTCAGAACAATATTCGGAGATGTCAAAATGTACAGTACGATTATTTAGTCCTGACAGTCGCCTGCGACCTGCGCCTGGGTCAGGCGAGTCCATTTAGTTACTCCAAGGGGTGTTTGGCTTATTCATTCGCTTGCCTTCGAAACGATCGGATGTCATGCATTTGGTAGAGCGGTATGTTTCCAGCAAAATTAAGCTTTACTGCATTCCTTCACCGACCGCTCGCCCTTATCTATACTCCGGAACTCTCCCCACTCCTCCTATTACTTCTCCTCTTTCGCGTCGCTGAGCTATCAGGACTAAATAATCGGTCTGTATCGAAGTCGATGGAGTACACAACGCGATAACACGCTAGAAATTCCACTTCACACATCATCTCTGTATTCCTCATCTTTCACTGTTGCTACCTCTCGTCACTGGAACTCTCTGCCGCCTGAAGTCAAGGACTGCCGAACATTGAAATCTTTCAAATCCAAGTTAGAAAATTATCTTATGACGAGTTGCCAAACTAACTTACTATTATGACAAGTGTTGTATTGCATGTTTCCACGTATTCACATTTTTTTTAATGTTCTAGTGATATTTAACTTATTTTATATTTTTGTTTTCATATTTTCCGATAACGGTATATCTCTAATGTGATAAGTTGAGCTATATATAATCATAATTTTCCTTACTGTGTGTACTTAAAAATATTGTATTCATTGTATGCTTTGTACTGCACTATTTTATTACTACTATTAGTATTATTATTACTATTAGGCTTGTTATTATTATTATTGTTATTATTATTGTTATTATCATTATTATTATTATTACTATTCTTATTTATTATTATTATTATTACCATTATTATTATTATTATTATTATTATTTTTATTATCAATAATTGACTTATTTTTTTATACTTTGTATGCCTCATGTATTTTTGACCTGCTGTTCACATTTTATTATGCTTTTTTCTTTCTTTCTCTATGTTATATATTATGTCTGATTTCTTCTTACTTGTTTACATTTTATTATTATTATTATTATTATTATTATTATTATTATTATTATTATTATTATTATTATCTTATTCAGTTTTGTGTGTAAAATTGTAGTGTTTTTTGTAAATTTGTAGTGTTTTTGTAACTCAGTTTTTACTCCTGGTTGAGTGTTAGAGAAGGCCGTATGGCCTTAACTCTGCCAGGTTAAATAAATCATTATTATTATTATTATTATTATTATTATTATTATTATTATTATTATTACACTTTCAATATCTGTGACACAAGTAAGATGCATTTGTACTAAATTTTTAAGTTGTCTATAAACATTTTTCCGCCAAGCAATTTTTAGATACTAAAGTTACGATCGTATAGTAGAAGCGGCGGGAAATTTCGAGGTAATTGTGCGAGGGGTACAAGAGAAAATATCGCTGAGCTTGCGGAATGAGGAAAACGTCATAAGTGGACGACCCTGTATTTTCCTGTATTATTCTTGCATGTGCTGATGCCATGAATCATCCCATGGCCTTTACTTGCAATATTATACAGTATATTTGACATTATAAGCAGTAAGCAGTCCCTCACAGAACATGACTAGAAACTCACAGATGTTGCATTAGTGGAGCGAGTATTTACACTACAGAAAGAATAAAGTGCACATTCTGAGTTTGTACATAATCGTGCTTCAACCAAGTAAACCTACTTAAAGCACTTTAATACTTAAACCATAACTGCAACGAGCACTTTATATGAGCTTAACCCATGGTGACGGTGCACCCCAACCCATTCCACCGAGGAATGTGTGTGTAATCGTAGCATAAAATAGAATTTTGGCAGCCCTGTCACACAGCTGACTGTCTGCAGTTCAATGCTCGAGCTTTCAAGTGCTTTGATGCGAATAACAAACTCTCTCGGTTGTAACAGACCGGGTCTCGTCTCCCTCATCTTGAAGCTCCAGCTACCAGGATATGAGCAATGTTCCCCTTGCAGTTTATGCTACCTTTAACAATTTATTCCGCTTTCCCTGCTTCTCGGTTACGATCCGTACGTTTATAGAAACTTTTGCTCCGAAATTAGTATAAAATTAGGGATTGTTACAGTTAGCAGGAAATTAGGAGAGGAACTCAACACAATTATAATTAGGTATTACATAACTGAATAAAATATAATATGTTGTAAGACAGGGTGTTAAAAACATTCGAGATTTTGAGAGGTGGTAGTATTTATAAAAACAAAACAAATACGTCCAAACATATTTTGTCCTTAAATTTAATAAATTTCGATATATGAGTACTTGTTCAGCAACATCATTGGAGGTGCTCAATATTATATCCACTTTTAAGAAGCACTGAATATTCTGAGAGGTGGTTATATTCATCAAAACAAGAATAAACATTGGTACTAAAATTAATATCTTTTGAGATGAGTACTTGTTCATCAACATGATTGGAGGTGTTCGTTATGATTTTCATTTTTTTAGAAAAGTGAATATTCTGAGAGGTGATAGCATTTATAAAAAAAGGAAGGAAATATAATAAACATTGCTATTAAGATTAATATCTTTGCTGATATGAGTACTTGTTCATCAACATCATAGGAAATGCTCAATATAATTTTCAATTAGAGAAAACTGAAAATTCTGAGAGGTGATAGGATTCATCGAAACATGGAAGGAAACCTAATAAACATTCCTACTAAGATTAATATCTTTGCTGATATGAGTATTTGTTCAACAGCTTGGGAGATACTCAATATGATTTTCATTTTTGAGAAAACTGAATATTGTGAGAAGAATATTCATCAAAACAAGGAAGAAAATATAATAAACATTGCTACTAAGATCAATATCTTTGCAGTTATGAGTACTTGTTCAACATCGTAGAAGATGCTCAATATAATTTTCATTTTTGTGAAAACTGAATATTCTGAGAGGTGGTAGTATTCATCAAAACAAGGAAGAGAAATCTAATAAACATTGCTACTAAGATCAATATCTTTGCAGTTATGACTACTTGTTCAACATCGTAGAAGATGCTCAATATAATTTTCATTTTTGTGAAAACTGAATATTCTGAGAGGTGGTAGTATTCATCAAAACAAGGAAGAGAAATCTAATAAACATTGCTACTAAGATCAATATCTTTGCAGTTATGACTACTTGTTCAACATCGTAGAAGATGCTCAATATAATTTTCATTTTTGTGAAAATTGAATATTCTGAGAGGTGGTAATATTCATCAAAACAAGGAAGAGAAATCTAATAAACATTGCTACTAAGATTAATATCTTTGCTTATATGAGTACATATTCATCAACATCATAGGAAATGCTCAAAATGATTTTCAATTTTAGAAAACTGAATATTCTGAGAGGTGATAGTATTCATCAAAACAAGGAAGAAAATCTCATAAACATTGCTACTATGATTAATATATTTGCTGATATGAGTATTTGTTCATTCAACATCATAGGAGATGCTCAATGTGAGATAAATTTTTATGAACCATTGAATATTCTGTGAGGTCGTAGTATTCACCAAAACAAGAAACAAAGTCTAATAAGCATTTGTAATCAAATTAATATATTTAGACATATAAGTAGTCTACATGTTGACTAACATCATAGAAAATGATCAATATGATTTTCATTTTTGAGAAAACTGAATATTCTCAAAGGTGATAGTATTCATCAAAGAAGGAAGAAAATATAATAAACATTACTACTAAGATTAATATCTTTGCTGATATGAGTACTTGTTCATCATCATAGGAGATGCTCGATATGATTTCCATTTTTGAGAAAACTGAATATTCTGAGAGGTGATATTATTCATCAAAACAAGGAAGAAAATCTAATAAACACTGCTTCTAAGATTAATATATTTGGTGATGAATACTTCTTCATCGACATCATCTATATGATTTTCATTTTTGAGAAAATTGAATATTCTGAAAGGTGGTAGTATTCATCAAAACAAGAATAAAAGCCTAATAAACTCGGCTACTAAGATTAATATCGTTGAATATCTAGATTACACAACTTTTAACACTTATATCACACGGAATATGTATTAAATGTCTTTCTCGCGTTAAATTTTACCGCACCTGGTTAACTTGTTTCAGCCTGTTATGGGCCATCTTCAGAACAGGTTGGTGTTGGTCTTGGCGCCTTTTGTTTGTGTAGAGGTGTGCTTGTGTAGTATAATGTTAAGTCAAAGAGTGTGTGTGTTCTGAATTTGAGTTGTGTGTTAAGAATTTCATTTGGATGTGTTTTTGTTTGTCTATATATTTCGTATTGTTCTAGTGCGTTTGGTTTCTGGATTTTGGTTGCATATGTAGAATTTCCATGTCTTATGTCTCTGTAGAAATAGTTAGCATTTGTGATATATTCTGCATATGTGGAAGTGTTTTGTAGTCTTGTTATGGCTGTGATGTGTTCTTTGTAACGTGTTTGAAATGATCTGCCTGTCTGTCCTAAGTAGAAATAATTGCAGGTGTTACATTTGAGTTTGTATACGCCTGTGTGGTTGTGTTTGTTTGTTCGTGTTGTTTGTGTGCTGACATGCTTTTGTAGAGTATTATTTGTTCTGTATGCGAAGTTGTAATTTAATTTCTTGAATGAGGTTGCAATCTTGTGTGTGTTTTTATTTTCGTATGTTAGTGTAATGTATTTTTTGTGTTATTGTGTTTGTGTTGTATTCTTATGCTTTTTGTGATTATGTTTTGTCTTTCTTATTATGTTGTCTATTATATTAGGGTTGTATCCGTTTTCTTGTGCTATGTATTTGATTGTGATTAAAATATTATTAGTTTTCATGATTAAAAATAAATCTCTAGGAATAGAACAGTGCGTGTCACGGATATTATACCTTAAATCTTTTATTTTGTAGTAAGCAGGGCGTTTACTACAAAATAAAAGATACCATGTGATACTAAATAACTAACGTGGCTACCTACTCGTAGCTTCAACTCCCTCTGGAATCCAACCAGGCTGCTCTTCATGAGATACATTTTCAATTAACCTATACATTTTCATTAGCCTTCTAGCAATACAAATGTTAACAGGAGTCAAAATGCTTGTGTGTGCACGCAAATGCAATATGATTCCATTGCCATGACGTGAATTTGTATTGATAATTCATTTACTTCCGTTGAAGGATAGGTACTGTTTGCTAGCCTATATGTTCATATCACTCACTGAATGTATTAGGTTATCCCTCAACATTTCTGTCCAAAATGCTGTACAGCGCATATACCTACAGGCCTACATCGGATATTTAAACTCAATATCAGTTCATCTACTGTCGTAAAATATAGATATCTTCTGAACTTTCGCAAAGTTTTAGGAATAATGAAACGAATTCTCTTTCCTGTAATTTTATCTGCGCGTCATTTTACCCACAATCTAAGGTTAGAATGATTTATTACATCGTATCTGTTCGTCTTTCTTTCTTATAAGTAGAGATCGGATTTTAAAGGGAATCCCCTTTTTATTTCAATACGGAACATGAAATAATTAATTACGATGTTCAAAACTATCTTCGACCGAACAAATTATGTGGTTTTGACTTCCCTTTTTCCCTTTTTTTTTTAGTTCATATTCCCTTTCTTCCCCCTTTTTAAAAACGTCTCTTATATTGGTTCTTTTTAACAGAATATCGCAAACATTTAGATAATTTTCCTATTTTTTTTTCGACAGATCTAAAACTTCATGAACAAGCGAAAATAAATATAATTCTTCTTCTGATTCCAGGCATTGAAAACTAATAATGTGTGCTGATTTAGAGTTCAGGGTGAAAAGAAAATTTTCACCTCTGGTTCCAGTTGATGTTGAGCGGTCATTTTCTGTTTATAAAGGCATTCTGCATTCAAAAAGGCAGAATCATATTGAAACATATTGAAATGTTGAATGTGATCAAATACAACACTTTCCTTATGTTGTGAAGCGATAAATATAAGCTTGTGTGTGCTATGTGTACCCATGAATGTGCTTAAGTGTGTTTTCAATTAAAATAGTACGCTTTTAAGGGAGTTATAGTACTTTTTGATGTCCTTTTTTGACTATATCAAATACAACACTTTTCTTATGTTGTGAAGAAATAAATGTAAGATTGTGTGTGCCATGTATGTGCTGAAGTGTGTTTTGGGGAGTAATATAGTCCTTTGACCAGTCCTTTTTTTTTTGGCTATAACTTTCCCTTTTTTGTCCTTTTTTGATGAAAAATTTTCCCTTTAAAATCCGATCTCTACTTATATGCATCCTTCATCTTGTTCCCATCATTCTTATCGTCCAAACAATTTGTATGTTTATTTAGACATCGCTAAAGAGACTTGTCTTAGTCTTGTTTCCTGTCTTCAGATGTAGCATTCAGCTGTAAATTTCTCGCTCATCAGAGGGCAACCACTGATAAATAAGACATTTTCAAATTTGAATTTTTTTTCAATTGTTTTACTTCAAAACTCAATATTTTTAAATTAACATACAAATTTTATAATAATATTGTTTCTTTTCTCAGAATTGTAACTTTATGTATTAATAAATTTGTGGTTATACCGGTATTAGGTTATACTCCATGTTTCAAAATTGTGTAACAATTCATACGGTTACAGTATTATTAAGTATTAATGGTACGATAACTCTGTGCCATAATTTGTTTAAGCAATTCCAAAAGTTCGTATTGACACTATATAAACACTCAAAGTGAGAACCCTTTGTTACACGACAGTCATGCCTTTGCCAAACTATTTACTACTTATCTTTGTTTATGGCTGCATTTCCAGCAATGGTCTGATGTCTCACTTCATCAAGGTACTGAAGAAGTCCTTCACACACTCCAAAGAAAGAATTCACAAGGTGTAAAGTAAGGTGACCTGGGAGGCCAAGGATGATACGCCAGATCAACGGTGGTAGCATGCCCAATCCAACAATGTGGTAATTGGTCTATACGGAAATATCTACGAAATGATCTCTGTTATCATTGTTATTGAATTTATTTTCGTAAGCTGCAGAATAGAAAACGATTTATATTGTAGTTGCCAATTTTAAACAATGTATGCCATGGCAACAGACATAATACGCTTTCCAAAACTTTGAAATTGACATAGTACACGTCATTTTATAGCCAAACCACATAAAACCAAAACCACATAATTTGGTCGGTCGAAGATAGTTTTGAACATCGTAATTAATTATTTCGTGTTCCGTGTTGAAATGAAAAGGGGATTCCCTTTAAAATCGTTTCGGTACTGGGAATCGAACGTAGGACCTTCAGCTTGGCGCGCTGAGTTCTCTTAACCAATTGAGAATCTGGGAATCCGATTCAAACGCCGGCCGAAAACTCAAGGTCCTCAAATGATAATATATTTGAAAGTTTGGTTATAAAATGAAGTGTCCTATGTTAATTTCTCATTAAAAATATTACTAAATAATAATGATAGTCTATGAAAATGTTACCATCGCATCGTTTTGAAGCTCGGTGTACATTTCAGGGGTCTAAAGTTTATGTATAATAATGTCTTATTACATTAGAATCTCTATATAATCTTAACGGAGAAGTATTTCTCACTTTTTATTTTATTGTGTTAATTAATAATTATTATTAACATAATATTTTCTCTGAAACCGCGTCTGTGAGATTCTAAATGTGTTTATATCTTTTTAACCTGACATGATAGATATTTATATGGCGATTTTCAAAATCAGCGCAACTTTTTTGTTAAGAATCACCTATTTTTATCGCGGAGGTATCGAGGTTGTATATAGGCCTAATATTATCCGCGTCGCGAGGTCTCTCTCAGAAATATCTCAGTATCGAGAGCAGCTACAGAATTGTGCGACCACTCATTTGATTTTTAGTCGACAGTTTTGCAAAATTAATATGATAATTGTTAATTATGGTACATTTTCAGTACACCATATATAAATATTTGTTGTGAACTGGGACTAATTTTGCAATGTCGCTTCATATGAAGAAGAAATAAACTGCGTCCCTTCAATAATTATTTCTCTTATCATAGACCCATACTCTCCAGTTGTAAACCGAATCAAAAATAAAACATTGAGGCTAACACAACTATAGTGTCATTCTCACTCAGAACTGGACGACGTATTTTGCGTGCTGGTTTTTACCTAATAAAGTACAGATTTTTTTTTTTGCCGCTTGATTGTTGTTTCTCATATATTTTTTTACTCAAATTGCTTGAATAAAAATTGAGTATAATTTTCTATTTATATTCGTGATATAAACAAAAGGCAATTCCCAGTAGTTCCTCCGAAACAAAGGTCGTGGTTTTGTGGATTTTATTGCAATAACATTGGAATTTAAATTAAGAAATGAAATCACGGTATCTGCAAATATTTTGCTATTATAATGACATCAATTAAAAACGTCCGAAAATTACTGTGGGAATTGGGACGCAAATCGGATGTAGCTTTACATTCATACTATGCAGCTTTTCAGCCAAAGTATTGTACAATATGCATGCTTGTCTACCTAGTTTTGTAGATTTGAATATAACAAAATTGGATTTCAAATTAAGAGATAAAATCGTGAGTGACTCTATTTTTATAAATCACCTTCGCAGAATTTTCCATTTCAATGATATCAATCAAACAGTCCAAACATTACTGAAGGAAACTGGAACTCAATGACGACGTCTCTAAATTAAAAGAGTGCATTTCCGCAACCGAATATGTTATTATTTTACAGTAGGTTATTTAACGACGCTGCAAAATTATAGATAAAAGAGAGAAGAAATTAAATGTGATGAGGTCTGGAAATAAGAAATTAAAAGCAACAAAGAAAGTAGAGAAGGAATTAAAGTGATAGAAGAAAGTGATACGTAGGACTATGCAAAGGGAGCAGTTAAAGCTAGTGATGGTACCGAGCATAGTTGCGGCGACTGCAATTTCCCCTACAACTTGACGCATAGTATGATTATTTAGTCCTGACAGTCGCCGGAGATGTGCGCGTGGGACAGGCGAGTCCATTTACTTACGCCAAGGGGTGTTTGGTTTATTCACTCGCTTGCCTTTACCGACTGCTCGCCCTTATCTCTACTCCGGAACTCCTCCGATTACTTCCCCTCTTTCGCGTCGCTGAGCTGTCAAGACTAAATAATCGGTCTGTAAGCAGAGGTACAGACTGTACCGCTGCTTAAGTCAAGTTGCAGGGGAAATTCTCCCCAAACCACTCGCCGCAACTATACTCGGTACCATCACTAGTTTTAACTGCTCCCTTTTCATAACCCTAGTGATAAGACAGAAGAAAATAAAACAAAAGTCACGAGAAAATAAGAACAGAAAGGGAAAATACGGAGTGACCCAAGAATAAGGTAACCGAAATGATATAATAGCGTATAATGATATGTAGTTTGTAACATACCTTTTTATTGTTTCTGTTACAGATTATTTCAATCAAGGTGTGTTTCGTAAATCACCACCACCTAAAAAGATAATTCTGTAATGGGTGGAAATATTTCGAATGGCAGGTTCTGTTTCCGTACCAATCACAATTGCCTATATACCCACAATGTGTGGTGGTCTGAAGAATGTGATATTTTGTTAAGTGGCCACGTTAATAAACAAAACTGTCAATTCGTTGTTTGGGAAAACCCACAAGAGTATGAACAGAGACCATTATATTCTGAAAAAGTAACAGTGTGGGCTGCTGTATCCAGCCACGGCATCAATTGTCATTACTTCATTCACGATGAACATGAAAACGGGATAAATTTCAATGCAAAAGTGTACAAACAACAAGTTATTGAACGTTTTCAAGGGGATTTGATAACATTTTGTGAGTTAAATAATCTTGATTTGGGACAGCAAGTGTTTCAACAAGATGGGGCAACCGCTCATACTGGTCATGGAAATCTAACCCTACTGCAAGAGCTGTTTCCTGGTCGACTGATTAGTAGGGGATCAGACTTTCCGTAGTGCAAAGTGCACAAAAAGTTGGGAGTTCCGATAAAATAAAACAAGAACTTAGAATTGATGTGATAGAGTAAGGACAAAGAATTAAAACTCATGGAGGAAGGAGAGAAGAAAATAAATGTAACAGAAAAAGGACGAAGAAAGTAAAGTTTATACAGTAGCTAGAGAAGAGATTAAAAGTGATAGTAGAAATTAAAAGTAATAGACATGGAAAAGAAGAAAGTAAAACTAGTAAAGAAATGAAAGAAAATGAAACAGAAGTAATAAATAAATAAGAGGAGGAATAAAACGAGATAAAGAAATAAAAGCGATTTAGGAATGAGGAAGGAAATTAAATTTGCTAGAGGTAAGAGAGAAGGAATAATGAGTGATTCAGAAAAGAGACAATAAAGTAAAAATAATATAAAATGCACGCAATAGACGAAGTGAAAATTAAATGAAGTTTAGAAAGTAAACTAGAACGGTAAAATTATAAAATAAAAAGAAATGTATAGATTTATTGATAGAGAAATGTGACAGTAAATGTAATTGAGAAAACGGAAGAAAAAAACGTGATGAGGAAAGTAGATAAAATCATAGAAACGTAAGAGAAAAAAATTAAAAGTGGCAGAGTAAGAAGAAAGCAAAAGAAAAGTTACTTTTCTTCCGAAGAGTTGAAAGTAGTGGAGAAAAATAAAATAGCAAAAATGTTAGAGGAAATAGAGAAGAAAGTGGGAATGATATAGAAAAAATATAGGAGTAAAAAAAAGATAAACTGAAGTAAAATTGCAGAAAAATTGATAAAAAAAAATGTTAATGTTGTAGAGAAATTAAAGATGAAAATAAAAGTGATAGAGAAAATAGACAGGGAAATCTGTCATGGAAAATGTTACGCAGAAAGCTGAAAATTATAGATCAAGGATATTCAATGATTTTTCCTTGGGGTCCAAACATTTGGTTGAGTAAGACAGGTGCTGATTTTATTGACGGTGATTGGCTACTCCGTATATTTTTTTATAAATATACATATAGGCCTATTAGATATAGAATAATTACACAAAAAAGGGACTATGGCTTATAATAGCATGAATTAGCATTGTGCGTCCATGCAAATATGAAGGGTTCAGAACCATAGTGGGCCAAGCGCCATTTACTAAAACCGTAGAAAATAAGGGTTAAAATTAAGTTATCGCCATAATTCAATGGAAACATATAGTAAGTAATATAAAGTATACACATTCAAACTAAATGATATGTAAATATTCATTAAACTATGGTATTCACTTAACTTTAACCCTTGCTTTCTCCGTTTTTAATAAATGGCGCTTGGCCCACTATGGCTCTGAACCCTTCATATATTGTCTTAAGCCATTGGAATGTGTATTATAATACATTCACACAGAAACTAATTGTTAGGTCAATTAGATTTTAAATCCAATGACAAAATGCCAGTTTAAAATATCATAAATAAGAGAAATGGCAAGTATTGCATTGTGAATCTTATCAAAGTCCGGAGTGTACGAAGTTACAGCAATGATTATACAGTTCCGCAAATATCCGTCAGTTATTCTAGTTCTGTAATTCTTCTTCATAAAATTCGTACATACTTTCGCACACATACGTCGACGACTCAACCATTGTTAACACATATTTTGAAAACTTTTGAAGTTTGAATATGAATCATTAGAGAGAGCCAAGGCGTTCACTGAAATAATTCACAAGGTAACACGGAAGTTTATACATCTATGGAGCAAATATTGTTTTAGGATTTAGGAGTCGTATAAGTCGTACACCATTCTGTGAAATATTTTTACAGTTTTTAATTACCTACTTTTGCAATTATTTCCCTTTCTTTTTACCCTTGTCATCGTAAAAACCTTAGAGGTCAGGGGAAAAATGCTTCAGGATCGGATTCGGATCGGAGTTCGCCATTTGAAGATCCCTGTGATAGACAATAAAACAGGCATGAATATGGACAAAAAGAAAGGAAGGAGTTAAATTATGTCGAACGGGAGGATGATAAAGAAATATACAAATATTTTATGGAACTGAGGAAAATTTTGAAATGAAAACGAGCGAACGATGAAGTTGAGGTGAAAAGTGATATAAAAATTTGTAAAGGAACAGAGAACAATTAAAATAATGAGAAAAATAGAGAGATTGAAAGAGAAAGGAGAATATATTGAACAACCAAAGAAGAAATGAAAGAAAATGGAGAGAGAAGCAGGAAACAGAATTATAAATAAAGAAGAAAGTAAAGAAATGCTTTGTAATAAATAACGTTTGAGGGAATGAATTGGGAAGGTAAACGAGGAGAGACATAGGGTAAAGGTTGGTAATATTGTGATATGAGTAATATTGTGATAGTTATTTTTGAGAATTTATTACAATTTTACTGCGCGAAAGGAAGATCGATTTTTTGCGTCAACGTATTAAGGGAATGTTCGTGGACAAGCTTCTGCACAAACCGGTCCTTCTCTCACTCAGTAAAATTATTGTAATGAATTCTCAAATAGGACTATCACAATATTACTCATATTAAAATATTACCAACCTTTACCCTATTAATATAATTTATCATGTTACGATTATTAAGGAGACTTGGTCGTTATCGCATGAAAAATAATGGTAAAAAATAGCCTATCTTCAAGCAGTCATAAATATAATACTATTTATCAGAGCTCTTTTCATTTTTTGATATGTGTATACATATTAAGCTTTATAATGAAAAAGAATGGTTACTCTAGAATAAATATTTACCGTTAAATTAATTTTTGAATTTAGACATAATTTTTTTATAAATTCACTACATGTCTGTGATTAGGTGCACTCTGTTTACTTATTGTAGCACACATTGAATTGAAATTTTGGCTGCTTACTGTTAATAGATACCAAAACATACCCTACTAAAATTATTAATACATCTGTAATATTATGGGCATAGGGCTTATACAAATCAACACCGTCAATAAATTAAAAGAAAATTGACGATGAAGATTGGTACAAGTCCTTTTCCTACAATATTGCAGATATATTAATTTTGGTAGGGTGTGTTTTTAGTATTTATTAGCAGTTAGTGGCTAAAATTTCAATTCAATGAGTGCTATGATACAGTAAGTTAATAGAGTGCACCTAATCTCAGGCATGTAGTGAATTTATAAATATACATACATACATACATATATATATATATATATATATATATATATATATTCAAAAATTATTTCAAGGATAATGATTTACTCTATAGTAACCATTCTTTTTTAATTTAAAGCTTAATGTGTATACATATATCACTAAAAAAATAAAATAGCTCTGATAAATAGTATTACATTCATGACTGCTTGAAGATAGGCTATTTTTACCATTACTTTCCATGCAATAACGACCAACTCCTCTTAAACTAGATTTTTTTAAACATTGTTAAATTAATCTTCCATGTTAATAATGTCGATTACATGTAATAAATACATTTCTCCGCTGATGACACAGATTCCATGTAATTATCTTCAAATGTAAAAGACATAACCTCTCCACCTTCATAATGACGTGAACTTTTATCATATATTGCCATTTTCTACAGTCACATTACTTCCAAAATGGAATCGCATTTTAGGTGGCCATTGACGGAGAGAAAATGGAGATGTTAATGAAAGCAGATGGCCTGGGACATTTCTGTCGTGATTGCAGTGTGGAAAGGAAACGAGCGAAGAGAGAGGTGAGACAACTTTTACCTGGCACTTATCTGAGCTCAGCAACATATTCTGCGCTGGAAAAAAAAAAAAGAACGCTTACGCTTTTAAAAGAGAATCCAACCAAAAAGTCTGGCTTTTACAATAGCAGGCTTAGTGCTAATAGATGGAACATAGCTATATGCTCGCTCGGTCTCTTGCTATTACGTCACATTTCAAGTCCTCTGAGGTGTTCTTCCTCAACTTTCCAGTTAATTTCTTCTTTAACCTTGGAAAGATGGGTTATACTTTTTAGCTATAGCATGAAAACTTTATAGTGCTTATTTTGCCTCTTTTATGCAAAAAAATATGTCAGAAACTCAAAGTTATAATAAAGTACGTTATTGGATGAGTTCATCCAGAAAGAAATTGTTCCTCCTATAAATATTGTAATGGTATATTACTGTAAATATGATCTGTTATTTCAAAAGTTTTTTTTCTTTTTATTTTTCATATTTACAACTGAAAATAGGGTACTAATAAATATTAGTACGAAAATTACTGGAAAAACTATGGAAATTTTTCAAAATAAATATCAAAGTTACTGTAAAATACGATATTATAGAATTCAGTTACAGAAAGGAAAATATTTTTGCAATAAATGTTACTAAATTTTAGTTGTAAAATACTTCGCAAAATATAGGTCAAAAATACTATAAAATGAGATATTTTACTTTTCACGTTCATAGTGGGAAATGCAGAATAATTAAATGTAATTCGATTAAAAAACTTCCATGATTAAAGAGCTGTCACATGCACAAAGTGATATAAACAACTTAAAAATTTATAATAGAATAACAAAGGTTTAGTATATTATAGCTCTAATATATAAAAGTATCTACAAAAGTAACAGAAGTTAATTGTCAAATGTAACACTTGAAAAATTCCTTTGCAAACGAAAAGTTAGTTCGAAACAAATTTCTGCATATTTAAAGGACGAAACTAAAAATTTCAATCATTTATTGTCATAATACTTGCTCTTTTAAATTGACTAAGGATATCTGAAATTAAATCAATAGCTGTCTCAAAACACGCAATGAAATGTTTCATATAAAACAGTTTTTATCTCGAAAGGGAAGAAAAACGAGAAAAATTGTATTAAATTTCTTTTCTTTGAAATATCTCAAAGAATAACAGGCTGAAATTAATAACATTAGTTATGGTTCACTCTATATTTACGTTGGTGGGTGCAAATAATTTTAATTATCTCACAATAATTCACAAGTTAAAACTAAAAGCTATTATAAACACACTACCGTGTATTTCCATTTCATAGTCGAAAATATTACTGCAATGATAAATTATTAGTAACTAATTATAAATACTGTGCAATTGTTCGCTAGTGTTAAACTCAAAGTTATTACATTAATTCTATTTTTACTTTAGTTTCGAGGGGTTAATTAGACAATAATTTGAATTTTGTCACGAATGGAAAATAAAACAGTCAAAATAACAAACAAGTGCAATAAGTTATATATTTATTTAGCAGTTGTTGTTTAGTCAACTGTCCGAACACACGTCTGAACTCACAAGTGATTTTATTGTATTGTATTGTATTTGGGCCTATTAACATTCCATGACATTCGTATATTGCTTCACAGCTAGAATATGGAACAAGTCAAAAAATTAATACTACTACAAAAAATCTTAATTTATAGTCGCAGTCTTGTAGAAATATATAGGCCTACAGAAAAGGTTTACAATATAGTCTACTAGTAAAACACAAAATCTTAGTATGAATTTTATGTAGCGTTGTTGAATGTCATGAATTCACCCACAGAATAGAAGGCGTGAGAAATTAGGTACTTCTTTAATTTGGCCCTAAATAATATTATGTTTTGAGTTTAATTTTTTATATCGATAGGGAGGCTATTACAAATTTTTACTGCCATATAACGCACTCCTATTTGACAGCACGATAGACTTGAAGATGGAGTATGAAAGTCATTTTTACGCGTATTTATGCTATGAACTGTTGAATTAGTTACAAAGTTTTCACGATTACATACGAGAAAGATTATTAATGAAAAGATATACTGACAAGCTATGGGCATTATTTGTAGTTTTTTTAAATAGTCCTATATGACATCACTTATGAGGCAACTAGGCCAGGAGATAATAGGTTAGGGTGGCCAGTTCCTTCCCCCCTCCATTGCATACATCTCTGACTAGCTACATATTACACTAGTCAAACTTATAGTAGTGTAGGTCTAATTAAAAATTCAATAGTTACCTTATCACGTAAAATATAAATACAGTAAATCATGACAAAGAAACTGAAAAGATGTTCCGTCGTTTCAGAAAACCAAAATTGAAATTTCAATTCATTATTTCAAAGCATTTGATTCGCTTCTATCACGCATACTTGCTTCTACACTAATGTTACGGGCCAAGTCCCATTTAATGCAGAGTCATTAAATAGCATCATTTGCACATTGTTCAGAATTAAAAGTTAATTCTTTGAAAATGTAAGTCTCTGATCTTAAAGTCGGCACGACTGTTTTAGACTCGGTTTAAAACAAGAAGTAATGTTGTACTGTTTGCTTTCACCAATTAATTAACATCTTCAACACTTGACGATGAATATACTGAAGTTAAGAACTGATCAGTTCGTATCATTATACAGGGTTGAAGTGAAACAACCCTGCAGAATTTCAGAGCTAATATCTCATGTTGTATGTAAAAATAATATAATATCATATTGGTGGAAAGTCTTTAGTTTTCTCAGATTTTTTTTTCAAATGTTCAACACCCTCTTATTCGATTACTTTTGCTAGTAGAATCGTAATTTTTGTCCATATCGATAGACAATCTAACAAAGGATCATTTATCTCTCTGGAGTATTTCAATAGCATGGACGGTTTTCGTGTAAATTTAATTTAAATACCACTAGTTTGAAGCCATTGACCGATACGACCAGCTTGCAACATTGCAGCTAAAAAGGGAGATTGGAGGTAGCTCCCTAAGGCAGATTGGAGGTAGTTCACTAAGGCAGACAGACCTGAGTTCGTTGAGCTCTTACATCTGTATTACGAGAAGAAGGAGCGGTGTGTTAGGGGCGATGTTGCGAGACTGCTGAAACTTCCAACTCAATTTTCTAATTAGCCGCGCATTTAATCACAAGTCTTAATAAAGGTTTTCGCACGATAATGTTTTTTGTTGTATTTACAGCTATTGTTGTTAGACCTTGAAAGTTAGAATTCCCACACTGAAACTTGTTGCTAGGAAAACCATTCTTCATAACATAAAACTATACTGAAATAGACCCATTACAATGCATTTATTGTTACTTCTGCATTATGGTATGTACGTAAAATGTCATTCATCATGATCTAAACATTTGAACTGTAAAAGAAGAAATCTCTAAGTTCAGCAAAAAAATACCTGCACCGATTAAATCAACATCCGAATCATTATGCATTAAATTTTCTGGATAATAGTCAAACAATAAGAAGACTTTAAAGGACCAATGCTCTTGAACTTCCATTCATTTTTACTACAGCTATTTAAAACATTGTTATTTTTCTTTTGGAGTGTTGTCGTGGGATAACATCTCCACTCGTCATGTTCTTTTATAATACTCTATTTACTTATTGTCTATTGCAGACAGATTGTAAATGTGGCATAAGTGTTAAAAAATTATTGTTACTTAGTTACCATTACCGTGCAGTTTTGCGAAGGCTTTGGAATAATATTTCTCTAAATTTTCAATGCAAAATATATTGTATTTGCAATTTTAAAAATATGATTGTGCAAAAAATGTACAGTAAAAGTTTGTTAAGTAAATTACAAAATCTCGGAAATTAAAAACTCGCTCTTCTAGTTCTTCAAACTTTTCCTCGATTTTGTAAAATGTAATTCCCAATCATATATCGTAATATATTATTCCTATTTATTGAAGTATATCCTACGGTCCCTTTCATTCTGCAGAATTATTTCACTTCCATCCTGTATTTATGTTCCGAATTTCACCTAATCATTTTTCATTTTGTTTTACAGCCTACATCTTCCTATATATTTAATTTCTTCTGTTTCCTTTAGTCTTACTTCTTCCTTGTTTCAATGTTTTATGCTTTCCTTTCTCCTTTATTATACCTATATTACATATGTAACATATTCTTTTCATAAAAGCAATATATTAAACGAACTGATATTGTCGCCTTTAATTTCATACCAGAAGGCAAATGTGTCAGCTTGCTTCATCCCCTCTTTGTCCCCTCGGAAGTTCTTCTCCCCAGACCACCTTCCCTGTAAGATATTCGGATTATGGATTCTTTGGACTTCATTATAAATTCTAATAAAAGTCCTTATGAAATATTCATCTTCTCTGCAATTTGGCGTCATTCTTTCCTTTTCTGTTTAATAGATATAGCGTTCTACGCCGAACCTTGATGTGGAGGGCCATATAATATATTATGCATGACACAGGAATCAAAATAACAACAGTCAAAGAGAAATATTATGCAGGAAGCATTAAAGCTACCAGCATTGGATGTGTCTGCAGTGTAAATCAGAATGAATGTTACTAAGTACATGAGTGATGATGACATTCCGTGGAAAAAATGACTGTCGCCAAGATTACACATACTTTCCTATACGATTTATGCATTTCTTTACAATTCCTTTCTTTCTCATGTTGTGTATGAAATTGTTATTTATTATACAGGGTGTAAGTGGTATAAGTGTAATTATTTTAATTGATGATTATTCATGTCACAAGGAAGAAAAAAGTCCTTACAATTTTTTTCTAATTGCAATATTTAGGCCTACTAATTATTGAAGTTCACAATATTAGACGTTTTGCAATGTTGTTGGATGGGGAGGAGAGGGTTTATACGTACACAGTACAGCTCAGCGGGTACAGACATACCGGTACAAAACAGATACTCTGTTCTAATGCAGGATAATGTTGTTTACATGAAACGAGCAGCAAATACAAACTTTCAATCTCATTAATAGAACATTATGGTAAATTTACATTTTATGTAACAATATTGCTCCATTTTTATTGTATGTCTAAAAATAAACAATAATGGTTTTCTGCACAAAATCATACGAAATTTTTTCTAATGCAAAATTTTAATCTCTCCCGCTTCCGTAAAGCAGTATCATGTTTAGACAAATTTCTAGTTGTGTGATTTTCGAACCGGGGTAAGAGACTCCTAGTTTATAAAAGTCATTGAGAGACTGCTACAAAAGTTCGTCTATTAGGTAACCTTCTTTGAGAAAAACGTTGACGGTACATTCTTCTTGTCTCATTTGAATTACGACTTTATCCATAAATTAATAACATATGATATTCCTAAACTGTAAATGACATTGTAAGTTGTTTATTGAATACCCTGTACTGAACTGTCATTCGCTCTACAGTATACCTTTGGACAGGGAGTTTGAACTCAGCTGACTCGTACTTACGTCTGTGCACAGTACTACCTGATGAACACGTTGCTCCGTCTCTCACGGAAAAATATTAACAAATTTATGTCTGTATTTTCATTTGATATCACAAAAACGTAAAAGAACATACAAATATTTATTTAAACTAATATTAACTCTTAGCTAGATATACTTACTAATGTAATTGTTTTCGCAATGTTACTAACGATAGAAGCAGTATAATGCAAATAAAATAAGAAAAGAAATATATATATATTTTTCTGGGAAAACTATCAGTTTTGACCCTATGTTGTATGGACATTTTTTTGATTCTGTAGACCGTCCCCGACGACTGTGAAAAGGACGGCAAATAGACCTCTTATACCCTGTATATTTTCATCAAACATTATTCAAATTATAAACGTAATAAAATAATATAGTGTCTCCTACGTAATTGATCATTCGAAAAGTTTACCGACAGTGATGATTCTCGGACATGTAATATATCCTTGTCATTAAGGACATTGGGTAGTTAGAGGACAGCTTAGAGAAATAGCAAATAATAATATTTTATGCCCTATTGAATTTTTAATACTATATATTAAAATTAAAAGGAAATTGCTTCTTATCGTATGCAAAATAATGGTAAAAATAACCTATCTTCAAGTAGAGATAAATATGAAATAATTTATCAGAGCTTTCTCATCCCTTTTTAGAGAAATGTGTTGTAACAATACTGCCGACATGCTTATTTATTTCTCTTAAACGGTTTTCTGCCTCATATGTCATCTGGAATCTAATGAGGAGACAGTGATAATCCAAATATTATCTACTATGGAGGAGAAGAAATAAAACGGCGGTAGACATAGTAAATATTATGATTTGTCCTGTATTGTCTTCATTAATCCTATAGTATAGGTGTGATATGGTGGCTACAGTAACAATAAGCATATTAAAGGCTGTAGTGATAGCCTTCGGACCACTATTTAACAAAAGAATTGAAATAATAGTTATAACTAGACTTCGAAGTTGAGGTCCCAGTCGGGGCGATACAGGTTAACTGATAATTGAGTATTGGGAGGAGTTGGGGGAATTGGGTAGGGCTTGTTTACTTTTTACATCTTCTATATACTGTGCTGTCTGTTTAGGTATGGTTGTCATTGAAAGGTTCGTAAGCTGAGACATTTAGGACAACGTGAATTCATTGTGATGTCGAAAGCAAAATGCAATTGGAACAACATTTTTGCACTTACTGTAATTGTTCTTAGGCGTTGAGAGTTATAATTCCCACACAGAAACGTTTTGCTAGGGAAACCATTCTTCATAATATGAAACTATACTCAAACAGACCCATTCCAGTGCATCTATTGTTACTTAGTTACCATTATAGGCCTAGTTCAGTTTAGCAAAGGCTTTAGAATAATATTGCTCTAAATTTTCAGTGCTAAATATGTTGTATTTGCAATTTAAAAAATATGATCGTGCAAAAAATGTAGTACAATATATTTTTCTGAAGTGCATTATAAAATCTCGAATTTTGTAAAAAGCACTTCCCCACCTTGTATCATAATAATATCCTACATAAATATACATTATTAACTTTCTTCCACAATAAAATGAAACGAAGTAAATTAAAATAAAACCTTACAAGAAGAGGTAAAATGTATCAAAACTGATGTAAGAAAATACGGCCTTAATTATTAAATAATTAATTATAACATCATATATATATATATATATATATATATATATATTAGGACATGTATGAATTCAAGTTAAAAGGAAATAATACGTAATTGAAATTGGTATTAATATATATTTGACTGATATAGCCTATTTTTAATAAATATCTTGTGTTCTGGTGATGCTTTATTATAGTTAATTTGATTCTCAGTTTACTCTATTTTATTATCAAGTAAACCTACAAAACTTTCATTTTGATTTCTTACAGATATCAAATTCTTACTAAACACAATATTTGAGTTAATTTCATTTTAAATATAATGGTATCTTTATTTTTCGTAATAATTTATTAAGCTATGTGTTATAGGTACATGTTTCGCAATAGATCATAAAAAGTTGCAGTGCTGGTTCATAGTGCTCCCCTCCATAAATTCCATTCCATATGCTCACATTTACCTCCGAGCACGAGTTTTACTTATATGGGAGTTCGATTTATAGCAAACAGAACTTACGAGTAATATTTATTTCTAATATTTATCTAAATGCTGTGTCTTTTATAATAATGTTATTATATTAAGACAATTTATTTCTGCAATTTGTACTTTACAATTACTTTGCTATGTCGTTTATTTTAATTACAAATCTGTATGTTCTGATAATAATCCTTTTTAAACAGTATACTGCTGTGTATATCTCTATATAGGCGCAAGAAAATGTAATATTTCTATATCTGAGAGAGATGATACATTGTATTCAGGCCAACGTAATAGTTACGTTTGTCCTTCAGACGAAAGTTTATTTATTTTCTCAGCCTACATTGCAAAATCTCCAACTGATACGTTGTGTGTATGATGGGAGAGGACTACCTTGCCAACTGCTCTGTATACACTATTTTGTCCTATGTGCACGTAACTTCAGGGTTTGTATGTCTCAATCTCGAAGTCTAGTTATAACATTCCCACAGAAAAGGTAGGTATTTAGTATTGAAAAAAATGTTGAAGAGATATGACATGTAAAAAATGGAGGACAAAACAGTGACAAGTGTACTAATTTCGAAAAACACAATGAAAATTATTAGTACATCTGATATAGACACATGCAGGACAGTCTTAAGCAAGTTGCAGAGGAAGTCGGTTCGTTTTGTGCAAGTCAGAGAACAGTAACGTGTAGTAGAGGCGTATTGAAAAAATGTTGAAGAGATATGACATGTAAAAATGGAGGACAAAACAGTGACAAGTGTAGTAATTTTGAAAAACACAATGAAAATTATTAGTACATTTGAGTCATGTGTTAAACCAGTGAATAAGTGTGCGTAATAGTGAAATGGAGGACAGTACAATGAAACAAGACCTAATGGAAATGAAGGAGAGCATGGCAGAGCTAAGGAAGAAGATGGAAGAAATTCAACTGGAAAACGAAATTCTGAAAAGCAAATGGGATCAATTTGAGGAGGAGAAGAGGAGAAGAACTTGTTTTTGGGGGGGGGGATAGAAGAAAAAGACAGAGAACAGAGTATCGACACATATGAGAAGATATTAGGAGTGTGTTGGTATGGACGCGAGCGATGGACAAGTACAGGAAGCGCTTAGAATAGGAAAGAAGCAAATATAAAATTCAGAACAAGTTAGGCCACTAGGCCTATTAGTAAAATTTAAGAGTGTGGTTACGAAGGAGAGGATTATGAAAATAGAAGGATGCTAGGGAACACAACGATCAGAACAGATAACGACTGGAGCTACGAAGTAAGAAGTAGAAGAAGAGTTTTAATCCCTTTTCTTAATGCAGCACGAAGAAATGGACAATCCGCGAAACTTATCAAGGACAAAATTAAGATAAACAATTTGGTTTTTAGTGTAGAGGCGTGCTTAGTAACGTTAAAGGAACCGATTGTAGGCTCAGAAGAAAAGGAAAGCAACAGAAAAATTTTGAAAGAAAAAAATCAAGAATATTGTATCTAAAGGCGAGGTTAGTGACATAAGTGTGGAGAGTGTACGCAAGACAAATGCAAACCCGTCAGACTCAGCGAAAATTTCCAGAAAGCAGGCAGTGACGTCAACTGAAGAAGAAACAGGAGTAAGCGAACTAGTATTCAGCAAGCACAGCAGAATAAGACCTCAATGCAAGCGAATGGAAATAGTGAACATCAGATGGGAGCAATTCCGAAGCGGGTGAAGGAATTAAGATCTAAATCGAGGATGACAGAAGTAGAGTAACGCAAGTAGGACATAGGCTTAGTTCAGGGAGCAATGATGAAGGAAGAGTGGAAAACAAGGTGAAAAAACAGTATGACTTAAGGAAATGGTGCGGAGGGGAAATAAATCGTGAGAAAAGAAACCTAAGACCTAAAAAGTAGCAATGTGGAAAAGTGAGTAGTGAAAAGTGCAATCAGAGATGTAGAGTGAGGGAAAATGTGTCATACAGGAAGGGGGGTTATAGTAGTTTTGGTTTAATAATGGGTTAGAAGTGAAGTAGTGAAAGAATTTATGACAGAGAAGACAAGACTAGTGGAAGAATTGCAATAATAAATTTAAAATAATAAGGACCTAAATGACTTGTAAGAGAGACGTTGTAAGACGGTGAGACAATAATGTGAAGTGGCGCCTAACCATTCACATTCGTACATCCAGGACAAAACTATTAAGAAAATTTAAAAAAAAATTGTAAAGAACATTTTAACAGTTTAAAAACTTAATATAGACCTAACTTAGCAATAAAAACTGTATAATTCCCCACCTTCGTTGGCTGACAGCCTAATAGCAATTGCTGTATTGAAATTTCCTTTACGACATTCGATTCTTTGATGTCGTTGCAAGCAAATTATACGTTTTTTTTTACTATAGTGAAGCAGTTAAATTTACAAGGAGCTTCAATTTTAATGTCCTCGAAGTCCTTATATCAAAACTCGATCGCATTAATCTTTTCAGGTCACTTATGCTAGAAAATAGAGAGACCACCCGGTGACAGAAATTACTGAAGATCAGTCCGGTAGAGAGCAGCACAGAGCACGTGTTCCGGTCACTGAGCATGATGACGCGATAAAACAGATGACAGGCGGACGAGGAACCAGTGGCCCGCAGATGATTCAAGGAACTCTCCTCACGTTCTCACGTGTAGTGGAGGGAATAACCCGGCCGGACCATGGACTGCAGCCAACCAAGCGGTCACTCAAAAATTCACAACTGAGAGAAGATGTGTTCAAAATTCCACACAAGTAGTCGCACTAATTCGCTGATTCGACTTGTAAGGCTCTTGTATTGCTGCAGGCAGAGTTACGCTTTATATAACATATTTTCTCCTTCGTTTCTTTCTGGTTATCTTTTTCTCAATTTATTATTTCATTACTCTTATTTCTTTCTTCAATACTTTCCAGCTCTTTCTCGAATTGTTTTTCTTTCATTATTACTTATCTTAGTTTCTTAATGTATGTTCCATTCTTCTTCCCTTTTTCCTCTCGATCTAATTTACATACTATTTCAACCGCTCACACTTATCTCTGTTTTTCATTTTTATTCTTCCCCCTTGCATCTGTAACTATTTTTATTATATTTACTAGCTTAAAGCACCAGACGTTTTCCAAGTTTTCCTTTATTCTTCTATTTTCAATAACTAAATTGACTGTTACAGTTCCCGAACATCTTTGCAACTCAACAATAGCAAAATCAAAACGAATTGCCTTTACTAAGCTTTCATCATCCCTTAAGTTGAATTTCTACATAGTGTAACTCCATGAATTAATGAATTCCTTCTTAGCCTCAATATCAGCCAGAATTAACTCATTTTAAAATAGCTGAAGATCAGGCACGGAAAACAAAACATTTCATTATCTGCCTTACGTTCAACTGTTTCATTTTTAATTAGCGCTGTCTTGAAGTTTATCAAAATAAAAAAAGCCTCTTGGTCCTGTACGCCCGCTTAGCATTGACTCAATGTTCTACATCGATCTGATGTTCAACATTCTGATTTCTTCAATGGGAATTTCAACTTCGGTTCCAAAGGAGATTCGTATCTATAAAATAATAAGGTTTATATGTAGTGAACGAGTGAGTCTATTCTCATACATAACAAGATTGAAAAGGTATTTATAAAATGATAGGCGATGAGAGATAACGCTATTTGAAATAAAGGACATAAATAAACAAATCCACTATTTGGAATGATTTCTGAAATAATAATTAAAATACTCCAAAATACGGTGCCAATTATCATTGTACAGCAGCCTTCCTTTATTTGTCCATACGTCACGATTCTTCAAGGGGTTATATTTTGAAATTAAACGCCTCCCTTTGATGGTGAAATCTAGAAGAAGACAAAGTAGGTCACTAACCTTAAGAATGTAAGAAGCATTTCTGAATAGTGAATAAAGCCACATTAATCCTTTATTATTAAACTTCCACTCTAGGTAATGAAGAATTCAAGCTGCAAAACACCCGAGACGCAACAAAAACATACGTCAATCCTATGAGAAATATCCATGTCGCTACGGATGATGGATAGTTTGATCTACCAAGTTTCTATTTTCCTTTTGGTTTGCAGTTGTAGAGTCAAATGTAATTCCATCCTTAATAAATGTTCATACTAAACCCATATAAACAGAACGGATCTAAATTCAACAAATTTCCAGGAGTTAAATTAAACATGGAAAAGCATTGGTCTGAAACCATTTATTCACAAGATGTAGGGTAAATGATTATTTTTATTTGAAAAATTTGTCACTTTACTTTTAACTTGAAACATAATTATAATTTATTATATTAATGCAACATAATTAACAAAAATTAAATTAATAGTGCACAATTGTAGGCTATCCTATATAAAGCATCTTTCCCAAGAAAAACTGCAAACATAAAGGAGCATCTAGTATGAGCCTCTGGAAAAAGAACTAAGGAAGAGACTAGTGAAAGTGCTTTGTGTGGAGTGTGGCGTTGTATGGGGCAGAAAAATGGACATTACGACGAATTGAAGAGAAATGACTAGACGCATTTAAAATGTGGATATGGAGAAGATTGGAGCGTCTAAAGGGACGAAAAGAATAAGAAATGAAGCTGTGTTGGAAAGAGTGGAAGAAGAAAAAATTATACTAAAATAGATCAGAAAGAGAAAAAGGAATTGGTCGGGTCATTGGCTGGTAAAAAAAAATGTTTACTGAAAGATAGGAATGGTGAACGAGAGAAGAGTTCGAGGCAGAAGAAGATATCAGATTATACACGACATTAAGATATAAGGACAATGAGGAAGGCAGAAAATAGGAAAGATTGGAGAAAGCTGGGTTTACAGTGAAATACCTGTTGTTGGACAAAACATTATGAATGAATGATTACAAAAAGCAAAAAATTAATGCATGGATGTAATTCACAATCATCTAACAAGAGAACAACGTAAGTTTACTGTACATTTTTCCAAAGTGTGACACTCCTGATTCGATAGATGCTCTACACGTTTTCATAATCATTGACTTCCTGAACGTCGCAAATATAAAATGAATTTCTCATCACTCGTGGGCTGCAGCAGCGACCAGTGTCACAATATCTTGGGATGAAATAACTGGAATACCATAAAATTCGGTCCTTCACACAAAAAAGTTTAACAGATTTAGGTCAGGTAACCTAGCCGGTCAGGATAATGGACCACCACATCCAATCACCCTAGACCTATCTCTAAAATCATTCTCAAATTATGTTTGGGTAAGCAATTTGTAAACAGAGTACATTGTGAGGCCATACATTCTATAGGACTCTTCCCTGGATATTTTCGAGCTCTGTTGCTAAGAAATAAAGAGTATCGACATGTGGTTTACCGCCTCAAAGTACTTCAAAGGATGTCTTCTACCATTTAACAAAGTTTCTTTGATGTAAACAAGAGCAGATTTCATACATACAAGGTATACATCTACGTCAGTGGAACCTAAACGTTGCGCACTACCTATTCAGAACATTTGGAGTGAAATATAAACAATCTAAAGTTCTTACTCTTGGTAGTCCTCTATGGAATGTACAATTCAATTAAAGCCTACATATATTAGAATGACTTAATATAGTACTACAGGTTAAAAATCGATCGCTCACTTACTACCGCACTGGACACATAGCATCACAGTTCAGCACTGTTGCTGTAACCAGACGGTACAGAAAAACAATTCTAACCCCCTTCCCTCTGACGTCATGTACAATACTCAAGTCAAATATACGTTGATATCGTGTTTACGAAGGAATTGTTTCATCTCTAGTCATATCACAAAACAAAATAAAATTTATATATTATGGTTCCGTCTAAATACCTTTAATATGGAAGTAAGTCAACAAATTATGACCTAATTACATATACTGTACTCATAATAGAGTACTGGGGGGTAGGGGGAAGGACGAACGTTTTCGCCATAAATGGCATCACCAGGTCCTCTGTTAATCTGTAAACGTTAAGTGAACATCTTATTTTATCTGGTTGTCATGGAAATTCTCACACATACATATGCGGATATTGCACACTGAAACATTAAAGTAATATTTACAAACTACTAACACATACACACTACGAATAACATGTATTGTAAATTGACCTTTAAAAATTAAAACTAATCTATGTTGTGAGATATGACAACGTCGCTGGAATTTAACATGAGGTTGGTGTCTGGTCGTGGTTTTCCATATAAACGAGATGTAATAAGATGTTCACTTAGCGTTTACCGCCTAACAGAGAACCTGATGATGCCATTTATGGCGAAAACGTTCGTCCTTCCCCCCCTCCACCGGGGCTCTATTATGAGTATGTGTAGTGTAATTAGGTCAAGATTTGTTGACTTACTTCAATAGTAAATATAAGTATTTAGACGAAACCATATACAAATTTTATTTTGTTTTATTGTGCCTGCTTATTGGACAGTTTCTGACAACGAAACTGTCTACTCATATCTCTTGTTCATAAATACCCGGTCCTTGATGATGATGATGATGATGATGATGATGATGAATATTTTTACTAAATGTTTCGCATTCACTTTATAGCATTTTATGGCGATATGATGTAATTCAACTGGATGGTTCCGATTTGTATCACACATCGTATTTTCTCATAGAAAGTAACGAGGTATACTTTTACCTCAGTGCATTGAACACGCTTTCGCTGATACGGAGTCACGAGCCGGGAGTTGTAACATAGTAGTAATCTAATAAGCTACTAGGGAGAGGGAAATGAGAAACCATTATCACTATGGTGATCAAGGAAGAGCTACTTCTTGTGTTCTCAGGCCATAATAATAGGTTTACTGGAGGTTCCCCACCCTCGGGGCGTGAAAGAGTTAAGATCAGGCGCTATCATCGTCTTAGTAATTTACGTGACGTGTCTGTTCCCTGCCATCAGCGTCTCACGAGTCAGGAAAATTCTGTAACGAGAAGTAGAGACAACTTTGGTGAACTTAAATGGCAGTAAAACTCTTCTGAACTGAATTCTTTTCAATAGTACTTGAAATATTTACAATTTATTTATTCATTAGACCTATAGTAGGTTTATATTATGTTGATACTCTTTTCAGCCGAAATATTTCATCGCGTCTATACATTGTAGAAGTGTTACAGCCAATCCAACGTGGTAATCTCTGTCTTTAACCCAAGCACTATCAAGATATTGTTTGTGGCGGACATTACCAAGTATGGGCAAAAATTGCTCACCAAATTACATTTAAATATATAACTTTTAATGTAACAAAAAATCGTATTATTGTATTACTGTATTATCAGTGAATAATTATCTCCTGTTTTTAAAGATTTATAATACGTTCAATTTAGTTTTAACGCCAAACATTTTTACATTATATGACTTGAAGCTTTCCCGACGTTTGATATAGAATAACTCTTCTCGGGTTCTCTTCAGGGATGAAGAAGATGGCAGAGCTAGCCGTCGAAAGCTTGGAATCTAATCTCCAACTCACCTGGCTGAGGACCCGAGAAGAGTTATTCTATATTTACATTACTTTAAAAATGAACACCACTTTTATTCCAGTAATTCTACATTATTTTTTGAGAAAAATGGTCCAGCACATACAATTTTCGTATCTGAATGTTTTCTTTTACATATACAATTAAGTCCACAATTTCCACATCTGATTTTG
The DNA here is from genome assembly GCF_040183065.1 of Periplaneta americana. Lineage (NCBI taxonomy): Eukaryota > Metazoa > Arthropoda > Insecta > Blattodea > Blattidae > Periplaneta > Periplaneta americana. Next base: position 71,329,578 of record NC_091117.1, on the reverse strand, counting down.
GTTTTTGGTTCATTGTGAAGACCTTTCTTGCTGGCAGGTAAAATATTATTATCTTCCTCACTGACACTTTCTTTCACCATCTCCAGCCGGGAATTCAGTATAAAATTCCATTATAATCTCACTTTTACCCAAAACATTAGGTCTACTGTTATCCACAAAACAACTAATGTTTATGTTCTGTGCCACTGAATACAACTAGATTTGAATAAACATCAATAAAGAGAGTACCAATTTACTAACTCAAGCTTCCACACTGCAAGAAACTGGTAAAGTGATGAATTGAAACAATCAACGACTTTAGCGGTATTGAAAACATAAACATAAAATTCAAACTTGAAAATATTTAAAAAAAATTAGGTCAAATGAAATACCAAGGGTGGGTAAAATCTGCCCACCAACAAATACTTCAATTATTAGCCCGTTATATGTCAAATCTAAAACAGAACAAATGTGTGTAGGTATACATTATTATGTTACACACAAACAGAAGGAGGGTATCAGATTTCATTTATTGCAAAAAAAATTGGATAATAAAAAGGGTGGGCAATTTTTTCCCCAACCTTACTAATGCTAAAGGAATGCATTATAGAAACCTGTTTTCCACACCCTCAGTTCACTTGTTTTGAGTTCCTCAAGATCAGCGGGAATATGTTGGTCTCATTAAGTGAAAGTTATTCTTTACTTTTATATTATGTGTTACGTACCTTTTCTTCCATATACCATCTACCCAAATAAGTGTAGATTCAATTATGGTTTAATGAGAGGTTATAACTTATTACGCCTGTATTCACTTAAGTTATGCTGTAGATGTTAAATAGTTGTCAGTGAACTACAGAAAATTGTAACCATGGATTATCATGGACAAAAAGGACATGTTTTTTTTTATTTTAGTAGGTAATTTTACGAAGCTTTATCAACAGCTTAGGTTATTTAGCGTCTGAATGAGAAGGTGATAATGCCGGTGAAATGAGTCCGGGGTCCAGCACCGAAAGTTACCCAGTATGTGCTCATCTTGGGTTGAGGGAAAACCCCGGAAAAAACCTCAACCAGGTAACTTGCCCCGACCGGGAATCAAACCAGGGCCACCTGGTTTCGCGGCCAGACGCGCTGACCGTTACTCCGCAGGTGTGGACAAAAGGACATGTTAGGGTATCCAAAATGGTCCCTTTGATTCGAATAAACATAGTTTTACAAAAATGTATTATATATTTTTTGCCATATCTTTGGATGGATTTCAAAGCTGTCACATCACAGGTATATTCTACTCGCCAAACTTAGATGACCTCAGCTAAGAGGAAAGAAGTCAAAGACGTCACATCAATATGCTCTCGATGTTTATGTTATGCAGTTCGCCGCGTCCAATCACTGAATTGCTTTATGACAGCGTTGTCAAACATAGACGGCTTCAGCCCGAATAGAGGAATCAGCTTATTTTGCCACAAGAGACAACTACTAACTTCTCTGTTAAAAAAAAAATTATCGTACTTGCCTCAGCCCAGCGGCTAGGCTAAATCAGAGTCATAATGTGACAATGCTGTATAACTAACAGCCATGCACCGTATGATTTAAGGCACGAGTCAGCAGAGCGACGGGGGGGGGGGGGTCGCCTAAGCTTGGCGAGAACAATACATTCACTATTTAGAGTAGTTTCCACTTCTCAGTAGGTTGTGAGTTTCAAAGCAGTACACACGTTTCACGGGGTGGTTAGTAACCCCCAGGTATACAGCACGTTTGTAAGCTTTTATACTCGTTTCTTATCATTGTGTTGGTGATGGGTGTAAGAAGTGATGGTAATATAAATTCTGGTATACGTATCGGAGCAGGGATTGAAACAAGCTAAATTTGCTTTATGTCTCCTTGATAAAGACATAAAAACAGAAATATTATCTCGTATGAAGTGCAAGAAACTGGCATGCTCAGAACACAGGAGAAATATCTGAGTTGAATGTAGAAAAAGGGAGCGTTCTTATCCTTCAAACCTCAGAAATATACTAACAAGGTACATTCGAGAAGTGCCTGACTGATAATGGTATAAAATAAAATACCATGGAAAGTTCAGCTGTAATCAATGTTTATGGTACCAATTGTAACTGCTCATAGTGGTAATTATACAATGTTTATGAGCCTATATAGATATTTGTATAATAATGAATATGAAAGGAAACTCATCCTAAAATAATAATTATTCTACTAGTTTTAGCTGTCCTTACATATACTTAAACATGTTTGTGGGTGTTGAAGTAGAAATCTATTAAGGACAAATGTAAACGAGATTAAGCACATTGAATGAAAGAATATCTGCAGTTGGGCGTTGAGCAACTCGAATCTTCAGTGTCCCAGATAACATCGCCAAGAGCTTGAAATGCATCACATTCAACTGGAAAGTAGCTTTCTTCCAGGCATGCTTAATCATGTGAGTGAACATGGGGGATAAACACATACAGGTAACAACCACTTCACCTGGTGCAACTTCCTTTGTTCAACCGTTGGATGTATACTTTTTTCGTCAATGGAAGAAGTTCACCAAACGTTTTTGTGAGAGAGTTTTACTCGACAACATTGATATTGACTTCCAGAGCCGTAACGCTATCATCAACCTGCATGCACTTACCCATAATCAGTTCAGTGCCCCCATATTCACCAACATTATTTAGCATGCCTGGAAGAAAGCTACTTTTCCAGTTGAATGTGATGTCTTTGAAGCTCCTGCCAATGTTATCTGGGACAATGAAGATTCGAGTTGCTCAACTCCTAACTGCAGAAATGTATCATTCATCCAATGTGCTTATTCTTGTTTACATTAATTGTGGTTAACGGATTTATACATCAACACCCACAAACATGTTTAAGTGTATGTAAGGACAGTTAAAATTAGTAGAATAATCATTATTTATACACGAGTTTCCTTCCATATTCATTATTACACAAATGTCTATCTAGGCTCATAAACATTGTATAATTACCACTAGGGGCAGCTACAATTGGTATCATAAACATTGATTACAGCTAAATTTTCCATCGTATTTAATTTTATACCATTATTAGTCAAGCACTTTGCGAATGTACCTTGCAAGATTATTTCCAAATTATGCAGTATTGTTAGGAACATGTCTCTTCTAAAAATAGTGTATTCAATATGTAAGCAAACTGTAATATATTATTACATATCCCAACTATCTGTTAATAAATTCTTAAAACTCAATTGTGAAAGTAATTGTGTTGCCAGCAATCACTATGTTTTTAATATAAAAATAATTACATAATTTTATAATTGGTCAGTTACCAGCAGTTTTCAAGCATTGACATTTCCATTATAGTTATTAAGTTCAGAAATTCTGTAATTTTGTAATTTTATAAATTTAATTTGTTTTTTCAACTACAAATTTATTTTTTCAAAATCCAACAATCCTTGCATAACATACCCATAAAGAATATAACACAAAATAAAAAGCATTGTACACAATAGGCCCAAAAGAATATATGGGGTGACTAGTAACTCCAGGTATACAACCAAAGCTGTCAAAAAAAAAAGGATCTTTAAATAACAAGACAGTATTTCTCTAACATTCTGTGATACACAAAAAGAACACGCGCTGAGGGGAAGTCGCTATGTATAATAGAGAGATGTCGTGAACCAATCACGTTCCTTGTGATACAAAGAGAATTCTTTATGTGAGGTTTATTTCTAGAACTGGATGGATTATAGTCATTTATACGATGAAAATTTGTGGTATGTTCGAATTGCCCTGTCTTCCCCTACCTGCGAAAGAACGTGAAGGGAGTAACTACAGTCATTCTAGAGTTTGGTGACCCTCTCAAAGGAAAGAAAAATGTGCTTAGTGGTCGGAAGAAAGTGTGAAACGGAACGCAGTCATTTTGTCTATTTTCAATGACTTGGTCCTTAAAATGTCACCAACTTTACGAAAATACTCTTCTCTCATGTCACGGAGGAGAGAGATAGAGAGAGAGAGACAAAGAGAGTGAGAAGTAGACAGAGAGGTGAAACTGCAGAGGCTTTTGAAGTTGATATGAAACACTTTTGTCAGCATAAAGCAAAGGAACGCTCCAGTTTACTTTAGACTAAATTTGAAACAGAAACACTCAGATGCTAGAAAGGTGGAAGGGGTGAATGTGCTACTCCTTCCCGTTTCTACTTTGAGAACTTCCTTTTCCAGACGGCTTATTCCACACACCACGTCGGTGAAAGAAAATTTAATTATTTCCAGTCCACGGAGACCTGGCACCATAAGCCCAACCGACCCTGGAGGGCTGCAGCCTGCTAGCTTTCAGACATCTCTCGTTTGACCTATATAGAACTAGTCTTTAGCAGAAAGCGTTCTTCTAATAGGACGATGTGAGCACGTCATTGATACAAACGGGAACGGTTCCAGGTTGCAAATTTATGCTAGAGTAGTTAAAATACTCGCCTTCATAAGCGATATTCGAGCCATCCGGCCGATGGCAATGCAAATTTAAGGAAAGAGATACGTAGAACGGCTTCTATTGGGAGGGAAGTGAAGCTGGGGATACCTTTCCGCAGAATTACAAGTTCAGTTACCCAAAAAAAGACTGGACCGTTGGAATATTCTATGGTGCAGTGGTTCCCAACGTGTTGGTCACAACCCTTCGGGGCTCGTGTGAAGAGCTGAAGGGATCGCGACATGATTTATGAAATAAAACAAAAAAATGCCTTATTAACTTTTATTCTGTATTTAGAAACACAAATGTTGAACATAACGATCAATAAATGTTCCAGTAGTTATAAATTTAAAAAACAATGCAACGAAATATATGACTTTTTTAAGTAGCTTCAGAAATGCATATAAAGTGTTAGTTGGGAGGGCGGAAGGAAAAATACCTTTGGGAAAGCCGAAACGTAGATGGGAGGATAGTACTACACTGGATTTGAGGAATGTGGGATATGATTGTAGAGAGTGGCTTAATAATGCTGAAGATAGAGACAATTGAAAGATTATGTGAGGGCTGTAATGAACCTCCCAGGTTCTCTAAGGGTCGTATTCATAAACGAGACTTTGGAGGAAGACTTCCCAAAGTCGACTTTCGTAGTAAAGTTTAACTTTGTTAAAAGTCCTATTCACAGACAATACTTCTCAGACTGAGTTTGGTAAGTCGAGATTTGACGACCTTGTTCTAATGTTGGCAATCATAATCACTGCCTTCTAAACGAATTAAATTAATAGATAGTTGAAATAGAGTAGGCATTGCCACAATCAAAGCCATCTTTTGAGTCACAAATCAATGAAACAATTGAACATCTGTACATGTTAAGCAATATTGTTAATACTTCTTGCAGCTTTACAAGAATAATATTATTCGAGGCTTATTGTGAAACTAACGTAAGTACAAAAATGGACATTTTTAGGTCTTTACACCAATCGATAATAATTTGTTCTTCTACCTGGCCACAAAAAATCGTAACTCAGTTCGAACAGTCTTGTATATAACATAATTTATAACATAATGGTATACTTTATCTGAAATAGTATTGCCTGTTAAGAGTTTTGTTGTGAATAAAACATCTATTGTAGTTACGTTAGTTTCACATTAAGCCCTGAAATTATTTCATTGTAAAATAATTTCGTTGTGAAAATATGGAAGATGAGATTCCACCAATAACAGACTACGAAAGACACATTATCCTGCTGAGAGTTGGTACAGTTATTCCCTGCATGTCTGAGAAACTGCTTAAAAATTATCTGAAACCAATATGCAGAAAACATTATTATAACGACCGCAAGAATTATAAAATAACCGTATTTCCAACTGTATAACCTATAGAATTAAATAGTAAGAATCAATATTAAGCTATTAATCCTTACCTATAGCGTAAAATCGAGATGAAATAAGTTGTATTATTTATTGATGGAACAGATAATCTTCTTTGATTATTCATCAATGAAAGTTGAAACATGACGAGGATATTTTAATACTGTCTATCAAATCTGTACCTTGATTTGAATTTATAATCTATAATAACAATAATGCGCTAAGGAACATGAACAGCTTTAATAATCTCCTAGATATCTTCAATATTCTCGGCAAATTCAACAATTTCCCAAATATCAGTCATTTTCCTTTTGTCCACGATCGAAAGTCAAAGCCAAAGTATAGATTTTCGGCGACTTCGAAGTAAAGTCACGATTGAAGTTTACTTTCCTCAAAGTGTCGACTGTGAATAGGAAAATGGTGACTTTATACTTTCTTTGGTCCAAAGTCTCGTCTATGACTACGACTCTAAAAGTCATTTGTAAGTAAGCAGGCTTAATTAATTAATTTACAATTCATTTTTATATTTCAATATGCCTAGTGAATTATTAAATAAGTATATAATAAATGTTCAATCTTAAGACATATCAACTTGTTTATTTGCTATTTAATAAGATATATGAACGTTTTCGCCGTTTGGGGCATCTTCAGATATAACAAAAACATATAATCTGAACCTAAAATAATAATAAAGTATGCAAATAACAAGAATAAAGAACAATGTATGTGTGCAATGCATGAGATTCATGAGCTTTATGTAAAATGTGAAATAATATAGGATAATTGTTGATATAATCTTTAGATTTAAAATTGAATTGGACGGATATTTTATACATATAGCTCATGTTACAAATAAAATATACAATTATGATTAAAATTTGTCAATAATGTTAAAATTTATAATGATGATTGATGAGATTTTAAGAATAGTCATTAGTTGAAGATGTCGTAGGGTATACGATAATTTGCGTAGATGATGTTCGTGTGTTATGTATGTATTTCATCTGAAAATTGGGATAGAGAAATAATAATAAGTGCAAAATATATGCAAGTTATTATATAGAGACACATAATTATTATTATAAGACTACTTACTGAAAAACGTTCTCTAATGAACTAAATGTTATTTATATCGGAGATTACTATTTCAATTTATTATCTGACTTGATGACATCTTATTAATTATAAATGACTGTTACGTGCAATCAGATTTGTTGAGATATTATTTAAAATGAATGCTCGTTGGTTATGGATGTCGTAGAGTATACGATGATTTTCGTAGTAGATAAATCATAAGCTGAGTATGAATTTCAATCATTCACTGAAAGTTAAGTAGAAAAAATCAACATTATAAATTCTTAATAATTAGATGAGCTATAATACCAAATATATGCAAGTGATTTAAGGCAGCGATAATAATTATTATAAGATTACTTACAGAAATCGTTCGCTTATGAAATGTTGTTTGACGTTGGTGATTACTCTGATTTGATGGCATCCTATTGATTATAGCTGTTGCACGTCATCAGATTTCTGAAGTATATAAATGAAGATATTATATAAACAAATAAATTAATAAAATATTAATTATTAATTTGTTTTACAATTTGATATAAGGGCAAGATGTAATTGTTTAACGGCATTCGAATACTTACATTTGTATGTGTTGGTGTTGGTGGTTTTAAGAGAACTAAGGCCTAGATAATCGTGTGTATTGAGGTATGTAGAGGCGGAGTGATTTCAAAGGAACTATTTGAATGGCGTATCAAGATCAATGTGAATGGGTCTATTTTAAATTGTATACAGTGGAATTTTAAAGTTTAATAAGTTTTCGTTAATTATATTTTGATCTTTATTATGGTAGTAGGCAATGAAAAATTCTTCTGCTGCATTTATGAATTTATTATCATTGTATGTTTTTAGGATACTTAATGTATTCTGGCAGTGACCTAATTCATGTCCGGTATTAATTGTGTTGCAAATTTTGATTTTTCTCTATTATTCTTGAAATCATTGACATGTTCCTTGTATCTTGTTTTTATATTACGTTTAGTTTGGCTTATGTATTTCTTATTACACGTGTGACATTTAAGCATATATATACCTTTACTATTTAATTTATCTTTAGGATTTATTGTGTTATGGATATTGTTGTTTAACTTATTATTTGTTTTAAATGCTATGTTTATGTTTTATTTATTAAAGAAGTTTTTTAATTTATTAGATATGTATTTGTTATAAGTGAGTGTTGACCAAAATTTTGATTTATTATTGTTTGTTCTTGTTAAGGTAGTGATTGTCTGTCGTTGTCAATTGTTTTCTTTTTTCCGAATTAATTTTCGAATAAGGGTTTTACTGTATCCATTATCATTTGCAATGACTAAAATTCTTTGTACTTCTTTTTTGTATTTATTTTTGAATAATGGTATTTGTGTTAATCTATTTATTAGGTAATTAAACATGCTTTGTTTTTGGTTTTGGGGATGTATTGAATCTGCGGCTATACTATGTGTTGTATGTGTTGGTTTTCTATAGATATCGTATTTCAATTCAAATTTATGTTTCATTATTTTTAAATCTAAAAATGGAATCGAGTTATTTATTTCATGTTCAACTGTAAATTATAGATTTTTTGTGCAGTTTATTAAATGAGTCAAGAATGGAATTATCTATTGTAGTGTTCTCATAAATTATGATTGTATCATCTACATACCTGTAGTAAGCTTTAATGCTATGTTTATTTAGAATTTCATTGATTTTGTTACCCTCTATGTTTTGTAAGAAGATTTCGGTAATAGTTCCTGATAAAGGGTTGCCCATGGCTAGGCCAATGTTTTGTTTATATATTTTCTGATTAAAGGTGAAATAATTTTGGGAAGTAACTGTATTTAACAATCGTATTATTTGCTGAATTTTGTTTTCTGCTATTTGTAAATTTTGTAATTTTTCTTTAATGATGAGTATGGTTTCCTGAATTGGGATATTTGTATACAAATTTTCTATGTCTAAAGACATCAATTTTGATTCATTGTTGATCTTTAATTTATTCAAGTTGTCTATTAAATGTTTTGTATTTTTATGGTGTATTTATTTGTTAATTGTAATGTTTGTTTTAGCCATTTGTCTAAGAATTTACTTAATTTATAGTTCGGAGCGTTTATATTGTTAACTATGGGTCTCAGTGTTAAATCTTTTTTATGAGTTTTTGGTAATGTTCTAAGAGTGGGGATTGTGGGATTTTGGTTTATATATTTATGCCTATCTGAATTTGGAATGATGTCTGGTTTTAATTTTAATGTATCTTTTATTTGCTTTTGGTAATTATCTGTCGGATTGTATTGCATTTCTGTTATTTGATTATTATTTAAAAAATCAGTAGTTTTCTCGATATATTGGTCTTTTTTCATAATGACTATTGCATTATTTTTGTCAGCCTTAACATGTATGAGATTATTATCTTTCATTTTTTGATTTAGGTTATTGATTTTACGTTTTTTTTATTTTGGCTTTGTCAAACTGTTCTTTAGTTTTAGGATTTGTTTTGTAATTTTTGATAATTTTAGCGGCGTTATATCGTAAGTAATCTTTATTATCATGATTACTGTTCTGTATGACTGTCTCTGTTTCAATAACTAGGATTTCTATTGTTTTAGTTAAACTTGTCTGTGGATAATTATGTTTATATCCTTTATTCAATATTTCAATATCCTCATCTGAGAATTGTGTATCGGTTAAGTTGACAAATCTGTTATTGTTCATCGGTTGTTGGGTATTACTTGATGATTGTGTCGAATTAGACCTTAGTTTTTGCAATTTGTTTTTCAATGTTTTATATTTATTCTCCATTAAGATCTTTATTTTGTTATTTATTATTTGGTCTAAGATAGGCCATGCAGTGATTAAAGCTTTAGAATTTTGTAGATGAAGTTCGTATAACTTAGTATTCATGATATCTTTTCTATTGCATAAGAATTTAATTTCGTTTTTGATCCATATTGTTTCGGCCAAAGTTTTTGTTTTCTTAGCTGATTGGGTTTTGCTTTTAATTTTGATTTTTGCGTAATTGGGTGTTAAGTTTTATTTCAAACATTGCTGGTTAAACCAAATGTTTGCGTTGGTGTTGTGCAACTTAATCTTTAGGTTCAGATAACGTTTATACAAAGTTGTCTGACTGACATTGAGTAATTTACAATTGAGTTTTATATTTCAATACGCCTAGTGAATTATTAAACAAGTATATAATAAATTTTCAATCTTAAGACATATCAACTTGCATATATACAAAGTTGTCTGACTGAAATTGAGTAATTTACAATTGAGTTTTATATTTCAATACGCCTAGTGAATTATTAAACAAGTATATAATAAATTTTCAATCTTAAGACATATCAACTTGCATATATACAAAGTTGTCTGACTGAAATTGAGTAATTTACAATTGAGTTTTATATTTCAATACGCCTAGTGAATTATTAAACAAGTATATAATAAATTTTCAATCTTAGACATATCAACTTGCATATATACAAAGTTGTCTGACTGAAATTGAGTAATTTACAATTCATTTTTATATTTCAATACGCCTAGTGAATTATTAAACAAGTATATAATAAATTTTCAATCTTAAGACATATCAACTTGCATATATACAAAGTTGTCTGACTGAAATTGAGTAATTTACAATTGAGTTTTATATTTCAATACGCCTAGTGAATTATTGAATAAGTATATAATAAATTTTCAATCTTAAGACATATCAACTTGCATATATACAAAGTTGTCTGACTGAAATTGAGTAATTTACAATTGAGTTTTATATTTCAATACGCCTAGTGAATTATTGAATAAGTATATAATAAATTTTGAATCTTAAGACATATCAACTTGCAAATATACAAAGTTGTCTGATTGAGATTGAGTAATTTACAATTGAGTTTTATATTTCAATACGCCTAGTGAATTATTAAATAAGTATATAATAAATTTTCAATCTTAAGACATATCAACTTGCATATATACAAAGTTGTCTGACTGAAATTGAGTAATTTACAATTGAGTTTTATATTTCAATACGCCTAGTGAATTATTAAATAAGTATATAATAAATTTTCAATCTTAAGACATATCAACTTGCATATATACAAAGTTGTCTGACTGAAATTGAGTAATTTACAATTCATTTTTATATTTCAATATGCCTAGTGAATTATTAAATAAGTATATAATAAATTTTCAATCTTAAGACATATCAACTTGCATATATACAAAGTTGTCTGACTGAAATTGAGTAATTTACAATTCATTTTTATATTTCAATATGCCTAGTGAATTATTAAATAAGTATATAATAAATTTTCAATCTTAAGACATATCAACTTGCATATATACAAAGTTGTCTGACTGAAATTGAGTAATTTACAATTGAGTTTTATATTTCAATACGCCTAGTGAATTATTAAATAAGTATATAATAAATTTTCAATCTTAAGACATATCAACTTGCATATATACAAAGTTGTCTGACTGAAATTGAGTAATTTACAATTGAGTTTTATATTTCAATACGCCTAGTGAATTATTAAATAAGTATATAATAAATTTTCAATCTTAAGACATATCAACTTGCATATATACAAAGTTGTCTGACTGAAATTGAGTAATTTACAATTGAGTTTTATATTTCAATACGCCTAGTGAATTATTAAATAAGTATATAATAAATTTTCAATCTTAAGACATATCAACTTGCATATATACAAAGTTGTCTGACTGAAATTGAGTAATTTACAATTGAGTTTTATATTTCAATACGCCTAGTGAATTATTAAATAAGTATATAATAAATTTTCAATCTTAAGACATATCAACTTGCAAATATACAAAGTTGTCTGACTGAAATTGAGTAATTTACAATTCATATTTATATTTCAATATGCCTAGTGAATTATTAAATAAGTATATAATAAATTTTCAATCTTAAGACATATCAACTTGCATATATACAAAGTTGTCTGACTGAAATTGAGTAATTTACAATTGAGTTTTATATTTCAATACGCCTAGTGAATTATTAAATAAGTATATAATAAATTTTCAATCTTAAGACATATCAACTTGCATATATACAAAGTTGTCTGACTGAAATTGAGTAATTTACAATTGAGTTTTATATTTCAATATGCCTAGTGAATTATTAAATAAGTATATAATAAATTTTCAATCTTAAAACATATCAACTTGCAAATGTTTATTTGCTATTTAATAAGATATATGAACGTTTTCGCCGTTTGGGGCATCTTCAGATATAACAAAAACATATAATCTGAACCTATAATAATAATAATAATAAAGTATGCAAATAACAAGAATAAAGAACAATGTATGTGTGCAATGCATGAGATTCATGAGCTTTACGTAAAATGTGAAATAATATAGGATAATTTTGATATAATTTTTAGATTATTATAGGTTCAGATTATATGTTTTTCTTATATCTGAAGATGCCCCAAACGGCGAAAACGTCCATATATCTTATTAAATAGCAAATAAACATTTGCAAGTTGATATGTCTTAATACTGAAAATTTATTATATACTTATTTATTAATTAATAAAGTAGCTTCACAAATCTTCACTGTGTAATCGACACACACACAGCGGTATGATTTTGAACTTCAAGGAGTTTCCTTGCTTTTATTTTGGTAGAACCCATAAACGAGAAAATTATTTTCTGTAAATGCGAAGTTGCAAATATTATCAAAGCGTAAGAGCATGGTTTTTATTCACGCTCGAGATTTTCTTGTAATTTCTGATCCAAAGCCTACGATCACCGAAAAACATCCAGTTTCAATATTTCGTCAATACGTAAATATTTCAATGAGTTTTTTTTTCCTACATATCTTTTGGAGCTTCAGCCAGTTGAAATCAACTGTTTAAAAACGGATTCAGTATCCATCTGTAACTGTCGTAATTGTTTTAGGTTTCTTTAGGAAAACACCTAAAAACCTGTTGTTAAAATTGTGCTAACTTAGTTCCATGTTGACAAAAACAAACTCCGTATATTTTTTCATATTATGCACAGCTACATTTTTCATGAGTTAGAATGAATGACACTTATTTTTTCTCAAGCGATGTCGCCCAGAACCCAAGTCTCTTCTTAAATCCACTGATTTTCTTCGCGATTTCTATTATTTAAACATATTAGCCTTGCAAACTACCATTCAGAGTTCCCAGTGTGATTGGCTTATTTTACGACACTTCATCAACTTCTATTGTTATCTAACGTCTGAGTGACAGAAGACGAAATGAGTCCAGAGAGCAGAACTGAAAGTTATCAAGCATTTGCTTCTAATGGATTGAGGGAATACTCCGAAAAAACCTCAACCAGGTAACTTGGCCCAATCAGGATTTGAATTCAGGTCTACTTGTTTCACGTTCAGTCACGTTACTCCACAGCGGTGGGCTTATACCTTGCAGTTACTTTTCCTTTCTCTATTTCAATCAGATTCTATTTCACTTGACGTCAGTTTTCAAGAACACCTCTCGGCAAATCATTCAACAGTTCCGATTTCCCACAGAATTCCCTGATTATTGAGCACATATGCAACTTCGAATTTTTGTATGTTTCTACATATGTGTCGAGATGCAAATACACAAACATTCCGCACCACGCTGGTCACTGTGAGAATCTCATTTACACTTAAGGGACACTAGGACTGATTTTTTGGCCAAAACAGTAAAAATAACTATTTTTTATTTTTCTGAATAAATAAATTGTAACCTTATAAATTTTCTAAAATTCTGTCCTATATTTACCTCCCCAAACGCTGTTTTTTAAAATTAGCGTCCATATTTTAGATTCTACGGGCTGATCTTTTAAATCTGCTACATCAAAATTACGTTTTTGATTAATAAAAAAAGTCCCTAGCGATTTCCATTTGCTCCGATTTACATGAAACTTTGCAAGAATACTCAGCATACTTCAATATACAAAGCAGTGCATGTAATGATATTAATTTTTAAATTCTAAAAATTAAAGAAAATCATCAAGCAAAATTTATGACTTATACAAAAATTTGTATCTTATTAAAGAATACTGAGATTTAAAAATCCATGCGCAGTTCTTTAATCACGTGATGTAAGTCCTTCACAGAAAATTTTAAAATTCAATAACAATTCTGAAGCCATCAGGGATATTTTCAATTTATGCTGAATTTAATAGCATTAAAATAAGGTGAAAATTAATATCGTAGAAGCTAATTCATAAAACTTGATGAAATGTGGCACTGTTACTTATATGCACAGAGACAACAAGCCCATCGAATTAAGGGAAGTCTGTACACCGAATTTTGACAAAAAATAAAATTTTGGTATTCATTCTTTTTCGGTAGATCAATATGTGTAAAATGATAATATGATTTCATATCTTCTATTTGTCAGCTTTTAGCCCTATCTTCAGGAAAAATAATGTAGTAATTCTTAATGCAAAAGAATGTTATCAATCAAAATTTTTTCTTCCAACCGCTCAGTAGAATTTTAAATTTATTTAGCCGGTTACGTACATAAACGTATGTTAAATATGCCCTATTTTTCTAAATTTTTATCTTTTATTACTTCTGAGAAAAGTGTACCCAAATTTGAGGAATTGAACATTGCAATATATGGAAACTTTTGACACCATATTTCTTCACTTTCTTATTTTTTGTGACATTGGTGCACTTTTCTCATAAAGTATTATACCCAGAAGGCTGAAATTAATGTACAATATTAATGTGATGGCATTTTACACAGTAGGTTAAAAAAAATTAAGTTTACTTCTATCTGTAACAAAAATAAAAACTAATTTACAGTCATTCTTAATGCAAAAAACGTTATCAATGATTTTTTCTTGCCAACCGTTCAGTGAAATTTTAAATTTATTTAACCGGTTGTACACATAAATGTATGTTATATATGCCCTCTTTTTTTCTACATTTGTATCTTTTATAATTTCTGAGAAAAGTGTACGCAAAATTGAGGAATTTAACATTGTATGATAAGGAAGTACAGATTTCCCTTAAGAGCAATTGATCAACAACTTCAGAAGTTTCAAAACTCAGTCCCAGTGTCTCTTAACATATCGGCGTTGCTCATGCAGTAACTCCTATATTGTGACATATTTATCTATTTTAAGATTTTTGCTCTATTAAATAACTTAAATAGTGATACAGCAAATAATAAATTATCATATATGTAATTAAATTTCCTTCTTTCGAAAATGTAAGAATTCACAATCCTCTATGTACGGCTACCATTGGATGAATAAATGTGTTTTCTCCACCTACTGAAAAATTGTATATTTTGCACACACGAGTTATTGCAGGAACAACGAAGATATTAAATAGTGTTCTTGCTGCGTAACTTCAAACGTTAATTAAATACAGTGGAGTCCCTCCGTTGGAATCTTCTAATTTGGAAAACTAGCTGATTTCTCCCACTACTGGAACACCACTCAATACATTACTGGCAAGGCGATCGCTTTGCTCATACTCGATGTTGACTTCAAAAGTTAAAGTAAAGAAGAAGAAAGAAATTCATTTTCACTTATACACGAAAATACAAACTTAGATAATTATTTTAGCTACAAATATAGGGAGAAGATTTTTTTTTAATAACACATAAAAATTTAAGAGTGAATGTTATTAGAGTGGTGACTCTAAATAAAGTACTATTTGTTTTAACATTAACGACAAAAATAATTTAAATGATATAGACTGATACCCTTTCATAATACATTTACTCAAATAAAAATTAAGTTGAAACTTGTAGGAAATCTGCTCCGTGGTCCCTCCTACCTTTAAAGGCAAGTACAGCGACATCATTTTATTTTTATTAACATTTCTAATATTAACATGTCTATACCTTTGGATTAACGGTTGAAAACCGGGCACACAGTTTGCTACCCCCTACCACGACTGCATTTCGATGATACTGCATAAAATACAAACAAACCACTTTACTAGGTACAGGAGGGAAGAAAAGTAGTTGAACTAGGAAACATCGCTATTTGGAGTTTGATAATTTTCATTAGGGTTTTGTTTATTCAAAATAAAGTACTGTATTAACAATAAGTGTTTTTACTCACGAACTGAGCTATCCATTCGGACGTATTCATTATGCGGTTTATATTATACTGTCTACAGCACATTAGCATACAATATAGAGAATGAAGTTAAATTGAAAAATAATCATAATATGGATATTTAAACACATTTTTGAAAATGGTGAACATTCATTTCGATACAGGCTTCAGTTATTTTGTGTATATTATTGTACTATAGACTATTGCATCTAATTCCAATTACCAGTTTCGTCCTTAATACTAGTAACTCATGTTGAAATAATTCTGTACCTACTCTATAAAAGAGTACCTTACGTACTGTAAATTCAATCCTCACTTCTGCTCTATCCGAAAAGATTAAATTGCTCAGGCATGCTATCTACTGTCCGTCCAAGTGGTTATGTCGTAGGATCGTAGAAAGGGGGAAAATCACGTGACAGTTAATTACTTAACGAGCCCTTTTATTTAAGTTATTTTAAACAGTTGTATAATATTACGTAGACGTCCAATTTCTAATAGAAGTTAATGTTTTCAGAAAAGAGCCAAGACAGCCCAGTCACTAGTCTTTACAGAGGGACGAGCAGAAGCGGGTGTGAGAAACCGGGATGCGACGTAGACAAACAGGCGGCAGTACCTGTGCGAAAATATGATTGAATATTAAAAGCTCTTTCGTTACTGGAAAACGCAAACATATATCTGGAACATACTATACCCACTAACTTAGTACAGTTTACTATGACCGTAAGGCGACTTTGACTGCATACGCAGCCTTGGTTCTATGTGGAGAACGGTTGGAAGTTTACTAGTATAGAGAGTGGGAGTGAAGTAGGCCCTACATTCAAAAACTCAGGTACAATAAAATTTGAAGTAAAAATAAAATGATGTCCCTTTACATCATCCTCAGTAATACGTAGTATTAAAACAGTAAACAGTGTTTGTATTCACACGCTTTCTGTCTGAGTTCATTGCTCGACAGTGATTGCATCGCCGAGGCAGGGGGCGGGCACATATGACCAATAACATAGTACACAGTAGCCTACGTACAAATGTATTAAATGACCTTTGATTGGCTAATAGTTTTTACCTCCATTTATGAACAACGAAGAGACTCCACTGTAATTAGCCTGTATGTCCAAGTACTAATGGGCGCGATGTTATATGAACATGCTGTATATACTCGTAAATACACGTATTGTTTTTGCTGTAATTTTAGTGTTATTGTTCTTTCGAAATGCACACACATTAACATGCTTAATCTGAAATCGGTATTGACAGCTATTGAATATGATTTTATAATTCAAAACAGATAAAAAACGTAACAAAACATCATGAATGGTAATGCATTGTAAAACAGATGTTATGACCTAGTACGGAGTAATTATACACAGACCAATGCCCGTTCTAATAACAATAAATAAAGAAACATATATTCCTATCATATTTGAATCTATATTTGAAAAACGTTGAACAAAACTGTTTAGGGAAATTAAATAAGTTATTTTTAAATACAAATCACATTTCTGCATATTAATCGGACACTGATTATAACTCAACGGCTTTGTGAACAGTGCAAATGGTACTAAATTGCCTCATTAAATGCTTTTAGCCTTCGGTTCGAGCGTCATTATCACAGTCTGACGTAACGATATATGCGGAAGTGACGTTTATAATGAGACAATCATATGCAGCTCTGTTCCCAATTCATATTTTTTACTAAGTGATGTTCTAATTTACAGGTGTTGCATGGGTCACTTATCTTTCGAAATGTATGGAACATTAGAAGACAAGTGTATGTCTGTTCAAATATAACACGTACTGTAACTTTACACATTTTAATATCTTAATCCTTGGATAGAGTACAACAAAAATATTAGTCCCAAATCAACATAAAAATTTAGGTCTAAAAATAAAATTTTCCCTAAAATTTAACCTTGTTTTACTTGATGAAGAATTGGCAGAACGGAGAAAAATTCTTTCAGGCGCCGGGACT
This sequence comes from Periplaneta americana, assembly GCF_040183065.1. Taxonomy (NCBI): domain Eukaryota; kingdom Metazoa; phylum Arthropoda; class Insecta; order Blattodea; family Blattidae; genus Periplaneta; species Periplaneta americana. Next base: position 71,311,703 of record NC_091117.1, on the reverse strand, counting down.
CGAACCTGGGTATCCAGTTTTAGGTGCTGACGCTTTTTCCACTAAGCCACACCGGATCCACGTTCCGATCGGAACTTGGACATAAGCACGTAAAGCTGAAAACCCGGGTTCGAGTCCCAGTGCCGGAGAGAATTTCTCTTTTTTCTACCGATTCTTCATATGGAAACGCAGAATTACTGAAAATCATTATGTACTTCGGTACATAATAATACTGTTTTACTTCATAAGTACCGGTACTGTCTGTACGATTCCCATTTTTTACTCTTATCATTAAGAGATACTGATAGGGAATAATTTATCCCTTTAAGGTTCTTAAATAAAGTTTACATTTTTTTTTTTCCGAACTAACCCTCCTGCTACCAAAGAAAGTGAGCGTCTTCTCTTATAATTGAAAAAATAAAAATACAGATACAGATTAGTTTGCCATTAATAATAATAATAATAATAATAATAATAATAATAATAATAATAATAATAGACTAATAATAATAATAATAATAATAATAATAATAATAATAATATATTATTGCTAGAACAAAGATACATATTATTTTTATATAAATACACTCTAGCACCCTCAGAATTAATTCATTCATTCATTGTTCAAATATAGTGAATGAATCTAGGCGCAATAAAAACTTCAATTTCCTTGCAACTCGAATAAACTCATTTCGCCAAAAATAGTGACATGTGCTGTTTCTGCAATCCCTCATTCATATGTAATTTCTTCTAGGAAGAGAAATATTCATCGATATATCGAAAAAAAGTAGTAATAAAAGTTCGAGGTACAGAAAAAAAATTAAATGTAAATTAATATATGATTCTACCGGGAAAATAAAATAAAATACAAATGATGATGATGATGATAATAATAATAATAATAATAATAATAATAATAATAATAATAAATTACTTTGAGATATCGAAAAATCGAGTTGTAGACGGTCGACTTAAGGAAGGTATACTATGTTTGTAAAATATCTGGGAAACTGCATTACCATAATCCCATTACCTTTCATAAATAAGTTCAGTGTCTATATGTTCGGAATACATGAATATTGCAGTACGTAGTATCGTGCTGATCATAGCTGAGGTCTTGTCTAAATAGTCAGCCGATAATACGAGGCCGATATTATGTCACTCCGTGTCAGACACCTGGATTAACGTTTGAAGCATGCCAACTATTTCCGATATCGGCTCAGCTGTTTGTAGCATCATTATTAGGTGTTTGTTCTGGTTGACTAAGCTATAATATGGTAGGCTACAACTTGCTCGCTATTCAGTGCTAAGAGCAATGGACCAATTATGAATTTATCGAGTGAAAATATTAACATTCCTTCTACAAGTTCTCTGAGCGATTAGTTTGAGAAATATTGATGCAAAATATAATAGCATACTATATGACTGGCGGCCGGGTAGCTCAGTTGGTAGAGCAGCTGGCTACGGACTGAAAGGTCCGGGGTTCGATCCCAGGTGGTGACAGGATTTTTTCTCGTTGCCAAACTTTCAGAACGGCCCCAAGGTTCACTCAGCCTTCTATGAAATTGAGTACCGGGTCTTTCCCGGGGGTAAAAGGCGGTCAGAGCGTGGTGCCGACCACACCACCTCATTCTAGTGCCGAGGTCATGGAAAGCATGGGGCTCTACCTCCATGCCCCCCTAGTGTCTTCATGGCATGTTACGGGGATACCTTTACCTTTTTACTATATGACTAGCTACAAAAGCGAAGCTGTATGATATTGTGGGGCAGTAGAAGTGTTCTATGACCATCTGAGAAAAATGTTTCTAAATACCCATAATTTTAATTTAAATGGGCCGTATTCATAGACATTCTTAACGCTGGCTTCCGGTGGATGATCAGCGAACTAACGTTTTTCGTATTCATAAACCAGTGTTAGCGATATGATATGATATGATATGATATGATATGATATGATATGATATGATATATGATATATATGATATTATAGTATATATTATATGATATGTTATAATATGATATATGATATAATATGATATGATATGATATGATATGATATGATATATGATATGATATGGTATATGATATGATATATGATATGATATGACATATGATGTGATATGATATGATATGATATGATATGATATATATGATATTATATTATATATTATATGATATGTTATAATATGATATATGATATGATATGATATGATATGATATGATATGATATGATATGATATGATATGATATATGATATGATATGATATATGATATGATATGATATATGACATATGATGTGATATGATATGATATGATATGATATGATATGATATGATATGATATGATATGATATGATATGATATGATATGATATGATATGATATGATATGATATGATATGATATGATATGATATGATATGATATGATATGATATGATATGATATGATATGATATGATATGATATGATATGATATGATATGATATGATATGATATGATATGATATGATATGATATGATATGATATGATATGATATGATATGATATGATATGATATGATATGATATGATATGATATGATATGATATGATATGATATGATATGATATGATATGATACGATACGATACGATACGATACGATACGATACGATACGATACGATACGATACGATATGATATGATATGATATGATATGATATATGATATATGATATGATATGATATGATATATGAATCCTGTACAAGTAATCAGTCGAATTCTCGGAAATTAAAAAAGCTCAACTACGTTTCGCTTTTTCAAACTTTTCCTCGAACATGAAAACTGCAACATACCGCTCTTGTAACGCATATTACTACTGGGTGTTCATTTCAAAGTGTCATGACGTCACTGTTGTTGGGTCACCGATTTGAAGCTAGTTTCAGCTTATATGTTAGAGAAGTTGCCTATTATTTAAGGCGTTCTTCAATCTGAACTTCAGAACGTGTACGGTATAACTTGAACGTCGTAGCAACAGATGGCGGTCTGTACGGTCTGTGTGCTACCATAACCTCTTTCGAACTGTGTTTTGCGCCGGCAAGTCGTACGCAGGGTATTTGTTATCATCGGTTGCGTACGGTAACATTCCACAACACAAATCAAATGCTCCGTGTCCATGTTGACCGTCGAAGTTAATATCAACAAATATATAAGTAATCGTTTTAACCCTCTCCCCATATCCCGACAGTACGTATTTCCAAACAGTTCACATTCCTGCCACTACCAGCGTTACCGTACGTATCGGTACGTACTCTTCAGAATGAACGCCGTACTTGCTAGGCAACTTCTCTGCCTCATAGGTTATACACCTCTGCAGAAGTGTAGGAAGATTGAATTCTCTAGGCTCATCGGCTAGCCACATGACGGCATACAGCGAGCCATGACACACTTTGAACTGAACATCCAGTATATCCTTAGCCTGTTATTCAAGAGCAATAAAAAAGTAACCGACTAGTTTTTACAAGAAACAAAACTGACTTTTCTTTTAACACATTTATAAGGCTATAATGATTTTTTTTAACTTTGATCAATATTGCTTCGTAAAGAGCATAAAATGTACTTCTATAATCGTAGCTTTATTCAAACTCAGCATTTTGTACATTTAAAGTCTGTATCAAATAAGCCCTACCTTTTTTATTGTATCACCTTAGCCCCACTTGACCCTGAATCTTTAAAACTGCTGCCGTAACGTATCATTTCTGTCGCATTCTCTGCCGATGGCGACGATGGTATAAAACATATCTTCCGCTCCAGCAGGAACTCTCCGCAGCGTACGGTTCAAGGTAATGTGGACATAATTCTGTCAATTGAGCAATAAGTCCAGGAGTGTTGCGCTTTTGAGCGCGCCATAAAGAATAAATTATAGCTTGTTGATGACTGTAAGAGAGAGATGCAGCCATTTGTATGCCCTATCTCCCATTCATGGAGGCGCTTATGAAAGATTCGTACGTTTCCTCTGCAGCGGCGAGACGGCGTTGGGCTTCGCGATTCCACGCTCACAAAACAACAATTTATAGTTGGCAGTGCTGTAAATGTAAAGACTCTACCTATACTGGGGAGTTGGTAGGGCTCTAGAATTGAATGCTTCCTGTCTTCTGAAAATAGGAGAGTATCTTTACGGCAATTCAAGTCATGCGCATAATGAATTGCTATTGAATGAGATTCGTAATTTATGATATATTGAGTATTATGCACTCCAGATTATGCATGCAAATATTATTCAGTTTGCAGCTTGCTCGTGAATTACCTTCCGTTTGATTTTATTCTGTTTTAGTTCTTCAGTTCACAGGTTCAAAACGGTAAAGAAACTAATTCGAGAAAACCCAGGAATTGGCCAAGAAAGTAAATATCAACTTAGGTATCACCAAGCAAAATATTCTCCAAAACATCAAGTTTTTAAAAATGTGCGCAAGTTGCATGTACAGAATCTAATTGAAGGAAACAACGCAAGATGAGTTAATTTTTTTCCAACTGAGATAAAGTTCATGCTGTACCTGGCAGTCTTTCCGAGCTGAACTTATTATGTGGTTACCATTAACTTTGCAATGAACGTTTAAACCAGGCATGTCAGAAATCAGGCTCTAAATGTGCAGTTATGTGCGCGGATCGCCGGTCTGTGAAAGTTGCATCAATCAAGCATTGCTCTTACCCGTTCTTAGCTGGAGGGGTGTACAATAATCTATTCTGCGCTTCTAGGGTTGGATTAAATAGACATTTTGACATTACAAACATAGTTAGCAGAACGAAAAAAGAACACAGTTATTATCAGTGTCTATAGTTGACAATTGTAATACAAGAAACTTTAGGCTTAGTCAGTTATACTTCCCAAAGTAGTGGTTTGTAAAGAATAATTTATTAATATGATTTTTATATTGTATTTGAAGAAAAAAAAAGTGCAGTAAATTCGAAACAACAAAAAACGAACAAGTATTTCATTTTACGTAGTAGGTACTAATTATTTTAAAGTAATAGATCCTACTCTTTCATTGTTCGTCAAGCATTATTATTTACTGTGACCATTGGTGCATAAATGTTGAAGAAAATATTATACTCCCAATTAATTACACGCAGTAGGACAATGTGAAGTGTTTACACTGAAATCATTTCTTTGCTGTATGTCAATATAAATAAATATTAATATTTAATAAATATAAATTAAACTTAGAATTTAAATTCACATATAGTTTATTTGAAAACGCTGAGAGCAAGTATCGAAAAGTTGGGAGCTTTACTCAAAGGAATTAAAAGTGTAGTTTACAAGCTGTGAAGCGACGATATTCTCTTTATGTCAGATTTAAAGATTTATTGATATAAGTATATTGAATAAATATTGTGACGTGAAATGGAAAATTTGCCATTATATCCAGAAATTTTTTCCGCCTTGCAAATAGTTGTTTTCTTCTCTCCTTACAGCCTCAAGAGCCTCACATGTATTCCTCACTATACTTTCATCACTTACCAGTTTATGAAATGAAAGTCGTAAGTCGTCTAACCTTTGATGGCTGTGTTAGTACAGACTCCAAAACAACGCCATTGTAAAGAATGTTTTGCCATGAGAGTACTGATTAAGAAATAAGCGCTGGCAATATCATATTTTGAGAACTTTTCTAATCTGATCTAAATGGTCACCTCACAACACCATTAGGCCTACCTCGACATAGGGTGATGAAAGCCTTTCATTTAAAATAATTATTTTTGTTGGCTGATGAAAACATTATAACAATTATGATATATGATTCGTAATTTCCCTTCTCCGTTATCTATGAACTCCTCAGTTTATTTATCATAACTCATTCATAGACACAGCCAAATCGGGACTCGTACTGAAACTGTGTTACTGAAACAAAAGCTGCTGCAGGTATTGTATGGCCCTGTCGCGTTCCCCTCCAAGGCGATTCACTCCCTCCAGGTAGGGGAATAGAGAGTGCACATCGCACAGAGACAGTTGCACAATATGCAGGGTTTTGACATGCCTGGTATAAACGTTTACTGTACAATACCGAGTGTCCGTGTTTCTAATGTACACTGGTTAACTTTGTTAGAAAAGCGCAAAGAAAGTTGGCAAAGAAGTTCTCAGTTGTCAAAGTTGTAATCATTATACGGTGCATAATCGTATTAGAAAACTTAGACTTGTAGTTTTATTTTATTTTATTGGGTTATTTTACGACGCTGTATTAACATCTCAGGTTATTTAGCGTCTGAATGATATGAAGGTGATAATGCCGGTGAAATGGTCCGGGTCCAGCACCGAAAGTTATTCAGCATTTGCTCATCTTGGGTTGAGGGAAAATCCCGGAAAAAACCTCAACCAGGTAACTTGCCCCGACCGGGATTCGAACCCGGGCCACCTGGTTTCACTGCCAGACGCGCTGACCGTTACTCCACAGGTGTGGTGGACTAGACTTGTAGTGCACAACACAAAATTCATAGTAGGAGACTTGTTTCGGCCTAGGAAATTCTAAGTGACATAATAATAATAATAATAATAATAATAATAATAATAGTAATAATAATAATGATTTATTTAACCTGGCAGAGTTAAGGCCATACGGCCTTCTCTAACACTGAACCAGGGGTAAAAACTGCGTTACAAAAACACTACAAATTTACAAAGTGCACTATAATTTTACACACAAAACTGAATAAGATAATAATAACAATAAAATGTAAACAACAAGTAAGAAGAAATCAGACATAATATATAACATAGAGAAAGGAAGATATAACTTTTTCTGTACAACGATTTTCTATTCGCATAAAATTTTATTACTATTTTTTTAAATATAATAACGATTAATGATAAATATATAGATATATTGGAAAGTGTATAAATAACGAATAATCTAATAATATAACTAAGTAGAGATGTGAGACAAAAATGTGATTTTCTCCCACACATTTTAATCTATACATTGCCAGGGTCACAGAAGAATGGAAACTTCAAAAGCAAACTTAAGTCATTAACACAAAAACAATTACAATGACAATCTGCTCTTTGCTGATGAGCAAATCATACTAGCGGAGATAAAGGACGATCTACAAAGAGCTCTGTATGAGATACAGAAACACTGGAAAATATAATTTGAATATATCAGAGGAGAAAGTAAAAGTTATGGACTTCAAAGGCAAATACTTATTCCGAACAAATATGGAGATAAAATATAAGTGGTGTAGAAGTTAAAAACTTAAATTATTTAGGGATTCTAGTGTGTGACATTACATTTTTTATTCAGAAATATAGACAATGTTTTCGACATATTTGTGGGACAATTGACTTAATATAACTCTGTGAAATAAAACAAAAGAAATTGAGGCGCTGGGTGCAATAACAGTTTAACTCTACTTAAGTCGTTATTTCGGCGATTGCATTTTCATAATCTTCCATGTCTTCTCTATCGACTGTAAAAGTTGGAGGTATTTCATTTCGTTGACTCTAAATGGCGGGGGAGTACGTTATGTGAAGTGCTGTGCTAAGTCGAAAGTTTCAAAATTCGCAATACAAACATAATTTATATGTTATACTCATGTTTTATATATAAGGGTCTTTAGAAGTATCATATACTTACAATACAGTTTTGTTGCAATTCAGATTTTCAGTAGGACATAACATACCAGCAAAGGAAGAATTACTCTAAAAAATCTCCCTCGTCCTGGCTTAAAATTATCAACAATAATCTCACTAGAGATTTTGATTTATCTAGAGAAAATCAATACTCAACTGGGATTTAATTGACTATTACACGATTAGAAGAAATTATATATAAAGATTACAAGAAATAAAATATTCTGATACAATAAAATATATATTAATTGACTTACTAAAGTCACATTTCACTAATGTTAGCTTTACCAAAACGTTTCAGTTGACTATCTATACGGGAAACAAATAACGATCGCAAAACATGTTTTATAGTACCGTAAAGAATTTGCATTTTGAAATGTTGCCAAACAAAAAAACAAATGGTAGGGAAGTGATAAAAACAAACACGTGTTAGGGAAGTGATAAAATTGTAGCGATAAACAGCCATGATTGGTTGAAACACGTCCTTTCGTACCGTTTTATTGGTCAAAAATAGTAAGACGTAGTAAAAGTGTAATAGTCAGAGAAAAATTATATTCCATTATTGAAATTCTTAAAACCAGAAAATGCATGTTCTCTTCGAAATATTTTGGATTCTGAACAGGTGCTAGAGGAAAATCATTGTGAAATTGAAATCAGTGTTCAAGAATAAGAATATTTGACATTACAGTAGAGGAGTTTTCATCTGTAGCATAGTTTCAGGATTGATTTTCTTAATACATTTTCTATTTTTGATATTAGTAATTTAAAACAAACGTTATTTTGTTTGTACAGCATATTTCCATAACAAAAATAAGGGTTTATCGGCTAAAATTCCTCTTGTGTGTTATTTTGATAATCTGAAGTTTTAATATACTATTATTTCTTATTATCCATTCAATAAATTTCGTGTAAATTAAGGAAATAACACTTTTCTATTGGTTTTGATGCCTAGGTACTAAAATTTAAAAGGTTTAAGACTTTCTATGCAATAACGAATTAAGTTTTTCAGAATTTATTTACAAATACGAGTATTTAAAAATGAGTGTGTTTAAATTATAACTGATATTGGATTTGAATAATTTATACAATCTAAAATATTATACACAACAAATGATGCGCTTATATATATTATTAAAATTTCTACAAGGTTATAAATCTTTGACAAAGTTTTACTCAAAACATGAGTTTTCAACTTAAGCAGTTATAGCACCCAGCGGCCCAATTTGAATAATAAATTTATTAAAAGTAATAGCATACTTAAACTGTTATAGGGATATGAGAATTGGAAAATTACAAAAACATCACAGCAATGGATGCAACGTGCAGAGATGTGCTACTTACATAAAGTTGCTGGTTATAAACGTATAAGCAGGAAAATAAATGTTGAATTTTTTTTTATTTGGTTATTTAACTACTAGGTTATTTAGCATCGATGAGATTGGTGATAGCGAGATGATATTTGGCGAGATGAGACCGAGGATTCGCCATAGATTACCTTGCATTCACATTACAGTTGGGGAAAACCTCGGAAAAAACCCAACCAGGTAATCAGCCCAAGCGGGGATCGAACCCGCGCCCGAACGCAACTTCAGACCGGCAGGCAAGCGCCTTAACCGACTGAGCCACGCCGGTCGCTAAATGTTGAAACTAGAGAATTTAAACATATATGATGTAACAGGATATCAAGAACAGAAAACATTGGAAGGAACAGGTAAATATGACTCCAGCAAGGAGATTGAAAAAACCTATTTAAGGAGTTAAGTACAACTTACAGCAGTAAAATATTTGGAAATATTCAACATTTTTTCCCCCATTACTGTATCTAGTATAATAATGACAATTGGTACGTGTAAAACACTGTCCTTCTGCTATATTAAAAAAAATTACGATTTAAAAAAACACTTATAATTTTTTTTTCAAAATTCAAAATGGTGGCAGTTTACTGTACAGTAATGAATCGTTTCCCTCATAACTCAACTTTTTCATGTTCTCTCTCTTATTTTATTGCTGAAACTCATTTTTAAAATATCACGCTCTTTCAACTACATTCCTTGATAAATAATATTTTTTTTATTTTGTGTTAGAAGAAAATACTCATATTTGACCATTTTAAAAAATGAATTTATTTTTTTATCACACAATCTATCAGAGGTAGAGAAGTGATCTTTCATCATGTTATAGATATGACATGCATAAATACACAAAAAATTTCATGGCAAAATGTTGGATATTTGATATTTGATATTTGATATATTTGGTCACAGCACTTCTTTACATGTAATGGTGTACCTCACATTTCTGTATCCGGTGCCACCATTAACACTTACATTAACACATATTTGCAGTACATGTCTACACAACTTCTACCAATTAAACTATGTACTTTTTTTTTATTATTACTTGTTCAATCTCCCTTTCAGTATTTCTCCTACATTTCGTTTGCTATTCTCTATTTGATCATTAATCGTAATATATCTAAATTTATATATGCTTTTCAAACCCCCTTTTTCCTCTAACTACTATTCACTAAGATTTCAATTTCCCTTATTCTTTACAAATTATCATATTGAATTATTTGCCTTACTTGTTCTTTGACCTTTTCTCCTATCTGTCTCTTATATTCATTTACTGTTCCAACGTTCAAATGTCAGTACTAATTTTATGCTGTCACTTGTTCATTTCTTTTACCCTTTTTCACTTTTCACTCATTCATATTTGCGCTCACTTTCAACTTTCTCTCTATTCCACTTACACCTAAACCTTTCACAATACTCTCACTTCCTATAAATCTTATATTTCTCTCTACACATCAGCTTATACACTTTCTCGCTCCCCTATACTTCTCTATCATTTACAATTACAATTACCCTTTACTAGCACTTTTTGATCATATCCCCACATTTATTAATCGTATCTATTAACATTGCTATATCCTCAGCTGTCGCAGGTTCTGACCAAAATGTTGGATAGTTTTTGAGTTATATGGGAAAAGCTTCATCACTGCACAGTGAACTGAATTTTGAAAAAAAAAAAAAAAAGAAAAAAAATGAATCATTATTTTAAACGTAAAAATATTTTTTTTCTTATAGCAGAAGACAGTGTTTTACATATACTAATTTTCATTATTATACAAGATACAGTAATGGAGGAAAAAATGTTGAATATTTTCAAAAATTTTACTGCTGTAAACAGTACCTACCCCTTAATCATGGAAATTCAATGAAAAAAGAAATCGTGGACGTCCTTTTCTAAAATAGGATAACCAAAATTTCCTAGAAACTGGAACTTACTTGTGAAACAATCAATGTGATGATGATTTAAATATGAGTTTCTGTCAATGAGATTGCTTTGTGACTATCTTATCGGTCACATAACGAAAGCCGGTAGAAAACTGAGAACACTGAAAGAGGCCCTAAAGATGCATCTATGTACACGGCTCAATTTTTCTTTCAACTGTAAACATTCAAGCAATGAATGCAATATTGAAATTTAATGATAATTTATATATATGAGTAGTTTAATATCAAAGACGGACATCTGTCGTCTCCATAGTTTTGATCTAGAGGCAATTTTTTGTTTCACAGTGTTCTTTGTAATATTTAACACAATTTATTTTATAAATGTAGTGTTCGAGTTTCCATATGGTTTCACTATAACTGGAAAGAGCATGAAAAATTGAATAAAAATCCACAGGTATCTAAATTTCGATCTGAGGTCAGATATCCGCCTTTTGTATTAAGCTACGCATATATATATATATATATATATATATATATATATATATATATATATATATATACATTCACACGTAGTGAAGATGATATCCAAAACGGCGCACCATATAGGTACAAAACCTTCATTCATCTTAACTGAACGCTCGTTTTAAGCTTCATTCATTCAATATTCTTCCCAGATTGCATGCGCACGCGCATTGAAAATTGAACCGCGTAGTTGCAGCTTTAGCAATACAGGTCATTCGCTATCTCGTAAAAAATCTAGTTGCGCGTTAGGAGAAGAAGAGAGTGGACAGCGAAGCTTCCCTCCCTTGCTACGCTTCTACTTGTAGCAAGCGACCTCGCTTACCCACAACATTAGGTTTTTACTATATACTACGGCGCACACAAGCATTAATTGGTTTTACGGAATAACGAATTACGTAAAAGAAAATAAAACGGAAGCATTGTATCTCTCTGGAACGAGACAATAATTGTCCACGGAAAGAACATGCTAAGTCACTTTTTGTCTGTATTTTTGTGCCATCTGTTAGCTCTATAGTTGAACTACATTTCTAGTACATCAAAATGGGGAAAAAAAACTCGCATTGTAAAACGAAATCTTAAACTAAAATGATATGTAGGCCTAAATTGAGTGTAACTTCTAGCCCTATATTTTTTGTAATTATTATTTAGTATGTTTGCATTATTTTACTCAACTTGTGCTTGTATGACTATATAAATTATGTGTGTTCTTTAAAAGTTAGTCTGTAATCATTAACTTGTATTACTGCAAATTGCATCAGTTTATTTTGTTTCTGGCTAAGTGGAAGAGAAGGATTCATGGCCTTAACTTAGCCAGAATAAATAAATATTATTATTATTATTACTATTACTATTATTATAATTATTACTATTATTATTATTATTATTATTATTATTATTATTAATAAATTAATAAAGTGTTCGTAGTGTTTTAGAGTTAAAAATACTTTCCTGAAAAATTAAAGGAAAGTGACACAGAATCAACTCTTATTTGCAGACTAAATCCATCTGCTGAATTTTTATTGTGTAGGCCTAATTGTTGCATGTGTAATTATTTAACTCTTGCTTTATTATTCGCACAGTCTCACAATCATCAGCTTCCTCCTTTCTCATGAACTCTTTTCTATCTAAAGTCTAAATTAAAATTGACGTTAAATTCAGAACTTTCTCCATTACAGTGTCATTAAAATTTCGACACCTCACCGCACTCACCTACTTCCAAACTTTTCATCGATATTGACCTAATACTTGCCACATCACGATCCCTTCTTCACAGTTCATCGAATGTGGGCAAGGCTCCAGCGGGAATTGCTTTCCAGGCCAATTGACTGACGAGGACTTATGTGAAAGACTGTATTCCCTTGTTTTTCTCCGAATCCTACATAGCACATAGCCTCTAATGAGGGTCGAAACTGTGCTCAGAATTCGAATGCAAGGTAGTGTGGAAGAAGTCTGTACCAGCGCGGAATTCTCTATCGAAAAGAATACAGTAATACAGATTCTTTTCCTGCCAACTTCATCTGCTACAGACTCCCAAAAGCACTGAAGTGTACAAAATACAGTGTGTATATAGAGAACAAACCGTAAGTAATGTCATAAATTTCAGGAAGTTATTGTTTAAGATATTTCGAACAAAAGTTTTAGTACAATTTTACTCGTTTCTGCTTCATTTTCGAGATAAAAATTGTTTTATATGAAACATTTCATAACATGTTTTGGGAACGCCATTGATTGAATTCCCAATATGTTCAGTTAATTAAAAGAGTAAACTATTATGATAGTAAATGATTGAAATAAATTCAGTTTTGTCCTTCACATGTGCAGAAATTTGATCTGAACAAATGTAACATTGTAAAATTCTATTGCAAAACGAAAAGCTGCATTTCTTTGGATCATATTTCTGCATATTTAGAGGGTTAGGTAGAGGAGTAAAAGTTTGGAAATGTTCAACATTTTTTTCCTCCATTACTGTATCTCGTACAATAATGAAAATTAATATGTGTAAAACTGTCCTTCTGCTATATGAAAACAATATTTTTACGATTTGAAAAAAACATATTTTATTTTTTATCTCCCCAAAATTCAGTTCACTGTGCAATGATGAAGGTTTTCCACATAACTAAAAAACTATCGAACATTATGTGATGAAATGTTTTGTGTGTATTTATGCAAAGTCATATGTACGATATTATGCAAGACTACTTCTCTACCTTTTATACACTGTCTGATAAAAAAATTAATTCATTTTAAAAATGTTAAAATATCAGTATTTTCTTCTATCACAAAATAAAAAAAATATATATTTATTAAATAATGTAGTTGAAAGAGCATGATATTGTAAATATGAGTTTCAGCAATAAAATAAAAGAGAGAGAACGTGAAAAAGTTAACAAGTTCATGAGTTATGAGGGAAACGCTTCATCACTACACAGTGAACTGCCAATATTATCTATTTTGAAAAAAAAATATATAAATAATTTTTTTAATCGTAAAAATATTTTTTCATATAGCAGAAGGACGATGTTTTGCACATACCAATTTTCATTATTGTACAAGATATAGTAATGGAAGAAAAAATGTTGAATATTTCCAAAAATGCTACTGCTGTAAGCTGTACCTAACCCCTTGAAAGATAAAACTAAGATTCTTTCAGTCATTATTGTTATAGTGATCTATTGAACTGAGTATTTGGGAATTAAATTATTGATTTTCCTGAAACACATTATGAAATGTTTCATATAAAACAATTTTTATCTCGAAATGGATGCAGAAACTAGCATAACTGTCTTAAATTTTTTGGTTTGAAATAGCTCACAAAGTAACCCCCTAACATTGATGACGTTACTTAGACCTTACGGTTCACCCCGTGTAATTTACATAACACAGACCGAACACAAATTTACACAAATCATCATCATCATCATCATCATCATCCTCAGATTCTGACTCTGGGATCAAGTGATCAGTTGCGGTTTGAATGGTTTTATATTATTTTGAGGGTCTTCCAATAAATTGTTTTCCGATAGGACAATAATATGAGGTTTCACTTAGGTATTTGTACTTCATCTTCTCTGCATGATTGTTCCACTTAGCTCTGTTCATGAAGGATATCGGCAACGGTTCTAACTTCTATTTCCTGGAGTGTGAAACAAGTGTCAAATATTTGTACAACTAAAGATGACTAACGCTTAAAAATAGAGAAATGTAAGAGCTTTTTTTTCTTATTTTTTTTCTATGGATTTCATCCATGTTTATTATTGTTTGACGCAGATATTTGATCTTTGGTTCCCTTTTTAAAGTCTCGCCAGGTCTATATGCCAGTGTATTTACGAGACATCGTAAAATGCGCTTATCGCTGTGTGTATATGCAATGCATGGATCAATAGGACAGAGTATATGCCATTTTATAATTAGCTATTCCGAAAATTGATACTACGGTGTTATTTCAGGAATGTACGCCTGCCTGTATGAAACATTTATGATTGAAAGTAGCGCTGTGAGCGAGAGAGAGACAGAGAGAGCATGTTTCAAAATAACTTTTGCTATGATAGATTACGCTGTCAGAATCAATTATAAAATACTTGATTAGCTGCAGAATTAACAACTCAACAAGTGATGTTTGAAAGCGGAACGAATTTATGCAAAAATGAAACACAATCCAGCATTTTTACATGAGTAAGCCCTACTGTTTCATTAAACGTCTTAATTATAGACACATAAAAGTAGCTTCAATTGATAAGTCAATGTGTAAAAATGTAAAAATATCATCCAAAAGTTTGTTTCTAAAATAATAAGAAAAAGTAAATGATGTTACTTTCAAAACTATAGTTGTTCATTAGTAACTATGGCGCATGACATTTTGGTAATTGTACCATGTGATATACGTAATTTCAAATACGCAAGTAATTTTGGTTGTTTCGTTAGGCTATAACGCCGGTTTTCGAATAAAGACTACAGAATATTGACTAATAATAATAATAATAATAATAATAATAATAATAATAATAATAATAATAATAATAATAATAATAAACCCACATTGATGATCCCCAATAATTTCATCTACATATGGAGTTAATCTTCTCAAAAGAATATTGGACAAAATTTTGTACGACGTCAACAAAAGTGATATTCCTCGAAAGTTACTACAGTTAGTCTTGTCCCCCTTCTTAAAGATAGGTACGATAATGGACTCCTTCCATTGTTCTGGTACAATTTCCTTTTCCCAAATAGTAAGTACAAGCTTATAAATTACGTTAGATAATGCGCTTCCACCCTCTTGTATTAATTCTGCTGGAATTTGATCGATACCTGGAGACTTATAATTTTTCAGATTTTCTATCGAAATTTCGACTTCAGAAAGTGCGGGTTCGGGTATAAATGGCTCAGAAAATAGTAATAATAATAATAATAATAATAATAATAATGATGATGATGATGATGATAATCATCATCATTTCAGGTATTAGTCCTTGAAGAACTGTTACGGTCTGAATGAAACAATGGAGTTCTCAACCCATCTCTTTCTCAGACGACTCAAAGATATTTTTCCACGTAGATGATGTTGCATAATGGTTCTAGGCATCTACTAAGATGATCCTGCCAATTTTTCTGATAATCTTGAATGTAGTTCAAAACTGGTTCAAAAACACTTGACTTGTAAGTTTCAACTTTGAATTCTGTCATTACAATAAACTCAGAATTCACTAGCCTTGATGTTTTACAAAATTTGTATGTATAATAAATGTAAGGGGGTAAAAATAAGGGTAGGGAAAGGCAACAGAAGGCTTTTGGGTGGCAAAATTATAAATAAGTCAGTGCTGATGAACGAAATATCTCTATGTGTGATTTCTCGTGATTCCTACCACGATAACTAGCATACCATACAGCCCCGAAACATTGGATGTCCCTGAATTTAATCATAGACTGAATCGCTATTGCAAATAAGGATCATACCTAATATATTTCTTATACTTTCAAAACAGAGTCTTGTTTATGATTCTTGAACATTCCACAATTGCTTGTTCAGATTTCAAGAGACTAGGACATATTCTTCTTTGTGTTCTAACTCTATATTTTGTAAATAATTAGTACTTTTGTAAATCCATATTCTGGTATTTTAAGGCATTAATGTACATGATTTTTTAGACTTTTTCATATATGCTTATTATGTATTTAATTCTACTATAAATTCTATGATTTAAGAAGTTCAAAAAGTTGCCAATAATCTGCAGTTTTATTATATAACTTTATCGGTACATATATCAACTACCTACAAATTAGTTTATTTCAACAACTATTCAAAATGTGTAGAATGTATGACGAGAAATGATATAATTAAGAGGGTTTACATCTTTGTCAGCGTTACTTGTTGATGGATACAAATTGCACTTCACCCAAGATAAGATCATATCATACCGCGAGACGATCGGACTTCATTAAACGAAATGTCTCTAATCGATAGACAAAACTATTTTATCAGGTATTATTAGACTCTAGCAGGGAACTATCAGACTTTAATCAAGATCATAATATTAAACTCTGACCGAGAAACAATCACACTTTAACCAAGACTGTATTAATGTCTCACCGTGAGGCTATCAGACTTTAACCAAGATTATATTAAACTCTAACCGAGAGGTAACCATGTTTCATCCAAGATTATATTACACTCGGACTGGAAGGAAATCAGGCTTCATCTAACATGAATTAAACTACTCCCAGGTAAAATAAGGTTTTACCTAGGACTATTACACTTTTACTATGTCATACTACTTCTGACCAATAAAACGGCACGAAAAGATGTCTTTCAACCAATCATGGCTACTTGCCGCACAATGTTATCGCATCCCTAGCATTTTTTAATTTTATCGCTTCCCTAGCATTTGTTTATTTTCATCGCTACCCTAGCATTTGTTTCCTTGTTTGCCAACATTTCAAACTGCACTGGTCTGGACGGGGGGGGGGGAAGAAAAAAAACAGAAAATTACAAACCACTCCAGTCTATACATAGCAGTTTCAAATATGACTCATAATGGCATTCACAAACAAGAATTAATAAAGATCATTGGTCATAGCTATGCATCTTCCCTGAAACCCTACTGTATTTACAAATAAATGAAGAGCACCATTCGGAAATCCTGAATAAATTGAGGAATACACCATGTACATCACGAGTTCCACTTCTTTCACGCACACGTCTAATATTACATTAACTGAACCACCAACCACTAAAACATTCAAATTTGAAAATTATACTTTCAGTAATTGTTCCTTTCAAAATTATTCATGTTTATTTTTTATTTCATCATCTTCAATATTAAAGTTATCTTGTATATTTCATCATCCCTAATTAAAACTTTTCTAACACTTGTTTATATTATTTAGGTTATGTTTGTTATAGCTTCTGCTATATGATATTATGGATAGTCACGTATCAGAGATTGTTTAATACTAAGATTTATTGAAAATCATCTGTCAAGTAACGTTGATTAATGGGATCCGGATAATTGAAGTGGAATGCAACTGTTTTAATAAAAATGAAACTGAATCAACAAAGCCTACTTGACTAGTAACCGTCCACAGAGTTCAATGAAGATTCCATAGTTGGCACAACTGATAACAAGAAAACAGCTAATCATAACACATTACTGCCATCTAGCGTAATATTTGTAATGTTGAGATGATACAGTAATAATTTCAAGAGAGTTGTATATTCGTAAATCAATATTTTATTATATTGGAGTACTTCGTTACTTCTAATCTTTATACACTTTCTTCTAATCGTGTAATAGTCAATTAAATCTCACTCGAGTTTAGATTTTCTCTAGATAAATCAAAACCTCTAGTGAGATTACTGTTGATAAAATAAAACATTTACCAGGAGAAAATCAGGTACGTATTACTTTAATTAGATCAAATATGGCTGCCAATAGGAGTTAATCAGGATTTATTCAAAATGAAATTGATGCCTTTCTTGCAAACAATGAAAGTTTATTCAATATAATATTAAACTCTTATGAGAACACTATCAGTCTTTGTCCAGGTTCATAACACATTCCCATAAATAAATAAAACTTAAGCGTATTCAAGATTATTTCTCTCATCATTCACTAATGGTGCATAAGAATCCGTTCACTTTCAACCATTTAGAATCGTACAGGGACATCATTTTATTTTTACTTCAATTTTTATTGTACCTTACTTTTTAATGTACTTCATCTCACCCCTTCTGGTTGCAAATTTCCACACACAACCAAAGCCGCATATGCAGTCAAAGTCGTCGGTCATAGTAAGCAGTACTGAGTTAGTATGTTCCTTATGTTCACACAGGTACTGTGCGTCCGTTTAGTTACGTCGCATCCCGGTTTCCCCTACCCATTTCTGCTGGTTTCTCTGTAAACAAAGGCTAGCGGCTGGGCTGCTTTAGCTTTCTTCTGAAAACATTTGCTGTTAGGAATTAGACTTCTACGCAATATTATACAATTATTTAATATAATTTAAATAAAAGGGCCTCGTTAAGTAATTTTCACGTGATTTTCCCCCTTTCTAAGACCCTCCTACATAACCATATGGACGGACAGTAGAAAGCAATATTTGAATAAATTTATCTATGCGGATCGGGCAGAAGTGAAGATTGATTTGACAGTACGTAACGTACACTGTTATAGAGTAGGTACAGAATTATTTCAACAGACGCAGTATTATGGTTCCCACATGTCGCCTGATTTGAGTGCTTTGCATCATTTCTTAGGAGTTACTGTGAAACAGTTATGTTTGCTGAACATCCTACAAGAGCAGAATTAAATAATTACATTCAAGAAACCATGCATTCAATTTCAGAGAATATGCTTGAAAACGTTTTTGATAATAGGCCTATGCACAAAAGAACTGAAGCCTGTATCGAAATAAACGACCACCATTTTCACCAATTTGTTTAAATATCCAGATTATTATTATATTTCAATTTAAATGTACTCTGCATATAGAATGCTAATGTGCTGTATACAGTACACTAGACATTGCATAATAAATACGACCGCTGGGATAGTTCAGTTAGTGAGTAAAAATACTAACTGTTAAAACTGTATTTTGATTAAATAAAAATCTAACGAAAATTATTGAACTCAAAATCTTAACATTTCCTAGTTTATGTAACTGGATGCACTACTTTTCTTCCTTCCTATACCCAGTAAAGTTATTTCTATTGTGTTTTACACTAGTGTCGTCAAACTCTGGTCGTGGAAGAGAATAGCAAACAGTATTCCCGGTTCTCAATCGTTAATCCAACGGTATAGTCAGTTTAATATTGGAAATGTTAATAAAAACAAAATGATGTCCCGGTATAAGACAATGCAATTTTATCGCATACATGTGTTATCAGATATAAATTACCGCATCTAACAGGCAGTTGTTTTTATGCGGAGTCAGTAGTAACCAACAACTACACTACAATCACAGAACGCATCAAATTGCTAACAGATGGGTAGGAGTTATAGCAATTATAATTACAAAGTTTTTAAATGTTAGGTGATTTGTTACTTATTTATGAAATTCTTAAATCATTTGTTATTTATTTAAGAATGATCTTCCTCAAATTTTCATTCAATACATACTATATTTAACTTAAGTACATAATTTGAATATATTGCTACGTAATACACACGAAGTATTGGCTTTTTTGTAGGTCAATTTTAGCCAATATCTCAAGGCCAGCTGCAGTTTCTAAGCCGAAATCGTGAATAATTAATCACATTTTTAGGGCCTATGGATTCTTTCCTACCTAAATACATTTAATAACATAATTGAATAATATAACATCTTTCGACAGTGTCTTTTCAACTACTGAATAACGACAAATTAGTGAGTTAGGTTAATAAATTTGTTGACATATAGCGATATAAGACGTTACAGGGACACGAGCAAATCTAAAGGATTAAGTCGAGCATGATCGAGTTTCTCTGAAAGCAAAATTAATTAAAGAAAAGATCGTGGGCTTATTCTACTTAATTTATTGTTCTGAATGACAATTTTTATTTATATTCCTATCTTATTAATGTTATTACTTATCATATTATTAGTCTATAATGGTTAAACAGTCTGAAAAATTACCACTTACTGTTCATTCACTTTGGGTAAATTCACACGCAACTGCTGTGATCGTGATTTTATTTCCGAATGAATAACACTGATGCTATTTCTACTACACCATGATGAGACAACCAGTTTTTATCGAAGATAATTATTAATGTATTGTCAGGAGAGAAATAGACTTTATCGAAAATAATGTTGCATTCTAATCATGAAACAAATCAGTCATACAGAATGATAATAAACTACAATTAGAAAAATATTAAAATGGAATCAGAGGACAATCAAGGCTTTATAAAATATATTATGAACCTCCTATCAGGAATGAAACTGATTTCATCCAAGCAAAGATTAAAATATTATCAAGAAACATTCACGTCTTCAATGCACATAACATTAAACTCCTATCAGAAGGCAATCGAGATTTATCCATGGTATGCTCAATTTAACAGCGAGGTTTTTTTGTTGTAAACATTTTTGGGAACAAATCCAACCTCCCGTTGTGGAAAGTTTAATAAATGGTAATGATGATGATGATGATGATGATGATGATGATGATGATGATGGTGGTGGTGGTGGTGGTGGTGGTGGTGGTGGTGGTGGTGGTGGTCTACGACTGTATGTGTCACATATTTCTCTCTCTTTCCCCGGGGAAAACAATAATTATTATTGTAAGATCATCAAATATATCCCTCTAAGTACTGAAAACAGACATTGAGGCGGATAGTTGGACCAGTTAATGAAAATGGACAATGGAGGATAAGGTATAACCAGGAAATAATGAAACAATATCGAGATATGGATGTAGTGACACACATCAACCTCCGAAGATTGGAATGGGCTGGGCATATCAACAGAATGGAGAATCAGAGGATTCCTTGGAAAATAATTGAGGGAAGGATGTATGATAAAAGACTGATACGCAGACCGAAGAATAGATGGGCTGATGCAGTGACAGTGGATGCTAGACAAGTTTTGGGAGTAATGGCATGGAAGAGAACATCACTGGACAGATCTAGTTGGAAGAGGAGAATAGAGGAGGTCAAGGCCCGCTTTGGGCTGTAGTACCATAGCAGAAGAAGAAGAAGAAGAAGAAGAAGAAGAAGAAGTACTGAAAACTATATAAGTAAATCTACTAGATACTCTGTAAAACACGAAACTTAATAATTTTATTATTGTCTAATACAAATATTTTTAGACATGAATGTTATGTGTTTATTCTATTTCAAAGTTTCTTGTGCGAGGAAATAACTTTGTCAAAGAACATTTTTAGTACATCGGAAAAAATCCAACAATTGCAGAATGAAAACAAAAGCAAACTATTACTACAGATGTGCTAAATTCAACTTGTGTCGAAACTGCGAAAACTTCTTAACCTGAGGGATTTGCTCTAAAAGCAGAAACATAAATATGCATTTATATGAATTTTAAAATAATATTAGTTGTACTGAAGAATTTACATAGCTGGCAATGTTAAAAAAATTATCATGTCATTTCTTTTACTAAATACATTTGGGAATTTTTTGAATACGAAAGATTTAATTTGTAGTTAATGTATTCCATGGTTTTAACCAAATGAGTGGATAAATTTAATGAAATTATTTCACTACCTGTAGGTGGAACGTAACTAAAAGTGAAATATTTTGATAATATAATTAAATTAAATAACTGTTCATGTAAAATAACATTTTGTACATCTTTTAACCAGAAATAATTTTACTAAATTGCTGTGTTTTGACTATATCTGCAATGATATTGCATGGAATTAAAAACATGTATTCAGAACGTTCCACCAAAGTTAACATAGAAAGATTTTATTTTATTAAAATGAGTGGAAATTAAATTCTTTCACGCCGTCTATTTTAGAATTCCTACATATACACCAATTACATTGGGTGTATTGTGTCAGATATCAAACATCGTGTGGTTGGGCGAAAAATTTCATCACAGAGTGACGGGTTCTCATATGGTACGGTAACAGCACTCAGTTAAAATGACAGTAATTTCGATGTGTTCATTTTAAACATCCTCCAAAAACATACTGATTATGCAACATTGTGCAACATATTTCCTTCATGAGCTGCTGCCAGGAAGTCAAAAAAGAGGATAGAAATTATGGCAAAGGAAACTTTTACTAGAAAAATGAGGATCTTCTGCGAACCTCAGGAAAAAGAACTAAGAAAAAGACTAGTGAAATGCTTTGTGTGGAGTGTGGGGCAGAAACGTGGACATTACGACGAAGTGAAGAGAAGCAAATAGAAGCATTTGAAATGTGAATATGGAGAAGAATGGAGCATGTGAAATGGAGAGACAGAATAAGAAATGAAGCTGAGTTGGAAAGAGTGAGTTAAGAAAGAATGTTGTTGAAACTGATGAGGAAGAGAAAAAGGAATTGGCTGGGTCACTGGCTGAGAAGAAACTGCTCACTGAAGGATGCACTAGAAGGAACGGCGAAAAGAGGAAGAGTTCGGGACAAAAGAAGATAGACGACATTAACATATATAGTGTGCGGAGACTAAGAGGAAAGCAGAAAATGGGGAAGATTGGAGAAAGCTGGTTTTCAGTGAAATACCTGCCCTTGAGTAGAAAACCATGAATGAAAGAATATGCTTCTGATACACACAAATGAAATAAATTAATGTTATGATTATTTAATTTCATGTACTATGCATAAAGACATGAGGTATTATTATACGCCTACAAAGTTATAATGCTACATCTGATTGAGATTCTGGCTGATACCTACATCTATTTTCGGGCAGTACATCTCACTTGATGATATGTGTCAGAGGATGAATAATTGTTGCATACATCTCAAGTCTGATTAGTGAATTATAGGCCTATTACTAGTCAGCGATGTATGAAATAGAACTCACCAACTTACCCCATAAATTCAGGCGTTTGGAATAGCAATGACGTATGCACCAACTGCATGAATTTCTGTTTTTTTTTTTCTCGCAATATATTCCTTACACTGTCTTCTATCATCACAAGAAGAATAACTGGTTCATACGCCTTGTAAGTGAGTGAAAATGCTATTCAAATACATGGTATGTGGTCCTTACAGTAGGCTTTTCTTTGAAACGTGGTAGAATTGTGAGAATAGCAATAATGTACGCGCCAGTGTGTCCCTTTAAATCCGCTATTCAACCACAGAATGAAGCATTTAAATTTGCTCATCTTTAACACGCATGAGGTTTAAAATAATACAACAGTAAGTATTACAAAATTCTCGTATATTTTACAAAATCATACCAATAATTGAATTTATATTTCACATTTATGTCATACATTTTGTGTCAACCATTACATTTTTAATCCAATTTTTGCTGTGAAGTGTTTATTTCTGTGAGTTTGACAATATTAATCCTAACCCACTTACAGTATTTGTTATTTTAATGTGTTTATGTATTTAATGTGATCCTTTACTCAACAAGCATTAAAAACATTATGTTTATTTTTTCTAGTGGGCCTATTGTCCAATGATTTATTGTCTCTTCTTCCTCAAGCAAGTAGAAACGTGCTGTTTGTAAGATTCCCTAATCTGTCATCCCTCATATGACCAATTTATTGACTCTTTCTCAATAAGCAGACTTAAACGTGTTCATTCTTTCCAGTACCATTTACCCCTCATCTCAATCTTCTTGAAACAATAGGGTTTCTTTCAGTCTTCTCTAGTTCTCTTACTTACAAGTACTGGGTGAACAGTATAGAGCAGAACAGGTTTCACGGCCGGCCGGCTATACGCGCAGAGGTGGGGGACTCAAGATTGCGCGAGCCGTGATATCTGTTCTGCTCTATACTGTTCACCCAGTATATAGACGTACTGTGTTTACGGTGTTTAGTTTCTTAAAGTTTCGTTTGTAACAATACTAAATAATGAGTGAAACAAGTGGTGCATCATCTCTCCTAGGAAGCGCTCAATACAGGAATCAAAGTGGAAAGCAAGAGTAGGCAAAAGATGCGAAATCTAGCAGAAAAATATGTGAGTGAAAAGACAAAGAAAGATGTGAAAGCAAGAACAATAGCGGCTCCTTGTAGATGTGGTTGCTTTGATAGATTAGGAAGG
This sequence comes from Periplaneta americana, assembly GCF_040183065.1. NCBI lineage: Eukaryota > Metazoa > Arthropoda > Insecta > Blattodea > Blattidae > Periplaneta > Periplaneta americana. Next base: position 71,287,216 of record NC_091117.1, on the reverse strand, counting down.
GATAAAATAGAATCTATATTTAGTGAATTCTGGAAAATTGGGGATTATGAAATGCAAAATAGTTATTTAAACAACTTAATGACAAGTATGGACGTAAAAAGAAGTCATGTTAAGGACAGGCCCTGTCGCAGGTTCTTACTATGGAAAACAAGGTGCTCTTCTAAGGTATTTCTTACAGTGTTTGTGCTGTCGCTTTTAGGAACATACATGGTTTAACTGAAAGACGGTTACGTACTGTACGTGTTAAGGTGAGAGCAATAGGCTGTTTAGATAGAGATCAGCATGGACAACAGAAAGAAACTAGCAAATTACCTGAATCTACGCGGGCAAAGATAATAGAACACATCAAGAGTTTACCTGCTATGTCAAGTCATTACAGTAGAGCAAAGAGTCCCAATAGGATGCATTTGGTCCCAGAGTTGAAAGTTTCAGAACTGTACGATTTTTACAGTGACTGGTTAATTGATCACTGCCCGTGAAGGAATCATTTTATCGACATAGAGTAGCCTATATTTAATACTGAGTTTGATCTTGGCTTTACGTCGCCTATGTCAAACACTTGCAATTTCTGTGACAAAGCCAAGTACGAAATTCAAAATCTGGATGAAGACAAATTAAAAAATTGAACGCAGAGAAAATGTTGCATGACAAAAGAGCAAAAATTGCCCATGCTCTTAACAAAAACTTTGTAGGTAGTGAAAATCCTGCAGTTGCTGCAGTATCAATAGATTTACAACAGGCTTTACCAACCCCTAAGATCAACTCTAGAATTCAATACTAAAGGAAATTATAGACATACAATTTTGGAATTCATAACATAGTAACAGGAAAGGCCTCAATGTACATTTGGGATGAGATTGTGGGTAAGAGAGATTCATCTGAAATAGAAAGTAATTTAATCCCTTATATTGAAAACAACATTATGATGATGATGATGATGATGATGATGATGATGATGATGATAGTCTAAAAAAACCGTCGGATTTGAAGAAAACTCTGTGACTGCGGGTAATGTATACTGTACAAAGAAATTAGAGCAATGTTGAATGAAACTCGACTAGCTTGTCATATAACATGATTGTCAAAGTTCTATAGCTGTCCTGAGTGACATTCGTGAATCCAACGCTGACAGGTGCACCATCCTACCTCAGTTCTGAAGGAACCAGATCTCATTCACAGGCAAGTACCTGATAAAGAACACAGAGCCTCCAGCACTTTCTGTATCAGCTTCGGAAATACATGAATACCGATATCTTGTTACTAACTTATCTTCAGCTACCAATGGAGTTTTGTAATTGGCGGTGCTCCTTAAATATCCGGCTGGCATCGGAGATTTTGTTTTCTCAGTTATTCTTTCCTACCTAAACTCGGTGACAGGACGGGGCTGTTGTGAGATGCGACTGTAGTCGACGTCTATGCTGTTGCTCATTGGTTGCCAAACGCCACGAAATTGCAACGTAATAGAAATGCAACCCGTACATCACTAGCACAGAGTGTGGGGTGGAGTACGTATCTCCTCAGGTAATCTAGAATTCAGTGAATGACGGTGCAGAGATGCCAGAGTGAGGTTGAAACTTTGGCTCATGTCTTGGTTTCATGCCCATTTGGCGAAACTCTTCGTAACAGCAGGCATCACAAAAGCAGGTCTGTAATCGCAACATGCCTTAAATCCAATGGCTACACTACGTATGAAGAAGTCCATGGTATAGCGGATACCAGAAGTCTTCGGCGTGTTGATATAACATTTAAACCTGGAGAGACAAAAGGTTATATTCTGGATCCGACCATCAGATTCGAGACGCATCAGAATCAACCTAAGGAAGTTAATCTACAGAAAAGGGCAATTTATGAACCAACTATCCTTCATTACATAACATCATATAAACTCAGGGATATAGAAGTCATCGGAGTCCCAGGAACAAAAATTAAGGAAATTTCTATGGTAGCTTTGAAGGGTTCTCTGCAAATTTTACGGCGACACTTTTACTCCAATTCGAATTAAAGTTGAATGTTCTCATATTATTTTTATCTGTTTTTTATTTTACTGCAAATTTTAATTATTGTAAAACATTATGTACTGTAAATTTCAGTTTATTGTAAACAAACTTCTTATAAGACATTTTTAATGTCACACCTTAAATGTTACTGCTTAACATTCGTTGTCTTTGGCAACCTCATCAAGTTGAGGAAGATTAAAGATTACGTTATTCTGCTACTTATTAGCTACATACACTTTATCCGTGTTAATAGTTTCCCTTCATATTAATTATTTTTTAGTTATTAATAAAATAAAATATATTCTTTTATTCGTTATAAAAGAAAACACAAACTTTAGATCAGCAGAATTTTGAAACACGTACCAGGCTGATCATGGAGTTATAAATTACACTATACTGAAGCATTTTACCTTGATTAAGATATAGAAGATGATACTTTTATTATATATTTGTTAAGGAAATATTGATCTTACAGGCAAGGGCGTGATAATTTTTATGACAAAAAGAAAACTGACATTGTACAATGTTCTTATATAGGGAAAATATAGGGTAAAGATGTTTGCGTCATCATATTAAGGGAAGGTTCGTGGACAATTTTCTGCACAAAACCAGTCCTTCTCTCGCTCAGTAAAATTGTAATAAGTTATCAAAAAGAACTATCACACTATTACAAGTATCACAATATTACCAACCTTCACCCTACTCCATTTAACATTTTACAACAAAATAAGCACCTCATATTTTGAGCACTCAATACGAAAAATAAAACTACTCCTACAATGCTTCTTGAAATTTACGTTTTCGGGTATTCCATTTTCCTGTTTTGTAAGATACATTTCGAAACACAGTATCCAACACACTTACAGTGTTAGAAATGTATGTCTGCTGGTGATATCATCTGTATGCGTAGTTCTAACGAAATGAAGGGTTAAGAAAAGTGTAAATAATGATGCAATCGGTAGGCTTGAGTAGGAACAGGGCATGTGTCGCGATAGAGCTTTTGACGATCACTGTTGAAATAAAAATTGTAGTCTATGGTATTGTTTCATTTCCATTTACAAACATGAAGAGAAATATAAACTAAATGGAAAACATTAAAAAATAAGAGGAGTTTCAATGAATGCAAGACTAATAACAGTCCAACTTTCTACGCTCCCATAATGTTTCCGGGAAAATTCTTTATTCTGATGGCTTTCTCTACACATACATTTCTTTTTATCTCTGTTCGCATTTCACTGAATTCTCTGTCTCGTTCCGCTGATATAATGAAGCTCAGAAAGCTAATTAGCTGAGTGGAACTTATTTATTCTCTATATCTGAAATTCTTCGTCTAAAGTTTTTGGAGGGGAAAATACAATTATTGCCTGCAAACACGCAACTTGGTGTACAAGTCGCAAGACACTGGGTTTTACTTATTTATTATACCGCGTCGCTTGTTCAAAACTTCCACTTTGCTTTGATGTCGGACCGCGGTGCTGTCTCGTCTTCAACTCAGTAAAATGGTATCACAATTTTCTCAAGAGAATTAAATTCCTCTAGAACTTAACACTCTGTTTGTGATACTTTAATAACGCATTTACCACATTTTTGGCCTCACGTCGGATCTCAGTTATAGTAGGGCTATATCCAATCATATATAAAACAATTGAATATTCAGAACAGTTTAAATTTTGACAGTTTCAGTTGCTGTGGAATATGATTTCAGAGCGATAAACGTTGGTTCTATGTCCTCCATATCATGAAGAAAGAGGCGAGAATATTATTTTCCTAATTGGAGTTGTTATTATTATTATTATTATTATTATTATTATTATTATTATTATTATTCATAGTTTACATTTCTGTAAGCATTTTGTGTTTAGTAAGGTACATTATATTACACGTTTCTGATATATGAAGCAAATTTGTGAGTTTTGTTATTGTGATATATTAAGGGGTTAGGTACAGCTTATAGCAGTAAAATGTTTGAAAATATTCAACATTTTTTCCCCCATTACTGTATCTTATACAATGATGAAAATTGGGATGTGGAAAACACTGCCCTTCTAGTATATGAAAATAATATTTTTACGATTTAAAAAAATTGTTTATATATGAAGAGTCCACTGCAAGAATGATGGATTTCATTAGGAATACATTTTGCAGGAGAAGCAAATGAATGTTTGAAATGCTTAGCGCTCAAAACTTAACTGTGATTTTCCGATCGTTACTGGACAATGACTATCAGTGTTAATGTCATACAACTCTTTATGCACATTCTATATGTCTTAAGCTATGCATTGACAGTCTGGGTTCATTTTCGACAAGAAAGGGACATCCATCACTCTTACAGTGGACTCTTCATATATATATATATATATATATATATATATATATATATATATATATATATATATACAGGGTGTTTCAAAAATACGGGGCATAATTTCAGGTATGTATTCCCCACACGTAGACAATCAAAATAGTTCATTACAACATGTGTCCGGAAATGCTTTATTTCCGAGTTATGGCCTTCACAACATTGAAATTCACCGGACCGTTTTTCTTTCCGCAGGTCGTTGCCGTCAAAGGAGACATTAAGAGGGCACTCTGTCAGTTCATCCCGAGGCGAAGGTTACATTCAGTGTTGTGTAGGCGTTAGACTGTGCGACATGTATTCAATTCAAGAGCTGGCAGAGATACACTTCACGTACGGTAAGGCGGACGGAAATGCTGCGCTGGCTCGTCGTTTGTACCAGGAGAGGTACCCACAGCGACAATGTCCAGATTACTTGTGGGGCCATTTAAAATCATTGGTTTATTCGTATCCGGTGCCTGATTTGGAATCCCTTCGGAATCGAATTGTGGCATGTTCTGAGGACATACGCAATACTCCTGGAGTTTGGGATCGTGTGCGCAGCTCAATGAGACATCGATGTGAGGTCTGTATTCAAGCAGGAGGTGGGCATTTTGAACATCTTCTGTAATGACAACGACCTGCAGAAAGAAAAACTTTCCGGTGAATTTCAATGTTGTGAAGGCCATAACTCGGAAATGAAGCATTTCCGGACACATGTTGTAATGAACTATTTTGATTGTCTACATGTGGGAAATACATACCTGAAATTATGCCCCTTATTTTTGAAACACCCTGTATATATATATATATATATATATATATATATATATATATATATATATATATGTATTTTTCAAAATTCTTAATGGTGGTAGTTCACTGTGCAGTGATGAAGCGTTTCCCTCATAATTCGCAAAGTTGTTAACTTTTTCACGTTCTCTCTCTTTTATTTTATTGCTGAAACTCATGTTTACAATATCATGCTCTTTCAACTACATTCCTAATAAATATATATCCACACCTGTAGAGTAACGGTCAGCGCGTCTGGCCGCGAAACCAGGTGGCCCGGGTTCGAATCCCGGTCGGGACAAGTTACCTGGTTGAGGTTTTTTCCGGGGTTTTCCCTCAACCCAATACGAGGAAATGCTGGGTAACTTTCGGTGCTGGACCCCGGGTTCATTTCACCGGCATTATCACCTTCATATCATTCAGACGCTAAATAACCTAGATGTTGATTCAGCATCGTAAAATAACCCAATAAAATAAAAAAATATATATATATTTTTTATTTTGTGTTAGAAGAAAATATTGATATTTGACCATGTCTTTTAAATAATTTATTTTTTTATCAGACAGTCTATCAAAGGTAGAGAAGTGTTCTTGCATCATATTGTAGATATGACATGCATAAATACACACAAAAAATTTCATCACAGAATGTTAGACACCGTAGTTTTTTAGTTACGTCGGAAACGCTTCCAGTGCACAGTGAAATAAATTTAAAAAAAAAATGTAAATATATTTTTTAATCGTAAAAATATTTCTTTTCATGTAGCAGAATTGCATTGTTTTACACATGCTAATTTGCATTATTGTACAAGATACAGTTATGGAGGAAAAAAATGTCGAGTGTTTTCAAAAGTTTTACTGCTGTAAGCTGTACCTAACCCCTTAATGAAAATAATTTAAATACTTTTTCTGCTTGTGTAACATTATTTGTTTGTTAATTTTGTGTTTTTATCATATTTTAGATACATATTTATAGTTTTAAAATGTTTATTTGCGTCGCGTGTAGGGGCTACACAGTCACTTTTTATGGTTAGAGTTCATTTTTTCATTTAGGTTTGTAGATTTGTGCTATACACACTTTTTCCTTGATAATTTACAGGTGATAACTTTAATTGTGAATACGAAAGAAATGATATGGTTAAGGAAGAGAAAACTAGATTATTTGAAGAAACCTCACTCTATCTCCACATAGGCTACATCCTATTTCATGTATATGCGCTTAGATGTAAACTCACATCCAATGCATGAAAAGCAGATACTGTGCCTGACAGTGTGCCAATGCGCATTTAATATGTAATAATTACTTCATGGAATGGCAGTGACATTGTTTAAGGGTTAACACTTGTTTCAAATGCATGGATCCCTTTACGGTAGAGACATTTTATGAAATCTGTCATGGATGGCTCAACAAAGGGAAATGAGAGCTATCATTTGGTATCAGTGGGGTATTTGAATAGTTAATATCCATTTGAAAAGGGGGACTGAGTTTTTGTTTCACTCCACATAGCCGCTTGTATTATTTGCGCTTTGTTTCAGTCCACTTCTATACGCAGTTTGTTTTTATTCTCGCTTCGTTGCCACGCCCCTTCTCCCTATCTACGTTGTAGTCATGGTTACAGTGCTATGTTATTGCAACCTGGTTTACTACAGCAATTTCATATAGTTTACGATCGTTGCAATGGAGAACTACAAAACAAGTGAAGACTATATGGCTATTAAGTATGATGACAATCTAGTCGTTCTCTCAACAAGGTGGCCATTTTTTGAAGTTGCAGTTGCTTGTCAAGTAAAAGAGAAAACATTTTCGATGTCCTTTTTTTTTCTTTTTTTTTTTTAATTCGCCTCTATAAATCATAACTGAACACGACGTTTAATTACACCTAAAATCACGTCACTCGTGCCAATTATAAAAGAACTCATGCACCTAACCGGAGCTGGAACATTAAAAAATAGCTATGGAATTATTATACAAAAATCAGCAAAGAAGTGTACACTTACAGAATATTCCATGGGTTTCTTTTGTTATACAAGGTGCAATTAATATATTTTATAACTGCACTTATATTTATTATACCCTTAAGCATACAGGCGTGTATCAGTGAAGATCATTTCTTCCATGCCTGTTGAGTAATTTTACAAACAGCGTCAGAATACTTTTAAGAACAGCGTCTACACTGATTTTGTGCAAACATGTCAAGAATCTATTGCAATTTTTCCTGCAAACTCTCCATATACGCCTTATGGTTAGTCTTCTTATCCGCTTTTCAAGTAATGCAATTAGTACAGATTCCAGATGTTTCTCTGGTTCTACATACCTCTTCCGTTTTCTGTGTCTTGTGCGTTGCCTGTATTCAGGATAGTCCGGAAACGCCTTGATTGCACATTGTATAAATTATTATTATTATTATTATTATTATTATTATTATTATTATTAGCAATAGCAGTAGCAGTAGCAGCAGTAGCAGCAGCAGTAGTAGTTAATTTTAATTGTGAATAAAAAGGAAGAATTATATTTTTATTTCCTTACACTTCACAAAAACAAAAAACTATTGCATTTAAATCAAATTCTGCACACACATTGTTCCCTGGAACTGGTATATTCTGAACCATATATAATTACTAAAACAAATAGTCATTATTTATGAGATGTATCACGTGATAAAACTTTTCCGTACCAAAATTAAAACAAAATGTGTAAATGTAATTTATTGAGTCTGTATACGTTTTAGTTGTTCACAATTTATGTTATAATGATAGCCACGAATAAAATGGAAGTCTATAATAATAAATATTTACGGTTTTTAAGGACACCATGAGTATTTCCATTGCAATCGGTGAACAAAACTTATCTTTTTTTTTTTAATTTAATATTGGCACTTCCTTTAAAGGTAGGCTCATGAAATTTTACCATCTATTGAACACACCATTTTTAATACACACATGTGAAAATAATTCCTGTGGGGGAGTTTATGATTACCAGATTTTTAAAATATGAATTATATTATTATTAATATTATTAAATTATGAATTGTTATAAAACTGTGTATAGGAGTTCCAATATAGCCTATAATAATAGTAACAATAATAGTAACAAATATAATAATAATAATAATAATAATAATAATAATAATAATAATAATAATTATTATTATTATTATTATTATTATTATTATTATTATTGTTGTTGAACTACTTATTATTGAAATAATATAAGGAATATAACCAGAGTGCTTCGAAAAAGTTTGGATGGTGTTTCTAAAGACAAAACTAATAGTCAACATCATTATACAGACCAGTGGTCGGCATTTTGTAACTCACGAGTCAACCCCTTAACACAAGTAAGGCGGAGGGGTAAGACATGATCTCCTTCCCTTTAGCTACCACTTGTTCATTTAACGTTAATCAGTTTCGGTATCCTCCCCCTTCTACATTCTCCCTTCTAGGTATTGCGGGCTGAATTTTATATGACGTAGTGTAATCCTTGCCGACTACTGAATGGACTACTGGTTACTATGGTGACGAAGGTAAATAAAAGCAAAGTGGTGGTGACGACGACAAAAATAAAATATTCGATAAAAATAATATTGATAATATTATATAAGATATATAAATTTACCAATACAAATGTCTAGGACACCTAGAAAGAATGGATCAAAATCGCGTGCTAAAATTAGTATTGAAATATAAATTACAAAAAAAAAAAAACAATAACATATTTAGGATTTGATTTCCTTTTACGAAGAAGGGGCTGGAAGGCTTGTCCCTCAACCTGAAACTTATGCTTACCACTCCTGCTCTGTGGATGATAGTTGTCGACAACGTTCGCGCTCTTGTACGAATACAGCAAGCTGCACCGTGAACTTAACCCAGTCTATGGTAATGATGAAAGTTATATGTGAAAAAAAAAAAGAGATGACGAAATGAGTCCGAGGTCCGACATTGAAAGTTACCCAGCATTTCTTCGTCATTTGGTTGAGAGAAAATCTCGGGTGGGGCGGGGGATCAAACCAAGTAAGTTCTCCCAACCAGGATTTGAACCCGGGTACGCTCGTTTGACGTTGACCGTTACTCCACAGAGGTGAACGTATGTTAAAAAAAAGAAGTACTCCGGATATGTCCTGGGTTATTGATCTTCCGGCTGGGCATTGCAGAAGATCAGAAATTGTCCTGCTTTTCTCTGTCGTCAATTCTCAGTGGACCGAAGAAAGAAACAGTTTATGTCTGAAGTCCATTAGTGGAATTTTGTATATAAAAGTTTATCTAAAGGCTCATCTCCACTATTAAACATTTAACAACAACATGTTAAATGTTAAATTGTTTACCGTTAACATCCCGACATGTTGATTGAACATGTTAATGCTAATTTCATTTTAATACTTTGTCCACACTGTTAAACATGTTAAACTTGACTTTCTTTGCGTAGTCCACCATAAAGAGTCTATGAGATTTTAATATAGATAGTGTTTTATTTTAAAACCTTGGAGAATAGACTCAGATGATGATATGACTTTGTAATTGCCTCTATTCCTTGTTACAAGGCTTTGAAAAGGAAGAAAATGAGAATGAGGATGCGGCAATATCTTAGTAAAAGACACTATGCAGGATACATTCTAAACGAGCTTAAAGTTGAATACAGTATCGATTTGGATTCAAAAACTTGCTGAGAATGTCAGAACACGATTTTAATATAGTGCTGCAAAAATACTTCCTGTTACATCAAAGAAATACACATTTTAAGAGCACCCACTTCATCTCAATTAAAAAAAATTACAGCGTGATTATCATAAGACCTACAACATGATAGATGTTAAAGGAGTGAGTAATATCGTATAATTATTCTTTCCGAAGTTTTACGAACGTTACCATACATCACCAAATACGACCATTACTGACGTCAACATAGCATTAACGTTTAGCGTACGATGAGAGTGCGAAAACTCTCTATTGTATTCTCGAGAACAGTTAAATAATAATTCCAGTTGTCTAAAACAGTCGGCCTTCTTAGTTTTGCCCGTGTATTCTTTTGCGGACACATGCCACAAACAAGGCCTTTCCATCAGTGCATTAATTATATTCTAACGTATTTTCTTTCGTCCACACACCAAGAACTAATGATAGTATAAAAATGATCAAGTTACGCATCACAAAATCGGAACTTATAATTGTTGCCGAACTGTACCGACGCTGCACGAGCAAATGAATTGACTTGACATGTTTTCCAGTTCTGCTGGAAAACACGCTAACATGTTAAAAGTGTTAAATTCAACATACTTAGTTAACATGTTAAGTCAATTGAGACTTGAAATGTCCATATACATGTTAAATTCAACATGTTATATTTAACATGTTGTTGTTAAATGTTTAATAGTGGAGACGCGCCTTAAGATATCTCCCTTGTGTGATTTCCACAACTATTTACAGGGTGACAATCAACATTCCTTCCTCAAACAAATTGGACAATTAGAATAGTATTAGCAATCAGGAAATTAAACTAGATATAAGATATTCATAACCCGTGCAGTTAAATACTTTAACTTATTGTATACAAATATTGACGACATTAAGCATCGGGGAAACAGGTCAGATACGACCTAATCAATGCAAGTTCCTGAATATGATGATTATGAAGATGAAGATAAAGATGAAGTACGACCACTCTTCCGGTTTCACAGAATTGGAGCTCCTACTTAATACAATGAGTCATTACCTGTATTTTAAGGAAATGTTTTGGAAACTACTAGTAATGGTTCAATGGAGTTTCTCTTTTAACCCTAGCAACTTAGCTGCTCTAGAATTTTATGCTACTTATCTGGGGTCTTTTTGACTCCAAGAACATTTGTTGTAAATAATTTGGATATTTTATAGCTTAATACATTGTTGAATTTTATATAAAAGTTTTTATCTGCACCTAGATTTACTCACTATGTTAAATTAATTAATTAATTAATTTAATGACAGACTATTTATTTTGTATCTGTATTTTTATTTGTTCAATTATCAGAGAACACTTTCACTGTTCTTGAAATAAAACATATAGAGCAGGCTTGCAGAACTGGGTTACAATTGTGGCGTTACGTCACTCATCAGAATACGTCACTCACTCCTTCCTTTCACCCCCGCGTCATTGAGTTGGTAGGGAAGGGGATTTGTATTCAATTTCTATGAGCGTATTCCGAATTTCACCGGTGAGCAATCCGATGGCATCACGGTGTTCCGAATTCCACCGATGGCGTCATTGATGCTCCACTGGTGTCCCACCAACTTGCAGAGGTGGTGGCAGTCTACATCAGCCGCCATCAGTGAATCTGATTGGTTCTTGTATAGGGCGGGAATTAGCAGACGAATGACATCGTGCACCGTTGTGTCATGGCGGTGTGTTCTGCTTTAGTTCTGCTGTATTGTTTGTAATGAGCACAACGTAAAAACAATATGTTAATGGCTTATGAGCGAACATGTCAACGGACCAGTTATTACTACCGGTTCAAGAAATAAATTGTTTATGCTATATTTTCTTTGAACGAGATGGCAGTACGAATATTTCGCAAAAGTTGCTAGCGTAGCACAGACAACAACTTGTACAGTCGCCATGACAGCCATCGATCCTTCCAGCAGTTTTGTTCCTTATTTCGCTGCAAAGTGACGTCACTGATGCCACCGGACCAGTGAGATTCGGAATACGCTGTATGTTATATCATTACGTACGGGCCACAGATACGTCATTCAACGCCGGTGGACTGTGGACGGGGAACCAGCACTTTCCCCATGCTTTCCACCCCTCTCTCGCCAGTTCTGTATCCCTGATAGAGGAAACTGTTAATGAATCAAGTATTAATTACGTTTAAACAGTTAATTAATTAATTAATTAATTTAGTCTCATTTAGTTGCAGTAGGAAGAACAAGAAGCTAATTTTACAAATACAAATAATTACTCTTGAACCAACAACATTTTACTCATAGCGTGTATGGCACTTTATGCTGTATTTGTTTCATTTGTTCACTTTTTCAAAGTACATGTTCACTTTGCTTACAAGAAAACGGTATCATAGCAAAATAATTCTAACTAGAAAATAAACACGTGCTCTGTAGCTGAGGCCATCCACGAACCCAAGCAATAAACATGACAGAATAGTGTATGCATAATCAAGAAATAATAATTTGAATTGTAAAGAAAACTAAAACAACCAAGGATAGCATATTTAGATTACTGGAACGTTTGAAGTATGTGGATGGCAAAATTAGGAATAAAATACTATGTATGGTCAGAAAAGAACCCAGGTAAGTGTCGAGGGTTAAATTATGGCCCTTATTTTGAATACTTCCCAATGACCTTCATAATTTCCACGCTCTTCTCGCTTAATAATTACCCGTCCTCTCATGCCAGCAAACAAATGAAATTCTAGAGCCATTGTTTCCTCATCCCTTGATGAACATGTAGATATCTCTGTATTTATCGGAGTATAGAATGCATAATGCATTATTTGTATGAGATCCTGTTCAAAACCCCTAAAGCAGCAGTTAAATTGGACAATGCTTTTAGTCTCCATTGTGTGATGAAGAAAATGTAATACAATAACCAGATGGGAATTTTCCTTTGTGCTTGCAGCATCCACTTAATATCAGGCATCATCGTTTCAGATACTTCATTATCAACAAACACCATTTACCCCTAGATTTTACAGCAACTAAATGTATTTAATTAGGGTTAACAGCACGAGTGTTACACATAGGAAATTAGCACAAAATACACCATGCAAACGTGCAGTAGCTTGTTAATTATTGTAAATAAACAAAAACTTCAAGCACGAACTCATCGCACTGGCATAACTTCCAGCTTCTAGCGGCGTTCATATTTCCTCCTCGAGTAGCACAGTGCTACAATCCAGAGCAGTTTACTTAATACCGTAAGGGTGAAACCTAACCATTTTTTTTTCTATTACTACATATGCTAGTGATTTTGTAGATCTCAAGTTCAATTTTATTTTACCATCTTAGTTTCAAATTTTGAGTACTAAGAAATATGACAACTGGCAGTTATTTTCTAACTGTTATGTTGGCAGCAATAATTTTGAATATTATAGATTTATTGGATTTGAGGGAGGTGGGGTATGATGATAGAGACTGGATTAATCTTGCACAGGATAGGGACTGCTGGCGGGCTTATGTGAGGGCGGCAATGAACCTTCGGGTTCCTTAAAAGCCATTTGTAAGCAAGTAAGTAAATAGATTTATTAATTTGTCCTACAGAATAATATCTGTAATACTGACAATTAATATTTGAGGAGAAACATCCGCTCCGGCGCCGGGGATCGAACCCGGGTCCTTGGTTCTACGTACCAAGCGCTCTGACCACTGAGCTACGCCGAATTCAATCCACAGTACCGGACCGAATCATCCTCCTTCAATGTCAGGCCACAAAGGGAAACATTGAAGGAGGAGGATTCGGTCCGGTACTGTGGATTGAATTAGGCGTAGCTCAGTGGTCACAGCGCTTGGTACGTAGAACCAAGGACCCGTGTTCAATCCCTGGCACCGGAGCGAATTTTTCTCCTCAAATATTAATTAGCAATAATTTTGGTTTGAAGTGGAAGGAAACATGAAATGGAAGTAACTAAGCTTATAAAATTTGAATGTAATTAATAATTAATTAGTAATACCGATAATAATACTAATATCAATATAAAAATCAGTTGTATTACGTTGTGATTCCAATTCAACACTATATTCAGGTAAATGCAACTAAATAAGATATAACTTATAGACCTAGGCCTACTTAGTATATTCAGATAAATGCAACTAAATAAGATATAATTATAGACCTAGGCCTACTTAGTATGAAACATGGACGTGAATAATAATCAGAAATATATTTCTTAGTGTTCAGATTTTTATTAAAATGTCCAACAGCATGGTAGCGACTTAGGAGTATCTATTTAGTAGGGTATACATTTCAAAGTGATATTCTGTTTTCGGAATTCGTATTAATCATTTCACGTGATCAAACAAAATAGATTTTTAGGTTAGGTCTCGTAAACCGTAAACTGTTTAGTCTTTAGGAATGAATTTCATGTTGTCGGACAAAATACATTTTAATATTAGATTATACTAATCTACTAATTATCAACATAATGTATGATAGATCAAGGACGAAAATTATTCACAAATTATTAAACCATTTAGAAAAACACGTCCCAAAATAAAGATGAGATGTTGTAAATATTGTAAGTAAATAAGCAAGACATTGTTATTGTTAATAGTGTAGTATATTATTATTATTATTATTATTATTATTATTATTATTATTTCAGTATATGGCATTGTGATTTTACCGTCTTTGGTGATATTTTATATTAGTTCGCAACACTGAAAAGACGGCTAAATTAGCCTTTTTTCAACTACTCACGTATCACTTATAGACCGGAACTTATCAGTCCGTGAAATTGAAGGATAGGAATTTTCTCGGAATTCTTACGTTTTCCCCAACTCTAATGACGATGTCCGTCAATCTCCGTTAAAAATGTATTAACCATGATTAAGAAACAGCTATTAAAAAGTAACCATTGTTTAAAATACAATTTCGGAGCACCGACGTTTTTGGTTCGACTAAGAACATTTTCGTTGGGTTTAGAAGTGTATACTGGAAGAAACTGTGAACGGAAGAAACGTTCGGGGCAGAAAAGATATCACACGATAGACAACATTATGATACATAGATTATATGTGGACACTGAGATCAATAATGATAATAATAATAATAATAATAATAATAATAATAATAATAATAATAATAATTTAATTATTTTGGAGCAACAGGAACAAATATAAATGATACTCGGGAGGAAATTAAACACAGAATAAATATGGGAAATGCCTGTTAGTATTCGGTTGAGAAGCTTTTATCATCCAGTCTACTGTCAAAAAATCTGAAAGTTAGAATTTATAAAACAATTATATTACCGGTTGTTCTTTATGGTTGTGAAACTTGGACTCTCACTTTGAGAGACGAACATAGGTTAAGGGTGTTTGAGAATAATGTGCTTAGGAAAATATTTGGGGCTAAAAGGGATGACGTGACAGGAGAATGGAGAAAGTTACACAACGCAGAACTGCACGTATTGTATTCTTCACCTGACATAATTAGGAACATTATATCCAGACGTTTGAGATGGGCAAGGCATGTAGCAAGTATGGGCAAATCCAGAAATGCATATAGTGTGTTAGTTGGGAGTCCGGAGGGAAAAAGACCTTTAGGGAGGCCGAGACGTAGATGGGAGGACAATATTTAAAATGGATTTGAGGGAGGTGGGATATGATGGTAGGGACTAGATTAATCTTGCTCAGGAAAGGGACCGATGGCGGGCTTATGTAATGGCGGCAATGAACCTACGGGTTCCTTAAAAGCCGTAAGTAAGTAATGGTTTTATTTAACCTGTCAGAGTGAAGGCCATAGGACCTTCCCTAACACCCAACCAGGAGTAGAACTATTATACAAAGAACATGAAGAATACATTACACCTAATGTAGCACACAAAAAATTGACAGAGATATTGATAATACAATGTAAAGAATAAGTCAATAGAAATTAGACATAGTATATGACACATGAAAAGAAATTAAAAAAACATAATGGAATGTCAATAGTGAGTCAAAATTATAAGGTACATTGTATAGAAATATGAGAGCATAATAATAATAAAAATATACCGAAGTATAGAGAATACGATAAACACAATTTTAGGTACGCGCGTAAAAGGGAAAATTATGATAATAAAGAACGCAAGTTCTCGCATGATAAGACATAATATGATAGGTATTATAAGTAATAATGGTGAAAAAATACAAGGTAGCGAATACAACAAAACTTGGCATAACAGTAAGTTAGTTGGCAACTCGTCATTAAATCAATTTTCTAACTTGAACTTAAAAAATGTCAAGGTTCGGCAGCCCTCGACTTTAGGCGGCACAGAGTTCTAGTGACGAGAAGAAGCTACAGTGAAAGTAGGAGATTGGAGAATTCTGGACTTGCAGGGAAAAACCTGCCCTCAGGCAGAACACTATGACCATTTAGTCAGGATGGAGAATTGGAGTGATGGACAACGTGCATATGTTCTCAATATTTATTACAGGAATAGTGATAGTTCCATGACTGCACAGCGCTTGTTTCTAAAGCATTACAATATCCATCGCAATGATCCGGTGCCATCTGCTAATGCTATCAAAAGTGGAAGAAGAGATTCTAAGATACGCGTACTGATCTAAAGAAGAAGCTTACAGGAAGACAGAGATGTGTGCGAAGACCAGAGAACACCACTACTGTAAGAACTGCATTTAAAAAGAGCGTTATGCAGCAATGATCGATACGTTAGATCACCTAGCATCCAGAGATTTGCTGGGACACATGGTTCAAGCAGGATGGGAAACCAACGATACCGCTGGATTATCAATTCCGCGCCTCAAACGTTTGCTTCCGAATCATCTGAATTCCTGGTATGGAAATATTCCTCGGCCGGCAACGTCGTCAGATTTAACAACTTGCTATTTCTTCTTGTGGAGATACATGAAAAGCAGTTTTGAATCGTCCTCCACTAATAGATATTGAAAGATTCATACAAAAGGATTCCTCATGTAGTATCTAAAATCCCCGTTGAGATATTGCGCCGTGTTATGGGCTCTTTATGATCAAGATTCGAAGATTTTTTTTAAATTTTAGTAGGTTATTTTACGACTCTTTATCAACAGCTTACGTTATTTAGCTTCTGAATGAGATGAAGGTGATAATGCCGGTGAAATGAGTCCGGGGTCCAGTACCGAAAGTTACCCACCATTTGCTCATATTGGGTTGAGGGGAAACACCGGAAAAACCTCAACCGACCGGGGCCACCTGGTTTCGCGGCCAGACGCGCTAACCGTTACTCCACAAGTGTGGACGATTCGAAGAATGTGTGAGCCTATTTTAGGAATGTGGTTTCAAAAATGTGTAACTTTTTATATAAAAAGCAAATACCATGCTAATTCTTTTATATTAATTGTAAGTAAAACTTTCTAAGATGCTTTCGAAGAATTTAAAGTCGCCTGTCTTTTGGTCCACCCTGTACAAATGAAGAAGATTATTAGATCGTAGGAAAGAACAGAACCTTCGACTTTGGTCTGCATTGCCTCGATCTGCACTTAAATTTGCCTGGAAATGACCATTAAATGTGGCGTTATCGCGATTCGACGGGCTCCTAATCCGACCGGACGCTTTCGGAAGCACTTCCAGCCTGGAGCATGAAAATAGCGCTACTCTAGACATTAAATTCTATTCAAAATCTGATCCACTCGAACACTCCTACACTCCACAAATGACTCTAACTGATATCTATTTACACTCTGTATATTTCAAATGGCTTGGACGCTGTCCCTTGCTTCCTATCCAAATAGTTTGTGATTCGATTTCAGATTTGAGAAACTGAGATTAATCTTCCGTCCTGCTCAAGTCTCTGCAATGTACCTAACCTCTGATGACCACAGAAGCAGAAAGACCCGAACCATATATAGGCCTATGTCTACTGTTCGGTCCAAGATTATGTGCTTCTCTAAATCGAATTAGATTTAAGTATGTCTTTCTTTACCAGATATGAACTAGGGACGGGACTCTACGATTAGGGTCCGTTCACACAGTACGGGATTTTTTCGAAGCGGGCATTTATTCGAATCGATTTCTTGCCAACTGCAGTGTACACACGGTTCGATTTTTTCTCTTATACAGAGTGATTCACGAGGATTTACCGTCCTTTACGGAGCTTATTTTCGAAAACTTTCTGAGCAGAAAATGCCATATAAACATGGGTCCTATCCTCAATATTTACAGAGTTACGTTTCGTTATTGGACGCATTGCTGTGAACGCGTGATCTTGGTCAGCGTGCAGTCAGCAGCCAGCGCGAGCGCTACGGAAATCAAAGTTAGTCGTGGCAAATACGTAGCGCGACGAGTGCCTTTCACAAGCGTGCGGCCAAGTGTACTCAAGCGGACGGCGACTTTTTTTAAATGTGTTGTAAACCCTCCAAGGCAGTAAATTAGGATGCAAAATTGAACTGCAAATAATTGAGAAGTTGGAAGTGGTGTGATTTGTAATAATTGTTGTGGTAAGTGCGTAAGAATAATGTAATTTTCTAGTTAAAAATAGAAAAAGATGTCTGTACGAAGCAACTAAGGAGTTCACAGCACATTTTTTGCTTCATAATACTTGCCAATTAAAGAAATGATACTTCTGAGTGGTTCATTCTCTATTTGTATTATTCTTTTACCTTCAATCTAAAGAACAAACGTATTTTACAAACAATTTTAAATTACTGTAACCCTGAAAATATTGAGGATAGGAACTATATTTATATGAATTTTTTACTCAAAATGTCTTCAGAAATAAGCTCCGTAAGGGACGGTAAATCCTCGTGCATCACCCTGTATTACTTAAGGGGAAGGACCTACAGAAATGGCCAAATGTCAAAATTAACATTTTTTTAGCCTAAGATATTTCACAATATTGACTTCATATGAGCGAAATTTCAAGGTAGTCAGGAAGAAAATAATTGACTTTACCCTATTTTTAATTATGTGTGCTCAAACTTCTTTATTAAATATCCGGAGTTTGTTTATTTTACATTTTTTTAACAGTTAATATGTAATATCTCAGATATTAACAGAGATAATTGAATCATATTTTCAGGACATATTTTCACATTGTTTCTTGTTTAGCCAACTGTGAGAAGACAGGTTTGAACCTCATAAGTAACAACAATAAGGCATCACTCATGAGGCACTAGGCCAGGAGATAATGGGGTAGGTGGCCAGTTTCTTTCCCCCCCTCCAATGCATACATCGCCGATTAGCTACATATTCCATTAATCAGACTTCAGATGCATACAAACTATTTGTTGTTCCTCTGACACATATCGTCAAGTGAGATGTATTGGCTGATAATACAGTAGATATATATACCAGCCAGAACCTCAATCAGAGTTAATTATCACATGATAAATGATTAATTATTTAAGAGGAAATTGTCAAATTGTAAATTAAACAATAAGTTAAAAATAGACGTGCAATTTTGTTTCTGTTCATAAAAATTGAAAATAAAAATAAAAATTTAAAAATTAAAAATTCTGAAAAATCATTAAATAAAATTAATTAGCAGTCTTTTAGCTTTAATTTAGGACAATACATGGTATTAAAAAACTACACAATATTTTAGGAGGTTCTAGTATGCATCAAAACAAGAAATAATGTCTAATAAACATGGGTCCTACAACACATACTCGTACTTTCACTTGTTCATAGGAGGTGCTCAGATTTTGTCTGACTTTAATGAGGTCTATAATATGTATCAGTTAGTTTCTAGTATAGATTAAAACCCTACAACACTGGAAATTTATCCTGAATTTCATTTTCCGTGTTATGTACTTCTGTTTTCAAGATTACATCTAATTGTTACTGTAGTTGTTCAATTTTATTGTACCATGACCAACACATTCATTCAAAATGTCCAAACTATATGTAAATGCAAACAGTACCCATAAATATACACCTTAAGAATACGAAGACCACATAAAACAGGTTACAAATTGTTGCATATAAGTTATATCACTTTTTCTCTTTTCCCGAAAACTCTGTTAACAAAGACATGTTGCTTTCTGTATGCCAGCTCCTCATTTGCGAAGTCGGTTATTACTATTGGATGAAAACGTAGGTCTAAGCACGGTTTTGAGAGTTTAGAATACGAAGAAAAGAATGTGTGTTGAGTTTCATTTCATTAAACTAGATAGAATTTAATATAACAGAGTGTTTCTAAAATGTCGTCTGAGACATATGACAGAACTGACCAAGTTATTTACGGCCAATAGCATACCTCGGCGGTAGCGCGTTTCCTCACTGACCTGGAATTGAGCTGTAGCGTGGGCTCGATTCCCGCGTGGACTTTTCAAGAAGTTTTCCCCAAACATAAGGAGAATTTGAGGTTATGAAATGGCGAATCCTCGACCTCAACTCGATATCACCATTTCCGTCTACGCTGAATAACGTAGCACCTGACGTAGCGTCGTTAAATTGCCGTTTAAAAACACTTAATTTAATTATAAACTGCAATTTTACCCTCCTTACCAAATGAGTATAACATGTTTCAATGGGTCATTTATACTCATATTGAAGCACTGCATCGTATAATTCGCTACAAATGAACCATTCAGTAAGTTTATATTTGGAGTCAATCGTGTGTTAGAAACTTCAATATGGACATGTTAAACAACATGAATTGTGCTCCACTTGATTGATAGACTAAACGTGATAGATAGAGGATAGTTCCCTATATTCAATTTACATAACTTGATGTTCTCTATCACAAGTTGTTCTTTTCATACGGCAATTTAGAGGTAAACTGAATACAGAGAATGCATGCAATATATGACGCATTTGTTTAATATAAGAGATATTAAAATAATTACATTACAGGTGTAACTATTTTATGTAAATTTGTGCATAATTAATTGCACAAATATAGCGAAAACAAATAAATTTAATTAAGCCAGATGATAGAATATTGTCATTAATTTTGATTCCAGTGTACAGAAAATAAAATTGTGTTTTGTTCCTGGAGCGCATATTAAATGTTTCAATTTACAGTACAGTATATACACACAGGATGGACTGTGTTCACCAAGAGTAACTTTATAGAGTTAAACCTTCAGATAAAACGAACAGGAATTTATTTGTTAATTTGCGTTATTTCCTTTTATTTAGCAGGATATCGACTGTATTTCTAGAAAAAATTTCAACATTGTAGTGCATTCAGTAGCACTTGTCAACGCATGAAAAATCTCCATCTCTGCAGCGTTGAAGGCGGTTATGTAGTTATTGTCAACATCAGACCTATTTCAAAAGGTAACTGCCCTTGGTAATTAGCCATTACGACTTAAGAAACACATTTAATTTTTACGTGGTTTTTGTTCCGTTATTTTACAAACTGCGCATTAAAATAATTTTCAAGCTTGAATTACAATTTGTTTCTCAAAAAAGCAATACAAATTTTAAAATTTCTTAATTTATTTCTATGAAATAAAATAAATAAATAAATAAATAAATAAATAAATAAATAAATAAATAAATAAATAAATAAATAAATAAATAAATAAATAAATAAATAAATAAATAAATAAATAAATAAATAAATAAATAAATAAATAAATAAATAAATAAATAAATAAATAAATAAATAAATAAATAAATAAATAAATAAATAAATGTATCAGGTTAGAAAAATACTCAATAACTTTTATCAGAACAAGTAAATAACTTTAACTATTTGGGATGCAATGTATCCTACTGCCAAAAAATGATATCAATATAAAAATAAATAGATTCTATAATATGTGCGGAACAATAAGAAGAACATTAAAAAATAAAACTTTAAGAACCACTCAATTAAAATTTTACAAAACAATGGCAGTACCTATGTTAACGTACGCCTGTGAGAACTGGACACTTAATAGATCAGACAGAAGAAAAATAGAGACAGATGAAATGAAGTTCTTGCGTTCCGTACCGGGTTATACACTTTTAGACAAAAAACATAATGAAGACATAAGAACACAATTAAATATATACAACGTAAATGACAGAATAAACCAAATAATAACTAACTTGTTAGAACATATTGAAAGAATGCCACATAATAGATTTCCACAGCTGACACTTCAATATCAACCTGAAGGCAAAAGGAAAGCAGGACGTCCAATTACAAGATGGAAAGATACAATCTCTTGATGTGGAAACAGGTCATAAGCCTAATTCCATGATGAGGAGGAAGAAGAAGAAGAAGAATTTTTATTAGTAGAATAAGTTTCAATAACTGATCACAGATAAGGGCCCAGTTCGTAACTCAGTGCATGCACAGTGCAGCAGAATAAATCCTGTAGATTTAAAGTTAAATTGTTCAAGTTGCATTCTTTACAGTTATAATAAGGTCGTTAAATTGTAAAATAGCGTTGCATTAAGTTCAAAATTTTTACCACTTACCTAATGAAATTGTTTACAGTAACCGTTCATTAAATTAATTATATTAATTTTTTCATGAAATATCATTTTATCAACAATACTCTCACTAGAGATTTTGATTTATCAACAGTAATCTCACTAGAGATTTTTATTTATCTAGAGAAAATCAAAACTCGAGTGGGTTTTAATTGACTATTACACGATTAGATATATAGATATATAGATTAGATATATTAGATGATATAAAGTACCCTAAATAAAATATTAACGATTTACTAAAATTGCATTTCACTAATGCCAGCTACACCAAAACATTTGAACGGAGCCGCCATTTTCAGTTGACTGTCTATGCGGTAAACAAATAACGATCGTAAAGCAGGTTTTACAGTACCGTAAAGAATTTTCAGTTTTCAATGTTGAAAAACAAAGAAATAAATGCTAGGGAAGTGGAAAAAACGAACAAACACTAGGGAAGTGACAGAATTGTAGCGATAAACAGTCATCATTGGTTGCAACGTGTCCTTTCGTAGCGTTTTATTGATCAAAAGTAGTATGACGTAGTAAAAGTGTAATAATCTAGAGAAAATCAAAACTCGAGTGGGATGTAATTGACTATTAAATGATTAAAAGAAAGTGTATAAAGATTAGAAGAAATAAAGTACTATAATACAATCATATATTAATAGACTTGCTAAAATTCTATTTCACTAATGTTAGCTTTACCATAACGTTTGAACGGAGCCACCATTTTCAGTTGACTATACGGTAAACAAATGACGATCGCAAAGCATGTTTTATAGTACCGTGAAGAATTTGCAGTCTGAAATGTTGGCAAAGAAGGAAACAAATGGTAGGGCGATGATAAAAACAGAAGAAAGTGTATAAAGATTAGAAGAAATAAAGTACTTTAATACAATAAAATAGGTATTAATTGACTTCCTAAAATTCTATTTCACTAATGTTAGATTCACCAAAACGTTTGAACGAAGCTGCCATTCTCAGTTGACTATGTATGCGGTAAACAAATGACGAATGCAAAGCATGATTTATAGTACCGTGAAGAATTTGTAATTTTAAATGTTGACAAACAAAGAAAGAAATGCTAGGGAACTGATAGGAACAAACGAGGGAAGTGATGAAAGCAAACAAACGCAAGGGATGTGCTAAAATTGTAGCGATAAACAGTCATGATTGGTTTAAACACGTTTTTTCATACCGTTTTATTGGTCAAAAGTAGTATGACGTAGTGAAAATGTAATATTCAAATAAATCAGCTGTTCAGGACTATATTAAATAAAGAGAAGTTTCAAATGTAACACAATATTACAAAAAAAAACTGCTAAAATCTGTCGAAAGAACTAAAATATAAAAAAGTCACCGCCCTGGAATAAGCTTACGGGGAAAGGATACGTTGAAGTACGCGTCTACATTTCGATTACAATGTTGCCAACCATTTATTACTTTATTTGATATATTAATAACTGAAGTATTGAATTATTCTCAAACCACAAACTTGACAAATACTATGCAAAACAATTGCTCTAACTGAGACCTCTAATATAAAGACGTTCAAGAAATATGTATTTTTATACGTTTTTGAAATATAATGGGATCATGTCAAATAATTTATTATGGTGTTCAAAGACAAGCCTTTTAAAAGATGACTCTTTGGTATAGATGAATGGAAAAGTTCACAACAGTTTTATTTCTTTGCGCTTAGATTTCCAAAATAATAAAACATGACAAGTTTTGAGTCCATTACCTTTCAAACACATTTCATAATCTTCTTTATGTTACAGTTCTCAGTTCAACTAATATTTTGCATAAAGTTTACGGTTTAAGAGTATTTCAATACTTTAAGTACAGTATATCGTCGTTGTTCCTGCAATAAATCCTATGTGGCATATTTATCGATTTTCAGATTTTTACTCTATTAAATAAGTTAAATAGTGATACAGCAAATAATGAAATCTCCTGTATGTAATTATATTTCTTTGTTTCAAAATTGTAAGAATTCACAGTCTCCTATGTACGGCTGCCATAGGATGAATAAGTGTGCTTTTTCTTCCTACTGACAAATTTTATATTTTGCACATACATAGGAGTTATTGTAGGAACAACGACGATATATTATATAGCGCTACAATAGAATAACATTATACCACAGTCTATTATATATACAGTCACGAAGCTTGTGGTGATTTTTTGCAAATCTCGCGATAGTTGCTAACCGCTTGGAGCGCTGTGAGTACTACCATGTAACTCGCTTAACCCGATCACGAAGGGCGGCGTTTTAACCATATAAATTAGTTGGAATGCATAAACAGTAACATATTTTTTTCTAAAATGTAGTGTAATTCCAATAATAAAATTTAAAACAATGATTATGAGACACTTCAGACATAATTTACTTGCGAGTTAAGATGTAGTATTATTTATGGTGTGAAAATTACGTTTTTCGTATGTGTAATACCTGCCTTTATTTCGATTAAATATTGCGAAATTCTTGTTCATTAATTTATGCACGATTCAATAATTTTCAATTGCACCGCACGGATATTTAGATATGTTGAAATTATAGGTTATGTTTACTGTACCAGTTGCCCCTTTCTGTCTAAATTCAGTGATCTCCAATGCCTTGTTATTCATATGAAAATTATAGGTTATGTTTTACTATATTTAACTTATATTCCTAAATTCGCAATCATACATTATAATTAAGCATGATGCCATGTATGATACCCCAGACATTCAATTTGTCTGTATTTTAATACTAAAATGGAGTACTGAATTATTGTATTTATCTACTACTTAAGAGACGAAGTAACACAATTGTATGTACACTAATTTCATAGGAGTGGTATGGTAAATGTTTTGTCTAAAATTAAGGAAGGTAGATGTGCTAAATTGAAATCCCAATATAAATTATTTTTTATTAAACCTCAAAATAGCTTCCATTCTATACTTGAAATGTTGACGCGAACAGATTATGTTAACATGTAAAATTCTCTTCACATTAAAATAACACAGTCTTGTAATTATTTCTGCAACATATTATGCAACAAGAAGTAAACGGAACTTATAACACATTACACTAAATAAAGCTTAGCAATGATAAGCAATAAAGTTATAATATTTCACTGAGCTCCATACACTGAAATAGAAAACCCGAAGGTCTAGATCGAAAACGCATTGACTGTGCCGTATGTCGCATTTTTGTGAAAAGTTCGTTATCGGTTGTAATAACTCTAAATGGCTAAAATACAATAATTTGAATAATAATATGGGACAAGGAGACGTTTGTAGTACTATACATTATAAGAAAAATAGGTTAGAGTTATCCTTCCGAAAGATACAGGAAGGTGATTTTATAGAATATAATATATATTTTAAGAAAATAATATATAAACCTTATGTATTTCATATTTAAATAGTGGAAGGAAGGTGTTAGTTTTTTTTAGCCAACTCCTCCTCGCCCCCTTCCGTGATCAATTGATCAATCTCAGCCCCCCTCGCGTATGTGGTACCTAAGAGGTTACGTCCAATTTCGGCTTCCCCTTCAAAATTTTCTAGAGCTCCTTCAGGGGAGCAGCGTAACCCGGAGTGAGACTAGTGGCCAACAGGCTTGGAGCTCACATATTTAGTTTTGTACAGCCCCCAACCCCTTGCAAGGACGCGTTTTGCGTACCTTTTAAATTTTCCTCCCAATTCTCCTTCGATTTTTCGATTTTTCGTGTTAGTTTTTTCAAAAGAACACGATATCGAAAGTACAATACATTTTATGGTCTGCTAGGGAAAGAGTCTGTGATGAGGCGATAGCAGCGATCCTGGTGGTGAGCAACTATGTATGGATGCATATTTCAGCTGTTTACGTTTGCATATTTAGTAAGTATTAAGCTTCGTAACTGCATATACTAGACTGTGATTATACTATATACATTTACATCATTCCCGAAATAAAAAGGAACTAAATTATTATGAAACAAGTAAATTAAATGAAGTAATGTATTTATCATCTTCGTAACAAGCCAATTTTCGAAGTTCAAGTCTGAAAAAGTCCTTATTTTTATACAATGAATTCTCTACACAACTTACATCACATGAATTTTAAAGCACGCTGTATAAAACTGTGCATAATACGGGACTTCGCTCTTGTCATTTCCTTGCGGCATTAGAAATATCTTCCCCACCTGCAGCATTAGGAGTCAAATTAAACGCGATAGTCGGTATCCAGGCGACGTTGATTGGAAGTTACAGACGACCGCGTAAAATGGGCGCGCCCTCAAATTTAATAACTTTCACAGGGTTACGCCTGCACAGAAGCGACGTGTCTGTTGGCAGACTTGACATCAGAATTTCTCCTTGCAGGGAATTAGCGTATCAAAACTTCTATTACAAAATGTGGGCTCTTCTTTTCCATTATTCTTGTCACTGTCGTTGCACGTTTAGAAAATTGTAAATTTAAGTTCGAACCTAAACGAGATAATGTGATCTTTTTGAGAGTTAAGATAGTGCAAAATAGAGATGAAGTTAAATATATATAAATGAAATGAGACGAAAAGGATTAAAATATAAATAAATAATTAAGAAATGAGGCGATATTTAAGATATTGAGAAATCAAATAAGAAATTCTGAGACACGTGGAAGGCACAATTTCTTTGATTTTACACAAATGATAACAAAACTTATATTTTATGTAAGCTTGGGTCAAACGAATTTTTTCCGAACACTGCCCAAATACGTGTCTTCCTTCGCAAGTTCACAAGGTTGAAAACTTCAACATATGCACAAATATAATTATTTCAATTCAAGAATATTTATCCTCTCGCTATATATCGTATATGTACAAGGTGTTTCCGGGCTAGTGTTACAAACTTTCAGAGATGATGGTGAAGGGCACACGTATCAATTTGAGATAAGGAATCCTGGTCCGAAAGTGAGTGAGTTGAAAGTTACAAGCAAAAATAGGTGTGTGGAAATGAAATAATTTTATTCCTCTCTACACCTTATTTATGTGTGTTTACCTGTACATCTTACACATACTGTATTCATCTGACGTTGTTTACGTTGTCTACCTACAGTATTCCGTTCAATGCGCTGTCTGAGGGGTGGGGACAGGAAACTACATTAAAGTAATGCAGATAGCGTAATGTATAACGAACATGGTCGGTCCTGATATGCACGTCTGTAGACAGCAGTGTATGTGTACAAGTTGCAGTGTCCAGTCTATCAGTCCTAGTGAAATGGAGGAGTACATGAGAGCGGAATAAGCAGACCTGATTTTCGATTGCGGATGAGCCAATGGGAACAGTAGACAAGCTCACAGATTGTATCAGGCTGAGTACCCATGTAGGAGACATCCGGCCCATACCATCTTTCCACGACTGTTCCGAAGGTTAAGGGAAGGAGGGCACGTGGTGCGAAATTAAAATTCCATTTCCACATAACTATTTTTGCTTACAACTTTCGATTCAGTCATTTCCGGACCATGGTTCCTTATCTCAAATTGTTACATGTGTCCTTCCCCATCATCTCTGAAGGTTTGTAACACCAGCCCGGAAACAGCCTATATATATATATATATATATATATATATATATATATATATATATATACACACACACAGAGAATACTAAATGTCATCTTCGAAGGCCAGGGCGTAACAGACCACATCAAAACATGCATAAATAATATGGAAACATGTACTCTGTCTTGCATTTGTTCCCAAATGTCTAATGGGGCACTTATTACTATTTCCATGGGTATGCACGGGTTGAAGCTCAGACTGTAACTCCCACATGTCCTCGTCCAACATCTCGCACTTTCAAATTTCACTTTTGTCACTCCGAGCAGCGCCTACACAAATTTGCTTGGATCTAGTTCAATGCCTGACAACGGTGGGTCGCGCAGCACGCTTTGAAACCCGTCGCCTGCTTGAAGTGCGCAAGAAAACATCACGTGCCTTACCTTACTTCAGAATGCGACACAGATACGTATTGTAACATCAGTTTGAACTGTGACATTGCACAGGGAACTCACAGTACAGTACTTGAAAACAAAGCAGCTACAGTTATATTCTTCGCAGTTGTTACGGTGAAGACAAGAAATCTGACCGTTGCATGGACAGGTACATATCGCATACATCACTTCGTTGTTGTGTTCTTGACATTTAACATTTAACTCCAATTACTATGCGCTATGGATGAAAAGTAACTATTATCCATTGTACTTTTAGGTATTGCTTCTAATATCTCCATATTTAATTAAAATTATCATTCCATAACTGTTAATATCTCGAATTTCATCATCACAATATCCTCTATTACGTTCCGATCTTCGTGTAAAGTACACATTCTTATTGGAATGAGAAACACTAATATTGATAATACTATGCCAAAACCATATTTTCAGTTCGAGGAACTGGCGAGAAATCCCAACGAAGGGATCTAACATAGGCGACAATAATTCTTCAGATTGCATTTAGTAAATGTATGAAAAGAAAATAATAATAATAATAATAATAATAATAATAATAATAATAATAATAATAATAATAACAGCTTCTTAATACAAGGTTCTAAATATGTACGAGGTTGCTGTCTGTCATTGAAAAATGAAGCTAGTGGAAAACTAGTTCTTCGACTTTTCTATGTTAGGCATTATTATCATTGCATGACATAGCGATACCATTACCATTCACCACAGCATTTCTCCGATCGCTGTTTGGTGACGTGCAGATAGTGCTTCCTCTATGGACATGTGGGGATCCTGTACGAAATCTAGATAAACAGCACAACTTAACGCAACCAATTGATGTGGCTGATTATGAGATACTAGCCAGGGATAAGTATAATGGTTGGCAATGCTCTAGGGCTTCACCTCCACCTTTAAGAATATACTGACACACTTTCAGCCGAAGCATTGGTCAAGATTTGTTTTCAGATTGGTACAAGAAGTCAATAAGTCGTCGTCGTCTTCCTGAAAAGTATTAGGCCGAGTGGCCTGTTACGGTCTCAAACTAGAATTTTCAGTCCATCTCTTCTTCGGACGACCTAGAGATCTTTTGCCATGCGGATGGTAATGAAACAGTGCTTTTGGGATTCTGCATCGATCCATTCAAGTCAATAAGTAGGCCTACGTAATATTGACTTTTATGTCACCTCTAATCTACTCAAGAAATATGTTTGGTTGATTCGGAGAGACGGCCACAAGGTTCAGGAGTGAATATGTCTCTCAGGATGGGGTGTTGAATGTAAGGTTTTTTTCTTTAATTTATATTTCTGTTTTACGTATTATAATATTTTTTGTATCTTTGTTTCCATTACATTTCATATGTATTTTATTAGTTTTCTTATTGTAATAATTGTAATAATAGATGTATATTTAAATTTTAATGTTGGTACAAAGAATAATAATAAAAATAAATCAAGGCATCCGTTGCTTATACGACCGCCCCCATTAGCACTGCATATCCCACAACACTGTGAATTTTCTCTCTTTACTCAAATTCACTTGCAAAATTTCCCACTGACTTCTTGAATACCAATTATGCAATTGAAATTGTAGCCCGGTTCGAATCGCTTGACACCTTGGGAACGTTCTAACGCTTCGCATTTTCGAGTTACACATTCTCGACTGCCGCGCGCCGCCGCCAATTCCTGCCTCAAAATCCAACCTCACACGTTTCGCTAATGACGTCACCGGATCCAACTTACGGTCACGTTTAATACAATAGTCCTTCGTCTGTGGATCGCCATTTACTTCATTCGAATATGTTTTGTATTTTAGAAATAATTATAAGCGCGACAAAGATGGCTTGAAAATATCTCGGTTGACTTTAAGGAATGGCAACCTTGTACTGGACCTAACATATAGACGTATTCACATCAACAATAAACAACGGAAGTCCCTGAAATTGCCGCAAACACTCGAATATTCGAGAACCGTGCTATAGGAATAGGCAAGGAATCGTATCTGATTGTCTTGATAGTGACAACCCTGCATTCAAACTGGCAACAGGCTGGTGAATAAGCAGTTTGTACACAAACCGGCTTTCTTATGATAATTCCACCGGCCCGCAACGATATATCTTCATGGCAACACAATACTTGTCAGGTGACGACATGATTTATGGAGGATTGGATACGTTTTTATTGCGTCCAAAGAAAATCTTGATAACTCGGGAATATTCAAATATGACAATGGGCGAGGAGTTGATGGCATTCACGTACCTGTGGCTCCAGATACCGGCTTATTGCGGCTTACACCATCTGTGCTAATAACAAAGGCGAATGGATAGCTGTCTCCATAAATATAATACAGAGGAGGATCTAAAGCAGGCTTAAATGTGTGAATACATATTTAGCACTTCATTCTCCGTCAGGAATATGTAAAATAAATTATACACTTCCTCGTCATTTTTCGTGCTGTGCAGTTTCATACTTACATTATCAATATATTTGATTTGATTGCTAAAAAAATACGAATACAACAATAAAATTGTTAACTGCTGCAATCTGCACTACGCAAACATAATAATTGTTCAATTTGAAACAGTAAAAAAAAGGACAAAAAAGGGATAAGTAGGGTGATTGAAAAGCATGTAAAATAGAATTAAAGATCAAAAAAAAAAAAAAAAAGAGAGATAAGGAAGGACATAGAAAATCAGAGAAGACGATAGAGGAGAGAATGATGAGAGCAGAAATAGACCAAATGGAAAACAAGATAATAGGGAAGAGAAAGAAAAAAGTAAGAATAGAAACAGTAGTTGATGGATAACAATATAGAAGAGAGAAAACAGAAATGAAGAGAAGAAAAAAAAAAGATCACAAAAGATAGAAGACAAGAAGAAGGAAAAAATCGAAAAAGAGGAATGAAACAGATGAGAGAAAAGGAAAACATAAGAGAAGAGATGAGAAGAGAATATGAAAGAATATGAAAGTTTACAAGAAAAGAGAGGAGAGGAGAGGAGAGGAGAGGAGAGGAGAGGAGAGGAGAGGAGAGGAGAGGAGAGGAGAGGAGAGGAGAGGAGAGGAGAGGAGAGGAGAGGAGAGGAGAGGAGAGGAGAGGAGAGGAGAGAAGAGAAGAGAAGAGAAGAGAAGAGAAGAGAAGAGAAGAGAAGAGAAGAGAAGAGAAGAGAAGAGAAGAGAAGAGAAGAGAAGAGAAGAGAAGAGAAGAGAAGAGGAGTTCATGGAGTAATATGTAAGTTGGTGAAATAAATTCTCTCTCTCTTTATCATAATTAAATGTGAGTGAAAAATGTAATTTGGAGATAAATAATTAATTCTCTCACCCCCAATTGTTCATTACATTTACTTCTCTCAAATGTAAAGTACATTATAAACAAGAGGTGTATTAATTTCTCAAAAGATTCGTCCTCACAACGTTTAATATTGCTGGTTTCCGCGTGTGCAATTTCTACTTCCCATAAAGATAAAACTTAATAACATCCAATTAAGGGCAATTAGGACATAATTAACACAACCTCATGAAACGGAGGATGTCATGACTTCAAGACTGTTCCACAAATAAGCGCCACATCTCTGGACTCCTGGCATGCTGTAATGACTTAATGGAACTTCCAGTGTATACAAAACTCAGCAAATGTCGTGACTTCTTTATTGATTTCCTTTATGTGACAAGGTATCTGTCCCATTTAAAATATAAATTTCAAATTAATGTTATTTTCCCAATTCTTCTATAGGCTGTCTTGGAAACGCAGAACTGATGAAGGATGATGGTCATAACCTGCAATTTAGGCTATTTCCATGGGGATGGCATTCTCTCTCTCTTCCTTCTTTATTTCCTCTTTTTTTTTCATTTCCATTTTGTAATGAAATTTGTT
Source organism: Periplaneta americana (assembly GCF_040183065.1). Lineage (NCBI taxonomy): Eukaryota > Metazoa > Arthropoda > Insecta > Blattodea > Blattidae > Periplaneta > Periplaneta americana. Next base: position 71,255,225 of record NC_091117.1, on the reverse strand, counting down.
TTTAAAACACTTGTTGGTACATCTTTTCTGAAGTTTGTTTTGGACACCTTGTGGTAGTCGGATACTATTGTATTATCGCAATGTCGCGGTCTCGGCGAAAGTAAAAGGAAAGTGTGCTGCTGCATAATTATATTGTAATACCTGTATCACGTTATTACACTATGGAACTGCTTAAATTTAACTGCTTGTGTAAACGAGAATGCATTGTTGAAAATCAAATTTGATGTGTGTTTATTATTTATAGTTATGAATAGTAACCACAACTCTCAGTAACATTTCCAATATAATATAGCGTCAAAAATACTATTTAAACACTTTCCAGCATGTGCACTATATAATTCGACGTTGTTTGTTGTTGTTTAATCGACTGTCCGAAGACAGGTCTGAATCTCACAAGTGATACCAATAAAGCACCACTTTTAAGGTAACTAGGCCAGGAGATAATAGGGTACGATGGCCTGTTCCTTTCCCCCTCCATTGCATGAAAGGTTTATTCTGCATCTTTTGTACAGAAATATCAAAAGTATACTCTATATGAAAGATTATATTCCTTCTTATTTATCTGTTTGGCTCCCAAATGGAATTTTTGGAAGAGTTGGAGTTCACTATTCAATTTACTTTATATTTCCTATCGAAATAAGAAATACTCGTATTAATTGATACCCTGACAAACCAATGCTTAAAAATAAACCACAGCCTATCTTTCACAAATCTATTTTGTTTCAACAATGAATAAGTTTGAATAATATTATGTTTCTTTGGATCGAGTCTGATGTGCTTCGACAGATCGACTTCATGACATCATCAATGCTTTCTCTGTGAAAAGAGTGGGAAGAAAATCTTTATAATTCACAAGACAGAAACATATATTTTGATTTCAATGATTTATTATTTTCTGAATTGTTGGAAGGCCGGAGGGAAAGAGACTTTTGGGGAGGCCAAGACGTAGATGGGAGGATAATATTAAAATGGATTTGAGGGAGGTGGGATATGATGGTAGAGACTGGATTAATCTTGCACAGGATAGGGACCAATGGCGGGCTTATGTGAGGGCGGCAATGAATCTCCGGGTTCCTTAAAAGCCAGTAAGTAAGTAAGTAAATAAGTAAGTAAGTAAGTAAGTAAGTAAGTAAGTAAGTAAGTAACATTTCATTTAATACTAATTTAAACTAAACATGACCTGTATAATAGCTACTCATAAATTGTGGGAGTTGGGGGGGGGGCCGCAAATTTTAGCACTGCCTAGGGGCGACACTATACATAAATCCGGCTCTGAGGACAGGATTAGTGCGAATTAGGTATAAGGAGTGCGGAAAGCTACTTTCAATCAAGTCTAGAATTGATAGATTGGATTAAAAGGAACATGTTAAGCTAAGAAACCATTGCTTGGAGGGCGTGAGTACAATAATATCTCCTGTAGAGATAGGAAACTTCTTTAACACCATTGAAATAGTAATATGCGTTACAAGAGCGGTATGTTGATGTTTTCATGTTCGAGGCAAAGATTGAAACAGCGAAACGTAGTTGAGCTTTTTTAATTTCCGAGAACATGAAAACAAACATACCGCTCGTGTATCGTACATTATTTTGTGCGAAGATCGTTTATTACATATCTGAAAGAGGAATTTCTAATTAGTTGCAATGAAATCTCCACCTTGGTTTCTGTTCAATGACGGCAATTTTGGAAAACAAAAATATCTCTCTTCAACATTGTTGCTATATAATGTTTTCTGTGTTTACTATATTGCAGCAGGCCGTGATATACGTCTGTCTTTTTTTTCCCCCCAGTCTATAAATGCGAACTTAAAACAAACGGTAAGGTTATGTAATGATTTATTTTTCATTTTAATATTTTAACAATATTATTTATATAGCATATTGCAGTAATAACATCGGCATCTGGAATCTTGGTGATTTTTTCACGGCTTCCTTAATGTTATTTGCATCACGAATGCAATAACTTTAGTGGAATAGTAGAGATTACTTAATTTTTGCAAATATTTAAAAACAATAATTAACATTGCAATTTAGGTGAAATTGCAGTGGTAAGTTTACAATTTATAATTATTACTATGTTAAACGTCTCTAAAAATCATATGTTAAAAGCCTAAAGCAGTAAAATGAATATGTCTCTTAAGCGGTAAGAAGAGGGGAATTGTTATGTGTGTTACGTTGGGAATACTGAATGTGGTATTTCACACTTACCGCGTATTGGTTTTGTGCGGAAAGCAAGCAAATACGCACGATCTCGCACAAATGTGGTGTTACATATTATATTTATCTATTGTTAAAAGTAGGCCTACTATAATAGTTTGCAGTAATGTTAAAAAAAAAACATGGCTGTACTTTTACGTAACAATTTTCACTATTTGGATACATCTACTAAAAAGGCTCAGAATTTCTACCTGGAACATGAAAACAAAGAGAATATCTGCGCAGAAGATATAGTTGTATTTGCTTTAAAATGCTACTTGAAACGGAGTGGACGACTACTCAAACGCACTGCGGAGCAATGACCTTAAGGGGAGAGGATGGTATTTTTAAAACGTTTTTCCTATTTGGTGTTAAAAATTAATTTTTTGTATATTGAGAGCTCATGGCTATAAAAACTCAACCAAGTATAAATATTTTGAAAAAAAAATATTTGAGGGCCAGATTTGAAAAAAATGTACCCAATGTAGGATTTTACTAGAACCGATATATTTAAGCCATTTTTAAAGATAAATTCAAACAATTTTTTCCATTATACTTGTAAAAGCATGCTCTACAAACTGTCTGCAACAGAATTTTGATATTAGTACCTAAATTTTAAAAATAAATAATTAAAATTTAATAACACATTTTGATTGCCTTTTTTGCAAACGGAAAGACATATTTTTTTAATGAAATCAATTAGCAAAATTCTGTTGCAGAGAAAAGTTTCCTAAAAGTCTAGAGAATGTGTGTTTTAAATTTCAAGCATGTATTCTTAATAGTTCAGAAATTATATCCATATTTGTCTGGCAATGTAGCAAAAAAATGAAGTTACCGGAAACAATCTAAGGGGACGTATGATTTAAAAATCTAGAACGCAGGGAGTTTAAAAATGGCGTCTCAGCATTCGATAAAGGCACAAACACCCACAAAATGTTATGCAATGTATTCCACATGTACCACAGAATATTCTGAAGATTTTTTTTTAATTTACTCATTTTTTTATCAAAAAATACCGTCCTCTCCCCTTAAGGAGCGTTACAGCGTTGCAACGAGTTACATTTCGTGCTCTCAGAACTATTGGACGTATTAAAAAACTTATTTGACAAAACTTGCTCGCATCGAGTCCATCTATTACCTCTGTGATAGGTTCCCTTCCACTCTGTAGATGGAGAAATGGAAAAAAAAAAAAAAAGTTATTTTTTGTTGATAGTTCTTCCGCTTATAGCAAAATGCGGCCTGATGTTGCAGCTAACACCTCACTCAGAGAAAGGGTCATTGCAAATTGTAACCTCTACCTTTCTAGTCTTTGTAGGTCATCATATATCAATGGATTATAATCTGTAAAAATTTATATAGATCCCAGCCGATCAGTTGGCTGTGATACAATGGGAGTCACAGAGCCGAATGAAACAGATGCTTATCTAATCTGGAAAACAGTTCTCTCATTCATTATTATGCTTGCACGAGGGATAATCTGAACGATTTATTGTGGAAATTTCAGTGTGCGTGGAAGTTATATCACATTATTTTCGTCGCCATGGATTGAGGCCCAATTAAATAAGCTTCGGAGCGAACTTAAATGCCTGTAAAATTTTTATGTAAAAATTTATGCGAAATGCGTTGCTTTATGAGGGCAGAGATACGGTAACTTCCATTTACATAGTGGTTTTACTACATTTAAAAACATTCAGGACGCGAACTTAAAAGTCTATCATTAAGTGTTTAACACAAGTTTTAAGCGCTCTTAGAACAAAATTATCTATTCTATTCCATTTTTAACTACTTAGTGACCATCCTCATGTTGAGGTTTTCGAATAAAAGAGGTAGTATTACAAATATGGAATACTATTTTGTTTTTGTTTTTTTTTTTTTTCGTTTTTGGAACCTACATGTTTTGAATACTGAACATAAAGTATCTTTATGTTTATTGCTGAATATTCCTGTAAATAGTAGCCTACACAGAATTTACGAGTTAGTAGGATGTTATAAAATATTTGAAAAAAATAATTTCCTCAATATATAACATATTTCCTTCATAAAAATTGAGGTACAAATATGGAATACTATTAACAAGTTATAAGATTGGCAAAGTTGAAAAGTCATAATGGCTTCTACAGGGACATTATTTTATTTTTACTGACATTTCTAATATGAACCTGGCTATACCTTTGGATCAACGATTAAGAACCGAAAACACCGTTTACTATCCCCTTCCGCGACTGGAGTTCGGTGATACTGGCGTGATATACAAACAAATCAGTTTACTAGGTATAGGAGGGAAGAAAAGTAGTTCATCCATTTACGTAAACTAGGAAATATCGCGATTTTGAGTTTGATAATTTTCATTAGGATTTTGTTTAATCAAAATACAGTGCAGTATTAACAATGAGTGTTTTTACTCACGAACTGAGCTTTCCATGCGAACGTATTCATTATGCAGTGTATATTATACTGTCTACAGCACATTAGCGTACACTATAGAGAATGAAGTTAAATTGAAAAATAATCATAATATGGATATTTAAACACATTTTTGAAAATGATGGCCATTCATTTCGATATATGCTTCAGTTCTTTTGTGCAAATTATCGCACTATAGACTATTATACGTAATTCCAATTACCAGATTCGTACTTCGTATCAGTAACTCATGTTGAAATAATTCTGTGCCTATTCTATAAAAGAGACCTTTACGTACTGTAAATTCAATCTTCACTTCTGCCCGATCCGAAAGAATAAAATTACTCAGACATGCTATCTACTATCCGTCCAAGTTGTTACGTCGCAGCGTCGTAGAAAGGGAGGAAATCACGTGACAGCTAATTGCTTAACGAGGCCCTTTTATTTAAGTTATTTTAAACGATTGTATGGGTATAATACTACGTAGACGTCCAATTTCTAACAGAAATTAATGTTCTCAGAAAAGAGCTAAGACAGCCCATCCACTAGCATTTACAGAGAGGCGAATAGAAGCAGGTGGGGGAAACCAGGATGCGACGTAGGCAAATGGAAAATGATGCAATATTGAAAGCTATTTCGTCACTGGAAAACGCGAACATATTTTTGGAACATAATGTTTACTATGACCGTAAGGCTACTATGACTGTACAGTATATGCGGTCTTGGATCTGTGTGGAGGACGGTTGAACTTCATTAGTAGAATGGGTGGGAGTGAAGTACATTAAAAAACTAAGGTACAATAAAAATTGAAGTAAAAATAAAATGATGTCCCTGTAGTAAGAAAAGCACGAAACAAGCTTTTAGCATCTTCATTAGAAAGTGTTTTCCCAACCATAATACTGAATCCAGATGAATCGTCTCTCACGTCATTTCTCGAAGTGTTTTATGGCTTCTTGCATTGCCTTTTCATTCCCATGTCTTCTAAGTTTGTCGGAAGGTTAGGTTTTCCCTTCTCCTATAGGTGCCAACACTAGTAACGAAACAGAAATTCATGGTGTAAAGATGGAATACTAATAATACTAGCATGTCATATTATTTGTGACACACTGATGTAAGTTATAACCTCAAAACATAATATAATTTAAAAACGAAATAAATTAAACACACATTGCTATAAAAGTAGATTATTTATCTTTGAGAATAGTATATCATTAAAATATCTAACATTGAGAAATAACAATGTATATTCAAGAAAAGAATTTACCGCCAAACAATTTTCACTTCCTCGAAAACGCAATAATGATAAACGTTTCAACAGTTCAGTTTTTAACTGCAAACTAACACATTCCCGAAAGAGAATCATATATCAACGCATAGTGATTTAGAAGGCTTCCGCTAGAATACAAAACGTCTCAGGTCGGATATCACACTATATCATATTTTACCCCTATATCATATTTGTAACACTTCCCAATAAATTTATTGAATATTATTGCAATTATTATATATCACACCACTATTAAAATGATGCTAGAGAAGCTTTCATCAAAACTTGTTAACAATGTACTAACATGAAATTTGTTAACACACGTTAAAATTTTAACAACCATGTTAACTTTCTTTCGCTTCTCAGACATTTAACATCTTGTGCGATTCAGACTAGCCCGCTCGGGTTCGATTCCTGGCGGGGTATGATATTTTCGTGTAAAATTTTTAACTCGGGATTAGGAGAGGTGTTGGTGCACATCGAGCACCAATAGGTCTATGCCTGGGTTAAATCCAAAAACTTTCTGCAATGCATATGCAGAGAAGGCATTGTGTCATTGCTGATAGTGATTCGTTAGTCGGACGGGGACATTAAGCTTGGCGGGCGCCTTGGTGATATTCGACAGGAATAGGCTACGTGCCGCCACCGCGTTTTCCCTTCTGCCTTCCACATCTTTATCATCATCATCCTCACTCATTCCTTACACTACATTTACACGTACAATAACACATGCACTCACCCTATTACACGACTTAACTCTCCACAGATATACATCATTCATAGTTGGAACACAAAACACAGAAATCTATTCCGTCGTCTCGGGCAAGAAAGTCATGTCTCTAAAACCACAATATAAGAAGCCACTAAAATTCTTAAATCTATAAGACATGTCGAAATGTGTTGCAGCAGGACATAATTTCCAACGCCTCTTATAATTACTGTACGTTCAGTAATAAGAAAACTGCCTAGGGTGTAGGAGACGGTATGCCACATATTGCATGGCCTTCGTGCCCGTTGCGCGCCGCCCGGTCAACCTACATTATGTAAGCAAACGCTTTGTATTATCAACTAACGTTTGATCGAAATGTTAAAATGTTCATGAAACTTTGGTTCAAGATTTTTTTGCTGTAGCTCCCTGTTGTATAAAACAGTTATATTACCGGTTGTTCTGTACGATTGTGAAACTTGGACTCTCACTTTGAGAGTGGAAAAGAGTTTGAGGTTGTCCGAGAATAAGGTGATCATGAAAATATTTGGGGCTAAGAGGGATGGAGTTACAGAGAATGGAGAAAATTACACAACTCAGAACTTTACACATTGTATTCTACACCTAACATAATTATGAATATTAAATTTAGTCGTTTGAGATCGTTACGGCATGCAACACGTAAGGGTGAATCAGACCTATGAGGAGGCCGAGACGTAGATGGGAGAATAATATTAAAATTGATTCAAGGGAGGTGGGAGATGATGCTAGGGACTGCATTAATTTTGAGACATTGATACATTTTTGAACCAGTCTGAATGTGTGTAATCAATGTAACATGATTAAAGTATGTAGTGCTATTTGAAAAATTGATGACGTCACGTGTATCTTGTACCATAATGTAGTTACATGCACCAAATGATCCCCACACTCATGTTAGCCCCTCGTTCTAACATAACGCTCAAAAACAAAAATTCCAATACCTATCCAAACAAAAAAAGTAATTGCAGAACACGTTGAAAATGTTGTTCGTCTTAATTATTGTTGTTGACAAATATAAACGGATATAAAATTTGAGTTATAAATAGGAACTTAAAGCGAAGAGAATTGGAAATTTGGCCAAAAGGATTTGCCATCACACGTTCTTAGACCACAGTTCATTTTTAAGAAAGAAAAATATATTAATAAATGGCACAAAATTAACGTGTAATTTCACTGTTTTGTTTGTTTCAAAACAAAATGCACGTCCTTCGTCATTTTGCGAATGGTGCTACTGTTCATAATTTATTTCATAAAGTCATACATTGATTACATAATTATTGTTAGTATGCACTCAATTCCATCTTTCATGGAGATAAATTTTTATCTTCGATTACCAATTCATACTCTTAACTTCAATGTGATGTAAAGGATTTCATCGCGAATAGAAACCAGTCATTTGTAAAACAATGAAATTTCTCTCTAAAAGCAGAAAGTGAAAGAAAATTAGATAGATTGTAAATAGAAGCTTAGAGAAAAGGTATAAAAAAGTCAGACAAAGACAGAAAATCACACACAAATCAAGGAATGCTCTTGTGTTTTTACTCCAACGCTTTGTTGCCATGGAGACCAAACAAATGTCGCACGTTGCAAATTTCAGGATAAAAGAGAAGAGAGGAAGAGAGGAGACGCTGGTAACCACAGTCAATCGTTTTAAAAGTCCATTTCGGTAATAGAATTTAACCTATCTATCCAAGCCAAAGACTTGCAGGAGGTTTTAGCTTTTCCTTTCGCTCTGCCACAACATTAAACCCGTGAGTGACTCAAGGCCCAATAGCTTAAAATGTTTGTAAACTAATGAACTAATGCCAGAAGGGACTTTTCTTAAGAGTAGGAACAACATCCCGTCTAAAGAAAATAACATTTCAATGTTTTTAAAGAAGCTTTCAAACAAGTTTAAAAAGACGTTTTAATTATCAGGGAAGAAATACAATGTAACAGCAAATGCTTCAGCATTTCATGCCCAGTTTCTGAAAAGACAGTTACCTGTACATACAGAGTTATCTATGATTTAACGTGCTTATATGTTTAGAATGAGTTTCCGAAACAGCAGTTATCGTAATCTTTACAGTCATCTGTGCTTCGGCCTCTAGTTACCTGGCTGTTAGTACGGATTCGAACAAATACCGACATGCAACGCTACTGTATTACTGTTTTGTAAACTATAATAACCGATATTAACCTCTTCCCTTACTATCTATTTTACCAGTTTTGTGAAAAAAGTGTCATATTTTTTTATTTTCGTAAAGAGGTCACTTAATATTTCAGAATCACTGTACATCACTAATTTTTTACATACTTAAAAATCACTCTGAAATAGACAATGGGACTCAAACGTGTTAACTCGGGTTAATAAATTTTGACACATGTTAGCAACCCGAGTTAACTCGGGATAATAAGGGAAGTGGTTAAATAACAATACAGATCAAAATTAATTGATTTACTATATTATCTGTATAGTTTTAAAAATTTGGCGTTTTATTTACGTAGGCCTACAGTAACTTAAGGTAAATGTTTTACTTCCTATGACATATTAGGATAATAATGTTTGTTTATAAACACAATTTTGAACATCTCAAATTTAATTTTCGTCATCAACTAAAGATTCTATGTCGTCAGTCGAGGAATATTTTATTCTTGGATGTTCTACCAATGCCAATAGTATTTCGGACTCTGAAAAGTTGATTTGAATTCATGAAAGCATTCATATGGACGAATGTAAAATATTTTTACATGTTCATCAATATGGCTGCCATAGCCACCACAGCTGAATATGGTTGCAGTTTTGAAGCAGAAGTTACATCTAGCCCTCTCCACTAGTATTATTTACCTCGATGATCACGTAAAATACCAACAATTATTGCTTTTTAAATCATATTACGATTGAGATGGAAGTGTACATGTACACTATCGTTTATCACACGGTTCTGTAATTAAAAAGTCTTGAATCTACTTGTACCTGTCAGCCATATTACCGCTGAAAACTTCTGCAAACAACAGTAACTATAAATAACTAAAAAGTCACTGACAAAATACTAGTGGAGACATCTATGGGCAATAGATATTGAACTTGAAGTTACCTCAACTGTTAGTTACAAGCGCTGATAAATCTACATTCAACTTTCCGGAAACTCATGAAAGTTATCAGTGCAGTTAAATTTATAAGAGGAGTTAAGTAACTGAGAGTTAACTGAGGTGTACCAGTTAATACATGTTGCCTTGGTATCTCAATTGGCTGAGCACTGGCTTAGGATGTTTGCCGACCCGGGTTAGAATCCCGATGATGGCGAAGTTGCATTTGTGGTGAACAAAGCCAAAGTTTATGAAGGAAATTTCCTGGGTTTACCGATTTCTTTTACGATTCTGCCGTCATACTCTAATTCAAATGTATTACCATCGTGAAAATAGAATTAACCAAAACAGTGTCGGCGTGATGTAGTATTCCAATTGGCGTACAGATACCATCAGTTTGAGGAGGCGTAGTACGCTTTTGCGAGAGAGGAAGATCATTCCCCGAGCTTATGCCTACATGTCTGTATTTATGAAAGAACGTTTGCAAGAGGAAGGATTACTTTAAAATCTTGTTGAATAAATTAGGTGAATAATATTTCTTTATGAAACAAATATTAAAGAGACACTTAGTTCGAGAACGGGTGTTTGCAGAACGAGGCCGCGAGCGAATAAAATAAAATCATTTTTCAACATGAGTACCGTTAATACTTTTGGGACGTGGGAATATTCACAACTGAAATATTTGCGCAGGAAAAAATTATATGGGAATATTCCTGGTAGATTTTTGGGGATATTCCCAGTCGGGATTTTTTTTATTATTCTCAGTCTTCTTTATTTCGGGAAATGTTACAAGTTACAACCCAAGGGAAACATAAAATGTAGTGTGTATTTATGCTCAAAAAAATTATATGAAAATATTCCCGGATGATTTTTGGGGATATTCTCATATGAGAATTATTTTTATTTTTTACTATGTCTAATATTATGATAGAGATTGGATTAATATTGCACAGGATAGGGACCGATAGCGGGCTTATGTGAGGGCGGCAATGAAACTTCGGGTTCCTTCAAAGCTATTTGTAAGTAAGTAAGTAAGTAAGTAAGTAAGTAAGTAAGTAATTACTAGTGCTTGTTACTTGTCATGACAAATTTACCAATACATATTTATGCAACAGAAATGACTATTTTCTTTGTACTTATTTACTAATTTATCTGTAGTAAAATGGTAATTTCAGATTTATTAAACAGACCTCAGGTCTTCTCTGCCACAATATATATAATAAAGAGTGTTTATTTTCAATCATATGACATCGTTTTCAATTTCCATTAATACATGCTAAGTATTGAAATAATACCTTGTCTAAACGTTTTCCCCTTATTAGGAAATTTTCAGATACAGTCACTAGCAATATATAGACTATATATCCTAAGTTTTATATTACAATTACAATCTTTTTGTGTTACATCGTGGTTATGTATAAATAGTCTTGTCAAATATGTTGAAATTAGAGATGAACAAAACTAACTGCCGCTCTCGCTCGCTGTGTTCGTTTCATTTGTCTTTCGAGTCTCGCTCATCATTTTCGAAATAGCATTTGGTCTGCGTCGAAAGATTCAGTAACTTTGAATAACATACATCATTGAAATAAATAACTTATAAATGTTTAAATGAGACAAAAATACAAAAGAGAACAGTATCTTAGTTATCACAATATTCTGGTTCTATTATATATTACCTATGATGATATAATTAGAAAAAAAAAGCAATTCTCAAATAAATTTTCATTTCTAAGGAACATAAAACATAACGTTAATATCTTTTTCTTGAGATTGCACCTTTGATCTCAAACATATGAAAAGAAAATGACGTTTCAAATAGGCTACTTGATTGTTTATACATAGCCTATATAAAAGTTGCCAAAATAGATAAAAGTTTAGTCAGGTATAAACAATTGTGACGATTCAAGGCCTCTTGACGTTCGGGACTTCGGGAGTGATCAATCTCGACGTCTCGAAACACTCACAAGCAGTTTTTACGTCAACGACGCGACTTCTACAATATTGTCGTGCGGGTTTTCGGATTTTCGGGCTTTGTTAGTCTTGCTTTCTTGGTCGTTGTTCATCTCTAGTTGAAATGTATGTAAGAACAATTAGTAGGCCTATATTATTTACATGGATCTCATGTCCTGGTTTATATATTGTTATGTTTATATGTTATGTGATAATTGATTGACATTTGTATTGATATCAATTACTATTAAAATTAAATGTTAAAAAACAAATAATATATAAAATTCACGTTATATCTGTTTACATATTTCATATATATAGCTAAAAGTCGTAAATTTAATGGAAGACAAACATGTTCTATTGATGCGACAGATATCGTTACTATTTCTTGCTTTGTATTCTGTGAAGATTATTATTGAATAGTATATAAAATATATTGTGTTATGTAATTTTATATGGATTATATATGGATTTAATTAATTTACATATAATTTAGATCGACATCTTTATTCATGTGGTAATACGAGGTAGATCGGAATACTTTATTTTCTTGCTTTTTGTATTTTATAGGGTTTCTTTCATTTGTTAATAAATGTTCTCCACCACACCACCCGAATAAACTCAGAATTGGAAAATGAAATACACATAAAGAGAGACAACTTGCTGAAAATAGTATTTTAAGGATTCAGTTTTGTCAAGAATTGAGGAGCTGAGATCAAAAACGAGACTTGTCATCAATTTAGGGGTATCTCAGATAAGAGTCCTCCCATATTATATGAGCGACCCTTCATCGTTTAATATAAAAATGGAAGTTGTCACTTGCGTGGAACATTGTAAAATTCTAGCGTTAAGTTGAAAAACGAGACTTGTCAAGTAACTAGTTCCCTTCTTCTAACAAAGTGTTTTGAGGTACAGTGTTAAACAAAATTATCCAGCATTCCAAGATTCTGGGAGTGAGTTGTGAATTAGTGAAGGTGACTCAATTATATAGTTTTTTTACTGAGGTGTTAACTTGTTTATAAATATAATTTTGTGCTTTAATATTTATGTAACAATAGTAATACAATAGCAAAAAATATATATAGCCGTCTTTATTTACTATTTTTTTATGAAAGTCTGTGCCTTTAGATCAAAAAGGGGACATGTCAACAGTTTTCAAAGTTATTTTCTATATGTTACGTTTTTTAAAAATAAATAACTTCTTGTGAGGCAAGTAGATCTGGCCAAGTGCAAAGTAACAACAGAGATTAAGCCACAGTCACATTTGTCGCATTTTGCTACTCGACTTCTAAAAATGCACAAAACTTTGAATGTAAATGTCCAAAAATGCTACAACCACATTGTATTTCAGAAACGAAGATGGTAACGGAGAAAATGAAATCAGAGATGTATTTGAACTAATCTGAATTTAAATGAAATGCTAATGGCATGGGCAATGTTAGAAAAGGTATTGAGCAATAGATGTTCAGGAATTGATTTCAAGGAGTTGGTGCAATTCATGTAAGTTAAGTGAACAATTTCTTCTAATTGATTTATAGAATTCCATCGCATACTGTGAATTTTGAGGGAGGATTTAGTTGTATGAATTTTGTAAAAACTGGAATTAGAAACCGCCTTTAAGTAAAAAGACTTAGCACTCTTAACAAATTTTGAAGAGCCTATTAGTAAAGAATTTCAATGTTTAGAGTGGTCATAAAATAACGTATTTTAATGTGATGTAAATTCAGCAGTAATTGATACGTATAATGATTTACTTACCTACATAAGTATATCTAGAGCAGCGTTGACCAAACCCCGAGCTGCAGTGATTACATGCGACAGACGACCTATGACGAAAGGAAACGGCGGAAAGTACTTGGGATGAAAACTACAACCAGTGATGGTTCCTGTACTAACATCTTGATCAATCCCACGGATAAAAATCTCAAGCTTTGCTGTATTAGTAATGTCACTGTTGTCATCAAGAGCCAGTGAATGATATACGATTTTTCTTGCTCTTTTTAACCTTCCTCTTGAATATAATTAGGAATTTTCTAAATTGGATACTTTAAAGTAGAAGGGTGCAAAGTGCCAAAATGAAACATTGGAGATAGATAAAAAAATGTAGCTATAAGAATAATTGTACACATATTTGTGTCATGTTTTTTTACTGATAGAAAACAACAATAGTACAGTGTTTACTCATTAATAATAGTGGTATGTAAAGACATTATTTCTCCATATTTAATTATATAACATAGATTGTGAAAAGGGTTAAGTAATGGGTACAGTTTCAGTAGAATAGTGCAAAGTCCAATACATATTTTTTCCTATTCTCGAGCAATTTTTACTCATAGATCTGCCTGTAGAACTTCCTATGCTCCTCATTTGGAAGATAGGAAGTCATTGCTAGTAGATCCCCCTTCTTTTCTTCAGTAATTTCCCTATTTTATGCTTTAACTTGAAACAATGCTGACTGCACATCTTTCATGTTTTTTTTTTTCACTTTAGTGGTATGCACTGCTTCATTATCATGGGACTATTTCACAGAAACACTACCTGCTTTACTAACATCATACTGAATGCAACATGCCTTAGAAATATTCAAGTTCTTGATGAAAATTACTGTAGTTGATCAGCAACATCTTGCATATTAAGGAAATATGACTCTAGCATTGAAACGGTTTGAAATGGTTTTACAACTTTAGAGTCTTGTACGATTTTAAGCAGGTCACTAGGAATGAAGGCTTTTGTCACTTTCTGTCGCTTTTCAATCAAAGCGAAATCAGAATCGCATTGCAAGAAACTGTGGCCGCTGAGAAGGAAACGTTGTTCTATGTGGTCAAATAAACCAATGGCAACCAAAAAGAGACACATGAAAACCATTACACGATTTTCGTTTTCACTTGCACAGTTATCAGATTCTTCTTGTTTGTTATGTCCATATTCATCAGTTTTAATACACACGAGGCAATCTCATTGGCACCTCTACTCGCGATGCTTTCATCCCACATACACATATAAGACTGCATTGTATCACATGCACAAACTCCAAAGTTATAACGTGAGAGCTGACATCTGTAAAACATTTCGCTGTGTATAAGTTTGGGCACGAAGATCCATTGCATTCTATGATGCAGCTCAATAGGGCGCTTACCTTCTGAAACTGCATGTTGCTGGCAACGTAACATCTAAATATCTCGCTTAAGAAACACAAGTGGACGTAGCCTCTTTCATAAATCATCCTCCTAGGCACATTGCAGTTTTCTGCATAATAATTTCGTTTTCTATGATTTTGGCACTTTGCACCTTTCTACTTTAAAGTATCCAATTCTTCTCTCGATACTTGTTCGAGAAATTCGTAGTTTTTCAAAATTGAAAACTTCTTATGGACAAGTTATTTAAGCTAATTTAATCATTACTCCTTTGAGAAATTCTGTTCTGTTAAAAGGCTTTAGAGCACGAGATATTTCAAACTCCACTAGACAGCTGACTTCCTTACATTAATTTATCTCATCTTTCTCTTTCTGGCTATGATTTAAAACATGTCAATTCCTGGCGTTTAACAGTTCGTTGGCACATAACATTCAATCATTTTTTTTCTAAAATATTGTTATTATTACCCTCATCTAAAGATTAAGAAGATTAAAATTGAGATAAAACCTAATAATTTTATGCTTCTAGGGAGAAGATCTAAAAATATCAATGTTCATGCAAGTACAGAAGAATATTATAGAAACACATAAGCTTACTTAGTGGTCAGTAGTAATAATAATAATAATAATAATAATAATAATAATAATAATAATAATACATTATTCAGCGTGGCAATTATTGTTTCTGTATACTCCTAATTGACCCGTTGAGCAAAGTAAACATATTACATTTTCCCCGACAGAACAACAAAAAAGTTCTCCTTCTCATTCTTTACGAAAACACCTCTTATTGCTTGTAGGGACAGAGTTCGTAGAGCGACATGATACCGCCACTGCTTGCCTTCAGTACGTGAATGAAACACACAGCAATGTACAGGAAACTCCTCGTACCGTTTGAATGTTTGTGATTACACGATGTAATCACGACACCCGCTTTGGTCACCGCTGATCTAGAGTGTGGTAATATGGATTGAAAGTAATAAAACTCTAAGAAACAAATTACATAACTTTTTGTTTGTGCATACTTTATTAATTTCATCCTTCTGCATAATTATTTATAGGGTAATATTGCACAAGCATTTCGCAATTTGCACAATTATAATTTTTCATTTGCGCTTTTTTTGCGACAATTATTTATTTTCTAGCTTAAACCCTGAGTAACAACTTTCCAAAATAATGGGCTAAAGCAAGTACAATGCGTCTTTTAAGTTTTTTTGTGTTTTTCTCAAAATGACCTCTGCATGACTAATTATGACTAATTATGGGGATGAAATTATATAATATGCTCCCAAGTCAATATTATGAATTACGTGTAATGATTTACTTACCTACATAAATATATCTAGAGCAGCGGTGACCAAACCTCGAGCTGCTGTGATTACATGCGACAGACAGCCTATGAAGTAAGGGAAGGAGAAAAGGTACTTGGCACGAAAACTACAACCAGTGGTGGTTCCTGTACTAACATCTTGATCAAACCCACGGATAAAAATCTCAAGCTCTGCTGCATCAGTAATGTCACTGTTGCCATCAAGAGCCAGTGAATGATATACGATTTTTCTTGCTTCTTTTTTATACCTTCCTCTTGAATATAATCAGGAATTTTCTAAATTCTTCTCTCGATACTAGGTTTTACAATTGGTTTTTGAATAATCCTTTTTATTCTATAGCTGAGTTTTTCAACACAAATTTGTATGAAATTGTATTCTAATAAATAAATTTAACTGCAATTTAGTTAGTTTTGTTTAATTTAAAATTTTCAAATTATTTCATGTTTTCATTGTAGGCTATTATTTAAATGTTACTGTTTCTTTTATTAGCGTTTTTTTAAATGTTTTGTATGTTTTTCAATGTATTCTGACAAAGCCTAAAACTGTATGTCTAATGGCGAAATAAATTCAATTCAATTCAACTCGTTTTTGTTCTCAGTGCCTTAATTTTCAAACGTCTTTTTCTGAGGAGTAATATTCTTGACTTAATGTGTCTGGCTTTCTACCTGACTAAATACCAATGACTGAATAATTGAGATAAAGAATTACTATACATTCAGACAATATTTTGAGTTGACAACTTTATTATTTCCTCTTCGTGCCGATGCTGCTGGCAGCCAGATGGGACGTGGGCGGCTGCTGCATCAGTGCTCTGTGTTAGACACTTCGAAAGCGATCGGATGCAGGAGCGGCGAGGTGCCCGGGTTCAAACGGAGCGGATCAAGTTACTTATAGGTGGCGCCTTCCTTGTCTGCGTGACTGCTACAGTCGCACGCACACATACACACAGCCTGTCTGCTAATCACGTCACACAGCTTCCAGCACATTATTTCTTCTCCTTTCTGTTTAGTTCTTCACTGTTGCAAACGTGAGGATAAATTGAAAGAACCAACGTCTGAGAGCTCAGTTGTATTTTAGACAGTTGATGGTTTCTCAAGGAAACAGACTTGATTCGATTCTAAGAACATTCTGTCACAATTCTAACGGAAGAAAGCGACTATAGTAGTGGCGGCTCGTAAGAGAGATCAGGTGTGAGCTGAACTATTTTTTAAATAGCCGACCAAATGGGTTAGAGCAGCCGTGGCGAGAACGTGACTCGCGACACATTGTGACTCGCATTGATAGCTGTGCATTTCGTTTGCTTCTAACCATCGCCAACCCCCACCCTCTCACTCACTGGAGTCAAACTCCGTTCCATTTGTATTTGTCTCTTACCTGCGAGTGGCATATGTTTCTCTCGAAACCATGTACGAAAGTTCCAAGTAGGATGGGAGGACGCATATTTTTGCTGTCAATATGAGAATATTTCATGTATGATTTGTTCACAAGTATTACGAGGAAAACGGTTGTATAACATAAAACGGCATTATACTACATGTCACTGATGAAACATTAAAAGGTTAAGTGTTGATATTGTTGTTATCATCATCATCATCATCATTATCATCATCAACATCTTTGTACGTCGACTCTTTTTCAGCAGATGTACGAATAATGCGGTTAGCTCTTCAATGTGAACTCACTGATTTTCCATGTGATGTCAAATGAAAGCTAGATGTAAGGACTTGACAAATGTCGAACTTTCAAATCTTTGCCAAAAAATAAATATCCGAAGCTTCGTTCTTTCGCTTGCTCTGTTGAAGCCATGTTCGCTACAACTTACGTTTGTGAAAAATTATTTTCAACAATTAAAATAATATAAACCAAATTTAGATCACGACTGACAGACAAATACCTTCGTGATCAACTACGACTGGCAGTAAGTGACATAATTCCTGATTTTGAAACTTTGTCGCAGAGACATTCTGAAGACAGTTCATTTTAGGTTGTGATGTTGTTCATTTATTGTTCATTTCTTTCTTCGTTACACGTATTAAATATTAGTTTGTAGCCTTGTACTGTATAAAATTATATTTAAGTGCTTGACATAAGGAAAATGAAAATCCGTTAATAAATCAGACAGTTGCTTCACTTCTACTTCGGGTGTCCGCTTCCCTCCATAAGTGCTATGCACGTTGCAGGTTACACAGTGGCTCGGCGCACTATTACATTTTCGCCACCGCTGGGTTAGAGCAAGGAACCAAATATATAAAATACAGTTGGCGTCACCGATTTTGGCAGTTTTAACTTCACAGAGTCCACACCTGTACAGTAATGCTTAGCGCGTCTGGCCGCGAAACCAGGTGCCCCAGGTTCGATTCTGTCGGGGCAAGTTACCTGGTTGAGGTTTTTTTCCGGTGTTTTCCCTCAACCCAATATAAGCAAATGCTGGGTAACTTTCGGTGCTGGACCTCGAACTCATTTCACCGGCATTATCACCTTCATCTCATTCAGAAGCTAAATAACCTAAGATGTTGATAAAGCGTCGTAAAATAACCTACTAAAAAATTCACAGATATACATCATGCACAGCGTGGCCCGACGAAATGGTGTGCACCTTGAAAATGGATCACAGTCCTGCTACCTGTCCGCAATATGCGGAACTCTAATCACGCAAATAAAGTGGGTAGGCATGAGATACATACATACATACAGCTCGATTCAACTATCTTGGTCCTTGTCCTAGCTCGGTTCACTAGTGAGCGAGCATGTGTTAATTCATAAGAAAGAAATTTAATCACAAACGTATATACAAGGGGAAGAGGGAAGAAGAAAGAATCAAAGCAATAGGCTCTCTATTCTCGTACCTGATGGATACTCCATGTTAAGAAAATATAAGTCATCATGACATTGTTTAGTCAACAGACGTAGTGGTTAGTAACGGAACGTGTGGAAGAACATTTTTAAGATGTGTGTTCCGCGACATGACAAGAAGGAAGTGTTAAGTGTTATGACTGTGCGGCCTGACCTGTGCGACCCAACCTGCCATTAGTGATGAGTAACTCGCTCATAGTCTATCTATTTACTTTTGTAAGGGCCAGAATCCCTGAATCAAACTTGTACAGGAAAATGTAAAGAAACGAAAGTTCAGCCCACGTATATATCACAATGTGTCCTTACACAAATGGGCAGATAACTCCACTTATTATTAAATATAAAACGTAAGAAATTAGCTTACCTAGCACACGAATTACGAAATAATAAATATTATCTGTAGTAATCTCAGATCTCGAGTGACATTTATTAGGACTATTTCGTGAATAAAATAAAAATACATATAATATATCCCTAAAATTCGCTCACAAATTGTTAATAATTGTATACAGCATTTACGAATACTTAACGTATTCAGACATTATTGTGAAGTTGAGATAGATTGATTATCGATTACTGCAATAAAGAAATTGGATGTTATTCAGTAATGCCAATTGCGAAAAGCGAAATACAGGTTTAACAATGTTCATTACATGTAGGCGACTGCACTTTTCTCTTATTATTATTATTATTATTATTATTATTATTATTATTATTATTATTATTATAACACAAATGCGTTTTCATTATCTGCTGAAATCGTAATATAATTTAAGCATTTTATAATATAATTACAAATAACTTTTTTTTTCCGTTGTTGGTAACTCTATAGTATCTATTAGATGCTTTATGGTTGTGCTAACAGATGGAGTTACTTGTCAACAATGTGACGCTGAAACGTGTGTTCAGGTTACTGCCCAGCGACAGTCCTGATGCATTTACAAATAACCTGATTAATACATTAATTAAATGAATAATTTTTCGAAACGCAGTTATCAAATCTGAATGAAGGAGTGTAATATTTTTTTCAGATAGCCTTTAATGGACATGGAATTAGAAGATGAAGATGTGGAAGTAGAACTTTACACTTCATTTAGTACTTCTTCGTTACATTATACACTACACCGAGAACTAAGAACTATGTAATATTGTGTGGAAACAGCTATATAGCAATGGTTATGTATGTATTTACACTACAGCTTGACATATGATGCTAAACAGTGAAGCCATTTCTGTATAGTTAATTAAAACACGTATTTCATTACGCCATATGGAAGGCAGTTTGATCAAAGATCTTGTATATAAGACAAGGTCTTTGGGTTTGATATACGCCGATGTTGCATAAATTTGAACATCTGACTTTCTATTAATTGTTTAATTTCATTTACAGATTTTATAGGTTACAAATAGGTTAGTTACCTGTGGGAGGGGAACCATGTGCCAGCTGTGCCTTATTTAGACCGTTACTCCGTGCTACAGGAAAGTATTTTCCATACATCGACAAACGTATTCTTGCTTCATCTACACAGTCCAATTTTCCATGTGCGTATGCATGCAGTTTGGGAAAATTTTGAAATGATCAAGTTTGAAACGTACGTTCAATTAAGATGCATGAAGATTTTGTGTCTACATGGTGCAAAGTTTTGAATATTGTCTTGACTGCGTAAATATATTAATAACCGATTTACGGGTAAACAGTTGGCAACCCCGACTAAACAAAAGAACGGCATGTGATAAATTGATAGCGATAAATCTAGCTGGAGAAATTATCGCGATGTATGACTGTGATTTGTTGGAATTCAAAATTTCATTACACTTCATTAGTCGAAAATGGAATGATGTCATATAAACGAAATAGTCTATCTCAATTCATCATAAGAGGTAAAACTAAGGACAAGAAAGGAGTAGCTTGGCGGAAGGTGTCTTGGTTGTATAATATACGGTAATAATGTACAGGTTTACATGCATATGAGCTATTCCGGATAGCTGAATATCGTGACAATTTAGCCAATGTGACCGACTGTAATAAATATGACACTAGAAAAAGAAGAACTTTTATCCATATCCCGTCCGTTCTATTAGCCCCTATACCTTTATAAGTACGTCATCTATTTAAATAACTATACCAGACACAAAACAACTATGAGTATGCGTTTCCCCATTAAACTCTTTCCTGCAGAATGCTGTTGCCGATAGCGACAGTGGAGAAAGAGAGAGGATAGATATCAGTTCATGTCTACGTTTTACTTTGCATTATTAAACATATAATGTGACGCAATATCCGGAAAAAAATAATAGCATATTTCTCCATTTATTTTTCTAAGCACGAAGTACACCTAATTTAAATGAAGACAGGCGAAGTTTTTTCTACGACTACCGAAAGGTTGTATAGAATATTAACTTTACATACCGCGTGTTCATCTCAAAACTTTCCACCTTGCATGTAGTTAATTTTAAATGTTCGGGGACATGATTTTGGGCAAAAAAACCTTGATTTAATTTTCGAGGGGTAAGTAAAAAACCACTGCTCTTTGAACTGTCTGTTCCACCCCTATTTATGAATTTTAAATTGCACAACCTATTATCAGGCGCATCATTATAAATGGGGAGATATACCGTGTCCGTATACCAAAAAAGTTAACTACTTAGTTCTGTCCATCCGTTCTGAAATACAGCCAGAAACGTATAATTTTATGATCAGTTGTATGAAAGTTATTAATATAGAGGGTAGCTGCGAATATATTGAATAAGCAGTCGCGGAGAGCCGATGAGGGGTGGTCCTCCAGCTTGGGGGTTGGGCGAGGGGCTAACAACCCATAACCGTAAACAAACAGCTTGTTACGAAACCCCAAAATAAGCCTTGGAATGGGACTGATTCTCTAGCACGACCAAAGTTGAATGCATGACGTCACTACTTCCTGTAACAAATAAAATCTTATATTCTTTCCGTTTGTACCTCTAATGCAGACGTACTCGCGTCAAAAAAATTCAATAGGAGTGCGTGGCCTATTATTTTCTACTAATAGCTGTAGATTGCTTCATTTTTACAATTTACGCTATAAAAATTACATCAAATTATGAATGCAACATTTTGTACATCTACAATTTAAATATTAGGACATTTGCATGTGTTGATATTATGTATATCCCATTCAGCAGAGTAAATAAAAATTTTTCTTACAAAATTTCACTCAATCAATGGGGAATGTCATTTCCATGTACAAAAACGGAAATTAAATTTGGGGCTCCCTTATTGTTTAAGTTTCGCTTACAATACGTTGCACATTTGCAATAAACAAAAGCCCCCTGTATTTATACTACTTGTGGACAGTCGTGCGAAATTGTTGCGTATACACAGGTAGACTCCCATTAAGACTCGCTCCAAATTTTAATTTCATAACTGTACAGTACATTCAACGTATTTTGTTCGCAAGGTTTCTGGGCATAAAGTTCTAAAGCTGAAACTTATTTACTTACGCACAGTGTATTTATTAATTAATTATTACTAATTACATTTTACAGTAGACATTATGGGAGACATGATCATTTAGTAGCAAAGTTGTCTTGTGTAATTTCTTGACGCTCTTCTTCTTCTTCTTCTTCTTCTTCTTCTTCTTCTTCTTTTTAGAACATGTTTGAGATCATTTTCTACTAAATATTATATATTCCCATTGAAACCAATAACTAAATAAATAATACGACCAACTATTTGTCTCTATATTCTACATGAATTACACGTATCATCAGACTTATTTAATGAATTACATGTTTTGCCTCATTTATGTCACTATGCATGATAGAATTATAAATTATAGGCTACAGTATAATATACCGCATATACAATAAATTAGTGGGTAAGTGAATGAATTAACGCCAACAATTAAAAAAATAGCTTATAACCAGTGGCGGTTCGTGCCTAAAATGACAAGAGATTCACTACTTTTATGATATTACATACTTTTCCAACAATTTAAACAATATCTCATTTCTGAAAAATAAAAAAATACGAAAGTTCTTTAAAGTAGATAATTACCTTAAAATGAGCCTGATGATGATGATAATGATAAATTATCTTTGAAAGAAAATGGCGATTTTTCCTTACGTTATCATTCTGTCTTTCAATATTCTGCCTGAAAGCTGAGCTAAACTTGCCTAATTTCTTTTCTTCCAAGGACAGATAAATCTGGGTAAGCATTCTTATGAGCAATAGATTCCTCATGCTTCTTAATTCTCTGAGTCAAATGGCTTAAATCTGACACACCAGTGCATGTCCAGCTCGTATCTTTTATCCTTGGCAAGTAGCAGACACGGGATAAAAAATAATTTATTTGTAGTTTCACAACCCCAAATTTAGCCGTTTCTTTCATATATTTTTACGATAAAAGCCCTGCAAAATGTCATACCTTGGCTTGTTTGTGCTTGCGTTAAATCGAATTTAGGTAACGGCCTTCCAAGCTTCTATATCTTCCAAGATTAAAAGTGAAAACTGTGTCTATAAATGCTATTGAACACTATTTATTTTCTTTGAAGACGGACACTGGTCGCACTAACAAATGAATATAATGAAGACTAAAACACCAAGAACGACCATTCTTACGTTTCCGCCATAGCATGTCGCGCGTCTCCCTATTACGTCACTGGACAGCTGCGCTCAGCGCAGTGCGATAGTCTATTTACCAGCGCATTCACATGTTTCCCCTGCATCATTCTCCCCTTGCCTCTCGTCCCGCACGCAAGTCCAGAAGCTGGCTCGGCGAGGTTCAGACGA
Source organism: Periplaneta americana (assembly GCF_040183065.1). Classification (NCBI taxonomy): domain Eukaryota; kingdom Metazoa; phylum Arthropoda; class Insecta; order Blattodea; family Blattidae; genus Periplaneta; species Periplaneta americana. Next base: position 71,231,509 of record NC_091117.1, on the reverse strand, counting down.
GAAATTGAACCCCGTAAGCTTTACAATCATGTAGGTATTCAATCTCTGCGGTTCATAGGTTTTCATAAGCCAAAAATACATCAGAGCCGCAAGTAAACTTAATAAAGGTGACGAAGAAACAAATAATGATAGTGTAAATTATAAAAAAAATATTGAAACAAATTAAATTCTTTTTCCTGGGGGTTTTCTGAACAATTGAACGGATAGGACACACCGTCACTGCTTACAACTGATCAGAAATACGGACAATAATATAATATTTTTTTTAGATAGGCCTATTGATCATTTGTAGACTCTCCTGTGGAATATATGTATACGTTTCAGAAGTTGTAATTGTGACAAGGTTTTACAACAATACAAGTTAATGCGTAAAATTATCACCATACTGGCGCTGTTATCTGGAGTGAAAGCTAGCCATTCTGTAACGTGAGTTTTAAGTATGTTATTAGACATAAATATTAGAATAATCATTTCTGTATATAGGTACTATAAGTTTTATTGAAGTCCCGCGCCGTGGCGTCGTGGTCTAAGGCATCCTACCTAGGACTCGCTTTACGGAATGCGCGCTGGTTCGAGTCCTCGTGGGTGAAGAAAATATATTTTGAAATTTCGGTCACTATATGGGACCGTTGCCCACCCAGCATCGTGATGCTCTTGGGGAGCTACGATAGTTAGGGAAATCCGGTTGCGAAAGCCAGCTATAACGGCTGGGGGGATCATATTGCTAACCACACGATACCTCCATTCTGGTTGGATGATCGTCCACCTGTGCTTCGGCATGTGGACGTGAGGCCAGCAGCCGGCTGATAGGTCTGGGTCCTTCATGGGCTGTAGCGCAACGGATTATTATTATTATTATGTTAAGTTTTATTGAAACTAGATTTTAACAAATATTTTTTGAAAACATTAATGGGTTAGGTACAGCTTACAGCAGTAAAATTTTGGAAATATTCAACATTTTTTTCTCCATTACTGTATCTTGTACAATAATTAAAATTAGTATGTGTAAAACACTGTTGTTTTGCTATATGTAAAACATATTTTTACGATTAAAAAAATTATTTACTTTTTTTTTTGTTTTCAAAATTCAGTTCACTGTGCAGTGATGAAGCGTTTCCCACATAACTAAAAAATTATTCCACATTCTGTGATGAAAGTTTTTGTGTGTATTTATGCATGCCACATCCAAAATATGATGCAGGACGACTTCTCTACCTTTGATAGATTGTGTGATAAAAAATAAATTCTTTCAAAAATGATCAAATGTCAATATTTTAAACACTAAATAAAAAACAATATTATTTATTAAGGAATGTATTTGAAAGAGCATGATATTGTAAACATGAGTTTCAGCAATAAAATAAAAGGGAGAGAACATGAAAAAATTATTAAGTTTATGAGTTATGAGGGAAATGCTTCATCTCTACACAGTGAACTACCACCATTATGAATAAAAAAAATATATATATTTTTTAAGTAAAAGTATTTTTTCATATAGCAGAAGGGCAGTGTTTTACACATACCAATTTTCATTATTGTAGAAGATACAGTATCGCAGGAAAAAAAATGTTGAATATTTCCAAACATTTTACTGCTGTAACCTGTACCTATCCCCTTAAAATGCATGTACACGAAGCTCACGAGTTAACATCACATAAATTATCGCACATACTACTAAATTATTGATGGATCACTACTGAATAAAAGAACAGCTACTTAACAATCTAACTCATACAATTAGATATTGCAAAATATAAAATGTATCTGATGATGTCAAATATGGGCGAAAACGTTTATACATATAACATGTATTAACAAGTGTTAATAAACTACAAACAGTGATAAGTAATATGATTGACAAATTGAATACTATTTTATAATTTGGCTTAACTTAAGTTACACAAAAGTAGTCAAAATAAACCAGACTTGACCTTTGTAACAGACAGCTATCGAGTTTGCTCGGATCCCAACATCTGCATTAAAAATTAGCTGTGGTAGCTGTTCACATACGATGCAACTCTGTGGTGTGCTATTGTTATGCCATCTTTCATGAGAATATATGTATGTTACAAAAGCTTGTACTGGAGATCGTGAGATTTCGTCTGTAAACTTGCGTCAGTTAAGCTGAATTATTAATGCACACAGTTTACCTGGAACCTGCACGTTGTAACTGGAAGTCCGAAATTCTAAAATGGAGGTTGACAGCATTTCACGCTGTTATTTATAATGACATATTCAGCTGTCGCTCCGAGCTGTTAATTATATTCCAGGACATAGCCCAGGGATGTAAATCCGCTCTGTGTTTGCGGGATATGAATATATTTTTCAAGCAAAATAATTATTATGCGCAAGGTGAAACACAAAGCTATCAATCATTTTTCTTCAATTTTTTAACGAGAACAATTTGAAATAGTTGTGGACTAGCCGCATTCTAGTATGAGGAATTGAAAAATAAAACAGTAATTCGGAATAAAACGGGACAGTAGAGGCATGCACGCGCACACAGACACATACATATATACACACACACATTGGCCTATATACAGGCTGAACTGTAAGTAATAATTAATTTCAAGTGGTTATTCTTTGAGATATTTCAAAGAAAAAGTTTAATACAATTTTGATACATTTTACTTCTTTTTAAAGATAAAAATTGTTTTATATGAAACATTTCACCACGTGTTTTGGGAAAGTCATTGATATACAGCAGAGCATTGAATATGTAATCAACTGAAAATTATGATTTTTCTTGCTTGAACCAAAGTAATATAGCCGCTAACAAAGGCGACATTGTTGGCTAGAGTGATTCTTAACACGTTTTCAATGCCATCTCAATGTCAAGCCAAGAACTTTTCTAACGCACCTCATATAGTTTCAGATTCCACTTTGATTTTATTTTCTTCACTATTTGTCATGACTTTTTTTGCTAAAATTTATTCGGAGTCTTACTGTTTTAGACACACTCTAGAGTGAAATGATAAAATGATTAGCCTAAAAATGTCCCGCTAAGGGAAAAGGCCTCCTCCTATAGAAGGAGAGCTCTATTTGTCTCACGCGGTGAGCTACTCCGCGTAAGAGATGTTTATAACCTTGGAATTGTTCACTTGGTTCACATTCCGCACTGTTTGGTATTGTTCGCTTGTTTCTGTCGCACTGGTTTTAGACGCTGTTCACTTGTCTTCTTAGCTTTTTCCAGTCTTCCCTATGTTTTGCTCTGCTTGACCAATGGCTTCCTACAAGTTCACTGAAGAGGTTGGCCCATCTTCTTCTTGGTCTTCCGCGTAATCTCTTGCCAATGCGGGGATCCCATAGTGTGACTTTCTGCGTCCATCTTCCGTCTCTAAGTCGTGCAACATGGCCTCCCCACTTCCATTTGATGTTGGAGGCTTGCAGTGCTGGATCTTTAATTGCTGACATCTTTTGTAGCACTTCGTTTGGAACTCTGTTCCTCAGTGATAAGACTAGTATCCTTCTCAGAATCTTTCTTTGGCATATTTGGAGACTGTTACGAAGTTTGGCAGTGAAAGACCATGTCTGACACCCATATAACAGGCACTCTGCAGTAACCTTCATAATTCATTCTTTAAATTAAATATAACATAGTGTTCATTAATAAAAGGTTAATCCAAAAAATAAAAACGAAATCACGGCACCATTGAGATTTAAAATTCTTCTGTCACTTTACGTAGACGAACATAAATAAGGTAAAGTTAATCGCTATTAAAAAGTAAATCAGAATCAAATTTTTACGTCCAAACCTCGACCACTTGCAAGCAAATGAAGCTGTCAGAACCTTCTGATGTTACATGCACCTGTTGTGCAGGTTATGACCTCGATAATCCAGTATTGGATGGATTGCAGCATGAACTATGCATCACCACAAGCGCTGGAATTATGCTCCATCAAATGACAAACATTCTCTGCAGCGGGGTTACTGCATTTGTCACCCTGCTTCTCAGAGGTACAGAGAACATTTATCAAGGCACACTTGTCATAGTTTGAATATGCACAGTAATTGTCGAGCCAACGTTAATGTATAGTAAGGTCGCAGTACTGTTGACGTCAATGGTATACATTACATTCTGTGTCGCTGTGACTTTTAAGTTTACGAGATTGGACTTAAATTGTGTTATGACCTAAATGGTGCACGCACGTTATATTCGGATCACTGACACAGATATTCACGAAAATTAAAATTTATTCACTATTTCTATGTAAATTCGTAAGGACGTACAGCGTCATTAAAAAAAAGTTATAATTTTATTTTAAGGTGGCATATGCACCTTCGTAAATCTAAAACGTGATTTTTTCTTTTTGTAGAATTAACTTTCCTCAATGGTGTCGTGAAAATTTGTTTAAATATTTCTGATACTTACTTCTGATAGAGACTGGATTAATCTTGTACAGGACAGGGACCGATGGCGGGTTTATGTGAAGGCGGCAATGAACCTGCGGGTTCCTTAAAAGCCATTTGTAAGTTAGTATGTAATACGTATCCTCTTATAACCTAAAATATGAGACTATATCAACTGACGTGTTCATTTAAATATGGTAGAGCATCTATTATCCGAATATCGATCGACCGAAACATCGGTTAACCGAAAGCGTTCCAGTAGGTAAATTAAAATTTGCGCGTGCGCCATGTAGAAGACGTTTCGTTAGCGCTGTTTGTGAAATTTAGCGGAAAAAAAACGAAACTCAACTTTGAAGCGAAAAAAAAAATATATACTTCTTATCCTAAACTGTAGGCCTACTTTAATGGCCGTTTTGAACTTGTCAAACTAGGCTAGTCTGTTCTCTGTGTTATTTGTAAGGCATGTGATGCAAACTATATACAGTATGTACAGTTTTATGTTTAATATCAGTGTTTCTTTGTTTCATACTGCTCCTATAACACCGGTACAATTTGTTTTCGTAAATGATCGGTTATCCGGAAAATCAGTTATCCGAATATGCCCCGTTTCCAATTGTTTCGGATAATCGATGCTCTACTGTATGGCCGACATTTCTCACATTCGATACGTTTGTCATTCATTTCCAGTAACTTAAATTTTCCAACTTCGTTTTCCTCGTAACTTCCACATTTTTGTAGATATATTTATGAAATTTTGCAAATACATGGGTTGATTCTTTAGTATTGACAACAATGCTGCAGCGATACCGTGCAAAGAAGTCAGGCAATATCGTTTATACCACAGGTTGCTTACATACCTCCCCTCCCTCAGAGCTAATAAACTTTCCCCCCTTCATGTCCGTTCACAGTGACAGCAATAAGACGAGCAGTTGTGAGCAAGTGTCGCAGAATACAGTCGCAATGTTTTCGGAGGAGGAACAGAAAAACTGGTTAAATATTGAATGTGCTAGAGGTCGCACGGCAGGACAGTATCAACGAGGACTGCAAGAGACTTGCGGTGCGGCTGCGTTACCTTACCGAACAGTAGCAAGGTGGGTTAGAGCCTTCAGACAAGGATGCCAAAGTGTGTTGGACATGCGTCGATGAGGTCACTCTCCAGTAAGTGACGAACATGTACAGACTGTGTCCGCGTTAATGGAGACGGATCGGAACTTAACGATTCGCGAATTAGCGCAAGATACAGGATTGGCGCCTTCGATTGTGCTTCACTTCCTGGAGGACCGCCTGAAAATGCGGAAAATTGATTCTAAATGGATTCCGCATGATTTAACGATATGTAGAAATAGCAGCGATATGACGCTTCTCGTACTCTCTTGCAGCGCTATGAGCGCGAAGAAGAGATCTTCTTACGGCGTATCATTACAATTGACGAGACCTGGGCCAGATCTTGTGAACCTCAGCTGAAACGCCAATCGGACAAGTGGCGTCATCACGGGTCACCACGAAAAATAACAGTTCGGCAGATCCCCTCCCCCCTTCCCCAAATGTGAAGGCTATGCTGAGTCCTGCCTATGATTGGGAAGGTGTGGTCTGAAAGCATACCGTTCCCCGAGGGCAGAAGGTTAATGCTGAGTACTACTGTTCGTTTTTGCGAAACAATCTGTGAGCAACTCTGAGGAGAAAACGACGACAGTTTATGGATACCCACCCATCGTTCTGCATGACAATGCTAGGGCGCATACGGCAGGAGTTATGTCTGAATTGTTCTATTGATGGAGCTGAGAAATGCTCTATCACCCGCCATATTTTCCGGATTTCAGTACCTGCGACTTCGATCTAATCCCTAAGATGAAGGATCCACTTCGCGGGATTCGCTTCCGAACAGTTGAAGACGTTTTATAAGCAACCGACCGTTCTATTCGCACCATCAACAGATTAGACAGTGCCAACGGAATCCAACGGCTTCCGCATCGCTGGGAACACGCTGTACGCTGGTGACTACATCGAAGGCTGTAAAACTTAGAACCATGTAAGTATGCTGTGTATCGAAAAAAAATAGTTTCCAGAACCAAAAAAATCAACCTATGTATGTATGTATGTACGGTATGTACAGTAAGTATGCATTCATGTATGTATGTATGTATGTATGTATGTATGTATGTATGTATGTATGTATGTATTTCATACTGCAGAACAAACCGTGTTTTAGCACTGTTTATTGTTTCAAGTTCTTTGTCATTAATAATATTTTATGTAAAAGAAATAAATTTTACAATTCGTGGAAAAAAAATATATTATTTGTCTTCAATTGATAAGGAGATGATTACTCTTTGTAAATAAAACACAGAAGAAAGCATGGAAAATATTCAAAATTGTAAAATAGCTAGAAACCAACTTTGCCTACACAAATTGGCTCCCTCTCAATTAAATACATATTTTCGCGTAACAATACCAATATTTCTTTATTCTAAAAATGATTCATTAATCTAGTAGTACTGTCTAATGGCTGTACCAATTTAAATAGCGAAGAATGGAGCGTGTGAAATGATCAGACAATAAGAAATGAACCTATGTTGGAAAGAGTGACTGAAGAAAGAATGATGCTGAAACTGATCAGGGAGAGAAAAAGGAATTTGCTGGGACACTTGTTGAGAAGAAACTGCCTACTAAAGGTGCACTGGAAGGAATGGTGAAACGAGAGAAGAGTTCGGGGCAAAATAAGTTATCAGATGATATATAAGGAAAATAGGAAAGGTTGGAGAATGTCGGCTTTACAGTGAAAGACCTGCTATTGGGTAGAATACTATGTAGATATGTATGTATGGTCCACACCTGTGGAGTAACGGTCAGCGCTTCTGGCCGCGAAACCAGGTGGCCCGGGTTCGAATCCCGGTAGGGGCAAGTTACCTGGTTGAGGTTTTTTCCGGGGTTTTTCCTCAACCCAATACGAGTAAATGCTGGGTAACTTTCGGTGCTGGACCCCGGACTCATTTCACCAGCATTATCACCATTTCATTCAGACGTTAAATAACCTAGATATTGATACAGCGTCGTAAAATAACCCAATAAAATGAAAAATAAAAATGTAGGAAAATTACAGCAGAAAATTAATTCAATATGTGTAGAAATTAAATTTTGAATTGTACTAAATTTATACTGGCGAAAGTTGTAGATACAACCAGAATATTTAACTAGTTGCATACGCTTGGTAAAAAAATTTCAAAAGTAAAATACTGAAAGGATGAAGCAAAATTTACGATATACCTAGAGAAAATTATAGATCAGTCGTTATATCCTTTAAATACATAGTGTTTCTTAACCCTTAAATTCACAAAGTATCGTATAGGATACAACAGGTTAATAGGCTATCTTAATATATAAAATTGAATGTGAGTATATATGTATGTATGTATGTATGTGGGTGTGTATGTTCTCTTTACAAATCTACACGCTTTGACCGATATGTGCCAAAGTTTGCACATTTAACCTTCATAACCAGGAGAAGAACATAGGCTATATTAAAATTGTGCAAATGGAAGTTAAATTAATTAAATATATAAAAAATAAAAATAAATAGATCAAATATTCATGTATTATATTAAAATGCAAAATCTTCTACAGTCAATTGTTCTTTATTATTGTCTGTTGTATTCAACATAGACTTTCACGAGGCGTTGGAAATTTTAACACGAAATTAAATTGCAATGTTGTTACACACCATGAAGGCTAAAACTAGATAATTCATGCAATAAGTATCTTTACGCAGTCCAGGACCGTATTATGAATTCCTCGATGCAGTTTTGTAGATAGTGAGCAGACTGTTTTATCCAATTGAATTCTAGAATTCTTTCAAACTACAAGGATTGCTACCACATAATTTACTTAATACTGACTAGCCATAGTAGACCTACTATTGCGAAATATTGACTCACCAAAATTATGCACTAACAGGAATTTGTGTCAAAAATTCATGCGAAACGTAATATGAGTGGCAGTATTAACTGGAAAAACGAAAGAAAATAATGTTTTTATCCCACGTATTGCTATTATAGCCATTCGATTTTAAGCAATTATTATAAGTCACAGTAATATTTGTGATAATATTACAATATTATAATATTGCAATAATAATATAGAGCCTATTTTACTGTTACTGTTAACCCGTCTCTTATTAATAATTTATGGTCACCAATGACTTGGCCGTTTATAGAAAAATATGATTTTCTGTTGTGGTAGTGTTCTACATTGCCTTCTCCAGGAGAGTGAATTCTGATGAGTATAGTCTCCGTTACTGCAAAACACCCTGAAATCCATGTATTTGATAGAATCCATCCGTTACAGATAGTAGTTTGGCCTGGAAGGAAATTAAATATATTGTGGGCAGAAAGGCTTAATAATGCATAATGCCGTGGTACGATAAATATTATCATAAATCACAATGGTAAATATCTTAATATCCCTGTAGCATAAGGCCTTAATGTTGTTAAAACTCTATTCATAGGTGAGATGGAATTATTTCAATTAGTCAGTTTCTGTGAATATTAGTGGCACTTTCTTTAATATTCGTCACTAGGGAGGAGAAAACATAAGTAAATATGGTTCGTTTTGGTTTTATATAGTTCCCTTGCCGAGGTCTCCGATAAGTCTAAAACAGTTTATTTAGAAATAGACCAAAATTTAAAACCCGGGCAACGCCGGGTAATTTAAGCTAGTATGCTATAATTTTAATAGAATAGAAAAAAAAAATGGTTGGAAAATTAAATTTAACCAAAATTTTACAATACTATATAACATTATACAACATATAAAATATGGACATTGCGATATTTGTTTTCTTTACAGTCCGACACGGTTTAATAAACTAGTGTGGGAAATGAAGTTTTGCCAATTTAAGGGTTAAAGCGCATTTTTTAACGTCTGTGTATAGACTATAGCCAAATACCTTACTATAATAATACCGGACAGCTATATACTAGCAGGATTGACGTGAGTGCGAGATATCGCGGACCTGACATCTAGCGGAGTGGCGTGGAATTACGTCCACGAATACAAATATTAACATAGCGGGATTCAGACTATTGTTTAAAACGTGAGTTACTAATGTGGAATAATATATTAAACACTTAAGAAAAGATGTTGAATAGTATTTAATGTAAAATTATCTTGTATCAAAGCTGCATATTATGAGAAATATTGCATACTTCATATAACTTTCCGTAATTGTTACATACTTTTTCTTTGGTTTAGTGAGACAAAATCAATTCTGACATTAAGAATGAATGAATATACGCATTGCTGACAACAGCAAAGATGAAATTGATAGTAATCTGATGCTTGTACATATACACCCTGACATTTTAACACAGCACTAATTAATAAAACTATTAACTAGCCCAGTAACAATATCCATTGCAGTTGATTACAGCTTGTTTCGCGAGTATCGCCACACCGGCCGTCTAGGTAGCAGCACCAGCGTCGTTCGCGCTCAGAACTGCTAGCTGTCCGGTATTATTATAGTAAGGTATTTGCTATAGCCTTTTATTCTGGATCTTTATGTCCAAGATTTTATTTTCGGACGAAGCCACGTTCCATGTGTCAGGTAAAGTAGACCGGTATAATGTGCTGATCTGGGGATCGCAGAATCCTCACGCTATACAAGAGCACCTTAGTGATAGTCCCAAGTTAAATGTGTGGTGCGGTTTATCACAGCAGCAGATCATTGGACCGTTCTTCTTCGCCGAGAAAACTGTGTGTGGTACCACATATATTGACATGCTGGAGCAGTTCTTTCCATAAATTGAACGCCTGCAGCCTAACACTTGCAGAAAGATGGTGCTCCTGGTTCAATGACGTTCGTACGACTTTAGACAACGTGTTCCCTGGCCGTTGGATTGGTAGGGAAGAACCGATCGCTTGGCCCCTTAGGTCTCCGTATTTAACACCGATTTCTTTCTCTGGGGCTACGTCAAAGATAAAGTGAACGCACCCCAGTCAGAGATCTTCGTTATCTTCTGGAGCGCATCATAGAGTTTATTGAGAGCATTCCAGAAGACATGCTTCAATGTGCTAGGCAAGAAATCGTTCATCGCCTCGATATCGCCACAGTGACAGCTGGAGCTCACGTAGAGATATGGTAATATGCATATCGAAACTTTTTGAGTTTTCCTTCCATATAAACGCTACTGTAGGTTTCTATCTTCAACCGTTTACCAGTCACATACAATTGAAATTAGGTACATTCGAGCGGTCCACCCTGTATATAAATATACGTAAATATGAATGATGAAATAAGATGAAGCATTAAATTTGTTTAAGGAACTCTCAAAGATTTTGTGGCATATGATAAGCACTTAATATGAGAACCTCTTGTTACACAGCATACATCAACACGATACTCAAATTTCTAGCCACTCTCAAACATATCTCCAATCGCAACGATCCGATATCTTACTTCTTCAAGGTCCTGAGATACAGGCAGTACATGAATTGCAAACTTTCATACCCCTAAAGGGCCTAAAGAAAGAAGTCACAAGGTGTCAAGTCTGGTAAGCTGGAAGGCCAAGGGCGCTAAGCCAAATGAACGGTGTGGTAGATGGTCAATTTGGAAATGTCCATTAAGGACATTGTTACTGCAGAACGCAAAACGATTTATTTTGTGGATTTGCTATTGTACAATAATCCTTCCACGGGGGGCGGAAATGGCAGGTTTTCCGAATTTCAAAATATTCAGTATGAAATTGACTTGTACAATTTTAATTTCACATTTACACTTACTTTATAATAATCATATAAAAGTGCTATCAACATTGTCAATCTCCGTGCAAATAGAACTATTGGGTCTTTGTTACTTTTGATAATGAATAACTTACTACAACGATAGACGGAAGGAGAAAGAATTAAAATTAACGTCGTTAAAAGGATATTTGAGGCACTGAGGAGGAATCTTTGTGAGCCAAAAGCCTATTGGAAATTTGTCTTACTCTGCTTTTAGCTGTTCCATAGAAGAAAATTAAGAGAATTTTGAAATCACCTGTAAGAAATCAAAACAAACATCTCCATTACAAAAAGTATAATAATTTTTGAGAGCAAGAAACTTCCCAAAACAAAGCACATACCGGACATGCACTTGTATCATTCTAAAATAATTCACTCGCGTGCAGGAAAAACAATGAACCAATCGGAGCGCTACTGGCGCATACATGTACGAATACATGAATTTCAAATGCCATTTATCCAGTCCATAATCGTACCTAACTTTAAGAAGAGGGAAAATACTAACTGTAGTAACTTTCGAAAAATATCACTTTTATTGACATCGTACAACATTTTTTCTAATATTCTTTTGAGAAGAATAACTCTATATATATATATATATATATATATATATATATATATATATATATATATATATATATATAGATGAAATTATTGGGGATCATCAATGTGGTATTAGGCGTAATAGGTGGACTATCGATCAGATTTACTGTATTCGACAGATATTGGATAAAAATAGGAATACGAACATGAGGGTACAGTACACAAGTTATCCATAGATTTCAGAAAGGCATATGACTCGGTTAAGATAGAAGTTTTGGATAATATTCTGAATGAATTTGGTGTTCCTAAGAAACTAGTTCGATTAATTTAAGTGTCTCAGTGAAACATAAACATACAACAGAGTCCATATAGACCAGTTTTTGTCTGATGATTTTCCAATTCATTGCGGGCGGATACCGTCGTTGTTCCTGAAATAACTCTTATGTGACATATTTTTCGATTTTCAGATTTTTGCTCTATTAAATAATTTAAATAGTGACACAGAAAATAATAAAATCTCCCATATGTAATTATATTTCTTTCTTTCGAAAATGTAAGAATTTACAATTCCCTATGTGCGTCTACCATAGAATGAATTAATGTGTTTTTTTCCTCCTACTGAAAAAGTGTATTTTTTGCACATAGGAGTTATTGCAGGAACAACGACGATATGCACCATCACCTTTACTTTTTAACTTTACTCTAGAATTTACCATAAAAAATTGCAGGAAAACAGAAAGGGTTTGAAAATGAACGGGTTACATCATCGGGTGATGTTTATGCGAATAACTTGAATATATTACGAGAAAATTCATTAACTATTAAGGAAAACACGGCAGTTTTACTTGAAGCAAGTGAAGAAAAAAGATTTTGGAAGTAAATCCCCAAAAGACAAAATATATGATTATTCCTCGTGACCAGAACGTATTGCGAAATGAGAATATAAAAATTGGAAATTTATCCTTTGAAGAGGTGGGAAAATCCAAATATCTTGAAACAACAGTAGCAAATATATATGACGCTCGGGAGGAATTTAAATGCAAAATAAATGTGGGGGAATATCTGTTATTATTCGGTTGAGAAGCTTTTGTCACCTATTTTGCTTTCAAAAGAACTTAAAGTTGGAATTCATAAAACGGTTATATTACCGGTTGTTCTGTATGTTTGTGAAACTTTGACTTACACTTCGAAAGAAAAACAGAGACTAAGGATGTTTGAGAATAAGGTGCTTAGGAAAATATTTGGGTCTGAAAGGGATGAAGTTATAGGAGAATGCGAATGTTACGCAACGCAGAATTCGACGGATTATATTCTTCGCCTGACATAATTATGAAAATGAAATCCAGATGTTTGAGATGAGCGGAGCATAGAGCACGTATGTGTGAATAGGGAAATGCAAATAGAGTGTCAGTTAGGAGATCTGGGGCGAAAAAGATCTTTGGGGAGACCGAGACGTAGGTGGAATGATAATATTAAAATGAATTTTAAGGAGGTGAGATCTGATCCTAGGGACTGGATTAATCTTGTCCAGGATAGAGACCGATGGCGGGCTTATGTGAGGGATGCAATGAACTTCCGGATTCTTTAAAAGTCATTTGTAAGTAAGTAATTATCCTATTCTCTTTTAAAAATTTTCCAAGAGGATTATAGCGTCCGCATAAAGAGCAGCGTAAACTCTATCCACTTCTTCATCAACTTTTTTCGCAACTTGTCCAATACTAATACATTATCCAGTGGCTATTTGTGGGAGGAATGTCCTATGTTGTTTGTGTCCGATATACTACTGTTTAACAGAAGTATTGTATATCTGCAGTTTAATGAAACGTACATCGTATGTGGTATTTATACTGTTGGTTTCCTGGCGGAAATTAAGGGAACGGCCGCTATGATATGAACATTGCAGGAAATTACAACTCAAATGAAGAAAAATATCAAGATACACTGACGTGTTTCAACTACTAACAAAGGAAGTAATTTTCGGAAGTGAGCACGTCCATACAAAACACTCCTTCCAGTTGAAATTTTGTGAACTAACTGGTGTCAAAATTTCTACAGGGAACAAATGATTAGCCATCGGAGTAGCTCAGTCGGCTGAGGCGCTTGCCTGCTGATCCGTAGTTTCTCTTTGGCGTGGGTTTGATTCCCGCTTGGGCTGATTGCTTGATTAGGTTTTTCCCAGGTTTTCTCTAACTGTAAGACGAATGTCAGGTAATCTATAGCAAATCCTCAGTTTTTCTCGCCAAATATCATCTCGCTATCACCAACACCATCGACGCTAAACGACTAGTCGTTGATATAGTGTCGTCGTTTGATATCCATGCATATACATAACCCATATACTCAATATTTCCATGACAGTTTCGTGGAATCAATCAATCAATCAACCAATCAATCAGTCAATCAATCAATCAATTATTCAGTCCTGCAATCAGATAATTGTGAAACCAGAATAAATTGCAATAGTAGACTTATCTCATGCCTCCATGTTATTTAAAGGATCAATGCACTCATTTGAATCTGATAACCAGCTGCTGAACCCCTTAACACTGTGAACTAGCAGTTTATTTCACTTGTGTTTAATTTAAGTTTTATCATAAAGAGAAGAGATTTTACGATAGTGGTTACTTCTATAATATGTTAATCATGTGCCCAGTAGCCCCTATTCGGAAGGTGTATTAGTAGTTACCTTTGAGTGGATCACTGTATAGTGTTTATAATTCTCAATAAGAGATTGAACTGTAATGTTCGGAAAAGTCCTCACTACATTTACAATCAGATCTAATGCTTAACTGGGGGAGGTGTGACTACATAAATTCTTGTAACAAAGACAGCAGAGCAGGTTTAATGTGGCTAAGGTTGGGGGCATGGAAGGGTAATAAAATTGTCAACGAAGAAGAGCGCCTTTGTCGATTGCGCGGGGAAAAGGATTCCTGGAGACATATTTTATTACAGTGTGTCGAATCGGAACACATCCGGAGAAAATATCTACCACCCTCGATACTAAGTCAGAATAGGAGTTCGTTTGCATGTCTTGACCTCATGGAGAATAGAGAATGGGAACAAAAGACTTGGATTGTTCCTCTTGAAGGCGAGACAGATTAGAACTTCAGCTGTTGAAGTTTGTGATGCGAACTGACGAAGGGATAATGGTACCTACTCAATTATACACTTTTATGTCTGTTTGTATGTTAGGTTAGGATATATTACATAATGTGTTTTGTTTGTGCCATTTTTATTTTAATCTGTGTGTTCTTTTGGAGAGTGGTTGGGTCTAATCATAGGTGAGAGGGGGAAGGTGAAACCTACAAAGTAGGAGTTGTTTTACACAGCACGTACGGTCAGAAGACCCATGCACTGGGTTTAAGAGAAAATTCTGATAATATGCATAATAGTGCTCAATAAATTCATCTATCTACCTATATTTTACACTGTCAGCACACGTAAGAGCCTGGTGAGGGTAGGTCGCTCGAGAGACGTCAATATCGCGGAAGCAACGCCAGAAAAGAGCGATTTGAACGAAGTACATGAACGTCATTAGTTTTAAAAAGGAAGAAAAGCAGGAGGAATATGTTGAGTTAAGGACAGAGTAAGTTGTCGCGCTGTCGACAAGCCAATTGGCTTACTGTGCGACAAACGAATTCTAGAGAAAAAAAAAAAACATCATATCGGCTTTTATGACCGAGTTTCCCTCTAATTTTAATGAATAAATGAGGGAAATGGGAGGACAAAAACTAAAAATGAACTTGAAAAATCATTCGTGCAAGGAAAACTGGGTCCGAGAGGAAGTGCCTAATGTTAGCGCCAAGCCGGTTAGACTCTTGTCGTCTCACTACGATTTTCATCGTCCCATATGATGAAATATTAGAGGATGAAGATCAAGTAGAAAATGGAGAGAGACGGACCGCGTAGGAAATCACTTAAACTTATGTTTTCATAGTATTTTTTATTTATTAAATCTTCCTCATCTTGGTGAGGTTGCCAAAGACAAAGAATGTTAAACGGTAACATTTAAGATGACAATAAAAATGTCTTACTAGAAATTTGTTTACAATAAACTAAAATTTACAGTAGATAATATGTCACATAATTAAAATTTGCAGTAAAATAAAAAGTACAGATAAAAATAGAATGAGAAAATTCAATTTCAATTGAAATACAAGTGTCGCCGTAAAATCTGCAGAGAACCCTTCAAAGCTATCTTAGAAATTTCCGTAATTGTTGTTGTTGGGACTCCAAATTTATGACAGAATGACACGAATTGTTTTGTTACGGTCCCTCTAGCGCCCACCATTAATCCGATGACTTCTATATCCTGAGTTTATATGATGGTTTGTAATATGGAATAGTTGGTTCATAAATTGTCCTTTTCTCTAGATTAACTTCTTCGGGTTGATTCTGATGTGTCTCGAATCTGATGGTCAGAATAAATATGTAGATCATTCATTAATTCATAGTCTTCTGACCCAGGGCACCTCTTTCACTACAAACTCAGCATTCTCAAATCTTTCCTATATTCCGCCTTCCTCCTAGTCTTCACATATGATCCATGTATCTTAATCTTGGCTATTAATCTGATATCTTCTTCTGCCCCGAACTTTTCTCCCGATCACAATTCCTTCCAGTGCATATTTCAGTAGGCAGTTTCTTAGTCAGTGATCCAGTGTCTGTTCATTTCAACGCTCCATTATTTTCGATATCCACATTTCAAATGCTTCTAATAGTTTTTCTTCACTTCGCCGTAGTGTCCATTTTTCTGCTTCATGTAATTCCACACTCCACACAACGCACTTCACTAGTCTCCTCCATAGTTCTGTTTCAAGAGATGTACATTTTTTGTATTAAAAGCTTTCTTTCCTAATACTATCGTCTTTTTAACTTTCTGGCAGCAGCTCATGTTACTGCTTATATTACACTCCAAGTATTTGTTGTTGTCCACTTGTTTCACTGCCTCATTTTGAATTCGCACGCTTAATTTATTTAGTTTTCTTCCGATAACCATGGTCTTCGTCTTGTTTGCATTTGTTTTTATCCTATAGATACTTCTCACAGCTGTCATTTAGGTCCAAGAGCATATCCATATCGTCATTCCTTTTGCTATTTTCTGACGCCAGCGTTTGTGGCGCGTATCTTTGAGTACAATGCACAGTCTGCGAGCATCTGTTAATAGTGTAGCTGAAAATGGTACCACCTCGTATACACGTGACGTCAGCAATCTGCCAACCACAGTCGTCAGTCTTGCTGCCCAAACTGCGGCAACAGTAAGATACTCGCAGTTAACTTTCCCTACGCTAACGTGCCTGCGGTGTGTCCTTGAGTACAATGTCCAGTCAGTGAGTTTCTGTTGCTACTGCAGCTGAGAACGGTATCTCCTTCTAAATACACGTCACATAACAATCTGCCAATCAAAATTGTCAGCTTTATCGCCCGTAAAAAGCTACAAAGGTAAGACGCTCGCACTTCAGGTTTCCATTACTTATTTCACATGCCAAAAACGGTGGCGCGGCCTATAACAACATTTAATGTGAAAATATCAGTTTTCTCTTTTGCGCCTCCCATATAAACGGTTGACGTAAAATGTTAATATTTTCTACGTGCATGCTGAATTTTTTATTTAGGGCCTGTACATTAATTTTGATTAACACTTCTTAAAGAAAAGAACGGAATTGAATTTTTGCGAACAGTAAAACATTCAATGGAATGGATAGCTGTCCTTATGATATTTATTATTTTCTTTTGGTATCACTGTCAATTTAACATTAGATTCTGTTTTACCCGGTATATCACTAAAGATTTAAGCAATCCCAATTCTCACTACTACATTTTGCTAAATTCTGTGTTTAAAGCTTAATATATTATTCGAACACACTAATACGTATTGAGTGATTATTTGTTTGCGATCGTAGCATTAAATAGCTGTTCATGTTTCGACGAGGTCCAGAGGATCAATGACTAGATTTGAATGCGAGAATTTCAGGTATGTATATGAACACAAGTGCTACGGAATGATAAATCTTTCTGGTTTGCTGCGCTGGTATGGATTATAATCTACTTTACAATGTTCGAGTTACGTCCTGGAATGACACTCGTTCGAATATTCCACAAATGCGCTGTATACGAGTACGCAAATATACAAACAAGCGGAGTTCTTGTGAAAATAATTGCATAACCATATTTATATTATCCAGCAGCAATATTTTAATTACAATATATGACACGAAATTAATGTTAGTTATTTCACCTGCAGAGTCTTTTCATTATGAAAAGTATGCTTTTATGTATTCCAACTGTGGGTGAGTTTTCAGTCCTCCAGCCTGTCATGTAGGCGGCACGACGTCGGGTCTCGGTCAGGTCTGGGATTTTTTATTGAAAAATCTTAGTGATAATTGTGGCGTGCAAAGTCGCAGTTGGGGTTTTCTGGAGGTTCTCCCGTTTTCCCCCATATTGGGCATCTAAATCATTCCGTCACCATTTCTCCATTTCGTCATCATTCCATAGCATTCCCTGAACGTTGGTTGGTTGGGGGCTACCCAAGGGTCGAGGGGGTTATCTCCTCGGAATCTGGGTACGCAGCGAACCATAGTGTATTCAGCCGGTGTGGGTTTGGAAATGCGCCTATCTTCAGAGTTTGCGTATTAGATCGTAAGAGGTGTCATTGCTGGGCCATAGTGCACACCTCCCGTAAATTCCATTCCATTCCTTGCTTTTATATAGTGGAAGTAATATAACTGTGCAAATTTTTACGGCTTATCCCTTGGATGTAATACAACAAAAATTTATAATACCGTAATAGTCTCAAAATAAATAATATTTTCAGAAACAATTCCTAAATGATGACATTGTTTTATTAGATAAGTACACGGTGATCCGTTTGGGTATAGTTAAAATAAAAACACCGTAAAATATTTACTATTGAAATTTATTTGTTGAAACTTTGTGCATACAACACTGGAAGATGGGAGATTCCTCAGAGCTCAACATGATCCCCATTGCGCACCCTTCACAACTCATAACGGCGACGCAATTCAGCCCATGTCCGTTGTAACATAAGAGGGGTGATTTGTTGAAAAGTGTGAGTAATTTTTACTGTCAGATCACTAATGTTCCAGGTTTCTGTGAATACACAAAGGCTTAACAAAACTTTACACGAAGAAGTCAGGAGGGGTTAGATGTGGATGTGATGAGGATGCAAAAGTTTTGGCTACCATTACAAGTTTTTTAATGAATACCACCAGAGGGACTGATCCTTAAGATGCTAATACGACAGACTCAAGGAGGCAAAGACAGAACGCAATATGGCAGAAGACTATGAAAGAGTCAAGCGAAATGATAAATATTTGGTATTGTAAGGCGACATACACTGCTATAAACCATAGCAGATAAGGCGGAAAACGTTACTCATCCCTTCCTTCCACCCCCGCGTCATTGACTTGGTAGGGGAGGGGATTTGTATTCAGTGTCTGAGTTAGCCTATGTGATTGCGTACGGCCCACAGATACGTCATTCAACGCCGGTGGACTGTGGACGGGGAACCAACGTTTTCCGCATGTTTTCACCCCTCTCTCGCCAGTTCTGCATCCCTGCTATAAACCGAACATAGTTTCAAGGTAAAACAGCTCCTGGACCATATATCGAACCCGGGACCTTTGGCTGAGCTCGCCAACGCTCTACCGACTGAGTTCCTGGGTGGCTCAGTCGTTAGAGTGTTTGTGCGCTCATCCAAAGGTCCCAGGTTCGATACCCGGCCCCGGAAGAATTTTTCCCTTTAAGTTATACAAGTCAGCTTCACACGGAACTACACGTGAAATCCAGATTTGTACAAACATAGAAATATATTTGAGTATTTAAATTTTTCTTAAATAGACTTCTAATAAAGCGAGAGACAACACTTTTCATACCAAATAAATCTCTACCAGCAAACAACGCTGATATTATATCTCTCCATTCCATTCCCACTTTTGTTTCATAGTTAATGGCATGAATTTTTCCCGCAGTTTGTTTACAAGTTCAGTCAAATGTACGAATACTGCTTCTATGACGACTCTAAAATTGTAGTGTGTTAGGAAAAAAAGGGAATATTTTGAACATTTATCAGAATCTGTGTTTTTACTAGAGATAAACAAAACTAACTGCCGCTCTCGCTATGTTCGCTGCATTTATCTTTCGAGTCTCGTCTCGTTATTCTCGTGCGCTTCGAGTATCGCTCATCATTCTCGAAATAGCATTTGGTTGGCATGGAAAGATTTCGTAACTTTGAATAACATACATTATTGAAATAAATAACATTATAAATGTTTAAATGAGACAAAAAGACAAAACAGAACAGTATCTTAGTTATCAAAATATTCTGGTTCTATTATATGAATCTATGGTTATATAAATAGAAAAAAATTCTCAAATAAATTTGCATTTCTAAGAAAAATCAAACATTAATATCTTTTTACTCGAAATAGCACACTTGATCTTAAACATATGAAAAGAAAATTCCTAGCCTTTTAATAAGGGCCTAGTAATTAAATGAAGACTGGGGAACGGATTATTATACACTGAAAGGTACAGATGTTTCAAATAGGCTACTTGATTGTTTATACATATATTATAACAGTTGCCAAAGTAGATAAAAGTTCAGTAAGGTATAAACAACTGTGGCGATTGAAGGTTGCTTCGGGACTTAGGGAGATGATCAATATCGGAAGACTCGGCAGTCTTTACGTCAAGGACGCGACGTAATACAACATTGTCGTGGGGTTTTCGGCTTTGCGGGCGCTGTTACTCTTGCTTTCTCGATCTGTGTTCATATCTAGTTCTTACCCATAATTGAAGACTGGGAGTGGGAAACGATGAAAATATCTAATTACTTAATTTTAGATTTTCCATGGAAAGCAATGAATGTGCCAATGCAAATAACTTGGAACAAAAAGGTTGGAAGTACCAACTCGAAAGGCATCTGCTAGATGAGAAACATGAAGAACGCTGAATGTGCAAAGCGTGCCTATCAGTGTTGGAGAGAATGTTGAAACCTGTTTCCCACTCGTGCGCACAGAATACTAATGCATTAAGTACATTATCCAAAGGTTCCGAGTTAGATTTCCGGTCCCGGAACAATTTTTCTCTTCATTATTACCTTGTGTATTTTTATCCAAGTGTTTTTTCAGTGTTTAATGCAATTAGTGCATTACAATGTTGAGAAAATGAAGGATTTGTGAACTCAAAAACTCCGAGCTAACAATAATTCACGGTAAGCCATATCGCTAAATGACGTCACCCGCTTAAACTCAAGGTTACATGAGATATATTGATCCATCGTCGGTCGATCGCCGTTCACGTTTTTGGAAATTATAAGCGCGACAAAACTGGCCTGAAAATGTGTCGGTAGACTTTCTGGGATAGCAGTGTAGTACAGGATCGAACTTACAGATGTATTCACGTGACAAACCAAGGCGTCTATTTAGTTACACTTCTTGGTGACCATGATAGTCTTTCCTTTTCGAATCAACTTTTTAAGGAAACTTAAATTTTACTCTACGCGATAACGTTCACTGTATTAAATCGAGTGCCGTCATGTTGGAGAGCAATGCATCATACTTCTACTTCATAATTTTTAGTAGACTATTTTACGACGTTTTATCAACAGCTTAGGTTACTTAGCGTTTGAATGAGATGAAGATGATAATGCCGGTGAAATGAGCCCGGGGTCCGGCACCGAAAGTTACCCACCATTTGTTCATATTGGGTTGAGGGAAAAACCTCAACCAACCAGGTAACATTCCCCAACCGGGAATCGAACCCAGGCCACTTGGTTTCGCGGCCAGACGTGCTAACCATTACTCTTCAGGTGTGGACACTTCATAAATCAAATCACAAACAGTGCTTTCCGTTGTGTTATCGCATTGTAGTGTCTGTTTCCAAGTGTCAATAGTCAATGTACCATTTTAGTTCAAGGGAAAGTATACAGAGTGTTTCAAATATAAGGGGCATAATTTCAGGCATGTATTTCCCACATGTAGACAATCAAAATAGTTCATTACAACATGTGTCCGGAAATGCTTCATTTCCGAGTTATGCCCTTCACAACATTGAAATTCACCGGAACGTTTTTCTTTCCGCAGGTCGTTGTCATTACAGAAGATGTTCAAAATGTCCACCTCCTGCTTGAATACAGACCTCACATCGATGTGTCATTGACCTGCGAACGCGATCCCAAACTCCAGGAGTATTGCGTATGTCCTCAGAACATGCCACAATTCGATTCCGAAGGGATTCCAAATCAGGCACCGGAGACGAATAAACCAATGATTTTAAATGGCCCCACAAGTAGAAATCCAGAAGGTTCAGATCAGGTGAGCGTGGAGGCCAAGCAATTGGGCCACCTCTACCTATCCATCGATCAGGAAACCTTCGATCCAAGTACAGGCGAGCCGTACGACAAGTGTGCAGGAGCGCCATCATGCAAGAAGTGAATGTGTTGACGATTGATCAGTGGAGTGTCTTCTAAAACATGAGGTATGGTGTTTTCCAGGAAATTTGTGTACGCCTGCCCCGTAAGTCTGTTTACAAGTACATGGGGTCCAACTAATCGATCACCTATGATACCGACCCACATGTTGAGGGAGAACCGCACCTGGTGATGAGATGGAACAGTTGCATGTGGGTTTTCATATGCTCATACATGCTGATTGTGGAAATTTGTTATGCCATCTCTTGTGAACTGTGCTTCATCTGTAAATAATACTAAGGCAGGAAAGTTCGGATTTACACCACACTGCTGCAAGAACCACTGACAGAACCTAACTCGTGCAGGGTAATCTGCTGGTGACAGGGCCTGTACACGTTGCAAATGATAAGGATACAATTGATACTCTTTCAACAGTCTCCAGACAGTCGCATGAGGAACATTGACTTGCAACGCTACCCTTCGTGTGCTGATAGAAGGAGTCATGTTCACAGCCTCCACAATCTCCTCCTGTACTTCTGGAGTTGTAGATCTTGGTCGTCCCCTTCCCAAACCAGGAGAGTTAAATTTTCCATACTCGCACAGAGGTAATGGAGACGTACAAATGTCTTCCGATCTGGACATTGTCGCTGTGAGTACCTCTCCTGGTACAAACGACGAGCCAGCGCGGCATTGCCGTCCGCCTTACAGTACATGAAGTGTATCTCTGCCAGCTCTTGATTTGAATACATGTCGCACAGTCTAACGCCTACACAACACTGAATGTAACCTTCGCCTCGGAATGAACTGTCAGAGTGCCCTCTTAATGTCTCCTTTGACGGCAACGACCTGCGGAAAGAAAAACGTTCCGGTGAATTTCAATGTTGTGAAGGCCATAACTCGGAAATAAAGCATTTCCGGACACATGTTGTAATGAACTATTTTGATTGTCTACATGTGGGAAATACATACCTGAAATTATACCCTGTATTATGATACATATAATTATCTCCTTCACATCACACACATTTTTGGAGTTACTAAACCCATTTGACCACAAAGCATACTTTAGTTTCTATTACAGATTTTAGAAATTGCTCAGTTATTTTGTAAATATTTTATATTATTGTTAATGGCTTTCTTTCCTTCTTTTTCTTCTTTTTTATGCTTGTTAACTTTCGGTGTTGGACCCCGGACTCATTTCACCGGCATTATCACCATCTCATTCAGACGCTAAATAACCTAGACATTGATAAAGCGTCTTAAAATAACCTACTAAATTAAAAAATATCTTTTTTTGGAAGGAGTTTCAATTGAATTTGGTCAAGATGTACTTGTATCTCCGTATTTCTGCGATATTAGACAAATAATAATCCTTGCATTAAGTTAGAAATTTGAAGATTATTCAACTTCCAATCAAATGGTGAAACATAAGACACAAAAGTAGTCTTAATTGGTCTGCATTTCATAGTCGTGGTACGTAGAGCGATCCTTTCTTTCTGCTGTAACAACAGCGAAGTTCCTACAAAAAGGAAAACAATTGAAGACAAATCCCCAGACCAAGAGTACAATAAGTAACCATCAGAGAGATTAAAAAACACAACGCAGCAGGCCGTTAACGTCAATGGAGAGCTCCGTTCGACAGAATTTCGTGGAAGTGTGTTAGCTGCACGAAACAAACAACGGTTCACAATAGCTGTATTCCAACCATCAACGTCAAACCTTCAGTCCATTCAGTTCACTTTATTCACAATGTAGATTGAAGAATGAAGGCTGTATTGTCACCAGACAGACGAAACAGAGATTTGCTACATGTAGCTCACATTCTTGAAGCAGAAGACAGAACTCTTATAATAAATCACGGGAGATTACAATGTAGTCCTAATCGAGAGATACAAGAAAATTAATTAAATTTGCATTGAAATGAACGTAGGCAAATTAATTATAATATGAATGGAAGAAAGAGTCAACGAATGGAAGGGTGAATGAACGAAAAAAATTAAGTGACGAGTGAAAGAAAGAGAGACAATTAAATTGAAGAGGAAATACAAGAATGAGTAGGTAAATGAATGACTGAAGAAATACTTAGTGGTCGAGAAAGAAGGAAAGAAAGATAAAAAGGAATAAATAAAGGAAAAAGAAAGAAAAATAAAGGACGAAAGAATGAGAGAATTGAAGGATGAACTGAAACTGACGAAGGAAGGGAGAGTTAAAAGAAATAAAGGACAAATGAACGAAATATGAGTGTACATAACACGTAGAAAATAACGATTGAAAGAATGGATGAGTGAATAAATGAATGAATTACAAAATTAATTAAATCAAGAATTAGTTAGAATGGATGGATGGATGCATGAGTAAGTGAGTGAGTGAGTGAGTGAGTGAGTGAATGAGTGAGTGAGTGAATGAGTGAGTGAGTGAATGAATGTGTGAACGAATGAGTGAATGAATGAATGAATGAATGAATGAATGAATGAATGAATGAATGAATGAATGAATGAACTCTGAAATGGTAGCATCTACTCATATAGGTCTACCTATTTTCGCCTCCCTTATGCAATATACTTTCACTCGGTAATGAGTTTTGGAATAATATTCTGGGCAAATTCCACAGATAGTAACAGTATATTCCTATTACAAAAAAGAGTAATTAGAATAATAGTAGGTGCCAAATCTAGGGAATCTTGTAGGACTATTTTCAAAAACCTACAAATAATGCCCATGGCTTGTCAGTATATCTTTTCATTAATAATCTTCCTCTTGTGTAATCGTGAAAACTTTGTAACTAATTCAACAGTTCATAGCATAAATACACATCAAAAAATGACTTTCATACTCCATCGGCAAGTCTATCGTGCTATCAAAAAGGAGTGCGTTATATGGCAGTAAACATTTTTAATAGCCTCCCTATCGATATAAAAAATGAAACTCAAAACATAAGATTATTTAGGGCCAAATTAAAGAAGTGCCTAATTTCTCACGTCTTCCATTCTGTAGGTGAATTCATGACATTCAGTAACGCTTCATGAAATTGATAGGCCTACTAAAACTTTGTGTTGTACTAGTAGACTATATTGTAAATCTCTACTGTATATATAGCATCTAGACTGTGACTATAAATTAAGACTTTAAAATAGTATTATGTGTTTTGACTTGTTCCATATTCTAGCTGTGAAGCAATGTATGAATACCATGGAATGTTAATAAATACAACACAATACAATACAACGATGCTACTTTTTGAGACAGAATGGGGATACGTATGGGTTAGTATGAAAATGGTTGTTCGTACTGTCAAGTTGCCTCTCGGTTGCCTCTCGCTCTGCGTTACTAATCGGCCATAATGTACTGTATTACCTACTGTACTTATCTTTCTAGTATTATTATTATAGCCTACTCATGCAATTTTTAATTCTAAAACACAGTATTATTGCTTTTCAATATTTATTTCTTTTCATTTAGGTTACACACGTGAAACGAAATAAAACTTAGAAATTGAAACTATACATTAGTTTTAGGGAACTATGTTTTCTGTCATAACTTTACAAAACTCTCACTCCACCCCACTTCCTTCTGACCGCCTTCTGCTACGAAAAGATGACTATCCCCACCCTAACCGTCCGTTCCTGCCGGGTTACTTGTTTCGCGCAGACTAGTGTAATGATTTTTGAGCTGTTCTAAATACTGTAGATGGATGGATGGATGGATGGATGGATGGATGGATGGATGGATGGATGGATGGATGGATGGATGGATGGATGGATGAATGAATGAATGAATGAATGAATGAATGAATGAATGAATGAAAGGAATACTTTAACCATTAAGCGCGACGTGCTTGCTAGTTACGAATGTAGTATGTACTAATACATAGACTACTATATATACACATACACACATATACATAGGTCTACGCACGTACGCATATAGAGTGAGTCATAATTATGTTTGGATAACGCGTGAGCGTGCTTCTGGATCAAAAATAAGAACAATTCCTTATATGTAAATTTGACTGAAAATTTAACTCTTCACAGATACACATCATGCATAACGTGGCTAGTAACTCTTCACAGATACACATCATGCATAACGTGGCTCGCCGAAATGGTGTGCAACTTGAAAATGGGTCACAGTCCTGCCATCTATTCGCAGTATGCGCAACCCGAATCACGCAAAGTGAAGTGGGTAGGCATTAGACATACACACATTAATTCAGAATATTAAGTAAATTATATTTATGTGAAATCAATTTTTTCCTTTGTTAATTATTCGAACTATTTTCAAGTGCATTATTCCACTGAATTTACTTGTAAAGTATTGTTGTGGAGTACATCCGGATGTGCTAAATTTCACTTTGCGTTAATAATGGCGATGCTTTGGTATTTAAGATATAACCATCTCACGGTCATACTGTATCACTAATGACGTAATGACACTAATTCAAGACGATGTGTCAAGAAATTTCGGAAAAAAACCATGGTATTAGTGACCGTACACAAGAATGAAGTTACTTCATTTAAGTAACAAAGCATTCCTCTAAGTTGAATAAACCAGTATAATTTTGTTTAACATTTTATTATTGTAAGTAGTCTTGTATTTTAGTTACCTGAAATCAAGTACCAAGTAGGTCTCCAATTGCAGCAGTTTATTGCTACAATCTTTCCTTATCAAAGGACTGCCACAAGTACAAGTGTTATAAATAATTATATACAGGGTGTTTAAAAATACGGGGAATAATTTCAGGTATGTATTTCCCACATATAGACAATCAAAATAGTTCATTACAACATGTGTCCGGAAGTGCTTTATTTCCGAGTTATGGCCTTCACAACATTGAAATTCACCGGAACGTTTTTCTTTCCGCAGGTCGTTGCCGTCAAAGGAGACATTAAGAGGGCACTCTGACAGTTCATTCCGAGTCGAAGGTTACATTCAGTGTTGTGTAAGCGTTAGATTGTGCGACATGTATTCAAATCAAGAGCTGGCAGAGATATACTTCATGTACGGTAAGGCGGACGGCAATGCTGTGCTGGCTCGTCGTTTGTACCAGGAGAGGTACCCACAGCGAAAATGTCCAGATCGGAAGACATTTGTACTTCTCCATTACCGTCTGTGCGAGTATGGAAAATTTAACTCTCCTGGTTTGGGAAGGGGACGACCAAGATCTAGAGCTCCAGAAGTATAGGAGGTGATTATGGAGGCTGTGAACATGACTCCTTCTATCAGCACACGAAGGGTAGCGTTGCAAGTCAATGTTCCTCATACGACTGTCTGGAGACTGTTGAAAGAGTATCAATTGTATCCTTATCATTTGCAACGTGTACAGGCCCTGTCACCAGCAGATTACCCTGCACGGGGTAGATTCTGTCAGTGGTTCTTGCAGCAGTGTGGTGTAAATCCGAACTTTCCTGCCTTAGTATTATTTACAGATGAAGCACAGTTCACACGAGATGGCATAACAAATTTCCACAATCAGCATGTATGAGCATATGAAAACCCACGTGCAACTGTTCCATCTCATCACCAGGTGCGGTTCTCCCTCAACATGTGGGCCGGTATCATAGGTGATCGATTAGTTGGACCCCATGTACTTGTAAACAGACTTACGGGGCAGGCGTACACAAACTTCCTGGAAAACACCATACCTCATGTTTTAGAAAACACTCCACTGATCAATCGTCAACACATTCACTTCTTGCATGATGGCGCTCCTGCACACTTGTCGTACGGCTCGCCGGTACTTGGATCGAAGGTTTCCTGATCGATGGATAGGTAGAGGTGGCCCAATTGCTTAGCGTCCACGCTCACCTGATCTGAACCCTCTGGATTTCTACTTGTGGGGCCATTTAAAATCATTGGTTTATTCGTCTCCGGTGCCTGATTTGGAATCCCTTCGGAATCGAATTGTGGCATGTTCTGAGGACATATGCAATACTCCTGGAGTTTGGGATCGTGTTCGCAGGTCAATGAGACATCGATATGAGGTCTGTATTCAAGTAGGAGGTGGACATTTTGAACATCTTCTGTAATGACAACGACCTGCGGAAAGAAAAACGTTCCGGTGAATTTCAATGTTGTGAAGGCCATAACTCAGAAATGAAGCATTTCTGGACACATGTTGTAATGAACTATTTTGATTTTCTACATGTGGGAAATACATACCTGAAATTATGCCCCGTATTTGTGAAACAACCTGTATACTCGTACATATAATCAAATCTAGTTAATTATAAAAATATATGAATTATTAATTATTAAATCCATAAAGATGATTTCTCAAAATTGAAACATATCGCTTAATAGCGATAATACTCAATCTAAGTAGAAGTTCTATATCTAATAAGAAAACAACCTGATAGACAAGACAAGTATGCAAAAAAAGCATAGGCCTAATATGTAAGACAAAATAAGAGACATTATCTAAATAGAGTATAATATATGATATTACCTAAACCTGCGAAATATAAAGATTAGTGGGAACGAAGTCAAGTTACGAGTCGTAAATCAGCCCATTTCATTATAAAGTGTGAAGATGGTGTCAAAATGAGTGTATGATCATTGCCGGGAGTTGAACACAGTAGCAATCCGTCGCACAAACCATCAGACATAAGTCACAGTACTATATTATAATAAAATCAGTATCAGAAGTGAAACATAGATGATATCCAGTAGTGAAGGAGCACATCCATCTTGTACAGATATAGGCCTACTATCCAAATTAAAGACAATGGCATTGTTTATACGTAGTATGCATCTATTATAATGCTTTTCATTCCGATTTAGTTTACAGTCTCATCCTCCTTGGCTACAATTTTTGTATGAGCGCATGCAATATTTAAATTAACATATCTAACAGTGACTGAGTCTTAACATTGCAACCAGACAACATTGCTTAAGTGCGAATGGCTGGTGTTGTTCTGGGCGGTTAGCCGCGACCTCCATGAAATAAGTAGCATGAAAAGGGGTATAGATAACTGCGTATGTCTTTATAAAACGTATATTCAAAATGGAATAAAATTGCATTTCTTCTAATTGTACTCTCTTTATTATATTTAAAATGAATAAAATATCATCGTTTCTGTCTATGGTCACAATAAAATAGTACCTACCAAGTTTAATATAACATATTCTATATTCGAATTGAAATAAATCTGTCGATAGGAACCAAGCATACCTGTAGGCGATACACATCTGCATTTATATGTCAGTTCCATAAGAAATAAAACTGTATTATTTCTCTGTTCGCGTCCTTTGTCATGTATTAATTAAAATGAATTTAATTGTGTCACTTTAACAGGCCTATACCGTAAAAATTAAAACTGTACTTGGAGAGGCTTGTTATGCACCCCTCTAAAAAAGGCTCGATTTTCTTGGGAATTTCTGCTGTGAGTCGCCGTGCACTCTGACTATGAGATCACTCACTACTGGTCTGTCACCTCTCGCCGCACTTCATCTCTTGGTGTGATTCCTGATGCACATGACGTCATTTAAATTCGTTACCAGAGATCGGAAACAACCCTGTACACGCTATATACATTTTTTCGTTCATATAAATTCAATTAAAAACGATTGAAACGAAATATCAGGAATAAGAATGTATTATTGTAATTTATGTCCTATGTGCTCAACTGGCTTTAAACGATATGAATTCAAATAGAAATAAATATGTATTAAAATTTAGTTTAAATTCTGTATATTGTATATGTATTAAAAGAGAAATTTAAGACAGAAAAATATACTGTCGCTTAATAGTATACACCCCATACGCACATTTTTGTTTTACATGATATGAATAAATAAATCTGCAAAACTTTATTGAGTTTATGTTTAAGCAAAGAACCGTTTATGATTTTCTATCGCAAACAGTTTAAAAAAAACTCTGGAGTAAACATTTCATGCATAATTATGTTTATAATCTCACTCCATAAACTGCACATTCATGAGTACAGAAATGTATGCTTACACTTACCTCATACACAGCACCGAGGGGCATGACTAGACAGGCTACCATGAGGTCTGCTACGGCAAGAGAGACGATCAAATAGTTGGCCACGTTCTGAAGATTGCGTTCCAGCAAGATGGCGGCGATCACGAACACATTACCTGTAAAATATAACATAAGTTTTGCATTAGTACAAAAAATTCTGTAAGATAGAATCAATACTTGATTTTTTACTCGTACTATTTTATGTATAACTTTAAGTACAGATACCATATTTGAGAAAGACTTAATTGAAAAGCAATAAAATATACAGGGTGTTAAAAAAGTATCCAATATTTTAGGAGGTGCTAGCATGCTTCAAAACAAGAAAATAATATCTAATAAGCATGGGTCCTACAACACATACTTTCTGAGATCTGAACACTAGTTCATAGGAGGTGCTCAATGTGATGTCCATTCATGGCATTGCATTCCTCTGCCCTTCGGCGTAAGGAATCCCGCACTCTTTGAAATTGATCTCCTTGCTCTTGTATGTGCTGACATGCTTTGAAGACGCGATCCTGTAATGTCTGCACATTTTTTATTGGAGTGGCATAGACCAATTTCTTCATATGTCCCCATAACCAAAATCTAGGGGATTTGGTTTCGGGAACGAGCAGGCCAAGTTGTGGGGCTTCCCCGACCAATCCAGCTTCGTTTCTTATTCTGTCTGTCCATTTCACATTTCAAATACTTCTAGTCGCTTCTATCCACTTCGACGTAATATCCATGTTTCTGCTCCATACGATACACTCCATACAAAGCACTTCATAGTTTCTCCCTTAGTTCTTTCTCCAGAGGTCCGCAGAAGATGCTCTATTTTCTATTAAAAGCTTCCTTTGCCACTGCTAACCTTTTTTTACTTCTTGGCAATAGCTCATGTTACTGCTTATAGTACACCCCAAATATCTGAAGCTGTCCACTTACTCTACTGTCTCAGTTAGAATTCGCAAGTTTACCTTCTTTACTTTTCTTTCTATGACCATAGTCTTTGTCTTGTTGGCATTTATCTTCATTCCATATTGCTCACAGCTGGCATTTAGCTCCAGTAGCATATCACTTAATATCATCTCCTCTTCTGCTAACAACGCCATATCATCAGCAAATCTTTTACACTTGACATAACAACACTTGAACTTTAAATCCCATATTACAGTTTAACTCCAAACGCACGTTTTTTTTTTCAAAATAATATATATAATATACTTTTTTAAGGTTACGCCAGCAAAAACGGCCTTCGGTGATTCGTGAAGAGTATTTGAATTAATGATCCAGAAGAAAAGCTCTTCAGAATCACTATGTGAGTATGCTTTGACTAGATTATAAACAGGATAGTGTGCATGTCTTTCTTTTGTTCTCTTTATCTTGCACTTCTTCCCCTTGTATTCCCTCTGTTTTCCTTGTATTCACCTTGTTTTCCTTTCATTCCCCCTGCTTTCCTTGCATACCCCTTACTTTCCTTGCATCCCCTTCTTCTCCTTGCATTCCCATTACTTTCCTTCCATTCCCCTTCTTCTCCTTGCATTCTCATTTTTTCCTTCTCTTCCCCTTGTTTTCGTTGCTTCTCCTTGTCACCAACACGTAGTTCTACGTAAAGATATATACGGCATAGTAAAGCTGTCGATTTCTATTTTCTTTCTTTCTTTGCTTCTTACTACGCTGCTAAACTCTTTTTCACCTCACTTACACACCATTGCGGGTAGAAGAGAGCGATTCATTTAAACGCACACTAGACATATGACAAATACGTGCCTCCCTGGTCGTGGAAGCCACATGACTCAGAGCCACCGTCGAGACATCACAGGACAGTCACATCACAACGGACAAACACCTAGTCCGGTAGACGGAGGATAAATTTATTCATTGCCCACATCGGGAATAGAACCTCTTACTGCTTGATCAGGAAGCGTAAGCGCTATCCACTTAACCATAGTGGACGAATGTTAGGTAATCTCATGTCGATTTCTCGGCGTCTTCTGATTAAAATTATCTTCCTATCACAAACTCTACTGAGGACATGTAGTTAATAGAACGCCGTTAAATTGTCTATACAATGAAGAAAACAATTGCGTTTTACACGTTATCCAACAGTATTTGCAATCATAATTAACTCAATGCACAGTAAATAAATTCACAGTATTGAAATATAAGTTATTTTAATCCCTTGACAAAAAATGCGGATTTAATAATTATCCTGAAAACTATCTCAAAAGAGCAGAGATGTGGAAATGAATGTATTACAGAGCCTTTAGTTTAATATAAGTAATGGCAATTTTTATTTCCTTTGTTTACTGCTATTAAAACAGTTTCAATTTAATTATTGGTATGCTACTTACTGGTATATTAAATTCTATTAAACGAGCAGTATATTGATTCAGCTCAGGAACGAATGTATAAACGTGAAACTAAATAAAAGAAATCTCTTTTTAGGAGAATTTATACATTGAATTACACTATCTTCAAGTTATGTACTTTGTATTTTTCAAACATGAGAATAAATTGTAATGAGATCTGGAAAACAAACTGCTACTTACAAACTCCAATTCATAACTTAACGTTATTAAAAAGCAATATCTACGAGTATAGCCTGTGGAATAGGCTGCCACAGAGAGCTAAGCAGAACGGAAACAGCCATAGTTGTGTATTTACAGGAATTTTAATAACAAACCATGTCATTGTCAAGTTAATTAAATTGAGATTATAGAGCGCGTGATTTTAATATGAATTGCTCATCTTAGAAAGCACAGTTAACCACACATTTCTAACTAAAGAGAGACTGTAGATATAAAAGGATTTCAAATAATAACCTAGTACCGGTACCGACTTTTAATAAGTCATAAGTTCCATTATCATATGCTAAAATGTGATAGTTTCAAAATTCGTTCCCTAAAAGTCCAATTTATAAGAATATATGGAACAAATGTGTACAATTTTAATATAAGCGATAATGCATAGTAAAACCACTGGAGTTACTACCTTCACTGCAGGTAATAGCGCCAGTATGCGTCACACCTTTACGTGTTTACTTGTATGCTTGTAAAACATTGTCACAATTACAACTTTTGAAACGTACTACATTTCACACGATAGGCTACAAATGATCAACATCTGCAAAAGCAATATTGCTGTCCGTATTTCTGGTCAGTTGTAACTCATTTTTTGAATTGATGGCGTTAATACCTTCACTTACCCTTACCTTAATATTTGTCACTTTTTCTTATAAACATGTTTCATTGTTCTAAAATAATAAGTTGTGTTATTACTAGTGTTGTGGGATTTCATGGATTAATCTAATCGATTAATCGATTAATTTCTGTTGTAAGATTAATCGATCAAAAATATTTAATTGAAAAATCGAGTCGATTAAAATTAATCGGTTGTAGTTGATATTAATTATTATTTTGTTAATACAAACTCATACTAAAAATTCCGAAAATATTTCTCTCTCGAGAATTGCTTACTTAAAAGTAGTGTTATTTTCTAACTGTAAACCAGGTAGCGTAGGAAAATGAAACACAATACGAAACCCTTAATAAGTTTCATGATTTTCCAAGAAAACTTCCACCTTGTTGTCAGCTCATCTTCCTATCATATGAAATACATACTTTTCTGGGATTCGTCCCCTCATCTCTTATGTCTACACTGTGTGCAAGTGAGAGCGTAACTACCTCCTTCTCTTTCTAAAATCTGGTAATTCGATTACAAAAGAGGCCAGTCTTTTGTTTCGACCGCTGTAGTTTTGCAGTTGCAGTTTCTGTACTGAGTGTGTATATGAAGGTTGTGTGTTTAGTTTGATAAGGAAAAAATCAGTTTTCTGTTGTTTGCGAAAAATAGAAACTACATTATGTCATATCAGAATTTGAGAGGTAAACTCGGTGAAACATTTGGATTTAAATTGAACGATCGTGGAGAAGTGCTTGACAGAAAAAAGTTTTTTCGTGTTTAGTTATGCAGGAAACATAGTAACTATATGTAGAGCGGTACTTAATTCGAAGCATTCGAATGCACTCACATGTTTAAAATCATGGCTGAAGCAGTATCAACTAGGTGAGTCTTCATACTTTTTGTTATGTATGTTTGTCTCAAAAATTCCCGGAGAAATTGACACAATAAATTATAAGCCTCATAATAAATATGTTGACAAGTAATTAAAATAGTTGTTTTGTAACATAACGATACACAGGAAAGACCACAAATGATCAATATAAAAATATCAATATTATTGTCCGTATTTCTGATCAACTGCAACTCATTTTTTGAATTGATGAAGTTAATACTTTCACTTACTCTAACCTTAATATTTGTCACTTTTGCTTATAAACATGTTCCTTTGTTCTAAAAAAATAAGCGTTGTTATTACCTTCACTGGAGGTAATCGCGCCATATTTGTCAAATTTTTTCGTATTTACCTGTAGGCCTATTGTTGTACCTTGTCACAATTACAACTTTCGAAACGTACTAAATTCCACAGAATAGGCAACAAATGATCAATATTTAAAAAATCAATATTATTGTCCCCTTTTCTGGTCATTTGTAACTCATTTTTCTTTTTATTTTTGGTGTTAATACCTACACTCACAACAACCTTAATAGTTCTGAAGGGAATTGGAACGCGGAATTTCTGTGTTCCAGAGTGAAATCGCTACCACTTCAACCATAGTGGCAATCCTGAGTGAAAATTCACATCCGTGCCCTCAGGACTTGAGATAAGTAATCTCTCACGTCTCCCGCGGAGTAATGTCACCACCTGCACCCCTGTACTCCCCACAGGGCGGAGTTGAGTTGTCATGAATGAACCAGCTATGACTCCCTGCGCTCCCATTAGGGACAAGGGAACGGACAGTTGTCCTGTTCATTACAGAGCATACAATTCATTAACCCGTCCAAATCATATCAATGCGTGGCACAGGCGGGCGCATTCATTCATCAATGACTGCATAGTTCATTAACAGCAACATGGCCCCTATTAGCGTCACGTGGAGCGGTCAGGCTAGGGAATTGTGCTCTTGTATCATACACATCCCCAGCTGCCCGGTACATACCGCCAAACTAATTACAGCGTACAGCTTATCTAACATTAAGTCACCCATAATCTACACAATTCCTCAAATTTAAGCAATGAACTATAAAATGTAAGGCAATTCAACTACAATTTTAACCTGTAACGACCACGAAAGGAGCGCTAAATACCTTCGGGTTTAAGGTGAAGCTCTGCAAGCCAGAAGGTCACGGTTTCGATTTCCGATGGAGGCGACTTTTTAATTCATACAATCCTTTCGCTGTACAATGGCCCTGCAATTAACTTAGCCTTACCAAGAAATCAACAGAGAACTTTCCGTGTGAGTAAAGTTACATTTTAGATTAATCAGATTTATAGAAAACAATAATTGGATCAATTATAATAAATTTAGATTTAAATATACTGTAAAAACGGAGTTTGGAATTGAAGAGGTGGATTTCAAAGTGTACTAAAACATTTTTATTAACCCCTTTTATTCACATTTTAATGTATCCATTTCAAGCCAATATATAACTGGGTAAGTTTATTTAACAGAATTCCCCAAGTCTTGACTTAGATCCGATAAAATAAAATACAGATATGTAGGCAACAGGAGCGTCAAATTTGTTTCATCAATTTTGTCATTTTTCACAGGGACCAGTTTGGAATCTACCTCTTCAATTTTAAATGTTACTGTAACATGTTTTGATACATTAGGCACATGAAATAATTGTGACAGTATCTTTTTACATTTACAAAGGGCTTTTGACGCGGTAAACAATTTGCAACTTATAACAAAATTAAAGTGCATGAGAATGAAAAGAGTTGCTTTGGATTCATTTTTGTCATATTTTTCAGACAGAATCTAGTGACAAAATTGATTAAATATACTGTATAGTAACATAAGAATGTTAATATTGGTGTTCCACAAGGTACAGTATTAGGATCAAAC
Source organism: Periplaneta americana (assembly GCF_040183065.1). Taxonomy (NCBI): domain Eukaryota; kingdom Metazoa; phylum Arthropoda; class Insecta; order Blattodea; family Blattidae; genus Periplaneta; species Periplaneta americana. The sequence continues at coordinate 71,195,477 of NC_091117.1, read as the reverse complement.
TTATTATTAATATATCGATTAAATATTAATCTATAAAGATACGAAAGCAAAGTTACAACATTTTCACATGATACCATGTTAACTTTCCATTGTGTAAGATGGAAATGCTCCACACCTGTGGAGTAACGGTCAGCGCGTCTGGGTGCGAAACCAGGTGGCCCGGGTTCGAATCCCGGTCGAGGCAAGTTACCTGGTTGAGGTTTTTTCCGGGGTTTTCCCTCAACCCAATACGAGCAAATGCTGGGTAACTTTCGGTGCTGGACCCCGGACTCATTTCACCGGCATTATCACCTTCATATCATTCAGACGCTAAATAACCTAGATGTTGATACAGCGTCGTAAAATAACCCAAAAAAAAGAGGGAAATGTACTTACGGTTGCGTAAATGAAGGCATAAGTATTGTCAAAAACTGGTTTAATGAAAATATAATAATAATCCGTAGCGCTACAGCCCGTGAAGGGCCTAGATCGACTAGCCGGCTGCTGGCCTCACGCCCACATGCAGAAGCAGAGGTGGACGATCATCCAACCAGAATGGAGGTATCGTGTGGTTAGCACGATGATCCCCCCCAGCCGTTATAGCTGGCAATCGCAACCGGATTTCGCTACCTATCGTAGCTCCCCAAGTGCATCATTATGCTGGGTGGGCACGGGCCCATGTACTGGCCGAAATGTCATGAGAAACTTTCTTCTCTCACGAGGATTCGAACCAGCGCGCATTCCGTAACGCGAGTCCTAGGCAGGATGCCATAGACCGCGACGCCACGGCACGGGACTAATGCAAATATACTCTCTTTAAAAATCACCAAATCGAAGAATTCCTTTTAATTAAACATAATTTGCATTCAAAAAACTAAATTCAAAATTCATATTGAGAATTAAGATCGCGTCACTCTTTTTGTTCATTCCCTACAATTCGTAGTTGTTCATGTTTGGAAGAAACTTCACACGTATGTTTAGGCATTATCAGTGATCATTGTACACTATGTTCACATATTAACTTTACAACTTTATACGATGTAACAGTAATGGAACGGAGAAAAATTCTCTCCGGCGCCGGGATTTGAACCCGGGTTTTCAGCTCTACGTGCTGATGCTTTATCCACTAAGCCACACCGGATACTACCCCGGCGTCGGACAAAATCATCTCAGATTAAGCTCCAACTCTTGGGTTCCCTCTAGTGGCCGCCCTCTGCACTACGTCATAGATGTCTATGAACGTAGGACCGAAGTCCACACATGTGATGAGGTTCACTCATTATGAGTGACTAGTTTGCCTGGATCCGACGGAATAAGCGCCGTCTTAAATCACGAAGTGATTTACGCATATCATGTATATTATTTTAATGTACCGAAGTACATATGATATTTCCATGCAGATATTCTGCGTCAGCATACGATGTAAGAGTAATGGAATGGAGAAAAATTCTCTCCGGCGCCGGTGTGGCTTAGTGGATAAAGTATCAGCACGTAGAGCTGGAAAACTCGGGTTCAAATCCCGGCGCGGGGGAGAATTTTTCTCCGTTCCATTACTCTTGCATCGTATGATGACGCAGAATATCTGCATGTAAATATCATATGTACTTCGGTACATTAAAATAATATACATAGTATTTACAAGTTTAACTCTAAATAACAAAATAATGGAATGAGATATCACAGTTCTGTTCCTTGTTTGTTTTAAAAGAGAATTTCTCAAAGTTTTGTTCACGTTGATTTTCAATTGTACTCATTAAGTGGTGAAGAGGTGACGTCACATATCCACAAAATGACTACTCCACAGGAGAAGATAGTGTTTCCTGGCTCATAGAAATTAACGTAGCATTTGGTTACGTAATAAAGTGATATATTGGGAAGAACTTAAGTCTGAGTTCTGGAAGTATTTTTATAGACCACTAAATATAATATTCGCCTTACTTTGCGCGAAAATGAAAGCAAGTGAAAATGATTCCCCCTTGCACGAGCACTTGTGCTTTCTAGGAAAGGAGAGTTGAAAAACAAACCACTATATATGCAATAAACTTCAGACTAGATTACTATGAGTTGAACACACAGAGATGCTGCTTGTTTTACCAGTCTTGCCACAAAAAGAAGTTCATAACATTAAAGGCAAACCACTGAAACTTTAATGGACTGCACAGAAATAATTAAAAATCGCTTAAAAGTTGTCATGACTACTCTGTCAATATTAACTCTCCAGTTAAACCACGTCAATTCTTTCATACCATTCCTCCTGTAGCCTGCCAGTGAAATGAGTGAAAAGTTTCAACTGCATGTGTGGGCTTCAAAATCACCCTGAAACGTGTCTCTGGCCTGATTTTGCTATTTAATCACACGTTAACAATTTTCAAAGCAGTAGGGAATATATAATATGCAAAATGTATTTCAGCATTTAAATTCTTTTATCTGAATAAAATATCCCATACATTTTTACTTTAAGAATAAGCTTAAAAATCTACATTCATCTGGTGCAAAGAAGGTTCCTATGAGAGTAATGTTTAGAATCAATCTTGATATCTCCGTTACAAATCGTACAGTTATTTAAAAATAAGTCATATTTTCTTAGAAAGGTACTGACAATTATTTGAATTATAAACAGAATTAAGACACTAAATTGCTGACTCAATAATGTACGAAATTTTCCAGGTATTACGAGTACAATAAGGGATACTGAATCTTACACTATAAAAGGAGTAATTTTTACGCAAATTTGTCAATTATATCTTCTAAATTCCTGACTCAATAATTTACACAAGTTTGCAGATATTTTAATAAGGTATATTGAATCTTACACTATAAAAAGGAGTCACAGGAAATCAGGAACAGTCGGAGTCTAAAATCTTTGAAGTATACTGTACTTAGAAATGTTTTTATTGAACAGAACTAGACTCTTGCGAAAGTTTCTAAATAGTCTTAAATTACCAAGTTGTTATTTTTTTTCCTCTTTCTTCTTTCTTCCCTTTTTTATTATCTTAATATATTACTTAATCATTTGTATGCCATTTAGTACGACTTTGCTATTCAACATTTTACGAGTGTGTCTTGTAACCCACATGTATTTTCCTATTATTATAATGTTAACTATATACTATATCTCAAGTGAAGTAATCGTCGAATTTATCTCGAGCATTTTAGGTCTTATAAATTGTCTGTGTGTGTAACTGATTTTGATTATGTTTAATTTTCTACTTTATTTTGCATTGTCCTTATATTATGTAAATGATCTAGACTATTTGTAATTTTCTACTATATTTTATGTAATTTCTAAGGTATCTTCTTTTGATTTGCTTTGTAAGCTATCACATAATTTTGTATTTCATGAATATTACTGAAACCTGGTTGAGTGGAAGAGAAGGCCTTATGGCCTTAACTCTGATGGTAAACTATCACTACCACTACCACTACTACTAATTTTATTTTGGAAATTTATCAATTATATCTTCCAATGAGAATGTCGAGACTTCATATATGAATGTATAGGTATATATATTGCAGACTCAATAATGCACACAATTTCGTAGATATTTCAATAAGGGATACTGAATCTTACACTATAAAAAGGAGTAATTTTTACGCAAATTTGTGAATTACATCTTCAAAATGATACTAAGAATTCTGATAAATTGGGATGAATCAGTTTTGGGTGTGAGGAAAATTATTTCCTTATAAGTCTCGATTTTGAAAAATCACTTTTAGGGGGTTAAATATCAGACTGATATTTACGAACAAATAACTTATTAAATAATAAAATAAAATAAATCTAAGGGACACATTTACAACTGGAATAACAAATCGATTTAAGAAGCAATAGTATATGGTTGAACCTTAGCTAAGGAGAAGTGTTTAAATTTAGGAGTGGTTATGTTTGCGTTCAATTGCGTGTTATTCTTCTGATTGTGATAGTGAAGTGTTTATAGGAGTAGTTATGTTGATGTTAGATTGTATGCCATACGTTAGACTGCGTGTTATTCTCCTGGTTGTGTTAGTGAAGTGTTTAAATTTAGTATTGGTTGGTTTGACGTAAGACTGGGTTTTATTCTCCTGTGTTAGTGAAGTGTTCAGGCTTAGGAGTGGTTGTGGTACGTTACATTGCGTTTTATTCTCCTGATTATGTTAGTGAAGTGTTTAGATTTAGCATTCATTGTGTTGACATTAGACTGCGTGTTATTCTTCTAATTGTGTTAGTGAAGGGTTTAGATTTATAGTAGTTGTATTGATATTAGATTGCGTGTTATTCTTCTGATTGTGTTAGTGAAGTATTTAGATTAGTTTGCTCACATAGCACCACAAAAATTTACATTAGAGCAAAGGAGAGACTTGTGTGAAAAAAAGTAATTGCGGAAAAGTAAAAAGACAATTTGCAAGGAAATTTCTTAATGTTACAGTTCCACATAGCAACAGCAGCAAAACACCACTCCTAAATCTAAATCAAAACACTTCACTAACAGAATCAGAAGAATGACGCACAATCTAACGTCAATATAATCACTTCTACAGAAACTGAACTGGACTGCCGAGCGAGCTGGAGACGGTTTGCCGCTTGTTGCGTGCCTTCGTGCCGGTTGCACGCCGTCCTACATTATGCAGGCTAAGCGAACACTCTGTAGTTTGCATGTTCCTAGGTATACTTTGTACAAAATAGCCTATGTAGAAATTAGGCTCCTGTTATTTACTAATGTTCAGTTAAAAATAATCTCTAGTTACAGTCGCGTCGTTGTTATTGCAGGTGTGACTCCTCCTTTTTCCTTACACCTTAGGAAGTGAAGGCTCTATAAAGTCGAGGTAGGTAGTATCTTTCGCCATTTTTGTTCTTTCGTTGCCAAGCTACCAGACGAGGAATCTATTTTCAGCACCGTTAGAACTTATCATGTCGTAACTCCTAGATAATAAATCAAACGCACTGTAATTGACTAAATAATTGAGCGGCAAATAACGTCCTCGTGTGCTTTATGCGAACGCCAACGAAAGAGCCAAAATGGCGGGCGATTATATTAAGTACAGACCGACTATTTAGTCCTGGCAGCTTAGCGACGTGAAAGAGGGGAAGTAATAGGAGTAGTGGGAAAAGCTCTGAAGTAGAGATAAGGGCGAGCGGTCGGTGATGGAATGCAGTACAGTTTAACTGTACTGGAAACATACCGCTCTACCGCATGCGTGACATCCGATCGCTCCGAAGGCAAGCGAGTGACTAATCCAAACACCGATTGGTGTAACTAAATAGACTCGCCTGACACAGGCGCACATCTCCGGCGACTGTCAGGACTAAATAATCGTACTGTATTTATCGAGCCTTAGGAATTGCATAACGTCATCATTAGCGAATTACAAGACGCACGAGTTTAAATGTAGCCGACCTGCAACGTGATTGGCTGCCGGAAATAAGAGCGACGGGACTGTAGTTGCTTTTATGCAACTGAGTCTAAGAGTCTTCATTCCGGATGTTTCAAGTATTTGTATCTTTCTTTGTTGTGTCACTTCGAGTTTGGAGGTATTATTAAAATTTTGTTGCAGATATTTATAATGACAGAGTGTTTCTGTGTTCTTAAAATGCGTCGTACTGTATACGGGCTCGTATTTTTTGTTTAAAGGAATAAAATTACAGGATGCCTGACGCATTGCAACACAATGCTTATTTTCGTAGAGATTCTGCGCTCTCAGTGAACAAGATGCGTTAACGCAAGCCCTTTCACTTGTTGTATTTCAATCCTACCTTCTTATCATTTATATTTGCTCCCTCTAGAGTTAATTAACATTTATATTACGTGCCCAGAACATAAGGCAGAGTAATTGTGTCTAATCCATTCCCTAGTGAATATTAACAATGTGGTAATCCAGTATTTAATTTGCCACACGAAAGACGTGAAATAAAAGGCAGTTGCATCTCTGTATTGGGGAAACCACAACAGACTCTGTTCAGTGAGGTTGTTGAATAAGAGAAGACGTATCCGGAAAGAGCCATTCCACGGCCAATTACATTACCTTCCGCATTGCAACAGAGGCCCGCTTCATTAGGTTTCGACCACAACTCGCTGGTCATTTATTATTTTTCATTTCCTCTCGTACCTGCCAACAAATGCGTTTATATGGCATCAAAATTCACTGCTAGTAGAATAATTCTTCTTTCACGCTTACCAGGAAGGCAGAGGGTGTATTTTGACAGAATTGAGAACGTGGATATCGGTGTATAGACGAGATTATGCTCTCGCTAGAGGCGACGTTTCGTATCTTTAAAATGTATTAAAATTTTCTGGATGGTAAGAAAAACAGGGAAGAGACAAATTAATGCAAGAGTGGTGTAATAGCACCTGAATATCACACACGTCCCATCCATCTGTTATTCTATTTCTTATTAGTCCTGCGATATTTCCTTCTAATACATTTTAGTCTTGTTTCTCTCTTCTCGAATTTCTATTCATTCAGCTGGCAATCAATTTCTTGTCTCCTAGTTCATTCTGCTACACTTTACATATCCCAACTTCCTGCAGTAATTATTAGTAGAATCTTCATTTATTCATCGAGTCTTTCACTGTAGGCTGTTTAACTGATAACTTCCACTTAACGACCTAGACGCAATTCATTTGTCCTCGTCGACTACTTTCGCTTTTCCTGGCTCAAACAATTCACTTTACCTGACTGAATCAGTTCGCTTTACATGGTAGATTCCATTCAGTGTACCCCGCTGACTATCTTAAATTTACCTCGTCACTATATTCACTTTAAATAAATATATTTAATTTATGTTTTCAGTCAAATTAATAATAATAATAATAATAATAATAATAATAATAATAATAATAATAATAATAATAATAATAATCCGTGGCGCCACAGCCCTTGAAGGGCTCAGACAGAACAGCCGGATGCTCGCCTGACGACGTTCAGATGTCGAAGCACAGATGGACGATCATCCAACCAGAATGGAGGTATCGTGTGGTTAGCACGATGATCCTCCCAGTGGTTATAGCTGGTTTTCGCAATCGGATTTCCCTACCTATCGTAGCTCCCTAAGTGCATCACGATGCTGGGTGGGCACTGGTCTCATACACTGACCGAAATTTCATGAGAAAATCTCTTCCCCCATAAGGACTCGAACCAGCATGCATTCAGTAACGCGAGTCCTAGGCAGGATGCCTTAGACCACGACGCCACGGCGCTTTCAGTGAAATTACTTATCTTAAACAATCGAAAACAAAATTTTCATAATTTCAAGGAAAAATTGTACCAGGGCCGGGTATCGATCCCGAGGCCCTTCACTTAGCACAAGAATGCTCTACCGACTGAGCTATCCCAGGAACTATACAAGACACCATCACAAGTTTTCCTTTATATCCACACAACTCAAATGGGCTGACAAGATGCCAGAACCCAACTTTGAGTGCAGACAAATTCTGTGTGACTTAAATTATGGCTTCCTGAAAGCCAGATTAGCATAAAATTTTAATAACTGATAATAAAATGTTTTTAATATTATTTTTGTTGCAAACGTTTTTGCCTCATAGGGATCTTCAGGCTATGTAAAACAATGTCTGAAAACATCTCTTCTTGTCATTTGAAATTCTACATGTAACTTATAATTGAGAATAAGATAAAACATGTTAATTATTGGCAATATACATTAATGTAATATGTATATAACTGTAACGCGAATATCAGGTAATCTTTGGCGAATCCTCGGCCTCATCTCGCCAAATACCATCCCGCGATCACCAGTCTCTTCGACGCTAAATAACCTACTAGTTGATGTAGCGTCGTTAAATAACCAAACCCACACAGCTGTAGCTTCATTCTGGAAACTGGGTGAAGTATTCAAAGTGTCAGTTTATCTCTGGCAGAGAGCAGAACTTTTAAACATGGCTAGATACACAGTCTGAAAGTGAAATAATCCTGCAGATTGAAAGAGACGATAGGGTAAGCTCAAATGAATACAAAACCTGTGATTAAATGCAGGGCTAAGTACAAAATTAAGTTCGAAGTTTC